>NC_083446.1:3643673-4258673 GCF_020745735.1 Hemiscyllium ocellatum | reverse complement strand
GTGATTCTCTGGGGAAGCTCCAAGAGCCAATGACAGTGGAACTGCAAAAGAGAAAGTCACGTGACCTTGGTGCCCCAGCCATTTTCTTGTGGGGACAGGCTCAGTGACTGAAGATGGGGATGGAGATCACCAATCCCATTTGGCTGGGAATATTCCTGTCCTGAAGGGATGGAGGAGGACAGGTGGACCCCAGATAGAAATAGAGCAAGCAGTTAGGAACGTTGGCCAGGTGAGAAAGTTGGCCAGGCTACCCGTGGAAAACACTAATTTTCTTCAAAAATACAGTTGGGACTTTTCTACACCCACCTGATATAGCCAGAGTTTAAAGGCTCATTAGGAAACAGCAGCTCCGACAGTGCAGCACTCCCCTCGTGCTGGCCCTGGGGACATCAGCTTAGATCATTTTGGTCAAGTCCCTGATATTGGCTTTAACTCTACAACCAACTCAAGTGACTGCGCAAATAGTTACTGTCCCATAGTATTCCACCCTCCCACTGCTGATCACTCACTAATTAAGGAACCTCGCTAAAAGGACAGCACAGAGGCTTGTCCATTTCCTCACCCCCTCCAGAGGAAGCATCCTCTCCCATTCCTCTACCAACCCACAAACTGAATGCTCTCTCCCCTCGGCCAGTGGGGTTTCCTTTTCTCCAACCCATTACACCCATTGACAGACACTCCCCTACCACTAAGCCATACAGCTCTGCCCTGACCCCATTGTGCATTTGATCAAGGACCCTAAATTATAGAAGTTGGCCATTGAGTCTACTCCGCCATGTGATCATGGCTGATCTGTTTCTCAAACCTTTGCTCCTGCCATCTCCTGTTAACGATTGACCCTCTCGCTAATCGAGAACTTTTAGGCCTCAGTTCTAAGACGCTCAATGACTCGGCCTCACAGCCTTCTGCAGCACTGACTTTCACACCCCCCCCCTCCTCATTTGTTCAAAAAGGTTGTCCCTTTACCGTGAGGCTGTGCCCTTGGGTCCTAGCCTCTCCTACGAGAGAAAACAACTTTTTCGCATCCTCTATCCAGATCCCTCAGTGTTCTGGAAGTTTCAATCAATCAGATTGCCCCCTCAGCCTTCTATACTCCACCAAGTACAGACCCAGAGTCCTCAACCACACCCCTCATTCCCGGGATCGTTCTGGTGAGCTTCCTCTGGAACCCCAAGGCCAGCATAAACCTCCTTAGAGAAGGAGCCCAAAATTGCTCATAATATTCCAAATGCAGCCTGACCAGAGCTTTCTACAGCTTCAACAGTACCTCCTTGCTTTTGTATTCTAGCCCTCTCAAAATGAACGCTAACATTGCATTTGCCTTCCTAACTGCCAAATGAACCTGCATGTCAACTGGAAGAGAAGCTGGAACCAGGACTCGCAAGTCCCTTGGTGCCTCAGATTTCTGAAGCTTTTCCGGATTTAGAAGACATTCTACAGCTCTATTGTTCTGACCGAAGTGCATAACCTCACACTTACCCCACACTGTATTCCACCTGCCACTTCGTTGCCCACTCTCCTGGTCTGTCCTTCTGCAAAGCGGCCACTTCCCTAACACTACCCATCCTTCCACCCTTCTGTGCATTACTTCCAAAGTTAACAACAATGCCCTTAGTTTCTCTGTCCAGAATATTAATGTATAATGTAAATATAGAATCCCTACAGCACAGAAAGAGGCGATTTTGCCCATCAAGTCTGCAGTGACCCCCCAAAGAGCATCCCATCCAAATCTTCATCCTGTAACCCACATTGTGTTTGTAATCATGGCTAACCCACGCATCCTAGGACACTAGGGGATCATTTTTTTTTAGCATGGCCAACTAACCTAACTTGCACATCTTTGGACTGAGAGGGGAAATTGGACCACCCAGAGGAAACCCTGCAGACATGAGGAGAATGTGCAAACTCCATACAAACAGTCGCCTGAGGCTGGAATTGAACCTGGGTCCCTGGTGCTGGGAAGCAGCAGTGCTAACCACTGAGCTACCTCACCTTCCAACAGTCGTGGTTCCAACACGGACTCCTGTGGAATTCCCACTAGTCACCTGCTGCCATCCTGAAAAATCTCCCTGTGTCCACACTCCCTGTCTTCTGTCAGTCAGTCAATCCTCTACTGATGCCAATATCTTGCCCCTAACATCATGGGCTCTTAATCTTATTCAGCAATCTCCTGTGTGGAACCTTGTCAAGACACATCACATTAGTTGGTAACCCATCCAGTCCCATTGCTTTCCTTGTCCTGGATGAGAAATATCACCTCTCAACCTCTGTGGGTAACACAGTGGCACAGCAGTTAGCACTGCTGCCTCCCAGCGCCAGGGACCCAGGTTTGATTCCTGTTTGAGCAACTGTCTGTGCGGAGTTTGCACATTCTCCCCGTGTCTGTGCGGAGTTTGCACATTCTCCCCGTGTCTGTGCGGGTTTCCTCCGGGTTTCACTCACAAATCCAAAGATGTGCAGGTTAGAGTGGATTAGCCATGGGAAATTGCCCATAGTGTTAGGTGCATTAGTCGGGGTAAATAAAGGGTAGGGGAATGGGTGGGGTTGGGTTACTCTCCGTAGGGTCAGTGTGGACTTGTTGGGCCAAATGGCCAGTTTCCAAATCGTCAGGAATCGAATCTAAAAACACCCTCTCCCTCCTCCAGATGACTCCAACCTCAGAGAGAGCACCTTCATCCCACATCCTTATCACCTATTTCCACCTCCAATGAAGATGATGTTGCCTTTGTCCATCCACACTACCTCTACACCACTGTTTCCCTTGCTGGCCCCCTGATTTCCTTCCCACACAACCTGCACCTTATCCCGGATGCCTCTGACCAAGACGCTAGACTGTGCCAAGACCCTGTCCCTGCCCCCACATCCCTTCACTGTCCTGCAGGCGCCCCATCAACCTCAAAATTCTCTAGTCCCTGACCCACGCACTCTGCCCTCTGCAGCAGATTGTCAAAGTCTTTCCAACGCTGCTTTGCTTTGAATTCACTTCCCTCTGTTTGACACACTCACATCAGGTGAAGTTACATCCACACCCTCACCAGCCCTGCTTCAGAACCGAGCGACAGTCACAATCCAAACGCCGCCTCTGATCCCCACTTGTTCTGGTGTCAAATCACTTTACAGCCCCACCTTACTGCACAGAAGGCATCACATTACAGAGTGTTGCTAAAAATACCAGTGTTGGGATAAAAAAACTACAGAAGAGAGACCCTTGTCCACTTGCTCTCTTAGTGAAACTGCTGTTGGGAGTTTATCGCCGGGGGAAAAAAGGCAAGTGATATAGAAGGCATGCTAGTACAGTAACACCTACACAACGACTGCCTTACCTCTTGTTCCACATATTGCAGGACATATGTCCATCCTGTAAAATCATATGGATTGTCCTCAACTATTTTCCAATACTTCTCAAAGTCGGTGGGGTACGGAGGGACACTGTCCTCAGTCTCTATGACTCCGTAATCACCACTGGCCTGCCCGTACGCGTCCAGACAGGCAGTGGTGCTCTCCGTCGCCATATAGTCTGCAATGTCAGGATGGAGCAGTTTGTCCATTGCGTGTTCTGGCCCGTTGGTGCTCACAGGGAGCAGGGTCACTGCCTCCAGCGCTGTCGCACTGCTCGAAGAGTCAGCTGCCAGCCCACTCAAAGCATCCTGACCATGGTCTATGTTCGTGCACTCGGCAACCAGCGATTCCTCGGCTGTTTCCCTGTCCATACCCAGTCCGTCTATCTCCATCTCTGCCACAGTGTCCTGGTCACTTGGTGGGTTGGGACTTGTAGCCAGCTCTCCGGCTGAGCTCTGAACGCCAGACGGACGTGGGCTTTCAGCAGCCAGTTTCTCGACTTCATTTCGGTCACGTGGGCTGAGACTGTCAGCAGCTGTCTCCCCTACAGTGTCCGTATCACAGGGACCAGGGCTATCTGCAGTCATACCCCCTACTGTGTCTCCATCACAGGGACCTGGACTGTCAGCTGCTGACTCCCCAACAGTGTCTGTATCACAAGGGCCAGGACTAGCTGCAGCTGTCTCCCTGACAGTGTCTGTATCACAGGGACCGGGGCTACCTGCAGCTGTCTCCCTGACAGTGTCTGTATCACAGGGACCAGGGCTACCTGCTGCTGTCTCCCTGACAGTGTCTGTATCACAGGGACCGGGGCTACCTGCAGCTCCTTGTTCTATGGTGTCTGTGTCACAGGGGCCAGGACTGTCAGCAGCCGTGTCCCCCACAGGGTCCGTATCACAAGGACCAGGACTCCCTGCAGGGCCCTGCTGCATAGTGTCTGTATCACAGGGACCAGGGCTGTCCGCAGCAGTCTCGCCGACAGTGTCCCCATCACAGGGACCAGGACTACCTGCAGCTGCCTGCTCTATACTGTCTGTATCACATGGGCCAGGACTGTCAGCAGCCGTCTCCTCCCTAATGGCCCCACCACTCGGGCCGGTGGAATCAGCTGCTGTGTCCAGTAGCCTGTCGATATTACAGGGAGCAGGACTGTCTGCTGCCGACTCCTCGCCAGTGTCACCATCACTCGGGCCAGTGGAGTCTGCGGCTGACTCCTCTCGTGCGTCATGGGGTCCTGTGGAATCAGCTGCTGATTCTTCCCCAGAGTCGCCGTCACTAGGGCCAGTGGAATCAGCTGCAGACTCCTCCCCGGTGTCAGCAGTGGAATCTGCTGCTAGCTCCTCTCCGGTGTCTCCGTCACTCGGGGCTGGAGTACCGGCTGCTGATTCTTCTCCGGTGTCCCCATCACAGGGGCTTGGGCTGTCAGCAGAGGCCTCCTCCACGGCAGTCTCATCAACATGCAGGCCAAGAGCCCGAGTGGACACATTCTGCGTGATGCACGGATTACTCCCACTGCGGCGGCTTTTGGTGAATAGTTTCTGCTCATCGCCTGCAAAACAAAAAGGAAAATGTTAATGCTCACGGACTCAAGACAGAGTCATTGAGTCGTACAGCATGGAGAAAAACCTTCAGTCCAACTTGTCCATGCCAACTAGATATCTAAATTATTATACTCCTGTTTGCCAGCACTGGGCCCAAATTGCTCTAACCCCTTCCTATTCATGTACCCATCCAGATGGCTTTTAAATGTTATAATTATACCAGCCTTCACCACTCTCTTTGTTCAGCAACACTCCCCAGGACCTCACCATTAAGTGCATAAGTGTCGACCTGATTTGCCTCACATGTATGTAAACAGCAGTGATAATAGTCGTAAGCCTCAGCTCCAGATGGGTTAACAACAGCGAGAACAGGTTGAACTGCCCGGCCGCCCCCCACTGCCCGCCCACCTCCTCCACCGCCCGGACCCCCAACCGCTCGCCCCGCCCACCTCCACTGCCCGCCCCCTCCTCCACCGCCCGGACCCCCAACCGCCCGCCCCGCTCCCACCTCCGCACCCCTGCTGACCCCCCACCGCTCGCCCCTCCCCCCGCTGCCTGCACCCCCCCGCCCCCCACACCCCGCTGCACGCCCTCCCCCCACTCACCCCCGATGCCCGCCCCCTCCCCCAGCTGCCCACCCCCAATCCCCCCACTCCCCGTCCCCTCCCCCCAATCTCCCCGCCCCCGCCCCCACACCCCACCCCCCTGCCCCCTCCCCCCCTCCCCCACCCCCCACCCCCCACCACCATAGGAAATTGCAGAGACAGCATGGATCAAGTTCAAGGAGGGATTTGAAAAGCAGGGTTTTTAAAAGAAAGGATTGCTTAACTTTGCGCAAATGTAGGTCATCTTTCACAAGGGAGAATGATGCGTGGGACTCAGCAAGTTAGGACGCAAGCAACAGAGACTTAAGCTATATTGAATCAAATTAAACATGAAGTGTAAACTAAAAATAGCACAACAGCCGAGGTAGTCATTGTACTACAGCTGTCACACTTGATTGTGGAAGATGTCACAATCAATCGGGATTTTACAGAAATGCTGGTGAACAAAATTGAAAATAGGACCAATTCCAAGCTGTGCAAATCCTGGGGAAGGTAGCTCAAGCCTTAAAGCAAGAAAACCAAGTTTTGCGGGATTATTCCAACTTTTTTCACCATCAGGGAACCTCAGTCAGCAGAACGTGCTGCAATCTTTAAAGGCAAAGACTACACGGGAGGCTGATATCCCCTGAACACAAAAAGCTGAATTTATCACCTCAAAATTAGAGCTTTGGTGACAGACTAATAACTCACAGAGCGACACCAGCATTATGGGGAAAACTGACAGCGTCACAGCAGCTTTCACGATGATCAAACACCACAGCATTTTATAATCAAATCAGTGAAGTACCTGAAAGTGAAGTTGGTTTTGAAACATTGGAACCTGGCATTCAATTTGCACACAGACAGGTGTCACAAGCAGCAAGGTGGTAACGGCCAGATCATCATATTGTTTGAGAGATCAAATTGGCCCCTATACATCATGGAACAACATTACACTTCAAAAACAGTGACAGTGGGATCCTTCTCATCCACCTCAAATATGCAAGTGGAGCCTCTATCTAGCTCAAAAGGTGGCTCTTTTGATTGGGTTGGGGGCGGGGGGAATCTCCCTTGGGATTGGCCCTCTGACACTGTCCATCGCCTCAGTACTGACTCCTTTCCAACCCTTCCAACAGGATTGCACCCCCTCAATGCTGCATCAGACCATTCGTGTCGTCTGCTCCTCCATGACAACTGTGAATGTAAACTGTGAGATTTATGTACATAGGAAAGTTATCTTTTAAAAAAATAACTTTCCTAAGTTTGAGTTTGGTTTGAACCTGTGGGCTTTCTGTACCTGAAGTATATTATTAACTTCTAAGTATGCTGAAGCCACGATGATTTATTTTAAAACAGTTTTGAAGCCAAGCTTTAAAGTGAACAAGTTTGTATGAACTCTGTTTGTTTTGTGGCCCATCAAGGTAAATAATGAGGCTTTCAAAGTTGTTTTTCTGGAACTTGATTTTTAAGCTTAAGGGAAACACCCATTAGTAACAGAGCGAGACTTTTGGTTTCTATTTTCTTTCGCCTTTTGAGCAATGCTTGGAATACAACAGCTGTATAGGCAGGATTCCTGAGAAGTGCAAGGTACAGCCTATGGGGGGACAAACTGGGTTTTGCACAAAAATTGATAATGCAATGTGGGAATACCTTGTGGTGGACAAGGTAGATACAATCAAGGCATTCAGGAGGAAATTGAGATGATTGGTAGAAACAATGTTTACGGTCAAAGGGGAAAGGCAGGAGAACAGCACCAAGTCATTCTGAAGAGGTGTGTTACTGAACTCGATACATTCACTTTGTTTTTCTCTTTCTCCACAGGAGCTGCCAGACCTGCCGCATTTCTCCAGCATCGAAAAGACAGTACTAAGCCATGATGCTCATTCAGAGCCAGTGCAGCATGGTAGGCTGAATGGTGTCCTCCAACACCACAACAATTCTGTCACTGTACACAGCAGAAGGGTGATGGTGGGATGGGTGTTACATCTATTCACTTCTGTGGGCCTGTGAGGAGCTAGTTACACAGGTGGGGCAGAGGTTAATCCCTGCTAATCAGGAGTAACAAAGATTGATGAGGGCAGAGCAGTAGATGTGATCTATATGGACTTCAGTAGGGCATTTGACAAGGTTCCCCATGGGAGACTGATTAGCAAGGTTAGATCTCATGGAATACAGAGAGAACTAGCCATTTGGATATAGAACTGGCTCAAAGGTGGAAGACAGAGGGTGGTGGTGGAGGGTTGTTTTTCAGACTGGAGGCCGGTGACCAGTGGAGTGTCACAAGGATCGGTGCTGGGTCCTCTACTTTTTGTCATTTACATAAATGATTTGGATGCGAGCATAAGAGATACAGTTAGTAAGTTTGCAGATGACACCAAAATTGGAGGTGTTGTGGACAGCGAAGAGGGTTACCTCAGATTACAACAGGATCTGGACCAGATGGGCCAATGGGCTGAGAAGTGGCAAATGGAGTTTAATTCAGATAAATGCAAGGTGTAAGATCCTAGAGAGTGTTGCTGAATAAAGAGACCTTGGAGTGCAGGTTCATAGTTCCTTGAAAGTGGAGTCGCAGGTAGATAGGATAATGAAGAGGGCTTTTGGTATGCTTTCCTTTATTGGTCAGAGTATTGAGTACAGGTGTTGGGAGATCATGTTGCGGCTGTACAGGACATTGGTTAGGCCACTGTTGGAATATTGTGTGCAATTCTGGTCTCCTTCCTGACGGAAAGATGTTGTGAAACTTGAAAGGGTTCAGAAAAGATTTACAAGGATGTTGCCAGGGTTGGAGGATCTGAGCTACAGGGAGAGACTGTACAGGCTGGGGCTGTTTTCCCTGGAGCGGAGGCTGAGGGGTGACCTTATAGAGGTTTATAAAATTATGAGGGGCATGGATAGGATTAATAGGAAAAGTCTTTTCCCTGGGGTCAGGGAGTCCAGAACTAGAGGGCATAGGTTTAGGATGAGAGGGGAAAGATATAAAAGAGACCTGAGGGGCAACTTTTTCACGCAGAGGGTGGTACGTGTATGGAATGAGCTGCCAGAGGATGTGGTGGAGGCTGGTACAATTGCAATATTTAAGAGGCATTTGGATGGGTATATGAAGTGGGGTGGAGTCGGGTACAATTACAACATTAAAAGGGAATATGGATGGGTATATGAATAGGAAGGGTTTGGAGGGATATGGGCCAGGTGCTGGCAGGTGGGACTAGTTTGGGTTGGGATATCTGGTCAGCATGGACGGGTTGGACCGAAGATGCTGTACATCTTTATGATTCTATGAGGAAGTTACAGCTGTTTCCTTCTGTGCTGAGAGTAGTTCCAGACATTCCATCCATGGGGGTGGGGGAGTTAACACTTATTTATCATTATACAGGTAGGAGTGAGTTACATCACTTTCCCTCTATATAGGTGGTATTCCTCAGTACTGGAGGAAAATGGAAAGAGCTATATCTAATTCTCTTGACTCAGAAGGTAGTTACATCTATTTCTCTCTATGGTGGTGAAGATCAAGAAAGAAGGTGGTATGTGTGTCAGTAGCATGGTAGTTATATATATATCCACTTTCTATTTGGGGCAAGGGGCTGTAGATACATGTATAGTCAGCCTGAGAGAGGTGGTATTTACACTATTCCCTTCTACGTGGTGGGGGTGGGGGGGTGAGGGGTGATCATTACATCCAGCTATAGGAAGGATGCTGTGAAACTTAAAAGGGCTTAAAAGAGAGTTACAAGAATGTTGTCAGGATTGGAGAGTTTGAGCTATAGGAAGGGACTGAATACCGTGGGGCTATTTTCCCTGGAGCGTCAGGGGTGACCTGAAGGTAGTTTAAAAACCACGAAGGTCATGGATAGGGTTGATAGCCCAGGTCTTTTTTCCCAGGATAGGAAAGTCCAAAACACGAGGGCATAAGTTTAAGGTGAGAGAGGAAAGATTTAAAAGGGACCTAAGAGTCAACTTTTTCACAGAGAGTGGTGCACAAATGGAACGAGCTGTTTGAGGAAGTGGAGGAGGCTGGTACGATTACAACACTTTAAAAAGCATCTACAAAATGGCCTGTTTCCATGCTGTACAGCTCTACAACTCTATGCCCTTCTATTGAGGTGCAATTCGTTATGTCTATTTCCCTCAATATGGAGGAGGGAAAGGTTGCAAATAAAACTGTTCCCTCAATATAGAGGAAGGGGTTGCAGATAAAACTGTGTAGAGGGAGGGGTTGCAGATAAAACTGTTCCCTCAATATAGAGGAAGGGGTTGCAGATAAAACTGTGTAGAGGGAGGGGCTGCAGATAAAACTATATAGAGGGAGGGGCTGCAGATAAAACTATATAGAGGGAGGGGCTGCAGATAAAACTGTTCCCTCAATATAGAAGAAGGGGTTGCAGTTACTTGTGTTCCCCTCGATTGTGAAGAGAAGGTTGCAGTTACATGTGCTGTCCTCTCTTGGGGTAGGTGGGGAGGTAGTTGACTTTACTTCCGGGTTCCCATCCGGGTCTGCTTCCCCCTCCAAATCCCCCGCCACCCACCGGAGTCCGGCTCTACGCATGCGCGGACCGCTCCGCCGGCTGCCCCTTGCCGCCATTACGAACGACTTTCCCAGCCCGACTTCGGGGGGGGCGATGGTAAAAGGAGGCTGACACAGGAAGTGTCTCCGTCCCTTTCACCTCCGCCTGTATCCCGACGACCGAGCAGGCGTCCATCTTCTTCCCCCCCCACCACACACAACCCCCGCCCCTTCCTCGGCGTCGGTGACAAATCTCTCGTATCCGCCATCCTTTGCCCCCACCCCCTACCGCTTCCCCCCCCCCTCCCCCGGTCAATATCGGCGCCATTCGACCGGTCCGCTCGTTCTCTCGCCATCGGTGACAGGACCGCGATCACTCACCACCCGATGGAGCGGATGCCGGCGGATTCCGCTCGGGCTCCAGCCACGGATTATCCACCGCCTCCATTACTCCTGTCACCATCGTCTGAGGCACCGGAACCGGAAACTGCTCTGACTGGGTGGGGGGAGGGGAGGAAAGGAGAAGTCTTCTGCACCTTTGCTGAAGTCATTCCAATTTCAATTACAGGTATTAATTTTCCATGACTATGACTTATCACCGCAGATTAAACTTTTTATTTGGGTGGGAGTTTAAATAATGCACCCTCAGAAGTGTTTAGGAAACAAATCAGTTGATCCCAAGCCATCTAGATGTCTGTACTAGTCATTACCAATATTAGGAGAACTAGTAAACGTTTTGCAAGCAATATTTCTGTTGCAATATTTTGATCATCTACAGAGAAAAGCAGTGCTTGCAAAGTGTTTATTAAATTTCCTAATATTGATGACTGGTGCAGGTGTCGAGGTGGCTTGGGATCAGCTAATTTGTTGCCTCAACACCACTGAAGGTGTATTCTTTAAGCTCCCACAGTTACACACAAAGAATAAGTTTAATTTACAATGATAAGTCACAATAATGGGAAACTAATGATTGAATTTGGAATGATCCTCAGCATTTATTTATTGCTGGGCTGACAGTTCTCATTCACTTTGGAATGATAACGGTCACACTTGTTATTGCAGACTCGTGTTTGCAACTATTTGCATGTATTTTTCATTACCACTGGATATCTAAGTGCTTTACAGTGAACTAATTACTTTTGAAATGTACAGTAGTTACTGGTAAAGTAGGAATTGTGGAGGTCAAGTTGCATTCATCAATCTTCAAACAGCAATGTAATAATCACCAAATCATGGAGGTTCTGCAATGTTGATTGTGGGATAAATACTTGCCAGGACAGTAGGGAAAACAGAAATAAAAATAAAGAGTAGGAGACAAGTCAGGTCTAGTAGTATCTGTGGAGAGAGAAATAGTTAATGTTTGAAGTCCACTATTTCACTTCTAAACCAGAGATAATGGAGTGAAAAATCACAGGTTATAGTCCAACAGGTTTAATTGGAAGCACTAGCTTTCGGAGCACCACTCCATCAGGTGAGAGATAATTGATTTATTCTTTTTCAACATAATGCTATAGTTTTTTAAAAATTATCCAGAGCCATCAAATGTTAAAATAAAGTTTTAACATCCTCATCAAAAATACAGCACCTCTGATTGTGTGGCCTTCCCTCCCACATGGGGAATGTCAGCTTTGATTTTAGTTTTTAAGTCCCTATAATGGAACTTGAATCCAGAACCATGGTCTCCAAGGTGAGAATATGCCCAACTACGTTGCAGCTGTTTTTAAAGAATATCAAGTTGTGGGCACCACTTTCAACACTTTAAAGTATATGAATAGGAAATGTTTCAAGGGATGTGGGCTAAGTGCATGCAGGTGGGACTAGTTTAATTTCAGATTATGAGTGGCATAAACTGGTTGGATTGAAGGGTCTGTTTCCATGCTGCATGCTTCTGACTTGCTAGGCCAGCATTTATTTCCAATGCCTCATTGTCCTCTAATGTGATAGTGATCCACCTTTTGAACTGATTCAGACAATGTATTGCGCGGACACCCACAGTCCACTAATTTACTATTGTCACATATACAGTACCTAGGTGTGGCGCAAGCAGATCATACTATACAAAGTGTACAGGGTAATAGAATAGCGTGACATTACATCCACAGCGAACAAGCTCAAAATTAAAATCCTCTGTGTATCCCCACACTATTATTAGGAAGTTCAAGCATTTTGACCGAACAACAGTGAAGGAATAGTTCCAAATCAGATAGGTGACTGAGAGGAGGGGAATTTGTTCCAATTCAGCTGCCACCCCTGTCATTCTAGCTAGTAAAGAGTTCACAAATTTGTTAGGTACTGTCACTCGGTGAGTTCTCATCGTGAGCCTTGTACTGGAGATGGTATACACCGGTGCCACTGAGAGGTGGTAGTGAAAAGGGGAATGAATGTTTTGGGTGGTGGATAGGGGTACTAAGCAAGTGCTTTTTCCTGGAAGCATTGAGCTCTGAAGGATGCTACGCTCTCCAAGGTAGTTTGCATCAATCTGATTTTAAATTAAAAACCTTATCTATAGCAGAAGGACGTTTTAACCATTACAGTCTTAATGGAAGAAGCTTCTGTGACACTACCACTAATCTTACTAAAACATTATCGGATTATCTCATTTCTATTTAGAGATCTTTGTCTCGTACAAACTAATTATATCCTCCACCAGAATGATGACTTAATTAACTGTAACCGGATCTAGGATATCCTGAAGGAGTGAGGGACACTGCTTAAAATCAAGGCATTGTTGTCAGCCTCTGTACATTAACAAATTATTTAAAAAAAACACTTCTACCTAGGCTTGCAGAGAATCTTATAGTGGAGAGGTAGCATGCCTTTCCCTAGGCAGACGGTCTGAATTTAACACGCACCTGCCCCAGAGGTGTGTCATAATGTTGGAACAATTAAATGCAGTTCTTTTTAATTAACCAGCCTAAGTCTAGTGATAGTGTCTCAACCTCTGGGAGAAAGATGCAGATTCAAGTCCCAGAGCTGTCTGAACAGGTTGATAAAAATACTTCCTCAAGTCATGGGCTTTTTTTGGGGGAAGAAGGGGAGGGGGGGGGAAAAGAGAGAGATAAAAAAAAGAGGAGAGAGAGAGGGGCCAGTATTTACGACCTATCCCTAATGCACCTTGAAATGGTGGTGAGTAGCCTTTATGAACTTCTGGCATCAGTATGATATAGGTACACCCTTAAAGAATGGTAAAATAGTTCCACAAGAGGATGGTTTCCACATGGAGGAAAAGCTTACGGGAGGCACATTTGCATTTGACTGCTGGCTGTTTGTTGTGTTAGTATAAATTAAAGTGTAATTGTCAATTCTTTCTAAGGAACACAGATATGTTGGTACAGGAATAGGGTTTTGACAGTATAGACATCTGCTAACATCTTGTTTGTGCAAATATATATGACCACTGTTGGATTGTTAGAAAGACCACACACAAGACAGAACCAGCAGAATTTATTGTGCAGTATGTACAATTCCAGCTATTAAAATTTTATACAATATGTACAAATTAAATAAATCAACCACAAAACCCTCACCTGTATAGAGCTCTTACATTTAGATTCCTTGCATTACATGGAGACCCGAACCTGAAAATGGTTTCTGTCGGTCACATGTCTCAGATCCAAACAACCCTCAAACCACAGATCTGACACATGTACACACACTCTCAAAATTGATACTTCCTGAAATTTTTGGTTGGGGGGGGGGGGGGACAAAAAAATGGGTTTTAAAAAAAAACATTGCTGATGGGGCAACCAGAAAGGATTGGAACATTTTTTTCTATTTGGATTTTGCTTTTTGAAGACTAAAAAAAAACAAGAGCAAGCCTTATTCCTTAGGGAGCTGTATTATTGTTTTGGGAGCAGTATTCTTCCACCAAACTGCCTGGTTTGTTTGATTCTGCTTCACTTTGGTGGTGTCAATGAGTTACAACTCACTTAGGTGCCTCTATCAAGACAACAGTGTTCTACTTGGTATTACAGCAACAAAGAGGGTGATTGCTGAAGAAAGGACAGCATCCAACACCATAGTAGGTCTAATTACTTCCAACAGAACCCTGCATCCCAATTATTGTGTTACAGATTAATGAAGGCTAGCAAGCCCTCAGACTCTTCCCCTCCCCCCAATTTTTATTACCAACACATCCTAGGCACTTTACAAATGAATACAGAGGGAGAGGGACAATAACAGGCCTCAGTGCCCTTCTGTTTTCCACTACAACAACAGGAAAAGATTCCTTGCAAGCTCTGAGCATGTCATTCAGAGCAAGAAGCCACTAACTGCAAGCTCACTCCAGACCACACTGCAAAATTTACGTGACCCATCTCCCCCACAGCAAAACCATCAAGTGCCTACCTTCCCCAACCCTCCCAATTAATGTCAGCTGGAAGGGGTTGTGGAGATGACCGATCCTTCAACAGTCCCAAAAACACCGGACACATCCATATCCAGAATGCTCTGTCCACAGGGAGAGCCACACGAAAATCCCATCTCATCCTCACTCAGGGTCTCAGATGGGAGGGCCAATTCCTCCTGCATGCAGTTTAGTGGATGGAGGCTGTGAATGGGGGTCATGTATTACAACACGCATGAGCCAGGTAGAGGAGTCCACATTGTCACAATAGCACAATGGCTTTGCTCACCTTGCCCCTGGGAGGGTGAGCTGTATAGCAGCCAATCCCTTGGGATTCCACAATACAGCCTACATCTCCAGCACATCCCTCACCCACCACCTTGGGACATGGGGAGATTGATCTTCCCCTTGACAAATCAGCCAACTCAATATTGACGCTGGAAAGGGAAACTGAATTTTCCCAAGTCCTGGATTATATTGGTCACCAGAGGGAGAAGGGGAGACAGGTTGTCTCACATTGTTACTGCTGGCAACAATACATGCCAACAGGATTGTTGTGAAATACCAGCCATTCACCCTGTGAAGTGAAATTACAAAGCTTCTTTTCGCAAATAGAGAATGTAAATTTCTTATGCATGCAACAATTAAAACATTTTGCGACAATCCAAAACTTAAATCTTTTAAATCGACAGGGGAACATTGAAGAAAGCAGTGGTGGGAATAAATCTGCACAAATGCCATTTCCACTGTTCTTTACACTGGGCAGAAATCAACAAAAAGAGAGGAATGGGAAGGCAGGCCTGTCCCCTTCCCTCGTGTCTGTTTCTGGCAAACGAGGGGATTCACATGCTCGACCCTTTCCAGAGCCTCGGAAATCACAGTTGGGACCAAAAATAAGAGAGTAATTGCCAGGGAGCAAACCAGGGTGGGGGCCGCAGACCCCGAGCCAATCCCCAGAGAACGATCGGCCAGGAGAGCGGGAAAGGAAACCCCCCCTCCTCTTGACTAGCGCATGTTATATTAGAGTTGTGTTTGTGCGCATATATTTGACATGAAGTAAGAAATAGGGACTTCTCTACAGTGGATTTGAAACGAGAAACTGAAAAAAAGTGCTTTGTGAAATTTTTTTTAAAAATCAGCCAATCTACAAGTCCCAAAGTCACAAGCTGTGTCTATTTCTTTTGAAAGAGGCTATCAGTTTAATCTTATTGCAAAGATGTGAAACTGCTGAAGTGTCCCGCTTGGACCTAGTTCCCAGATCTCCTATCCAAGCCTCTTCACTCTCTTTCTCCCCCACACCCGCGCCCAAGATTGACAAGAGGCTTATCCAGACACAGGAGAGATATGACCTCCCTCTCACAGGAAAAGGAGATGAGCATCTACTTAATTGTGATCATTGATTGCTCTGCTGTTTTATAACATTTGAGAAAACTCTTGATCAAACACATGAGCCATATTATTAAACCAAGTAAATAGGAAGGTTGAAAACATTTAAAAGACGGGCAAATGATCTGCATGGTATTTAATGCAGCTGTCTTCCAGCACGTTGAGATTCAGTCCATTCCAAGTTGTTTTACCGGATGTAGCTGGAGGTGGATCATGTCACCTCTCACCCTCTGGCTGTTCCTGCAGAGGAGGGGAGGGTACATCAAAGCTTTGGATTTAGAGAATCCAAAGTCAAAAACAATTATTGCAGCTGTGGTTGGTTGACAGCAAGTGTTTTTTGGTGGTGGCGGAGGCAGGGAGAAAGAGAAGAGGTTGCCAAAGTGCATCGAGGAGGGCATGCTCACAGTATGGATCGTTCCGTCGACAACAGTGGACACAGGGCTACTGAGGTGTGGTCCTGTCACACAGCAACACCAGAGATAGACTGACTGTCAGATATTATACAGGGGGAGGGAGGAGAGAAGGCGGCAAATACACAGAGAGAGAGAGAGAGAGAGAGAGAGAGAGAGAGAGAGATAGAAAAGGAGATAGAAAAAGAAAAAAAGGAGAGAGAGAGTGCGAGTGAGCGAACGCGCAAAGACCCTATGCCAGATAGCAACAGGTGACCTGTCCAAACCCAATTGACCTTCTGAAGTGGGGGTAGGCAGAGGGGAGGGTGGGAGAGAAATCTTGCTGAATTTTGGTACAAACATCAGGGTGTGCGCATGGAGAAGGACAGAACGAGAGAGCGTAAGAGATCGCAGCTGGTGTATCTGTTGCCTTTTACTGGACCTTTCTCGATATTCTCAGACTTGCTGCAGTGTCTTCAGCAGCGACGTTCAAAGCTTGGATTCCCTGCATTAGGGTAGGATCAATGGCACTTGGTGATGGGTCGGGAATAGAGGGATGAAAAGAGAAAACACCCTTGAGAGAGAGAGAGAGAGAGAGAGAGAGAGAGAGAGAGAGAACACAGTGGCACCCTCTCTTGCTGCAGCCCAAGCCCTCCCCACGTTCTCTCTGGCTGTCTCCCATCCTCCCGTTCCCCTCCCATCCCTCCCACCGCCCGTCTCTGACCCGGCGTCGAGCCGCGTAGTCCGGTCCGAGCGGTCAGTGACGGCCACTGGGCAGGTCGAGTTTCCGCAGCCGCCTACGGCGCAGTTCAGCTGCATCTGGTTCACTGAGAGCGTCCTTCTCATCGTCCGGGACTTCGGCCGAGTCAGGTACGGAGTATCCCACTGCCCCTTCCAGGTCACTCTGCCCTGCAAACATTGAATAAAAGAATAACATTGCTTTTTATGAAAAATAAAAACAAAACCAGTTCACCCAAAAGCCGATGCAGGACGGGGGGGGGGGGGGGAAAAAAGAGGGTGAGGTGGAGAAAGAGGAGAGGACAGGGTTTCCATGCTGTACATCTCTATGACCAGGGAGGACCCTTTCATTTCTCATGAAGCCTTCCTCTCCATCCTCCCAATAGCATCCCACCCACTCTGACTGGATCCTGAATGACTACATTATCCAGCCCAGGTCCTGCTCCACTTAGTGTTCACACTCTGGATGGTGAACTGCTTTTAGACATTAGCCCCTGAACTCATCTCTTCCCAGTTTGTCACCATGTCCCTCATGTCCGGTGGTTTGAATGAAAACCCCTCTACCCGGAGTTGGAGAATAAACGCCACGCAATGACAAAGTGGTGGAGGTGAATGAACAGGGCTGAAAAGGAGAGAGAGATTTAACAAATGGTCATTGAGGTGTATGCATTTGGTCCCTTTGGTGAAGTGTTTCTTGTTTGAAAAAGCTAGATCAGAAGTTCCTTCTGGAACCTAATCCAATATGTCAGAGTAAATGCCTGCAAATCCCTGACATTGTAAATGAAGCATTCCTTGTAACAGTGGCTTATGACAGGTGGCATAAACATTGGTTAGTAATCAAGGACTGACTTCAGCTTACAAAATCCACGAGATTGAAAGCTTTAGGCAGCTGTTGGAGGTGGCCTGACTTAGGTCAGAAGCATGAGAGAGTGCGGTGTTGAGAGAGCGCGGTGTTGAGAGAGCGCGGTGTTGAGAGAGCACAGCAGCATTCGAGGTACAGGAGCAGAATCGATGTTTCGGGCAAAAGTCCTTCATCAGGAATGAGGCCTTTTGGCTGGGGGGCTGAGATAAAATGGGATAAACTCCCATTATCTCTCAGCTCCCAAGCCTCATTCCTGATGAAAGGAATATGCCAGGTATGTCGATTCTACTGCACCTTGGACGCTGCCTGGCCTGCTATCCTCTCTCAGTGCCACACTCTTGATTCTCATCTCCAGCATCTGCAGTCCTCACTTTCTCCTTGGATCAGAAGCAAGCTTTGTATTCTGCGAGAGACATGTGCAAGACCGTACAGGACAAGCAGAATTACTTCAGTATGGAAAAGCAAAGTTTAGTTTGTGGAACTTCCACACCAGAAGTGTTTGGTTATTAGAAGCTGGAGAGAGTTTGAGCTCTCAATTTTGAGACTATTCATGGAAGATGAGTTCACAGGTCAGATGTCAGAAAACGGAGGAGAAATCAAACTTCATATTGAAGTATTCTTTGGATTTTAAATTGCAGTTTTGGATGTGAAGATAGGAGATATAGTTAGTCAGTTTGCAGATGACACCAACATTGGAGGTGTAGTGGACAGTGAAGGAGGTTACAATGGGATCTTGATCAAATGGGCCAATGGGCTGGGGTATGGTGGAAGGAGTTTAAATTTAGGTAAATGTGAGGTGCTGCATTTTGGGAAAACCAATCTTAGCAGGACTTATGCATTTAATGGTAAGGTCATAGGGAGTGTTGCTGCAAACAGACCTTGGAGTGCAGGTTCATAGCTCCTTGAAAGTGGAGTCACAGATAGATAGGATAGTCAACGTGGCATTTGGTATGCTTTCCTTTACTGGTCAGACTACTGAGTATCGGAGTTGGGAGATCATGTTGCAGCCGTACAGGACGTTGGTTAGGCCACTGTTGGAATATTGCGTGCAGTGCTAGTCTCCTCCTTATCAGAAGGATGTTGTGAAACTTGAAAGGGTTCAAAAAAGATTTACAAGGATGTTGCCAGGGTTGGAGGGTTTGAGCTACGGGAGAGGCTGAATAGGCTGGGTCTGTTTTCCCTGGAGAATCGGAGGCTGAGGGTTGACCTTATAGAGGTTTATAAAATCATGAGGAGCATGGATAGGATAAATAGACAAGGTCTTTTCCCTGGGGTGGGGGAGTCCAGAACTAGAGGGCGTAGGTTTAGGGTGGGAGGGGAAAGATTTAAAAGGGACCTAAGGGGAAACTTTTTCACGGAGTGGTGAGTTTATGGAATGAGCTGCCAGAGGAAGTGGGGTGAAGGCTGGTACAATGACATGTAAAAGGGAATCTGGATGGGGATACGAATAGGAAGGGTTTAGATGGATATGGGCCGAGTGCTGGCAAATGGGACTATACTGGGTTGGGATATCTGGTCAGCAAGGATGAGTTGGATCGAAGGGTCCGTTTCTGTGCTGTACATCTGGCTCTACTGATAGCATTGGGAATAGATTGAAACTTTATTTTGCTGAATGTCGTTTTTCAAATGACTTTCTAGAATTAGAAATTACTCAGTTTGCTTCTTTTGGCTTTTTAGTCGTTTGTGCTACAAGCTTCTGTTGAATCTCTGTACCCTCACGTGACTGTTTCACAGTGAGATGACAAGGTGGGGTGGAAGGGAGCTGGTGTGTAGAAACACCAGCGAGCAGCAGATGGGCTGAATGGTCTACTAACACGTTAGAAAATTCCTTGTCCTTCCACGACCGAGGAATTAACCCGGCTTGTTCCCGGAAAGAATTCTCATTGGTAAATTTCTCTCTGATGCCCAAAGCGAAGTAGTGTGATTCCTGTGCGTTATTTATTGTTGAAGTGTACTGTGTGTGTGTGGGGAATGATGTGATGACAGCAGGAGTTCGTGTGTGAAGGTCACCAAAGCAAACTAACAAAAGCTTCAAAACCAAACAAAACCTCAGAATATCTCAACAAGAAACCTTCACACCCAATAACAGTAGAGGTTTTGCAAAACGCTCTCGTAATTCCGTCTTTTGACTTGAGGGACCCTGAACACACTTGCATTCCAAGCGTCAATAATGCCTTGCATTTCCCCTTAACTTTGTGGCGTGAAGTCCAATTGGCTTCTTTCTTCCTATTTTCAAACCTCTTAAACCTTCCCCTTGGTTTCCCGCTTGGAAAGACAAACAGGAAAAACGCCAGCTCAGAGACAGTCCCACATCAGAACTTATTAACCTATCCGCCACCTACCACTCCCGCGCCCCCAAAACCCCACCATGAAGCAAGTTGGAGACCAAACTGACTGGCTCCTCCCATGCCACCAAACAGATCCAGTAAAAACTGGTACCTATTTCTTCAGGTTGCAGGGGAGATTGTGCGGAAGTGCTGTCGAAAGCAGGAGGAGGGGAATCTCCAGTAGAATCCACCTGTGATCCAGACGTTGGATCCGTTGACTCTGTACTTGGTGCTGAGCTGGTAGTTGCTGTTGGTCTGGGCGGACTAGATAAAAGGACAGGAATGACAGGGTGCGTTTGAAAATCTACATTTTACTCTTAAATGAGGTCCCCCTCCCTGCAATGGATCCAGAACGTAATCACTTGGTCACTTTTAAACATCCAGCCAGTTATGATCTTTGACAATTAGACTGTGCTGTGTAGCTATCGAGGGTGCCAAAGGTGACCTTGCTTCTGGGAGATATTTGTGACAAGGTCTCATGGGGGAAGGGGCTGGTAAAGGAACAAGGCAATGGCCGTCTGGTATTAAATCGCGAGACTTTTAGTCCAGAGACTTGGGTAGTGTTCTGGAGATTTGGGTTAAATCCTCTTGTAATGGTTGCTGGAATTTAAATTCAGGATGTAGGTCTGCTCGCTGAACTGGAAGGTCCATGTTCAGACGTTTCGCCACCACACTAGGTCATATCTTAAATGAGCGTCCAGACGAATCACTGCTTGTATTTCCTGTTTTCCATTTATAAGCTTGGGTTTCCTTGGGCTGGTGAGGTCATTTCCTGTGGTGAATATAAATAGAAAGCAGGAAACACCAGCAATGCTTCGTCTGGAGGCTCACTGAAGAGGTTACCTAGGATGGTGACGAAACGTCAGAAAGTGAACCTTCCAGCTCAGCGAGCATACCTACATCCAGAAGCTTGACCGGAGCTACAAATCTTCTCAAAACTCGTTAGTCTAAATTTAATTAGGAAAGAATCTGGAATTATGTCTAATGGTGATCATGAATCCATTACCGATAGCTAGGAAAAACCAATCTGGTTCACTAATGTCTTTTAGGGAAGGTAAACACCATCCCCATCTGGTCAGGCCAATATGAGACTCCAGACCCACAGCAACAGGGCCGACTCAACTGCCTTCTGGGCAATTAGGGATGGGTAATGAATGCTGGCCTAGCCAGCGATGCCCACTGCATGTCAATGAATTTGAAGGCAGTTTTCTGTGGTGCTGCAAGATTTTTACTGCGCTGCATGGTCAGAGGGATCAGACTTGAATTCAATCATCAGAATTCACTAAGTCTGGACCAGCAGAGGGGCTGCGAGACACTGCACACATTTGGTTTGAACTGGATGAGTCTGCCCAAGCCTTACTCAATACGAGGCCCTGCGATACGGTAGCCCAGCCTACCTGAGTGTAGCGACAACAGAGAGGTATTGGTGGATCTGCACCATGGCTGCATCCAGCAGCGTGTGAATGTTCTGAAGACACTGCAGCCGCGCTTCCAGGTTCTGACGCTCCTGACCCTCCATCGCTCGGAGCTCCTCGTCTGTCAATCCGGCAAAGCCAGAAGGTGGCATCGGCATCGGAGGCATTCCTGAAAAGAACGAGGGGCAAAAAGAAAAATAAATAAGAGCAGCTGCAGCTCATATCCCACAGAAAGTGCTACTCCTTGGGTGCCAACTCAAAACCGAGTATCTACAAACAAATAAACACAAATACTGCAAAGCTGAAATAAAAATAAAGCACTAGAGAAACTCAGGTCAGACAGTACTGCAGAGAAAACCCAGAGGTAACTTTTCAAGTCCAATTTAATCTGGCTGTACATCAGAAATGAAGGGAACTGGAAAATTATGGTTTTCATGCTATTGGTAAAAGGGAAGCAAGAGGAGATGAAACGGAGATAGTGAGGGTACCCAAAGAATAAAGAACAAAAGGAGTGCTAATGGTGCTATAAGAGTGACAGAGATGCAGAATTAGGTGTTAATGATAGCAGTAAGAACAGACAGTACCTTTGCAGACAGCAGACCCAGTCAAACAAGACATCACGGAGAAGAGGAGGGGTTGCAACAAAATGGAGGAGAGTGGTTATGGTTTGGAATTGAACACGTCAATTCTCTAAGGCTCCTCACCAGCACAGGTCTGACTGTAAGTAGTGCTCAATTTGATCTGACCAAACTGACACTCTGTTCTGTGCCATGTATCACTGTGAAGGTAATCCTTTAAGGAGCAACAGACTCTTAGCACAGTGTAGCTGCAGACTGGGACAGAGTCAGCCTGCTAAACCCAAAGCCGCTGCAATAATGGGAGACCGGAGTTGCTCGCGAGCACGTACATTAAACCATCACAGCGCAGGCCTTACTCTTACCAAACGGAGGGGGGGGCATTCCCACCCAAGGAGCCGACGGGAAGGGAGGGAAGGAGAAGGGAAATCCTGGGATTGATGCAGCAGCGGGCGTCTCCAATCCAGTCCCTGACATGGTCTCAGTGCTCCGGGATTCTTCACCAGCTAGAGTTTACCGGGGGGGGGGGGGACACGGGGGGACGGGGAGAGAAACACAACAAGTATATTAATGTAAAGGCTCATTCGGGTTGTTGGGAAGTAAGAGGCATTTCAGAAGAGACTCACAAATAGCAGTGCGGTCCAGAGTGCTTAAAAATCAGGCAGGCTTGTGTTCTGTACCTTCCCCTCTACTCAAAAGTAAAGTAACTGAGTACCAGCCAAACACTTTGGGACGGACAAAGACTTGACATCTGCACTCCTGATTGGACAGGGCTAGCTGGGAATTAGAGTAAACAGGGTGACAGTGGTGCTCATGCTATAATCTCCGGGATCATTACATTCCACTCTTGTACCCGCCCCCACATGTCCCTACCCAGAACAAACTGGGCCTTCCCGGGTCAACAATGTGGAAGCTCAACAGGGGGATTACGAATTAGTTGTTTGCCAACAGAGATCAGTCAGGACACCACCGTAAAAAGGTTTATTCCACCTATTTCCTCATCTAAGAATACACAGCTTTTAGAAATCACTCCATGTTACTGCTCATTTTCTCCCATACCACACTCTGCTTTGAATGCTCTCCGTGGATCAATTGTTAAAAGCCCCGTTGTTTGCCAGGGTTGCTGGGATGGGTGGTGTTAGTGAGAAATGGGCTCCCACTGGCAACCCGCCACACCCCTAACCAGTGCTGAGGGGGAATTGCATTCCCTTGCTCATTCCAGACACCGGGCCTGGAGTTGGGATTTCACTCTCGCACATCGACACAAGATGTCAGCCTTGGCTTCGGTGGGGTTCACTCAACCCAGAGTCAGAACTTGGGAGCGTGTTCAGGCCTTCACCCCACCAGGGCTGAAACACGGGGCTGACGTTCCCACAGCTGGCATGGAGGGAGGAGCTGCCCTGCCGGAGGACTGGCATGGAGGGAAGAGTTACTTCAGAAGCGGCCTATTTCTCCTTCCCCCTGTTAACTCGAGCTGGAGAGAACTCTCTCTTTCCCTCACCACAGCATTGCAATTCAGAGTAGCTCCTCAGCTTGATGACCGCCTTCTCCCTTCGCTTGCTATGGCGATGGGCACTCTTCCTGGACTCCATCAACGGGTCAGAGGTGACTGAGGAACACTTCACCCCCACCCTCCTTTCTCTTTCACAGTCTGGAGTCTGTGACCTGGCCTGCCAGTGACATCACACTGGATGCCGTGCCCCTCTGTGAGGTCATGGGCCACCCAGATCACTACCACACACAACATACTGACCAACAAGCACAGGCTTTGGGGCCCACAAGTGCCAACTCCACAGACACCCGAGCACAAACCCAAGCTGACCTGAAGTTGGAGGCCATCGCTGCCTTTCAGATAGGAGGCTAAACAGAGGTTGCGGTGGCCATGGATTCCACAACCACTGCGTGGAGGCAAGAGGAGAACACATGTGCCAGGAGAAGTAGAAATATTAGTCGATCTTTCAATACGGTCATGGTGATCTTGACCTTCAACCCCATTTTTCCTCAATCACTGACATTTAAAAACGCCTCACTCACCAGCGCATGTAATCAATGGAGATTTCACAACCTCCTGGGGTAGAGAGTTCCAACGACTCATTACCCTCTCACAGAAATAATTCCTCCTCATCTCAGTCCCAAGTGATCAGCCTGTTAGCCAGAATCTGTGCTCTAGATTCCCCAAATGCCAACGTCTACCCTGTTCAAGCCCCTCCAGAATCTGCCCCAGTCGCTTCCCTAATATGCAACCGTCAAACACAGGTGACCCAAATGTCACCTCATTGGTGGGAACCTGGGACCGTACAAACCGCTCCCTCCGTTACTGTGGGTAGGCTGATTGTCTTTTTTTATTTTGGTTTCCAAAACAATGTTGCTGCTTCACGTTTCTCCCATTTCCCACCACCTCACACGTTCCCACTTACCGCTTGCCTGGCCCTCTGCACCAGCAGGAGCTGACGTGTTGGATTGTGGCACATTCGGAGCTGCACCAGGAGCCTGCGGGAAGAGGTGCTGGCCCATGGGCGGCCAGAAGGGGAACATAGCTGGCGGAAAGGGCGGCATCCCTGGAGGCACTGGGAAAAGGAACAGCAGCAGTGAGGACCAGGCACGCCACACAGCGCGAACGTGTACAACTCAGCAACACACAAAGCCCTGGAGGGGGACCATAAAGTACAGTTCTGCCTCTCCCAGATTCTCGCTGCAAGTCGTTCCCTAATACATGCAGTTGACCCCCCCACCTGCCCAGTTCACCAGTTTTGCAAAGGTCCCCCAGCAGCAAGACTAGCCTTAAAGAATTTATAGAATTAAAACCCACTCCAGGGGATTCACATTCCAGGTTTATACTTTCACCTCGGGAAAGCTGCAATGCAGGGATGAATATCTTTTAGAATCACAAATCCCTACAGTGTGGAAGTAGGCCCTACAGCCCAAGTCCACACTGACCCCTCCAAAGAGTAACCCACCCAGACTCATTTACCTCCGTTCCCCCCCTCATCTGACTTTACTAAAACACTTGACCAGAGTCAGAATCATAAAGCATGGAAACAGACCCTTTGACCCAACTCGTCCGTGCTGCCCAGAGATCCTAAATTAATCTCGGCCCATTTGCCAGCATTTGGCCCCTATCCCTCTAAACTCTTCCTATTCACGTGCCCCACCAGATACCTTTTAAAATGTTGTCATTGTACCAGCCTCCACCACTTCCTTTGGCAGCTCATTCCATACACGCACCACCCTCTGCATGAGAAAGTTGCCCCTCAGGTTGCTTTTAAATCTTTCCCCTCTCGCTGTAAACCTATGCTCCTCTAGTTTTGGACTCCCCTCTTCTGGGGGGGGGGGGGGGGGGGGGGGGGGAGTCCTTGGCTATTCAGCCTATCCATGCCCCTCACGATTTTATACACCCTGACAAGGTCACCCCTCAGCCTCTGACGCTCCAGGGAATATAGCCCCAGCCTGTTCAGCCTTGTCCTATAGCTCAAGCCCTCCAACCTTGGCAATATCCTTGTAAATCTTTTCTGAACTGTAACCCCGTTCTATCGCAGGCTGATCAGAATCAGAAGCAGTCCTATATGCCTGTATTGGGACCATGTACCTGTCCTATGTCTTTTAAATGTTGTATGGGGGTGGGCATTTACTTTGGAGGGGATTATTCCCACTGTCCTGGTCAGCGGATGCTGTAATCGTTCCGTTGTTTAAGCAAGCTGGCACTGAATTATGGATGTCAATAGGTTACTTATCTCACTGCTGATTACAGGGAGCTTATATACAAGGGACCGGACTTACTGAAACATGTCATTTATGGATGACACTTTAGGAAAAAGGGGCAATATAACCTCAGGCTGTTCCGGACTGCTGCTATACAGTGGAATCAGTGTGGGGTGTTTCGGATTCTGAGCTCACGATGATGGCAAAGTTTCCTGCCCTTCCCATTTCAAGCACCTCAGTTGTTCCCCAACGGCTGGGATCCTTCAAGAACAACTCTTACTCACCTCCCCCAGTTAGTCCAATGCATCCCACCTTCCTGGAGATGTCTCAATGGTTCATAGAATCCCGACAGTGTGGAAGCAGGCCGTTTAGCCCGTCGAGACCCCCTACCGTTTCCCTGTAACCCTGCATTCCCCATGGCTGATTTACATAGCCTGCACATCCCTGGAGACAATGGGCAACTTTGCACGGCCAATCCACCTAATATTTGAATTGGGAAGAAACTGGAGCACCCGGAGGAAACCCATGCAGACACAGGGAGAACATGCAAGTGACAGACAGGCAGATGCCAGAGGCTGGAATTGGCCGAGGGTCCCTGGCGCTGGGAGGCAACAGTGCTAACCTCTCAGCTAATGTACTGCACTGAAGCTGCTTCAGACAGTCACATTCTGCCAAGCAATACAAAACCTACACAGCCAAATGTGATTTTTATTAAAGGGTGAATAAAAGTGATTAACTGCTCAATGTAGTGGACATGGATAGGAATTCTTTGGCAAAGAGTAACTTAAATTAACTGGAAACTTCGAATAAAAATAAAGTTAGACTATGTGGCTGCCATTAGGCTCTGTCAACATTTGTAAAATTCTACTGTGGTTCACAAAAAACCTTTATGGAAGGAATTCGGCCGTCCACCCCCATGTGACTCTCGACCCAGAGCAGTGCAGGCTGTTAACTGCTCCTTGAGAGGTTGGAGTAAGACACAGCTTAAAAGGCATGTTGAACTGGCCAACAAACGCTACTGACTTGCAGATTTTTCCCTTAAAAACTTACCGATTTCCCTTTGGAAATCCCCTGTTGAATGTGCTCTTACTTGCCTATTCATAAAGCACTCCAGAAAACCAATTCTCCCGGACGCTAAATCTAATGTCTTTAAAGCAGGAGATAGTAAACGGATTGATCTTCAGTTTGGCATTTTCAGTAACTCACCACTCGGCATCAACATTTTCTCCCCATAATGGTTTGGCTTGGACTTTGAAACAAACGCGCTGCCCCCTTTGCTCTGGGATCTGTCTGTGCACCCCAAATACCAGAGGAAATAGCTTCCCTGTGGACCCTTGAAATCATCCTTAACACCTCAAATCTAATGGTGCCTTTAGGCTCCTATACCTAGGGTCAACACGTGCTCAAATTATCATAGAATTCACAATTGCTACAGAGCAGAAGTCAGCCATTCTGTTCATTTGTTTCGGTGGTTTTTTTAAAAGAAAGAAACAACAAATAATTTAGTGCCAGTTTTCTTCGGGCTCTGAGGCTGGGATACCCACCCTGGGGTAGCAGGATAGCGAAGCTTACTGGCTGTGGATAGAAAAGCGTTGGCAAGGCAGGGAGGGGGGTGATAAAGGAGGGAAGCTGGGGAGTGGACAGATTCAGGTTGCGACTCACGATTGGGTTGCTGGGGGACCAGGGGGGTCTGTGGCACCTGCGGCTGAGGCTGCTGCGGCGGCGGCGTCTGGGTGGGGAGCGTGACCCGCAGCACGTCCATGCGACACGTGGGGCACGTCTGCTGCCGCTGGAACCACGAACGGAGGCAACTGCAGGAGGGAACGAAAAAGAAGAAGAAGGAGGAAAAAGAAAGAAAGCAGTTATGAGCTAGCAGGCGAGGAAAAACGGACAGCAACACGCACAGGTCCATGCAGCGGGAGCACCACACACACACACACACCTGACCCAGGGCCTGTCAGGGTGGCAGACTCCCATTTTAAACTGGGAGTCAAAGCAGAGATTCCTGGCAGAACGGACTAGCAACCAGAACTGGTTTAGGGCTGTGCTGGAGGGAGGCGGAGCAGGTTAGCACGATGAATAGTCATCGTGGCTCCTCAGTCCCCTAATGGGTGATATTGAGAGAGAAATATTGGGCTCCTGATGCCCAAATTTTCCTTAAATATTAAAAAGTGGAAGGGGGTTTTCTTAACAGCCACCCGAAGGGATCAGGTCAAAACTGGTTTTAGAGTTTCACCCAAAAGACATGGAGTGAAAGGAGTCATGCAAACCTCTGAGTGAACCCTGAACCTACAACCCAGAGGGGGAAAAGCTCTACCGTGGAGGCACATGGCAACGTGAGCAACTTCACTGGGCCAAGGAACAAACAGTGAGCCAGTCACACAAGACCTGCATCACAGCACTACCTGCAGACAAGTGGAGGCCCACAGGAAGGAAAGATCAGGTCAGGGCTACGAGTCTCCGCATGATCGAATTTCACACTAACTTCTATCACTTGACAAACAGACAAGATCACAGGGGGTGAACTGCTGATGTCAATGGGACACAGCACGAGATGGACAGGAAAATAAGTAGCTAAAGGCAAGAAAAGTAGCAGCAGCAGGCCATTCGGCCCCTCAAGCCCACCCAGATCCAATCCCTCACCCTATCCAGCAATTCCATAATAGCACCAGAGAATGGAGCCATCTGCTTTGAAGAATGTTATATTTTGCTCTGTGTGGGAGTGTCTAGAATTGATTAGGCGAACAATTGTCAATTGGAAACCTATTGGGATCTCTCCACTCTATTTCACCACTGGATCTTGAACCTTGAGCTGTACAGGTAGATGGGTGGGTGGCTGAATGAGGAACACCTGCTCCAAAGGTAATCTAAAATTCAGGGAATTAAAAAAAAATTAAACTTCATTTTGATGTTAATCTACTGACTCGATGGTCCAGTACATTATTTTCAAACCCGCTCAGGGCCTGGGATACGGAGGGGACAGTGGAGATTGGCGATACTCACCTGGTGTGGAAGATGTGGTTACACGGGAGGCGTTTGGCTCCAGTTACCATCTCCTCACGGCAAATGATGCAGACGTTGTCGGTTTGCTGGAGTTCCTCTAGGCTGGCATCGGGGTACCTGCCGGAAACAGACAGAAGGTGTTATGGGGGCTTAGGACATCACAAGTGACTCAGTGCAGCAGGATACACCAGCAGGAGATAGACGGTGGATCTTGGGCTTCACTGGGTAAGAGTGAGCAATTACAGACCATCACAGCTCCAGTGATACAGAGTGACTGACATCTGCCAATATATCTTTAGCAGTACAACAAAGGGTGATCGGTCCAACCGAGAGACACATTAGGAATATGTACTGGGTATTGTCAAAGACAGGGAGGATATTCTGAACAAGTATAAAGTTTCAGCTAGGCACCAACTACAGCATTATGCCCAGTTGCTGTCACTGCATTTCAGCAAGGATGCAGGGGGTGTTCAGGAAAATGGTTCCAGGGCTGGTGGAGGAGTTGGGACTGTTTGCCATGGACTGAAAGTAGATTGAGAAGAGAGCTCATCAAGAATAGGGCAGGATTAGATAAAGTAGATAAAGCAAAGCGGTTCCCAGTGACCGGTGGAACTCTGTCTCAGGTGTTGCAGAAGCCCGAATAAGGGAAACAACAGGTTTTAAGAAATGCAGCGAGGGGCAACTCACTGCCTCACCAGGTGGACTCTGGGTGGAGTGGGCTTCTATGCTCTAGCAGCTTTGACTTCATGACATCCTGAAGCCCAAGGTTTGTGTGAAGATTTGTAGTTTAGCTGCCGGTTGCAGATGTTGCGGGTTTGTTCACTGAACTGGGAAGTTGGTTTGCAGATCTTTCATCCTCCTTTCTAGGTGACATGCTCGGTGCTGTGGAGCCTCCTGTGGAGCGCTGCTATACTGTGTCAGTTGGAACTTATTCGGTTTCATTCCCATGGTTTCTAGTTACTGCTGCCAGCGGTTTTGACCCAACGCACTAACTACTCTGCCTGATGTAAACAACATCTCTGAACTGACAGCCAGACTCCTCCGACCAATCGGATTTATGACAGCAAATAAGCCGACAGCTCATCAACAACTCACCAGAACAAAAGACCCAATACCCATCGTGTGCGAGACACACGTGGTGTACTAGATTCTATGCAGGGACTGCACAAAACACTATCTAGGACAAACAGGCCGACACCTAGCCATCCACATTCATCAACATCAACTATAGCCACTAAATGCTGTCCCTCGTAGCTATACACAGCCACACGGGCGCGCGCACACACACAGCCACACGGGCGCGCGCACACACACAGCCACACGGGCAGGCGCGCGCGCGCACACACACACAGCCACACGGGCGCGCGCGCGCACACACACACAGCCACACGGGCGCGCGCACGCGCACACAGCCACACGGGCGCGCACGCACGCGCACACAGCCACACGGGCGCGCACGCACGCGCACACAGCCACACGGGCGCGCACGCACGCGCACACAGCCACACGGGCGCGCACGCACGCGCACACAGCCACACGGGCGCGCACGCACGCGCACACAGCCACACGGGTGCGCGCACGCACACACACACAGCCACGATCCATAAATTTGACTGGGACAACACAACAATAGGACAGGCTAAATAGAAGAGAGTCAGAGAATTCCTAGAAGCTTGGTACTCATCCACGGACTCCGTCAATAACATTGACCTAGAGCCAATGTACCGACCACTGCAGCAAACAACTGGAACCAGCAACCGAAGCAGCAGGAATGAAACCAAATCAATTCCAACTGAAACAGTACAGCAGTGCTTCACTGGAGGCTCCATGACACTGAGGGTGTCACCTAGAAAGGGGACCAAATGTCTGCAAACCAAATTCCCAGCTCGGAAGCCTGTCGACCATTTATATGGCACAAGTTAGAAGGGCGATGCAATACTCCTCAGGTGCCTGGCTGGATGCAGCTTCAATACTCAAGCAGCTTGACATCATCCATGACAAAGCAGCATCCTTGATTGGAACCTAATTGTCAACCTTCCACAGTCACACACCCTCCATTACTTGTCACAGAACAGTGCCTGATCTACAAGATGCACAGCAGCCTCTCAGAGCATTCCAAACCCATATTTTCTATGCTGAAGGACAAGGGCAGCAGATTCATGGGAACACCACCCCCTGCAAGTTCCCCTCCAAGCCACACACTGCCCCAACTTGGAAATATACTGGCTGTTCTTTCAGTGCCTCTAGGTCAAACTCCTGGATCTCCTCCAAGAACTGCAATGGTTAAAGACAACAACTCCCCACCACCTTCTCAAGGGGTAGTCAGGAATATCCAATAAATGCTGGCCCAGCCAAATCCCAAAAAGAATCAACCACCAACAGGGAACAGTATGAGATCAAACACAAGTTCTGCTGACCACTGCAGAGGATGACAATCTAAAAGGGCAAGTGAGTGAAAGGGAGGTCACCAAGCTCAGTACTCACAGCGTGTTCATGTTGCGAATTGCTCTTCTCGACATGATGGCATCAGTCACTGCCTTCTTGAATTGCCTGGAAACAGAGGTGGGGAGACAGTTAGGTTTGTACGACTGCCACAAGCTCCTGGCCCAACACCAATCCCTTTGCACACCCAGCATTCAAAAACACAGCGGGCCACAACATGCTGCAAGGAACCTGTCAGCTCGGGCGCTGGGGGAAAGCTGGGCACGGTGGGAAAGGAAAGAGACACAGAGAGACTAGTTGGAAAAGATGGCTGATGGACGTTTATAGATTTCCAGGCCACAAGTCTAAAAGTAAAAGAAACAGTTTCCCTTCTCGCAGCCTGGTATTCTGTCCGGTTTTGGGAAGGCGCCTGTAACACCCTGCCACCAAAATGATGCAAGAAATAAAACTTTAAACGCCTGATGCTGTGATCCTTTGCTCTCAATTCCCCTCCTTGATATAACTTCGTTCCAATCTTTTTAAATGCTTTCACTAAGTATCCTATGTCTTGACATTCCCAGCACAGGGAAATTCCAGTCAATATGCCTCCTTCAGCTAACTGGGTGAACAAAACCGCTTGGTATTTATCTGGTTGGCTAGTTTGGGGCATCTTGCTGTGCCTATGAGGGGGTGGCAGCATTTGCTAACCTCATCTACCAGGATTGCAACTTTAAAAAGGGACACACCATATGAAGTGTGTTGGACGATCAAACAATCCGGACACACAGTGTGGAAGCAGACCATTCGGTCAACATAGACCCTTTCAAGAGCATCCCACCCCTCTACCCTATTCCCTTTAAGCCTGCATTTCCCTTGGCTAAACCACCTAGCCTGCGGATCCCTGAGGACTATGGGCAATTTAGCACAGTGAACCCACCGTAAGCTGGGCTTCACCAGTTTCCTCATTTCCAACCTTCCAGTGCAGCACTGTCCTCATGACCTGTCCATTTCCCCTTCCACTCCACCCTCCCCTCTGACCCATCACCTCCAACCCCACCCCCATTCACCTATTGTACTTTTTGCTACCTTCTCCCCAGCATCGTTCCCCCCCCCCCCCATCATTTATCTCTCCACCCTTCAGCCTCTCTGCCTGTACTCTTGATGAAGGGCTTTTGCTCGAAACATCAATTTCCCTGCTCCTCGGATGCTGCCTGACCTGCTGTGCTTTTCCAGCACCACTCTGATCTAAAAACTCTGGCTTCCAGCATCTGCAGTCCTCACTTTTGATCACTGTAACCTGCACATCTTTGGACTGTGGAAGGAAACTGAAGCACCCGGAGGAAACTTGTGCAGACGGAGGGAGAGTGGGCAAACTCCACAAGATAGTCGCCGGAGGGTGGAATTGAACCCGGGTTACTAGCGCTGAGGCAGCAAGGCTAACCACGCAGCCATCACGTCAAAGAATGGCTGAACTGTTCAAATCTGACCTTGATGGCACACAGTCTAACTCTAACCCAATCTTGCCCAGCAGCTGAAAGTTTCTCCAGACACAGCCCTTTCATCTACTGGTGCCATCAAGTCTGCCTGTGCAGGAGGAGGGGGCTAAAACGAAACATCACCTCCTTCTCATGTGAGCACTCACCTCATGGTCAGGTACATGGGACGGATGGCAAACAGAGGGAACGTGTGAACTTTGATCATTATGGTCATGAAGGCCATGTAGAGCAGCACCTTAATGAACCCTGAAACAGACGGAAAGGTCAGCTTTGATAACAAGAGCAGCAGCCACGCACCACGAGCAAGCTGGTACTAGAACCACAGCCTGGAATTAAGCAAAGGATACCTGGGATAAAAGTTACCAGCTGATCTTCAATCTACCTATCAATCAGAGTTCAAAACACATTCGCCCTTACAGAGTCTCATTTGAACCCTAGAGCAAGAATTGCCACACATCTCACACCTTGCAATTTTACAAGCCGCCCTGACCACCCCGTCTGTCCATTACCCCTCCCGATACCTGTCAAGAGCTCGGTGTAGAGCATATACACAGCCTTGTTGTCCCAGGGATTCTCACTCTGAAGATCGATGGTGTGCAGAATGTATTTGATGAATATGGTCAGCACCATAGTGAGGAGAATGGCATACTGCAAGGGAACACAGGACAGAGGTTAAAGCATCAGCCCCACAACCAGGACATCGCCATCACTGCCCAAGAGTCTCACCACCCCAAGTTGGGACACACATCGCTCGTGTTTTAATGCTGCTGTCATTATCTGCCATCCAATGTGTCATCAAAACAACTAGGGCAAGGGTAATTGACAGAATCACTGATAAATTTCCAAACGTTTCAGGACATCGCTAGCTAGACCAGCATTTATTGCCCACCAAGGAGGTAGTGTGAACTTTTTTCTTGAAATAAAAACAGAAGTTGCTGGAAAAGCTCAGCAGGTCTGGCTGTATCTGTGAAGATAAATCAGAGATAACGTTTCGGGGCCAGTGACCCTTTCCCAGAATGTTCTCTTCACAGATGCTGCTAAACCTGCAGAGCTTTTCCTGCAAGTTCTATTCTTGCTTCTGATGTATAGCATCTGCAGTTCTTTCAGCTTTTGCTTTCTTGAAATGCTGGATTGTAGGTAGACCTCACTTTTGAGCACCGTAACCTGCACATCTTTGGACTGGCAGGCCAGGCAACAAACTCTAGGACTTTGATTCCATGACACAGAAGGAATGGCAATATATCTCCAAGTTAGAACAGTCAGAAAGGACTTTGCAGGTACTGTTGCCATGGATGTGCTGCTCTTGTCCTTGGCATTGGTAGAGTTCACTGATGTGGAATATACTGCTAAAAAAAAAAGCATGCGAGTTTCTGCAGATGGCATTGTGGAGGGACTGAATGCCGACTGTGGTGGACAGGATGCTAATCAAGTGGATTGCTTTGTCCTGGATAGTGCGGAGCTTCAAGTGTTTTAGGATCTTCTCGGTATACAGAGTTTTCCGCTTCACTCTTGACTTGAGCCTTGTAGAGTCAGGAGGTGACTCCCTCACTGTAGGAGTCCTGGCCTGTGACCTGTTCTCCTGATCAAATCCCAGGAATAAGTGTCATTTCTCAAGAGATGATGACATGTTTGCCACAGACAGACAGAATTAAACAAATCAGCCCCACATCTCAGTCTTTAAACCTTGGACACCATTGGCAATGAGCTGAGAACTGCATTGTGGGTAAAATGTTCAGGTATAACCCTTACACCTGGCAGAGGAAACCCAACTCCATTGCCTGCTACTCATCCATATTAAGGAGGGGTGGGGGAGTTACAATAGCTGCGGGGGGGGGGCGAAAACAAAGAACCCATGAACTGTCTCCTGGTTGAAATGAAAGTGATTGCTGGACAGTGACTATAGACTGAATAATTTCCCATTTTCTTTGGTAATTCAGTTATTTCTGAAGGTATGGCGGTGGGGGGGAAGAGAGAAAGGAGAGAGATGCAGATACAGGACACGTTAGCACTTTGGCTTTCTAGGAGCAGGGTGGAGAATTCACACATTAGTCAGACAGGAAAAAAGTGTTTATTTCCCAGTAACCAGATAAATGGCAGGACCGGGGGAGGGGGAGGTTATGTGAATACAGGTAGACAACTCTTTATCCAAAATCCCGAAATCCAAAGGTTTTTTTTGTGAAGTTTTTTTTCTCAATAACAAGGTTGTTTGGCATGCAAACAGTTATGAAAATGTGTGGCTGGAAAAGCGCAGCAGGTCAGGCAGCATCCAAGGAGCAGGAGATTCGACGTTTCGGGCATAAGGCCTTCTTCAGGAAATGTAAAACTTGCGCCCACACCTCCACACTCACTTCCCTCCAAGGCTCCAAGGGATCCTTCCATATCCGCCACAAGTTCACCTGTACCTCCACACACATCATCTATTGCATCCGCTGCACCCGATGTGGCCTCCTCTATATTGGTGAGACAGGCCGCTTACTTGCGGAACGCTTCAGAGAACACCTCCGGGCCGCCCGGACCAACCAACCCAATCACCCCGTGGCTCAACACTTTAACTCTCCCTCCCACTCCACCAAGGACATGCAGGTCCTTGGACTCCTCCACCGGCAGAACATAACGACACGACGGCTGGAGGAGGAGCGCCTCATCTTCCGCCTGGGAACCCTCCAACCACAAGGAATGAACTCAGATTTCTCCAGTTTCCTCATTTCCCCTCCTCCCACCTTGTCTCAGTCGGTTCCCTCAACTCAGCACCACCTTCCTAACCTGCAATCCTCTTCCTGACCTCTCCGCCCCCACCCCACTCCGGCCTATCACCCTCACCTTGACCTCCTTCCACCTATCCCACCTCCATCGCCCCTCCCCCAAGTCCCTCCTCCCTACCTTTTATCTTAGCCTGCTTGGCTACTCTCTCTCATTCCTGATGAAGAGCTTATGCTCGAAACGTCGAATTCTCGATTCCTGAGATGCTGCCTGGCCTGCTGTGCTTTGACCAGCAACACATTTGCAGCTTCTTCAGGAAGATTCCAGCAACACATTTTCAGCTCTGATCTCCAGCATCTGCAGACCTCACTTTCTCCATGCAGACAGTTATCCCAACTCCACACCCACTTGACGCACGTCATTCAGGTGTGACGTGTATGGGGGGGGGGGGGGGGGTGGAGAAAGAGAGAGAAGAGAGAGGGCAGGACTCAATTCTGTCTCACGGCCCATTACTCTCTCAGTCTGCTGTGTGGCAAGATTTTTAAAACTTTCACTGTCACTTATTCCAAAATTTGAAAAATTCCAAAGACCAGCTGGTTCTGCAGAGTTTCAGATAAAGGATTGTGTACCTGGATTACTACTTTCAAGAGAGAGAAAAAAAAACCAAGTTTTCAAAAGGTATTCATTCCCTGTTGGTGGCCCACAGGCATCCACCACTGTCACCCCCACACATTCCCCACAGGAAATCCTCACCTCAAAGCCAAACACCAGCTGGACGGATGCTCCCCGGGTCATGATGCTGTGACAGGCATGGTTTACAAACAGCAGATCCAACAGAGCCAGTAAACCCATCAGCGCTGCAGGAGAAAGAAGGCAAGATGTTTCTTTAAAGTCCTAAGCATGAACATCTGAATGCTGCAAACAAAGCTCATTCCATTGTAGGTAATCGTGTCAGTACCAAACACCAAAATGCATTCGTGTGTTTTGAGAAGGTTTGTAGCTCAGGTTGAGGTTCTGGATGTAGGTTTGCTCGCTGAGCTGAGAGGTTCATTTCCAGATGTTTTGTTACCTTACTAGGTATCATCTTCAGTGGGCCTCAGGTGAAGAAACCCAAACATATAAATAGAAAGCAGGAATCATGTACACTGCTTCACCCGAGGCCCACTGAAGCGGTCACCTAGTAGGGTGACAAAACGTCTGGAAATGAACCTCCCAGCTCAGTGAGCAAACCTACATCTCAAAAAAAAACACATTCCCAGGACAACTATATTGCAGTGTTAGAGGCAAAGTAAAGATCCCTCAATAGTGTCCCGATGAGATATTCCTCAAGGATAGGTATTAGTACAAAGTAAAGCTCCCTCTGCACTCCCAGGGAGGAGCAGCTAAGATTACATTTGATACAGAACAGCACATCCCAATGTGCAAGCTAACATTTACGTCTTGTCCAATACTTCGGGTGCCCACGTTGAGAGGGAACCAAGTTGAATCATGTTGTGCAAGTCCAGAAAATCCAGGCAAAATTTCCTCATCGCTCCTAACACCCTGTTGGCGAGGGATGATAAAAGAAGAGCCTTAGCCCTGTGTTCAGGGCTAAAAATCTTTTTTTTGGAACTCCTTCTCATTGTAGAGGTCACTGGAGACAGACTCAAAGACACTCCTGCTCTCCTAGCAGGATATGTATACATGCCTTGTTACAATGATTACAGCAACATTGACATCAGAGCTTGCCATCTCTTCTCTGCCCTTCAGGCCCATCCCCAGACATTTGCGAGCTGCACCACAGCTGTTTGTTAACTTGTGAAGCTGCAACTATTTTCCTGAGGTCAGAGTACCTAAGCAAGGTTTTGCAATAGCTCCCTGACAATGCCCCTTGTCTTCCACTGTCCTTTCAGGAGGTTCTCGGTTTCTACTCTTGCATTATAAGTTACTTGATCTTTGGTGTTTACACTATTTGTCCTTCAATTCCCCCCTGTCGATGGGACAGGGGCTTCTCTCTACTGTGAGCAGCAGTTTGTCAGGTGCAGTTATAATTTCAGGATACCTACATGTATAGTATGTAACAGCAATTACTTAAGCCTTGGATTATGGTGGGATCGGACATTTCTTTCTCCACTTTACCAAATACCAGGTTTTGCGCTTTCCCAAAGAGTTTTAGGAGGCAGTCCATTATCTTCTGGTTACCATGAGCATAAAGGCCACAGTGCTGGCTGTGGAATCTGCTGCCCCAGCTGACAATTCTCTTCATCCACGTGCAAAGCCAATCACCCCCCTCTTTCGGCCCTTGACCTAGGATCAGTTTGGTGAATCTTCACTGCACTCACACAACAGCAAGACCACCCTCCCTTAGAACAAAACTGTACAGTAAGTGCTTCTCGTATCACAAAAACATTGTACACCTGCAATAAGACGTCACTGCCGTACTCTAATTGGACAGTCAACCTGCACACTACTTCTTTTATAAACTAACTCATGAACATAGATGCTCAAGTCCCTTCAGGCACCTGCAGTTTCTAACCTCTCACCGTTTATGAAAATAATCTTCTTTCTCCACCACTGAAGGGAATAATTACACACTATTCACATCATCTAATTTCTGGCCTTGTTGCCCCCTACTCTAGATTTTCCTTTCCGATCTCAGTTGACAGTTTGCGGGCAGGATGATTGAAGGACGGGTCAGCAGCTCACGAGCAGAGAGACATGGCAGCGTGTACGGGTACCACAAGCAGCAGCGCCACCAGAAGGCTGGCTGCTCTCTCGAGCCTGATTTGAAAAGGTGGCCTGCTCTCCACAAGCTGTGGCAAATACTGAGGAGACACATCATCTCGAAGCAGCAGCTGCGTGGAGCCGTGAAGGGGGAAGGTCCACTTCAGTATTTAGTAACGTCTATGCAAATCCGCAGCATCTGCTTCTTGTAAATGAACTGGAGGGGACTGGGGACTTTTGCACAAACCAGTCCCTTTGCACGGTTAGCTGCAGATTAGGGAGTCACCACTTAGAGCCTGAAGGTCCAACGCCTGAAACCCAAATACATCAACGAGGATGACACAGATGGTGAGCACTCCACTATCAGAAGTGCCTTCATTCAGATGAGTGCTAAACCCTTTCTGCCATCTCAAGGCAAATTTTTGTTTAAAATAAAAAGAAGCAATTGTGGGTATGTGGGCATCACCAGCAATGCCAACATTTAATGTCCAGCAAATGGGTCTGTGTGTGAACTCGCGCATCTCAAATAGTAAGTAACTGGCTGCAAACTGCTTTGGGATATCTCACAGTCACCCGAAGGTAAAGAAATCACAGCTCAAGTCATTTTGGAGACGTGACTGGAATTGATCGGTCACAGAAAGAAGGGATTGATGAAGAGACATGAAATGGTAGCGCGGTGACAATGGTCAGCACGGTCAACTCCCCACTTTGTCACGTGGGACTGCAGGACCTTGTTGGCGATTTAATTGAAAGAGAAAACAGCAACTTAGAATCCCCACAGTGTGAAAACAGGCCCTTCGTCCCAACAGGTCCACACCGAACCTCCAAAGAGTAACCCACCCAGACCCATTATTCTACTACTCTACATTTACCCCTGACCAACGCACCTAACCTACAAATCCCTGAACACTACGGGCAATTTAGCATGGCCAATTCATCTGACCTGCACACCTTTGGATTGTGGGAGGGAACCGGAGCACCCAGGGGAAATCCACGCAAAGTCAAGGAGAATGTGCAAACTCCACACACACGGAGTCACCTAGAATCGAACCCGGGTCCCTGGCGCTGTGAGGTAGCAGAGCTAACCACTGAGCCACCGTTTCACCTTTTCTCTCAGGGTGCCTTTGGTTCTGAGCCAAGGGACACACACTAGAGATTGCATTTCTTAATCAGGGCAGGAGGAAAAGATTTGGCTCCAGAGCAAGTGACCCAGATCCCACAAAAACCTCACCACCCCCCCCACCCCCCCACCCCCGTACGGGAGAAGTTTCCACAGTCTCCCAGATCAGCCTGTTCACAGTAGCTGATCTGCGGACAAAGTCTGTATCCCCACTGGGCTAAACGTAGACAGCACGAAACCCAAGAATGACGTGAAACTTTCACTCAACCATGAGGTCCAATACTCACAGACAACTCGGAAGTGAAACAGCCACGAGATGTTTGGACTCCGTTCCATCTGTACAGAAACGCAAAATAGAAACACGCTCAGATGATGCGCTCACACACACACAATCCACAACAGTGCAGTGCTACAGACAAAACAAGCTGACAATGGGGGAGGCTTCTCGGCTCTATCTTCTTGAACTAACATTCAACCCCACTATCTGCTGAGATTGAAACCTCAGTTTAATGAATTTGCAGAGTCCCAGCCCTAGCAGGAAGAAGCTCACAACATGAAACGGTCTTGAATTCATTTACTGTGGCTGCTGCAGGAAATGGCAAAAGCTTTTGATTGGAATAGTGTGATAGGAGCTCGACTGTGTCAAACCCTGTGCTGTCCCTGCCCTGGGGAGTGTTTGATGTGGGGACTGTGTAGAGAGAGCATTACTCTGTATCTAACCCCGTGCTGTCCCTGTCCTGGGGAGTGTTTGATGAGGGGGACAGTGCAGAGGGAGCTTTACTCTGTATCTAACCCCATGCTGTCCCTGTCCTGGGGAGTGTTTGATGGGGACAGTGTAGAGAGAGCTTTACTCTGTATCTAACCCTGTGCTGTCCCTGCCCTGGGAGTGTTTGATTGTGGGGAGGGGGGAAAAAACAGTGAAAGCTTTACTTTCAGAAGTAGAGAGAGTAAATAGGGCTTTACAATGTTAATAATGAGCTCGAAGAAGGGCCGATGTGGATGCCTGGAAGGGTTCCATTTCTCTTCGCAGAGAGATGGGGAAGATCCTCTTCTTAAAGCCAGTGACAAGACCAAGACTTGGAACGTAGCTGAAACCAATCTCTGAGGCTGAGAGGCATCTGCTGTAGGCCATCAAGTTGCTGCAGTGCACAGCTCGGGAACAGCAAGTGGTTCAACATTTGGATTGATTGGGACAAAACTAACCTCCCCTACAATCCAGACTGGCAAAAGACTGTTTTTCAGTTGTTGTAGCAATCAACCTTTCGGCCCATCATAGCTGTGCTGACTTCATTGAACTATCCAATCAGTCCCACAGTCTCCTTTCCATTCTCCCATGCCACTCTGTGGCCCTGCAAGTCTCTCCCTTTTCAAGTATTCTTCCAAATTCCGGTTTTGAAAAATTCCCACTGAATCTGGACAGCGAAGGTGGTTACCTCAGATTACAACAGGACCTTGATCAGATGGGCTGAGGAGTGGCAGATGGAGTTTAATTTAGATAAATGCAAGGTGCTGCATTTTGGAAAACCAAATCAGAGCAGGACTTCTACTTTTAATAGCAAGGTCCTGGGAGTGTTGCTGAACAAAGAGACCTTGGCGTGCAGATTCATAGTCCCTTGAAAGTAGAGTTGCAGGTAGATAGGATAGTGAAGGCGGCATTCTGTACGCTTAGCTTTATTGGTCAGTGTATTGCAAAGAAGACTTGGGAGGTCATGTTGCAGCTGTACAGACATTGGCTAGGCCACTTTTGGAATATTGCGTGCAATTCTAGTCTCTTTCCAATCAGAAGGATGTTGTGAAACTTGAAAGGGTTCAGAAAAAATTACAAGGATGTTGCCAGAGTTGGAGGATTTGAGGTACAGGGAGAGGCTGAACAGGCTGGGGCTGTTTTCTCTGGAGCGTCGGAGGCTGAGGGGAGAACCTTATAGAGGTTTATAAAATCATGGAGGGGCTTGGATAGGATAAACAGACAAGGTCTTTTCTCTGGGGTGGGGGAGTCCAGAACAAAAGGGTATAAGTTTAGGGTGAGAGGGGAAAGATATAAAAAGGGACCTAAGGAGCGACCTTTTCAAGTGTACAAAATGAACTGCCAGAGAAGTGGTGGAGGCTGGTACAATGACAACACAGAAAAGGCATCTGGATGGGGATATGAATAGGAAGGGTTTGGAGGGATATGGGCCAAGTGCTGGCAAATGGGACTGGATTAGGTTAGGATATCTGGTCGACATGGACGGGTTGGGCCGAAGGGTCTGTTTCTGTGCTGTCCAGCTCGGAGTGTATGTTCTTTCGGGCAGCGCGTTGCTAACAGCAAAGACCCATCATCAACCGCGCCCTCTCCACTCCCCTCAACCTTTCCACCGTTCTCCCGAAACAGAGTCAGCAGGAAGGGGATGGCTACAGAACCAGGTGGACAGTCTAGTGCACATCCACAACCTGAATTTCACAGCATGTACATGCTTGACTCATCAGCACTCCAGGAGTGTGAAACACCAGAAACACTTACAAAGTCCACCCTGTCCTCAGCTAGCCAGTGGAAGCACTTGAGAAAGAGCAGCAGGGTGAAGAGGGCCACAAAGCGTGGACTGAAGTCATCCCTGAAGACGGTGAATGCCAAGCAAGTCTCAGTCACGGCGTACCAGGAACGCTCGATTAAATGCTGTAGAAAACAGGAAGAAAACAGCATTAGAATATCCAATCACCATGGCTTAAATGGAGGGATTCGCCACAGCCTCGCAATCAGGAAACATTCATTCCGTAGACATCCTGTGGAGGGCTGGTTAGAATTTCATATATGATCACTTCTCATTTCCCTAGACTTCAGAGAATAGAGGCACAGTCTGTTCAAACCTCTCCCACAGGACAATTCCATCATCCCAGAGACCTGTCTGTTGAGGCTCTGCTGCACTCCCTTGAAAGCCAAGCATATCCTTCTCTCGGTAACTGTACACAATACTCTCAGTGCAGTCTCACCAACACTCCATAATCCTGCAGCTTTCATCCGGCACACAAAGCCTCTTGTAATAACAGGCCAACACACGATTCCCTTAATTGCTTGCTGCACTGGTGCAGAACAAACCACAGACAGAGCAACGAGTGGCAGTGGACTGATCCCAAAACAGAAGGCTCTTCACTCGCTGGGACAGATCTACTTAGGATGGCCTTCAGCCCACTTGACAGATTGTAGGGGGGGGTGGGGGTTGTGGGGAACTGAACACAGGAGAACTTTGCCAAGTCACACCAAGGCACTGCACCAAGTCAGCTCTACTTCAGGACTCATGTTTTAGCAATAACAGCGAACATACCCTTTGCCTGACTACTTAACTAACCAGCTTTGAATTACACATGAACAAGGACACCTAGATTGAGCTGGACATTGCCAGTTCAGGCTGCCAGCAGTAAGTGTGCAAAGCACTAAGCAATGAATTCGATAGCTACTGGAGTCAGGGCATTAAGAGCAGTGTGCGTGTATCAGAATATGCCAAAATATATTTTTGGTTGTCTGAAGCCTGGAGGGACCTCTCAGCTATGAGAACTCTGCACCAGACAGGATTGATGTCATGGTGATGCTAATTCAGAGGCATCAGTACTGAGTGGGAGGCACCATTGGAGGGGACAGTGAAAACACTGCACTGTTCCTCCTTCAATACCACAACCAAGTGCAGCAGTTAGACTAACTTCCTTCTACATGCTAGTTACTGATCCGAGACCACAGATGTCCCAGCGTTAGTCAGCCAATTAATCTGCCGTCAAGGCTGACTAGATTTACAGCAGAGTTCCAGCTCAGAGGAAGTGAGTCAAGGGTTGGCCACGTGGAACAACATTGATAACGTTCTGACTTGACACAATGCAGGGAGGTTTGTGGCCCTCTGTCAAACAGCCAGGTGGCATCTACCTCAACCATGTTACAGACAGACTTTACACCTTACTTGTTGGGTGACTGGCTGAAAGTTCACAAGGAGAAACCGAAAGGTGCCAGGCTATGTTAATAATGTAGGGTACAAGGAGCTCGCAGTAGCAGACACAGTTACTGCGGTTGACAAGCCCTCGTGACCACACAGACACTTCAACAGGGAACCAAGGGAATACAAGATGATTGGATACTTTCCCTTCATTCAAAGTTTGCGAGAAGATTTGTAGCTTGGGTGCTTGTTGTTGAGGTTCTGTTCGCTGAGCTGGGAATTTGTGTTGCAGACGTCTCGTCCCCTGTCTAGGTGACATCCTCAGTGCTTGGGAGCCTCCTGTGAAGCGCTTCTGTGATGTTTGCTCCGGCATTTATAGTGGTTTGTCTCTGCCGCTTCCGGTTGTCAGTTCCAGCTGTCCGCTGCAGTGGTCGGTATATTGGGTCCAGGTCGATGTGTTTGTTGATAGAATCTGTGGATGAGGACCGAATATACCGGCCACTGCAGCGGACAGCTGGAACTGACAACTGGAAGCGGCAGAGACAAACCACTATAAATGCCGGAGCAAACATCACAGAAGCGCTTCACAGGAGGCTCCCAAGCACTGAGGATGTCACCTAGACAGGGGACGAAACGTTTGCAACACAAATTCCCAGCTTGGCGAACAGAACCACAACAACTTTCCCTTCATTCACACAAAGCTGGAACACTAATCCAGTCACTCCCACACAATATTCTTTCCCATCATTTCGGATTCCTTTTTGAAAACTACTAAGTCCATCTGCACTATATCAGACAGCGCAAACCCTCATCACCACTTCAGTTTCAAAGAATCCCCCTCACACATTGCCCCAAATACTGATGGGAAACGTAGCCTTTGTGGGTCTATTCACCCTCATTTGCCTCAACCACACCTGGAGGCCATTCAGCCCCCTTAGATTGGGGTAGCCTGGCCTTGATACAACACTTCTCACTCCTACAAAAGAAACCCCCTCTACCTTCAGAAACTCCCCAGTGTGTTGTGCGCAGCCCCCATGAAGTCACTCTGGTCATGTGGGAAAACGCAGATGCCAAGGATGTGCACGGCAAGGTCCCACTCCCTGAAAAGGGAAGCAGAGGCAGGAACCCTAGAGACATTTCAGAACTACAAACACTTGAAATGCCTGTCTACTAGATATTCGTCCGTGCGCCAGGTGCTGGGAAATGGGATTAGAGTAGGTGGGTGCTTGATGACCAACAAGGACATGATGGGCTGAAGGGTCTCTTTCTATGTCACAAAAACCTTTCCTAAAATGCTCCATCCTGGCGCACACACGCACATGAGCAATTCGGAACAGATTCTCATCATTGACTCTTTTGAAACCCTACTTCGGAGTACTCCCTTCACTGGCTCTCTTCCAAGGAGAAACAGGCCAGAAATAAACATGGAACGGAGAAAGGTAAAAACAATGACTGCTGATGCTGGAAACCAGAGTCTGGATGAGTGGTGCCGGAAGAGCACAGCAGGTTCAGGCAGCAACCGAGGAGCAGTAAAATCGACGTTTCGGGCAAAAGCCCTTCATCAGGAATACAGGCAGAGAGCCTGAAGCGTGGAGAGATAAGTGAGAGGAGGGTGGGGGTGGGGAGAAAGTAGCATAGAGTACAATAGGTGAGTGGGGGAGGGGATGAAGGTGATAGGTCAGGGGGTGGTTGGGGGGGAAAGAGGGTAAGGGGATAGGTGGAAAAGGAGATAGGCAGGTAGGACAAGTCATGGGGACAGTGCTGAGCTGGAAGTTTGGAACTAGGGTGAGGTGGGGGAAGGGGAAATGAGGAAACTGTTGAAGTCCACATTGATGCCCTGGGGTTGAAGTGTTCCGAGGCGGAAGATGAGGCGTTCTTCCTCCAGGCGTCTGGTGGTGAGGAATCAGGGTGAAGGAGGCCCAGGACCTCCATATCCTCGGCAGAGTGGAAGGGGGAGTTGAAATGTTGGGCCACGGGGCGGTGTGGTTGATTAGTGCGGGTATCCCGGAGATGTTCCCTAAAACGCTCTGCTAGGAGGGACCCAGTCTCCCCAATGTAGAGGAGACCGCATCGGGAGCAACGGATACAATAAATATTATTGGTGGATGTGCAGGTAAAACTTTGATGGATGTGGAAGGCTCCTTTAGGGCCTTGGATAGAGGTGAGGGAGGTGGTGTGGAATGGAGAAACTGGTCTAGCAGCATCCGTGGAGACTTCAGACCTGCCGAGTTTCACCAACATTCTCAGCACTTGGCTTTCAATCAAGAGAACAAGCCTAGAGGCATCACGTGACTGGAATCCTTCAACCCTGGAGACATCATGGTATATTCCCTGTGCATCCTTTCACAAAAACCCACCTCAACACTCCAGCTGGGACGAGATCACTGCTCTCCAAAGACTTAGCCAATAGCTTCCTTCCTTCCTTCGGTACTCCTAACCCAGTCTAGCTGTTCTGTTAATCTTCCTTGATTTGTGGCTAATGCATCAACACTTTGAACTAGGTACCCATATTAGCTCAACCTCTCTGTCCCATCCTTTCCTCAGAGTCTGGCAAAAATTACAAGACATAGGAGTGGAAGGAAGGCCATTCGGCCCATCAAGTCTACTCCGCCAGTCAATCATGGCTGATGGGCATTTCAACACCACTCTCCCCGTAGCCCTTAATTCCTTTACTAAAAATTATAGAGCCATACAACAAGGAAACAAGTCCATGTCAACCATAATGCCAAAGAAAACTAGTCCCACCTGCCTGCCCTAGGTCCACCTCCCTCCAAACATTTCTTAAATGTCCTTATCCAAGCGCCTTTTAAACATTGCAGTTGTACCCACATTCACCACTTCGTCTGGAGGTTCCTTCAAGTCTAAATCCAATTCTCTGTTACTGAATGCACTGCCACAGCATAGGTGGGCGGCACGGTGGTTAGCACTGCTGTCTCACAGCGCCAGAGACATGGGTTCAATTCCCACCTCAGTCTACTGACTGTGTGGAGTTTGCACATTCTCCCCGTGTCTGCGTGGGTTTCCTCCTACAGTCCAAAGATGTGCGGGTCAGGTGAATTGGCCATGCTAAATTGCCCGTAGTGTTAGGTAAGGGGCAAATGTAGGGGTATGGGTGGGTTTCGCTTCGGCGGGTCGGTGTGGACTTGTTGGGCCGAAGGGCCTGTTTCCACACTAAGTAATCTAATCTGATCACAGCATTGTGCCAATGATAACCGAGGAAATGACATGCCCAGTCACCAAATGCACAACTTTCTATCTGGCTCTCGGCAGTTAGGTCGCAATAGCCCACCAGGGCCAGAGATGCCTATAGCCGTGACATGCTCACCTCCATCTCCGCAGCACGCAGCTGCCCAAAGAACACCTTCCGCATGAACTTGCCGATGAGGAAGACCAAAACAAACGCCTGAATGTACAGCACCTGGTCAGGAAAAAAAGAGAATAACCAGCATGTGAGACACGTTTGGGTAAAACTGCTGGCAAAACCAACCTGCAACTGAATGACGGGGGACGCCCCGGCAGCTAAGTGACCAAAAGTCAGACCACTCGGCATGTTGTTCAGCTTGTTTCACCTGGGGTGGGAAGTTTGCAACTCAGGCCAGCAACCCTAGCTCAGCAGCATGGGGAGCGCTGCTACAAAAGAGCCATCATGTACCAAATGAGACAATAAGTGGAGGCTCATACAAGTGGATAGACTAGTGAGTGGTGTGTGTGCGCCTTTCACCCCATGCCCTGAGCCAACCCTGAAACCAGGTATTTGCGGGAACAATTGCCAAAAAGAAAAGCACTAACAGCATGTGGATGATTTATCTTCCTTTGGGCAGCTTCGCAAGCAATCAGTGATGATATATTTGATGAGGGTGACAGTGTTAACTCTTCCAAAAGGGTTGCAAGATGAATCTCCCCCACCCCCCGTCTCAAGATATTGTGGAATTGATTATCCTAAAGTGCGGCTGCATCTGGAGTATTGTGTGCAGTTTTGGTCGCCATACTATAGGAAGGATGTGGAGGCACTGGAACAGGTGCAGAGGAGGTTTACCAGGATGTTGCCTGGTATGGTAGGAAGATCGTATGAGGAAAGGCTGAGGCACTTGGGGCTGTTTTTTTTAGACTAGACTAGACTTATAGTGTGGAAACAGGCCCTTCGGCCCAACAAGTCCACACCGACCCGCCGAAGCGCAACCCACCCAGACCCCTACATTTACCCCTTACCTAACACTACGGGCAATTTAGCATGGCCAGTTCACCTGACCCGCACATCTTTGGACTGTGGGAGGAAACCCACGCAGACACGGGGAGAACGTGCAAACTCCACACAGTCTGTCGCCTGAGGCGGGAATTGAACCCGGGTCTCAGGCGCTGTGAGGCAGCAGTGCTAACCACTGTGCCACCGTGCCGCCCGTTTTCATTGGAGAAAAGAAGGTTTAGGGGTGACTTGATAGAGGTGTACAAGATGATTAGGGGTTTAGATAGGGTTGACCATGAGAACCTTTTTCCACGTATGGAGTCAGATATTACGAGGGGGCATAGCTTTAAATTAAGGGGTGGTAGGTATAGGACAGATGTTAGGGGTAGATTCTTTACTCAGCGAGTCGTGAGTTCATGGAATGCCCTGCCAGTAACAGTGGTGGACTCTCCCTCTTTATGGGCATTTAAACAGGCATTGGATAGGCATATGGAGGAAAGTGGGCTAGGATCGGCGCAGCATTGAGGGCCAAAGGGCCTGTACTGCGCTGTAATTTTCTATGTTCTAACGTATGAAAAGACAGTGAGTGCAACAGACCACACGTGCTATATTTGCACACCAGCTCCTGGGAGAGGTTTTTTTTAAAAACTTGCACATCTCAACATTAGACAATTGTTTAGCAGAAGAGCTCCAATGTTATGGAAGTCAGACCCCTCTGTTTTCAGAACAATCCCCACTCCAAGGGAGAAAGCAACAGTTGTACCACAGCAAGTTTCACAGCTCCTTCCTGGTTAACTCGCTAATTTGCAAATTCTTAAAATTCCTGCCAGTCCCCTAATATCATCTGAACTTCAAAAGCCCAGCACCCATGGCTCCTCTTCACTTTGTAGCACCTAACAAATTCAGATACCACCACAATTTCACCCAAATAGTCAGTGTCACAATGATGGTTGTGTGAGGAACCCAGCATTTCAGTCCCCAATTCCCGTTAGCCACTACTTGATTGAAGAGAAATTCCTGGATTTAACTCCGGAAATGGTTTGGGTGCTTCCTTCCTGGGCACAGAAAAAAGGACAGGGATAACGTTGCTTGCCTTTCCTACTCACCCGATTCCAGCACCCACAGTCATCGACCTGTCGGGAATAAGCTTTCTACTTTTAGCCTGCGTCTGCCTCACAGCCTCAGGGACCTGGGTTCAATTCCACCCTCGGGTGGCACCGTATGGAGTTTGCACATCTCCCTCATTTCTGTGCGGGTTTCCTCTCGGTGCTGCAGTTTCCTCCTGCAGTGCCAAGATTAGGTGGATTGGGAAATGCAGGATGAAAGGACAAGGGGGTGGGATGCTCTTTGGAGGGTCGGTATGGACTCAATGGGCCAAATGGCCTGCTCCCACATTGTAGAGATTTTGTGAATCTAAATGAAATGCACAGAGCATAAGTGAAGATTAAACTGGCTTCTGGGACATTTGATGAGGGAACATAAATGCAGCGATACCAGGGGGAGCAAATCAGAAGGGAATCCAAATGTCTAATTGCAGCCTTAGTTGATGCACTGCACCATTAGTTAATTCCAGCTGTTTGGAGAATATGGTTTCCGAAAGATGGAACTAGGGAGCTTACAAAGCTTCTCATCAATCCCCCCCCGGGTGGACGTGATGTTCAACAGTTTTTCTCTCACGTAAACCGGCAGTGCTCATTCACAGAGGCAGAAACAGCAGAAGAGAAACTGGAACAGCTGCTGAGGAAGGGTCACTCGACCCGAAACCTTAACACTGATTTCCCTCCCACAGATGCTGCCAGACCTGCTGAGCCTTTCCAGCAAGTCCTGTTTTTGAAATGGGAACTCGCTTCGAGTTGCAAACAAGCCAGGCCAGGACTCCCAACGCAATAGGACAATATTCGGACGGTTTTTCTCCTCAGTGGCCTTCCTCTGCCCTCCCAGAGATGATAAAGTTGCCGCAGCAAGTCATCATCAAAATGTCTCCTTCAGCCAAAACAGACCACTGGGCATTTATGCAAAAGGGTGGCCATGTTGCTATAAATTAACACAGTGACAGAAACAGAAAATTTACTGAAAGTCACATCTTTAACCTGCACAGCTTTCAGGCTTGGGTTGATAAATTTAAGTACATTTGTGCCACATGCCAGGTAATCACCACCTCCAACTAACCATTCTTTCACAGGATGTGGACAGCTCTGGTTGAGTCAGCATTTATCACCAATCCCTAATTGCCCCAGGAAAAAAAACCAAAAAGGTGGCGAGCTGCCTTCCTGAACCACTGCAGTTCCATAGGAGGTGTGGAGACACCCACAATACAATTAGGGCATGTATTCCAGAACTGGGACCCAGTGACAGCAAACAAACAATGCTGTAGTTTTAGGAGAAGAATGGCTGGAAGTGCCATTCCCGTGAATCTGATGTCAGTTTCCTTCATGTTGTTTAGATTAGATTAGATTACTTACAGTGTGGAAACAGGCCCTTCGGCCCAACAAGTCCACACCGACCCGCCGAAGCGCAACCCACCCATACCCCTACATTTACCCCCTTACCTAACACTACGGGCAATTTAGCATGGCCAATTCACCTGGCCTGCACATCTTTGGACTGTGGGAGGAAACCGGAGCACCCGGAGGAAACCCACGCAGACACGGGGAGAATGTGCAAACTCCACACAGTCAGTCACCCGAGGTGGGAATTGAACCCGGGTCTCTGGCGCTGTGAGGCAGCACTGTGCCACCCACTATCAGAGTTTAGAAGATGCTTTCTAAGCAGTCCAAGATATTGTCTTGTGTTGGGTACAGCTCCAGAATGATAGCAAGGAAACTGACGAGGGCACAGGAGGCTGCACAAACCTGCGATCCACTGCAAAGTGCCACTCGGATTAGTCTCAATCTGAACAGAAACCAGCCATTTTACAAGATCAGCTGGAATAAAAATTCAACACCCTCTCATTTGAAGTATCTGAGTGTTCTTGAGGTTCCCATTCAGGACCGAGACTCTCAGCAATACGTAACGCTGTGCTCTTGGGGCCTGAAGATCAGCTGAGGTTTGCCGCAAGTTCAGCCTCTGCTCGTAGTGGCAGCAAGAGGAAAGAGCAACTGGAACTAGTCGGAACAGATGCACTCTCAAGTCTGATCGGCCATGCAACAATTCGGGTCAGAACTCCCACGTTGCCAGCCGGTGTGTGACATGATTTGACCACGAAGTGTAAATGCTAAGGCAGACTGGTTGGGCTGAGGGACTGGTGTCAATGCCACGTATTCTATATCTCTGGCCGGCCTATTCCCAGGTGTGTAATCTGCCCCATGCCATCCCAAGTCATTAAACAACTGTCCTCTGGTAAAAAGCAAACCAACAATGGGACCTAGCCCCACCCCCCGCTCAAAGATAACCATGACTGACTAGCCTGTCGAGATCGACAAATCTTGCGGTCGCTTGGCAAAGGTACCACAGAACAATGAAGGAGCTTTGCAAACTAGTGCCTTTTGGGGCAGTGGCAGTTTGTGTGACATGGGTGAATCTCCAAGTGACTAACATTCCAGCACTAAAATACACTGAGTAGCAAATTACCTCAAAACAACCAGTCAACTTAAGGCCCACATGTATCTCAAAATGAGTACTTGGGCTCCTTCCATCTGGCAAAATACAAAGAACTAGAGATCTGAAACACAACAAAAAAAGAAATTGCTGGTGGAACTCAGCAGTGAAAGTGTGTCAATTCTGCTTTCTCTCCTATGGGGTTTCACCAATTTCTATCCTTCCATACAGTACAGGCTACTGGAACCAGGTGGCTGTGCGGCACACCAAAACACTTGCCCAAACAAACAACCACCCCACAAAAGCATCACAAACCCAAAACAAGGCCAGAAAGCCAGACCAAGGTCGGAAACTCAAAAAAATTAGGAATTGTCGGCTAGGAGCAACAGATCGTGTTCCCCCAGGAGTGATATTTCTGTCCTGAAAATTCAAGATCGATAGGCCTACCAAGTTAGCTTACCCTTGACAAAAACTGCTTTGCTCCATTTTCCAAGCCTCAGAAACCAAGAGACCCACACCGATCTCACTAAAATTAGTCATGCAAGCTCTTGAAGTTAAACATTAATAAATCATACAGACAGCTACAGAAACAGCATAGAAAGGCACATCAACGTCACCGATTAGTGTAGCAAAAAGCAGTTCAACATTGGTAACATTAAACATTTTAACTTCTTCCAGGTTATTAATTTACTCCGCCTGGGACTTCTGAGTGAGCTCCTGCAAATGGATCTTACCTAGGACTCCAGAAAGGTGGAACCTCACCCAATTCCCAGCCAATCCCACTCTTCCCCCAACAGTGCTGCAGTCGCACGTTCACACCAAAGTTCAATCATGCACCCTCCTGCGACTTGAGCAGTAAGATCGTGCCAACACTCCTACTGGCCAGCACAAAGGGAAACATTGCATTGTTGGAAGGTGCTACCCTTCAGTTCAAACATTGAATGGAGAATCCACCGGTCCTTAATGCCCATTATTTTGAAGAAAAAACAGGTGAGCACATTCATCTTTCGACCCAAATCACTGGTCACTATTCTGCTGCTTTTTGGGGGCAGTGCCCAACCTGCCACATTTCTGACAACATCAGCCACTCTTAAAAGTTTTTAAGGGATATAATTGATGCTAGTTCAGCCTAGCATTTATCCATCATTCCTATTTTGCCCTGAAAAAGTCGGTGATTAGCTGCTTCAATTCGTGCATTTTAGGGACAATTGCCACACTCTCTGGGAGTTCCAGAATTTTGTTACACCACTGGGTGTAAAGGCATCTTGTTAAAACAAGTCTTGGCTGTTTCTTAATCTTTATCAACTGGTCTAATTGTTTTCCATCTGTGCAGCAATCCAAAATTTACTCAAAAGATGGAGGGACTAACAGTTTGCCCCAGCCACACCGTCTCCAAACTTACCGCCATACTTGGGCTGGATTTAGTCAGATACACCACAGTAGGGTAAAACTGCCGCTTCAGGTAATAGGCGTGGGTGACCACAGTTGTGGTGAGCACCAGGCTGGCTGCGGTGGCCAACGTCGATCGGACCATCGCGTCCCTCCCTGCGGGAAACAGCTTGCTGGAAATTAACCGGGAACCTGAGTCCCGGAACTGGGCCCTGGCAAAATGTTTTCTTTTCTTAAAAAAACTAAGTCAGTCCTTCGCCACCCCTCCGACGGGGAGGTGTGTTGCTCCGAATGAGGACCACTTGGTGATCTGCTGGCACTCCTCGGCTAGACTTTGGAGATCCCACAGCTGCTCAAATAGAAAGAGAAACACAGATGATCACAAACTCCATAATATTTTGAATCCATAGCACTACGCAAATTCACAGCAGGTCAGACTGTGAGGTAGGGCATGATGGAGTTAACTGAGCTGAAGGGAAACACTTTTAACAGCTGAAGAGTCGTAAGGAGAAGAGTTTAAAGTTTGTTTTGTGGGATGTAGATGTCACTGACTAGGTTAGCAGCCATGGACTCATTCAGGAACAGTCAACCAAATTGCTGTCAGACTGGAGTTATATGTAGACCAGATCAAATCAGGACAACAGATTTCCTTCTCTAACAAACCAGATGGTGTTTAAAACAATGATAGTGATTGCATGGTCATATTTGGCCAACTCTAAACACCAATTTTAAAAAAAAATTGAACTTAAAATGTCACCATATACCATGGAAAAGTTTAACCCCTTGTTCCCAAAGCCTTACTTTTGGATTACTAATGCAGTCACATTATCACTACCCCAAAACCTCTCCTCAAAGCAAACCACGGAGCATGTCAAGTCATCAAATGTCAGAGGGGAGATATTTAAACAGCTGGAAGTTTTAGAGGAATGGGGGGGGGGGGGGGGGAACTTTTTTAAAACAGAATGGGAAGGATTTAGAAGAGGAACTGGGAAGACATCCAAATCAAGTAGCTGAGGGAGGGAAAGAGAGCAGAAAAGCTGGGAAGACATCTTCAACAGAGGAAGGGGACGAAGGAATCAGGTAAAGAGGGGGGTGGGGGTGGGGGTGGGGGTGGGGGTGGACACTAACCCACTCCCCTGCTCAGGGGCAGCCAAGCCTTGAACCCACAGACGCCACTTCCGAGGGATTGGCCAGACTGGCTTTGGATACCTCTCCGCGCCTCCCCGCCCACCAGTAGCGCAGAGGAAACCGAGGGCGAGGCGGAGGGTCACCTCACACCGCGGAGGGTCACCTCACACCGCGGGGTGCCCCTCCCCCCTCAAAAGGGCCGACACTCACCGACAGCGGACACCCTGCCGCCGCTCCGATTGCGACGAGATGTCTTCAGACAACTCACTTCCGGTCGTCCGCCCGCTTTTACCGTCCCCTACTTCCGTTCTCACGGCACCGGTGCCCGTGCTTTTACTGTCCCCCCCCCAAACACCAGCAGCCGCGCGCGAATAGCCGAACCCTCTCACCGCCCCCGATGATGCTGATGCTTACCGCTCACGGGTCAACCCTCTCATTCGATTCCCAATCCCTCCTGTCAGCGACTTGGGGAGGACTTTTTTTTTGTTCCTGTTTGTACGCTGGTGTAGAAATCCCCTCTCACCCAGAATAGATCAAGGATGCCGACTCCGTGGCCACTTCCCATTGGTCGGCCCGCCGACCAATGAACGCACGGCAGCTCCGCGTGGCCATAGTCGGCCTCGTCCAATCGGAACAGCCAGACGATCGCCTCCCCACTCACCAATCAGGAGCCACGACCGTCCCTTCCACGCTGTTAGGCCAATGGGATACCGCGTCGTGTGACCAGGGCGTGGGCACGTGACTCTCCACGCAACGATTTTTAAACATTTTTTAATTTTTACGAAACAGGAGTTATGATGTGACGGAATGGAGGAATCTTCGGATGGTTGATATTTTCAATTTTTTTTTCCTCTTGGGATGTTCATGTTGTTGTTGTTGTGGAGGGAGCGGGAGTCATGCGGGGCGAGCTGTTGGTTGTCATAGTCACCGTGAGGCGGGGCGGGCCGCTGGTTGCCGTGGTCACCGTGCAGCAGGGAGGGGCGGGGCGGCGCCGGTTGCCATAGTCACCGTGCGTCCAGGGAGGGGCGGGCCGGTGGTTGCCATGGTCACCGCGCGGCGGGGGGGGGAGCGGACCAACGTTTGCCGGGGCGAAAGGGGGGCGTGGCGATCAGATCGGAGGGCGACCATTGGTGGCGACGCGCTGACCTCAGCACGGCGGCAACCTATGAAAAGCCGGTTGGCGGGCTGGGCGCTGGCTCAGGTGCGGCACGTGCCTCAGTCCAGGTGAAGAGTAGCACGACGGCAATAATGGCCGCCGTAGTGGGCTGAAGGGATCAAGTGTTTTGGGATTGGGGGAATGAAAGGGGTTGGATTGAGGCTGGGTATGTTAGGGGGAGGGGGATGTGGATTGGAAACCTGAGGAGGAAGGCTGGATGTGAGGGTGTGGTGGTAGAGAGGTTGGCCAAGCTGGGAGTAGCTAAAGGAAGACATTTAGCTACTGGGATGAAGGCTTCAAATAAAAGAATGGGGATGTGAGGGATAAGTTGTGTATGGTGAGGTGAGGTGTGTTGTGGAAGAATGCTGAGCATGAAGTTTTGTGAGGTAGGACATTGAGGTGCTGAGTGGACATGATGTGGGGCTTGGAGAGAAGTTGCACAACTTGGGTTGTGCTTGCAAACAAATAGTTGGGGAGTTGGTTTCTGTTAGCTAGCACTGCAGTTCAATGTGGTCAGTTGACTCAATATCCTGTTCTGTTCTTCTACTCTTTGATCCTAAGTACTATAACTCCTTGAAAGCATTGGATCTTAACCACTTGCTGTGGTTGATAGTACTACTATTTCACCCTTTTCTGGGTGAAGATGTTTCTTACCTCAATTCTCAATAGCTCACCCCACCTGTGTGCTTACACTAACCCTGTGGTTCTGAGATCCTTGTTCATCAAGAACATCCTTCAAGACAGACACAGAGTAAAAAGAAGGGCCTTGGTGTTTGCAAGGGAGAAAGTGGAAGATAGAACTGTGGGGTTATAGAGTGAATGAATAATCATGTTAAGAGCTAAGGGGGGAAATAAAAAGGAAGGGATAGATTGTAGGACAACTTGAAGGGGGAGGCACAGGGAATTATTGGGAGGATGGTGGAATGAATGAGTGATAGAATGTGAGGATTAAGGGAAAAGGATGTTAAGATGGAGCAGACTTGGGGGCTGAAGGGAAGGATGTGAGAGTGTTGGGAAAGACCTGCAAATGTGTGGTGGGGATGAAAGAGGAAGAACATGATGGGTTGGGGAGGTAGAGGGTATGAAGAGGAACTGCTGGGAAGAAATGAAGTGACTTTTTCTGAGACTCTTTCTGTGAAAGAGTTTAAAATGTATGAAGTGGAACCTATATAATCTGGAGGCTGAAGTTGCTGAGGTTATGGAAGGAGGGGTGGATTGTGATTCTCTTCTCATGTCTATATGAACTAGTAATCTGGAGACCCCAGGCTAATGTTCCAAAGTTTGGTTTAAATCTCTCCATAGCAGCTTGCAGTGGTTCAAGAAGGTAGTTCACTGCCTGTCTTGGGGCAATAAATGCTCAGGCAGTGATGTCTTTATCCATGAATAAATGTCATGAGAAAACTAGTGTATTTTCAACTTGGTTTAAATTTTGAATTGTATGCTACCTAAAGGGGGAAAATGAGTGGTTTTATTAAACTGTAATTCTTGAAGTGCATAATTCTGAATCCACAGTTTGAGGTATTCATGATTTATTGGACCAATTTGTTCAGTTTTTCTTGTTTGTTTTCCTTTCTCTGGGTAATCTCATGGTGACACTTTCAACCATGATTGTAAAAATACATCTGTTTCAGTGCCTCCTGAATGAGGAAATTAATGTGCTGTCCCTGTCTACAAGTGTTTCCAGACCTGCAGAAATATGGCTAACTGATAAGTGCCTTGTAAAAGCCAAGCCACACTGTTCAAAAGCAATTGCAGATGGGCCACCAATGCTAGTTTTGCCAACCTCCATATTTGTTGAGGATGCCCAAAAACGTTTGGACCTTGGGGTCATTTAAGCATTTGATGTTACGTACTTTGGCTGGGCAGGAGATTTTTTTTCCTAATAAGGTTGAGTCTTTGCCTTTTATGTAAAAAAAACTTCCAATGGAAGCGAAGTCTGAGCACTTATAAGGCAGAAGCAGATTTTTGATCATCTGGGGGTTAAAGTGCACTGGAGTAGTCAGGAATGTGGAAAGGAGGCCACAGTTGGATCAGTATGATCTTGGTGAATGGCTAAGCAGACCCGAAGGTTTGAGTGGCCTACTTCTCTCGTGCTATGGAAAGAGACAGGCTTGTGTGCAAAAGGTGCCATGACTAGACAAAGAATAGGATTTGTCACAGGTAGACTATTTGTCTTGATTCTGTGTGTCTCCCCTCCAAATGGCCATTTGAAATGGTTGATGTCAGCTGCCTTCAGTGCTTGGAATGTTTTGTACCAGCTTGGGCAGTGTTTCACTTGCCTCAGTAAGTAACATGTTTGTTCAGAGAGCTGGTGCAAACATGGGCTGGAAAGTTTCTGTGCTTGTAACCATTCTGTAGTTCTGCATCTTAGTTTGAGTATCTTTTCACTTCAATAGCCTTGTAAAGGCATAGTAAGCCTTAAATGATTCATTTGGCATTAATGCTTTGAGTTCAACCTGATGCACAACGTATGATATTGGATGAAGGCAAAAGTCTTTTCACGTTAGTGATTGGATTTGGTGTTCATAAGTATGTGTTCTAACTGTAGAAAGTTGACTGTCTCCAATTAGTCTTGGTAAGTTGCATGTTTTTGTCCTGCGTATCACTGAGCTACTGATTTTTGCCTGTTGGTCTTGAGATGTTGCCTCTCCTTTGGGAGTTCCATACGTGGTATCTTCCAGCATGTTGAAGTGCTCATTCAGTGTAACCTTGAGCTGGTAGGGTATCACAACCTAATACTATACCAGGTCCTTAGGCTGTACCCTTCTAGGAGATAGTGAGGACTGCAGATGCTAGAGATCAGAGCTGACAATGTGGTGCTGGAGAAGCGCAGTGGGTCAGGCAGCATCCAAGGAGAAGGAGAATTGACGCTTTGGGCATGAGCCTGAAGAGGGGCTCATGCCTGTAACGTCGATTCTCCTTCTCCTTGGATGCTGCCTGACCCGCTGCGCTTTTCCAGCACCACATTTTCAGCTGTGCCCTTCTACCTGAGTGAAAATGTTTTTCTGTAGAAATATGTTGCCCAAATATCTTCCCACCCTCATTTTTGACAGACTGGATATTGAATTTGGTGCCTTGCTAGCTATTGTTCAGGAGACGTAGAATTCAGAACCGCAAAGCCCTGTTTAAAAGTTACTGAAATAATTCTTCCTGTAAAATGTGAAATGAACTTCTTTATAGAGAAAGCAGGTGCTGGAGGAACTTGGTTGGTTTTGCAGTAACTGAAGAGAGAAACAGTTTCAAACTGAATGTGACTCCTTTTTCAGAACTGAAATTGTTGCCCATGTTCATGATGCATTTGGCTACAGATGTTGCTACAGATCCTAAAAGGGTGAAAAACTAGGCTAGTTAATACCTTCACATTTCTACAATAGCAACTGTATGTCATGGCTTAGCCCTGTAGACCTGATCCTATATGATGTGTATGATGGTGTATGTACACTCAGTTAATCTTGTGTATCAATTGATTCAGGAAGATTTGCCAACAAATAGTCTTTGTTTAAAATTCACCTGTTGAAGCTAAACTCTTTAATGGTATTAATGTACTCCAAGTCAGAGTTGCACAGCCTGGGAACAGACCCTTCAGTTGAACTTGAGGCTGACCAGATATCGTAAATTAATCTGGTCCCATTTGGCCCATAATCCCTCTTAAACCCTTCCCCATTATGTACCCATCCAGATACTTTTTAAATGTTGTCATTGTACCAGCCTCCCCCTCTGGCAGCTTACTTCATACACTCTTCACCCCCCCCCCCCCCCCCCCCACCTTCAATCGTGGTAACATCATTGTAAATCTTTTCTGAACCCTTTCAAGTTGAACAACATCTTTCCTATAGCAGGGAAGCCAAAACTGAACACAGTTTGCCATAATCACAAAATGATGTGCTTAGTCTAGGATTCTATCAATGTTCAACTTCATAATGTTTTTAGCTCATTTTTGCACTCGAGGTTAAACTTGGTTGAACAGCTTCTGGATTGGCAATTATGCACTAATAAGGTGAATTCAACCTCTTAAATATTGCTTGTAGAGAAGTTGAACCTGACTTGAGCATAATTTCCAAGACTAAATTTCAAATCTTAGGTCTGGTTTACTGGAGAATTGAACAGTGACTGTGGAGATTTCCCTGAACCTGCTAATTGGCATGTGATTTTTAACTCCCTTTTTTTTTCTTTGTTGCAGACCACCCCTAACTGCCCTCATTTACCATCATGAGGCACAACCAGACCCGTGCTCAGAATCCCTCTTCGGTCACCGTTCAGGTGAAGCCAGGGGTTTCAAAATTGTCACATCAGGGCCGGGATTTGGTTTCTCGGAAGCCACGGCTGCACGAGAGGGGTGAAGGGGAATCCAGTAAGATGTCAAAAGTCTCAAAGGAGGTTCCGTTTGTCGTACAGCACCAGGAGTTGGAAGCATTTCTTAAACTTCTCGGTATGTCTGAATTCATTGTATTGATCAAATTGTGTATTCTGATGTTTTATATTTCTCCTTTCAAACTCTGCAGCTGGAACGGATATGTAACTGCCAAACTGATAGATGTCACATTGAACTGAAATGAATATTGAGATTGGTGCTAGTCATTTAGTACTTGAGCAGGGATGAAGATCTGTCAGAATACTGGAATGAATATCTAACTAACATCCCCAGTTAGGTGGGCATAAGGGGGCTTGGACTATTGTTTAGAGTTCCTGGGCTAGTTTGTTGACACAGGTTTACATTTCCACAATGCCCTTAACCCTGGGGCACCCTGAGTGCTTTATAGACAAAAGGTGTTGCCTTTGTAATGTAGGTCATGTGGCACTGAGCTTTCACAAAAGCACAATCTGATAATCCTGAGAATGCCTACAACTTGGTAAACAGGCCTTCCTGAAGAAGGGCTTATGCCCAAAACGTCGATTCTCCTTTGCTGCCTGACCTGCTGCTCTTTTCCAGCAACACATTTTTAAACCGGTCTTTCGGCCCAACAAGTCCACACTGCCTCTCTGAACAGCATCCCACCAGATTCTTTCACCTTTTATCCCATGGCCAATCCACCTAACCTGCACATCTTTGGACTGTAGGAGGAAACCCACACGTGGGGAGAATGTGTAAACTCTGCATGGAGTTGCCTTAGTGTGGAATCGAACCAGGGTCCCTGGTGCTGAGACAGCATGAGACCATTTAGTCCAAACATGGCTAAGTTTCTCGACCCTATTCTCCTGCTTTCTTCCCATAAACCCTTGATACTCCAGAACCTATCTATCTTGGTCTTAACTATACTCAATGAGCTGGCCCCCACCCCTTTCTGTAGCAACAAATTCCATAAATTCACACCTCTCTGGGTGAAGAGGTTTCTCCTTAACTCTGTTCTAAAAGGTCTTCCCTTGGATCCAAGGGCATAACCTTAGAGTTAGTCTCGCCTACCAATGGAAATATCTTCTCAACATCTACTGTCCAGACCATTCGGCATTCTGTATGTATCAATTAGATCACCACCCCCATATCCTTCTTCTAAACTAGATTGAGTTTGGACTCGGTCTTCCAAGGTTCCTTATGTAAGACTTTTCATTCCTGGGACCATTCTTGTCAACATGAGGGCTAGTAAATCCTTCCTGAGAAATGGGGCCCAAAACTGCGCACAATACTCCAAATGTGACCTGACCAGAGCCTTAGAGCCTCCAGTAAGTCCCTGCTTTTAAATTCAAGCCATGAAAGTACATGCCGTTATTGCATTTGACTCAATCTGCAAGTTCACCTTGAGAGAATTCTAGTCTAATCTCTCCAGTCTCTTTGCATTTCAGACTTTTGAATTTTCTCCCCAATTAGAAAATAGTCTATCCTCCATATTCCTCCCACTAAAATGCATGGCTTCACATTTTTTCATGTCTTACTCCATCTGCTGCTCTTTCGCCCACTCACCTAACCTGTCCAAACCTTCTGCAGCCTCCATGCTTCCTCAATGCTATCTGTCCCTCTAGTTATCTTATTGCAGGCAAACTTAGCCAGAATGCCTTCCGTTCCTTCATCTAGATGGTTATGTAAAAGTGAAAAGTTGTGGTCCCAGTACTCAGCCTTGCAGAACACCACCTTGTCACTGGCTGTGATCCTGAAAATAACCCTTTTATCCCCACACTGCTTTCTGCCAGATAGCCAAGCTTCTATCCATGCTAACACCTTGCCTCACACCATGGGGCCCTTAGTTTATTCAGTGGCCTCCTGTGCAGTATTTTGTTGAATACCACCATAGTCAAGGTAGATAATATCCATTGGCTCTCCTTAGTCTAACGCTTTCCTCGAAGAATTCTAGCAAATTTCAGACATGACCTCCCTTAGGTGATGTGCTGATGACTTTGCCTGACTTTACCATACACTTCCAAGTATTCCAATCTCATTCCTCAAGTAGATTCCAAGATCTTAGCTGTGACTGAGGTTCGGCTAATTGTTCTGTAATTTTCCTGTATTGGCCTACTCTCTTAAACAGAAGTGTCATGTTTGTATTTTCCAGTCCTCTGGGACTCTTCCTGATTCCTGTGATTCCTGAAAGATCACCAGTTACACCTTCACAAACTCTTCAGCTATCTCTTAGAACTCTGGCATGTAGTCTCGTCCAGGACATTTTAGCCACTTTTAGGCCATTCAATTTTACTAGCTCCTTCTCCTTGGTAACAACCACCATACTCAGCTCTGCCATTACTCTGAATTTTTGGAATATTACTAGTGTCTTCTACCGTGAAGACTGACAAAGCAATTATTCAGTTCCTCAGCCATTTCCTTGTTTGTCGCCATTATCTTTCCAATGTTGTTTTTCAACAGTGCAGTGTCCACTTTTGCCTTTAAATTTTTTTGTCCTTAGTCAAAACACTTAATCTTCCTTAAATTATTGCTTAGTTCACCCTTGTATTTAATCTTCTCCCTCCCTTTTTTTTAATTGATGCCCTCTGTTAGTCTTCGTAAGCTTCCCAATCCTCTGGCTTTTCCATTGTCCCTCACCGCATTCACTGCTGCCTCTTACTTTTATGCTATCCCTCACCTCCCTAGTTGAATCATCCTCCCTATATCATGCTGCTTTATCCTCAGGAATCTGTCTCTTCTGAATTATTCCCAGGAACCCTGCCATTGCTGTTAGATGGTCTTTTCTGTTAGGCTCCTTTCCTGGTCATAGATCTACAGCATAGAAACAAACTCTTCGGTCCAACTCACCCATGCTGACCAGATCTCCCAACCTAATCTTGTCCCATTTGCCAGCATTTGATCCATATCCCTCTAAATTCTTCCTATTCAGATGCCTTTTTAAATATGTAATTGTACTAGCTTTGCCACTTCCATTGGCAAATCATTCCATATATGCACCACCTGCTGTGTGAAAACATTGCCTCTTGGGTCCCTTTTATGTCTTCCCCCGTCACCTTAAACCAATGCCTTCTAGCTCTGGACTCACCCACTGAGGAAAATACCTTGTCTATTTACGCTATCCATGCCCCTCATGATTTTATAAACGTCTATAAGGTCATTCCCCCCCCCCCCCCCCCCCCCCCTGCCAAAAAGCCTCTGGCACTCCAGGGAAAACAGACCAGAATTTCACAGTATTCCTAAAGTGGCCTAACCAGTGTCTTGTACAACTGCAATGTGACCTCCCAACTCCTATACTCGTATTCTGTCCAATAAAGGAAAGCGTACCAAATGCTGCCTTCGCTATACTATCTACCCGCGACTCCACTTTCAAGGAGCAATGGACCTGCACTCCAAGGCCTTTGTTCAGCAACACTCCCTAGACCTTACCATTGTGTATAAGTCCTGCTAAGATTTGCTTTCTCAAAATGCAGCACTGCTGTACAATTCTACCCATCTCCTTCCTCATGCTGCTGTAGTTGCCTTTATTCGGCTGTAATGCTGTTACCTTTGATTCAATCTTCTCCTTCTCAAATGGCAGAGTAAATTCAATCATTATGAAGGTTTCTTTGCCTTATACACCCTCATCAAGTCAATCTCACTGCACAACACTAAATCCAGTAATGTCTGTTCCCAGTGGGTTCCACCACAAGTTGCCGCAAAAGCCATCTTGTGGAAATTCCACTAATTTTCTTGCAATCCACTGCCAATCTCATTTTTCCAGTCCATCTGCATATTGAACTTCCCTAAGATCACTAACTTTGCCTTTCCTGCACGTGTCTTCGATCTCCTGATGTAACTTGTACCCCAGCTCCTGACTACTGGTTGGAAGCCTGTACATAATTCCATCTATGGTTTTTTTTCACCTTTGGCCATTCTTTAATTCTACACACACACCCCTGACCCACTTCATTTCTTACTATGGATTTAATTTCATTTCTAAGGCAATCCTGCCCCCTCTACCCATCTGCCTATCTTTTTTCAATAGTATGTACATCCTTGAAGATTCAGTTCCCAATCCTGATCCCCTTGCAGTTATGTCTCTGTGATGCCCACCCCATTATATGTACTAACTTTGGTCTGTGCCTTAAGCTCCTATACCTTATTCTTTGTACTGCATGCATTCAGATATAACCCCTTCAGTCCTGTAGTAACTGTGCCTCTTCTAATTGTCACTAGTTTATCCAGTGTGCTTAAGCTTGATTGTTAACCCTTTTCATGTTGTCCAATTTCTGTGCCGGAGGTTTTTAATAACCTCTGCAGAGATCTGCACTCTTAGCACCTCTAAATCGGATTTTGTAATTTCCCCGATAAGTGAACCCCCCCCCCCCCCCCCCAAAAACCCTATCCAGTTTAGTTTAATGTCTGCAGCCCTAGTTAGCAATTCACTAGGAACTCTGGTGCTAACCACTGAGCCACGTTACAGCCCCATAAACCATACCTGCTGAAACTCAGCAGTGCCCTGTTGTCTTGGATGCGAGTTTTCTTGTGCTCAATCTCTGGAGTCGTATTTGAGCCCACAGCTTACTGGAACAGAGATGAATGTTACAACCAATTTGCAAAATTTTTAATGCCAACTTGATGGACATAGCTTGGACTCTCTGCCCTGACTTGAAGGTGCTGACTGTGAGGGTGAAATTGTACAGGCGTCAGGCATTCTTCACCAAAACCAGATGGACTGCAGCAGTTCAAGGGACAGTCTACTGTTACCTTCTCAAAAAGCAATTAGGAATGGGTAATGCATACTGCGTTTGTGTCCATGGGGGAAGGAGAGAAAGTTTAGAAATGACAGCCACAAAACCTTGATGTCTTGACATGGATAGTATTTTTGAATGAAAGCAATTTTTTTTTCTCATACTGCACCAATCCTTTTATTTTTGTTTTGCTGGTGGGATGCACACAGTCACATAGATATGGTATGATCCAAATGAAAATACTTTGCTGCCTGTGATTCCGTGGCATGCTGAAATAACCCTGAGAACAGCTGCTAGTTTAGAATGGTCCAGTACTGATGGGATAAAGTTGCTCAGTGAACTACACAAAATAAACACATTCAGCATGAGCAGTTAATTTTAGAAGCTGTGGTCGCATAGGTCACTGGCTGCCATTCTTTTCAGCAACTATCCTTGAGCAGCAGTGAGCTGAAGGACTGCCTGGAACTATTGATTTCTGAAGAATTAACATTGATTGGCTTTGAGCAATTAAAATTGTGATTTTGTTAATATGCCCCAAGGAACTTGATTGTGTTCTTGAGCAAAATATGATATCAGGACACTTGAGGATATGCTGGAATAGGACACCATGGGAGATTTGCATTTCTTTAAAAAGGATTCTTTAAAGGTTGTGGGAATCAGAGGCTTGGCACTGAGGCAGCTGAAGACTAAGAGTGAAGTAAACAAAATGGGGCATGACAGATATCCAAGATTTTAGCAGTTCTAGTATTGAAACAGGCAGGGAAATGTTACTGAGGGAGTGAAAGCCCAAGATGTGCACCTTTCCTTATTATTTAAGTGGCATGTTGAATCGTTGGAGATGAAATTCAAAACTGGTGCAGTTTGAGAATAGAAGGGTGTCCCATTCATGATGGAGGTGGGGAGGAATCTCCTCTTAATCGCACAACATAGAAACAAACCTTTTGGTTTAATTTGTCCATGAATACCATGCTTCCTAAGTTAAATTAGTCACGCTTACCAGCCTTTGGCTCTCATCCCTTTAAGCCTTCCCTATGTACCTATCAAGGTCTTTTAAATGTTACAACTGTACCTTTCTGCCACTTCCTTTTGATGGTTCATTGCATTTGTGAACCACTGTCACCTGTGGCTGCAGATGAAACTAATCTTGGTAGGGACACCTTCAATTTTTTTTTTCTCTAACTTGATGCAATATCCTAGGAAACACTTGATCAGGTATTGGAGATTTATCCACTTTAAGACCTCCAGCATCACCTCTTCTGTAACGTGAATTGTTTTCAAGGCATCTAAATTTATTTGTTTCTTGGCCTTGACTTCTTTCCATTTCTTTCTCCACAATAAGAACTCATGTGAAATATTTTAGTATCTCTCTCCCATCTCCTGTAGTTCCACACCTAGACAACTTTGACTTTAAGGGCCCAATTCTCTCCCTGGTTTCTTTTTTTACTCAATGTACTGTGGAATCTCTGGATTCTCCTTAATCTTACTACACTACTTCATCCCTTTTTTTTTGTCCCCTTTAGTTCCCTCTTAAAAATGCCCCCATACTCTTAGACAATCGGGAATCAAGTGAATCTATATACCTAATGACTTCTTATTTATGATCATAGCCTCAACACTTTTATAATGGAATTTTCTTCTTGGTGAGCAATGGCAGTTGGATCATTTGGATGTATCCTAGACTGAATTAGACATCCTTGTGATAAAGGATTCACAAGCAAGGAGAAGGTGATCACATGTGGCCTCAACTCCACTTTCCAATCTGATCAATTATGGCTTCTCACCAAAGTAGCTTCAAAGGGCTGAATGGCCAACCCCTAGTTATTTTGTTCTACCTTTTTGATCAAGGTGGTTGGTGCCAGATTTAAACTTCATTCTGAAGAAAGTCCAGAACAAGACTGGAAAGATTAAAAAAAAAACCCAAGAGGCAACGTTTTCAGAGGGTGGTGCATGTATGCAATGAGCTGCCAAAGGAAGTGGTGGAGGCTGGTACAATTACAGCATTTAAAAGGCATCTGGATGGGTATATGAATAAGAAGAGTTTGGAGGGGAATTGGCCAAGGGGACTAGATTGATTTAGAATATCTGGTCAGCATGGACAAATTGGACCAAAGGGTCTGTTTACATGCTGTACATCTGACTACAATCGCTTCTCTAATGCATTGGTGGCAGTCTTGCTAAAATGCCGAGCCAGGATTAAAAGTCACCCTTTTGAGATCTGCTGAATCTTCCTGATACTAGAGGAGCAGTACATCTTGTGGCTGTGATGCATCTGCTCCTGCTCATCAATGTTAAACTCGTAAAAGGGTAATGTCCAGCTAATTATTCCTGAATCTCAGTCCCAGATCCTTGCCTTGTTAAAGGTTCAATTTGGTGATTCTGTCTTGGTTCTGAACTCTCTCTCTCATTCCACTGTGAATAAAAACACCACCAAGTGTAGAATGTGATACCTGACTGTTCTCAAAGAATGAGCTGACCTGCTGTCTTGTTTCTGAAAGAATGGAGAAATCAGAAAAGCTGCTGTATTTTTCAAAAATCTCAGCATTTCCTCTTCTTTGTTTTGACATTTTAGGTTGTCAAAAATGTTGTGGACTGTCAATTCTTGGAAAGATTGCATTGTGTTTTTAAAAAAAAAATTCTTCCCCCATCCTACCACTGTTACCTTTTCATGGATTTTTGAGGTTTTTTTCAAAAAACTTAGTTTATTTGTGCATTTGGATTCCCTGAAGATGTTTGGAGATGTCCCTAAGTGGGCATCGATTGCCTATTCCCATTTTATTAAGGTAAATAATGGTCTTTCTTCCTCATGGTGCTCCAGTGCTTGCTTATGCCAGGTGATTAAAGGAGATCTAATGGTGATATGGGATGCGGTGTGATGTAGAAGTTTGTCTTTCCACAGTCAAACTGCTTGCCCTCCTTGGTTGAAGGGAAGAGAAATGTTTGCAGTATCTGCAGTAACTGAGCTGAGTTACCATATTGTCTCATTGCCATGACCTGGTAGTAGAGGCAGAGGGTTGTGCAGCCAGCAGTGGAGGCATCAAGTAACTGATTTTGTGGTGTTATAATCGATGTGTAGCTACATCCAACTAGGATCATGCAGACTTCTGTGTATTCCTCTGACTTGAATCTTTGCAGCTGAGGGTCTGCATTGGTGGTTGATTATCTTGTAAAGAGGACCCTGCATCTGGTCTTCTGTAGTAGCTACATTTTTCACCCAGCTGATTCAGTTCAGTTTCTGTTGAGTCATGAAGCTATTGATGTAGGAATTCATTATCATGCAGCATCAGTTGGGCAGTGTCCTGGGGTTTGGTTTCAGGTTATTAACTACCAGTACCTGTCCCAAAGCAGGTGATTTTTCACAGGTCCTCCTGCCTAGTTTGGCTACTTCATTACTAGGGCTTTCTGAATGTGAGTTAACATGGCCCACCTGTTGCACTGTCAGTCTGTGGCTTGTAAAACTGCTTCAGAGGCCTGCACCTGTCCTGAGTAATGCCAAGGAATGTGCCCACTCAAGATCAAACAGCAGACAGATCCCACTGTACATTGCAGAGAAACCAAAATCTTCCTGTTCTGATCTAAGTTTGTCCTTCACCCAGTTGGAAACTGGCCTGTATCAGATGGTGGTTTGTGTAATCTTGTGTACAGATTGTCAAGTTTGCCAACATTACAACACATACCTTTGCAGCGTTATAACCTACTATAGCATCGTTGTTGTGGTTCTGTTTGCTGAGCTGGGAATTTGTTGCAGAGATTTTGTCCCCTGTCTAGGTGGCACCCTCAGTGCTTGGGAGCCTCCTGTGAAGTGCATCTGTGATGTTTCCTCCAGCATTCATAGTGGCTTGTCTCTGCCGCTTCCAGTTGTCAGTTCCAGCTGTCTGCTGTAGTGGCTGGTATATTGGGTCTAGGTCGATGTGTTTGTTGATTTGAATCTGTGGATGAGTGCCATTCCTCTAGGAATTCCCTGGCTGTTCTGTTTAGCTTGTCCTATAATAGTAGCGTTGTCCCAGTCAAATTCATGTTGCTTGTCATCTGTGTGTGGCTAGTCATGTTGTTTCATGGCTAGTTGGTGTTCATGAATGCAGACCGTTGTGCAAAAAAATCCCATGCAAGGACTGCACAAAACACTACATAGGACAAACAGGAATACAGCTAACAGTCCGCATTCATGAACACCAACTAGCCACGAAACAACATGACCAGCTATCCTTAGTAGCCACACATCCAGATGACAAGCAACATGAATTTGACTGGGACAACGCTACTATTATAGGACAAGCCAAACAGAACAGCCAGGGAATTCCTAGAGGAATGGCACTCATCCACAGATTCAATCAATAAGCACATTGACCTGGACCCTATATACTGGCCACTGCAATGGACAGCTGGAACTGACAACTGGAAGCAGCAGAGACAAACCACTATAAATGCTGGAGGAAACATCACAGGAGGCTCCCAAGCACTGAGGATGTCACCAAGACAGGGGACAAAACGTCTGCAACATAAATTCCCAGCTCGGCGAACAGAACCACAATGAGCACCCGAGCTACAAATCTTCTCTCAAACTCTGAACTACTACAGCATCATTCACAAGTACTTTGAGATGTGTTGCTTAAAATGCTACATATTACACATTATATAAAAATTTGATCTAGAGATATGCCCTTAAGTCTGTGCTCTCAATAAGATCATGGGCTGGTCTGATAGTCTCATTCCACTTTGCCTGTTCTTGGACTCCAACTGTTTGCAAATATGTCCAATGCAACTTTTTGTAAATATTCAGAAATTGTTTTGTTGGAGGGGAATTCCCCTCTGCAGTGGAATGACCTCACGTGGCTGGGTGAAGATGCTTCCTTTTGGATTCCTGCAAGTTAGAGCATGCTCAGGGCTACAAACTGCAAGCCACCAGAGGGCACCTTTGTACTGCATTCAAAAAGTAAAAAATGAGGTCTGCAGATGCTGGAGATCACAGCTGCAAATGTGTTGCTGGTCAAAGCACAGCAGGTCAGGCAGCATCTCAGGAATAGAGAATTCGACGTTTCGAGCATAAGCCCTTCATCATCTGCATTCAAAAAGTCTTGAAACCGTGAGGGTAGGTGGGGGCTGGTTGGAGGTGGTAGGGAGAAACTGAACTTTGCCTTAATGTCCAGTTAAATAGTGAGTGGCAATAAAGTGGAGGCAAAAAAAGTTTGGTAGCTCGCTATATTTGGTCTGTATTTTGTTTCTTGCAGATGACGAGATGATTCAGGATTTCCTCTGGATGGACAGTTGCTGCCGAATTGCAGATAAGGTACTGGGGAGTGGCAGCCACGTGCAGTTGAGATACTGGGCTCGAGACATGAAATGAGTAGTTCTAATTTACTGGCAGTCTTGAAACTAACACCATTCCAGCCTTGGGCGACTGAAGGTTGCACACACTCCTTGTATCTGCGTGAGTTTCCTCTGGGTGCTTAGGTTTCCTCCCACAGTCAATAGTTGTGCAGGTTAGGGTAGATTGGCCATGCTTAATTGCCCTATAGTGTTCGGAGATGTGCAGGCTAGATTAGCCATAGGAAATGCTGAGCTAGGGTAGGGGGCTGGGTCTAGGTGGAATGCTCTTTCGAGGGTTGATGTGGACTTGATGGGCTGAAAGGCTTCCATGCTATATGGATTCAGTGTGCCCTGCAGACATTTGAGCACTGTCTAATGGCATTTATTGTTCACCCCACTCAAGTTTATAGTTCCAAACCAAACACCATGTTAGAATTATTTTCAGGTTTTGCAGTTGTGGTTTGAACTTGGTCAGATAAAATCTGAACACTAAGTCCCAAGGCTCAATGTATTAAATTTTCAGCGATCTGTACTCGTGTTCAAAGTGCCAAATGTACTGGCACTTCAGAGATGCAGGTGTTGATGAAAGTGGTGCCATTTAATGTGGTCTGGGTGACAACAGCCTGCTGGTAGCATTCTGTAGATATTCACTCACCTCCACCTTTGGATGTCACTCTGATCCCAGTTGGTCCATATATCCTTGGCTGCCTTCCAGTCATGATTTAGATTCTTGAATGGCATCTACCTGTGCAATTAATTGAATTATGCAATCTATACTAAAGCAAAAAAAAGCTGGAAATCGCAGTGGGTCAGGCAGCATCTTTTGGAGAGACCTGATGAGTCGTGCCTCAAAACGTTAGCCTGCTCTGTCCATAGATACTGCCTGACCGGCTGATCTCCAGCATTTTTTACTGTTTTAGTTCAGATTTCAGCATCTGCAGAAATTAACTCCCATTAGGCAATTTACCTGCGTACTGGCAGCAATCTCACTCAACCAGTCATTCCACATTCTGCAAACTGAACATGACTTCAGTGGTCATATGCACAATTTTCCCTGTCTTATAATAAATTGTTGGAAGGCACTGACCATACAGTTGAGACAGTCAATGTAGCTCAATGATGTGACATACTGTATACCAAATGTTGCACAGTGCTAATTGAGTGGTGAGCTGAGTTTACTTTCAAGATTATATCTTGATTAGCATAACGTTGAAAGGTCAAGAGGAACTGGTTCAAAACATTGTGAAACGGGCACAATCTGCCCCTGCAACATGAGTGTTTACTAGTTTTGCACTACACTGACTCCTCTTTGGTTCAGGAGTAGGTTCTAGGACTGAGACTCTGAACCAAACTTGTTCCTGTTTTGAGCAAGAATCAGTGAATGAAACAGTGCAGTGAACGGGAGTGGGATCACACCAGGGTTAGTTGTGGTATCCAGACTGCTGAACTAGCTTTGCTAATCTAGGATGCTGTGATACATCTTTATTTCACAGAGCCAACAAGTCTCATTTACTACTTGTATCTGAACCCCAACTGCTCTTTTTCAGTATTTACTGGCCATGGTGCTGACTTACTTCAAACGTGCAGAGCTTCACATCAGTCAGTACTCCAGAATGAACTTCTTCTTGGCGCTGTAAGTACATGCCTCTTAATTGTGGCAGGCAGCCTCCTCCTGTAGGGTTGGGTCGGGTGCTTATTGTCTGCTCAGAATCTATTTTTATCTTTGCACCTGGAAGGCAGTTGTGACTCCAAGTCTTGCTTTTATAGCATCATACAGTACAGAAACAGACCTCTTTAGTCCGACTTGTCCATGCTGACCAGGTTTCTGAAACTAAACTGCTCCCACTTGCTTGCAGTTGGCCCATATCCTTCCAAATCTTTCCTATTCACATTTGTCCAAATGTCTTTTTAAATGGTGTAACTATACCTGCACCTACCACTTCTGGCAGATCATTCCTCATACACACCATCCTTTGTGTGGGATTCACTCTTAAAAGAATATAATGCCTCAACATTTGTCTCTTCGGAAAGCTTCTCACTTGCCAGTGGTCCCTTCACCTGAGAACAGTCGACTCAAGTCAATTTTTTGCAAGTTCCCCTCATACTGTCCATTTGCTTTACTCCAGTTAAACTTTCACTTTTATACAAGACCTAACCTATTCCACAACTCTTTTGAAGCTTTTAGAATAATGATCGCTGGCCCCAAAGTGCTCCTCCACTTCAGTCACTTGCCCTGCCTTATTTCTTAAGAGCCGATCCAGTTTTGTTCCTTCCATTAGTAAGTGTATCTACATAAAGTCTGGTTGAAGATTTGTAGCTCGGGTGTCCGTTGTTGTGGTTCTGTTCGCCGAGCTGGAAGTTTTTGCTGCAAACGTTTCGTTCCCTGGCTAGGGAACATCAGTGCTATTGGACCCTCCTGTGAAGCGCTGCTTTGATGTTTCTTCTGGTATTTATAGTGGTTTGTTCTTGCCGCTTCCGGGTGTCAGTTTCAGCTGTAGTGGTTTGTATATGGGGTCTAGGTCCATGTGTCTGTTAATGGAGTTTGTGGATGAATGCCATGCCTCTAGGAATTCCCTGGCTGTTCTCTGTCTGGCTTGTCCTATGATGGTAGTGTTTTCCCAGTCAAATTCATGTTGCTGGTTGTCTGAGTGTATGGCTACTAGGGATAGCTGGTCGTGTCGTTTTGTGGCTAGCTGATGTTCATGGATGCGGATTGTTAGCTGTCTTCCTGTTTGTCCTATATAGTGTTTTGTGCAGTCCTTGCATGGTATTTTGTAAACTACGTTAGCTTGGCTCGTGCTGGCTATTGGGTCCTTTGTTCTAGTGAGTTGTTGTCTGAGTGTGGAAGTTGGCTTGTGTGCTGTTATGAGTCCTAAGGGTCGCAGTAGTCTGGCTGTCAGTTCTGAGACGCTCCTGACGTATGGTAGTGTGGCTAGTCCTTTTGGTTGTGGCATGTCCTCGTTCCGTGGTCTATCTCTTAGGCATCTGGTGATAAAGTTGCGTGGGTATCCGTTTTTGGCGAATACCTTGTATAGGTGTTCCTCTTCCTCTTTTCGCAGTTCTGGTGTACTGCAGCGTGTTGTGCTTCTTTTGAATAGTGTCCTGATGCAGCTTCGTTTGTGTGTGTTGGGGCAGTTACTTTCATAGTTTAGGACTTGGTCTGTGTGTGTTGGTTTCCTGTGTACCCTTGTGGTGAATTCTCCGTTGGGTGTTCTCTCTACTAACACGTCTAGGAATGGACATGAATTTGACTGGGAAAACACTACCATCATAGGACAAGCCAGACAGAACAGCCAGGGAATTCCTAGAGGCATGGCATTCATCCACAAACTCCATTAACAGACACATCGACCTGGACCCCACGTACAAACTACTACAGCTGAAACTGACACCCAGAAGCGGCAAGAACAAACCACTATAAATACCGGAAGAAACATCAAAGCAGCGCTTCGCAGGAGGCTCCAATAGCACTGTCTCCTAGCCAGGGAACGAAACGTTTGCAGCAAAAACTTCCAGCTCGGCAAACAGAACCACAACAGTGTATCTACATGTTTGTTTTTCTATTGAACACATTTTAACAAATTCTTCCCCACCCAACCCCGAAACACTGGCCATCCCACTCTGTTTGGAAAGTTCAAATGCCCTAATGTTCTTGCAAATGTCTATGATCTCTCTGCTATATTTGCTCCTCCATTCCCTGTTTATTGGTGGGGGGGGGGGGGGGTCCTACAGCACAATCCATCAAGGTGATCTCTTGTTGAGTCCTACCCGTATACAGCAGGAAGAGAACCCCCTGCTTCTTTCTATAACAAGAAAAACCAAGCCCACATCCAACTTCAAGACCCCAGCAGTAACTGCTACTGAAGAAATCCTACTTCTGTAGGAGTTTGACCCCACCCACTCATGGAATAGGCAAAATGGCTGCGCCTTAATTGTGATTAAGAATTTGTTTATTTTCACAAGCAGCCTGACAATTATTAACAGGGTTTACTAGCAGGTCTTTGTAATTGCTCCTGCAGGTACCTGGCAAATGACATGGAGGAAGATGAGGAACAATACAAGTATGAGATATTTCCATGGGCATTGGGTGACAACTGGAGGAAGCTTGTGCCGAAATTCCTCAAATTGCGGCTGGACCTGTGGGCTCAAATGGATTACAAGGCGGCAGTCAGCCGGCGATGCTGTGAGGAGGTGATATGCTGGACTTGGTGTTTGTAACTTCAGGGTAACATTGATGCTTTCCTGTGCTTTTTGCTGATAGCCCTGGGTCAGTGGGTCACTTTAGAGCTCAGCCCAGTCTTCGCTGCTGTCCAAATTGTGGGCTAGCAGACTGAAAGCTGACATTCACTGTTTAAAGTGAGCCAGGTTGCTCTGTGGTTAGTGCAGCTGCCTTCCAGCACCAGGGAGCTGGGTTTGATTCCAGCCTTGGGGAAACAGGAGTTTGCACATTCTCCCCATGTCAGTGTGGGTTTCCTCCAGGTCCTCTGCTTTCCTCCCACTGTCCAAACAGTGCAGATGAGGTGGATTAGTCACAATAAATTGCCCAGTGTCCAGGCTGGGTGGGTTAGCCATGGGAAATGCAGGGGAGGGATGTGATTGGGTCTGGGTGGATGCTGTTCGGGGGGGTCAGTGTGGACTCTGGGCTGAATGGCCTGCTTCCACATTGAAGGGTTTCTATAGCTTCATGAATCATACACTGGCTGCTTGGGTGAGCAGGCTGCAAAAGATCCTGTTGCCCTTCAGGGATTCATACTAAGGGCTTGGTGTTGCAGCCCATTGCCTCTCAGAATTATTGGGAGGTGGGTCTGCACTCACTGCTTGGCTGAGCCGGGAGTCCATGTCCAATGCACAGAGGGTATTAAGCAGGGGCCACAGTGGTTATACAAATGTTGAAATATTGCTCACTTCCATTTCTGGCGCTTTGTATACTGTCTGTCATTTTCTTCACCCAATGAGATGTTTGTGCCTCTGGTTTCTTTGCTGAAGGTGATTGCCACTATCCCTTGCCATTATATTTGGCACAGAGACCGCCCAGTTCATCACAGTGGTGCAATCAGAAGCTACCTGCAGAAAGAAACAGTACCTTACCCCCAGGGGCCCAGTGGGACACCACCATTCTGCACACTCTGCAGTCGCTACCGGTGCTACTTGGACCTTGATTCGGATTCTTCATCTTCTTCCCCAGAGGACACTGTCTTGTTGGATGGTGACTGGCCCCAAGATCTATTGATATTGTCACCAGCTGTCCTGATAGACCATGGAATAGAAGGTATGGCCTCACTCAGCCTTGGGGTTGGCTTGTGTTTTTTAAAGGGGATGTCTGTAACCAAGACACTAGCTGAATGATGCATATGTGGATAAGATTGATCACTCATGTCAGGAAGCTTTTCATTTAAGGGAATGAGATTACTCAGCCCATGGAGCAACATAGCATGTGCAGTTAAAATATATCTGGTGAGACACCAAATCTGGACCTCAACTTAGTGACCAATCATTCATGGAATCTCTGCTTTGATAGCTGGGCCATTGCTATTGCCTTTAAGGTGGTGATGAACCCCTGCGTTGATCTGGTGCAGGAACAGACAATGCTGTTAGGGATGAAGTTCCAGGATTTTGTTCCTGCAACCTTAAAGAAACATGCCTGGATGTTTTCTCGGGTTGGAGAGTCTGAGATGGCAGGGGGTGGTGTTCACGTGTATGTGCTGCTCTTGTCCTTCTAGGTGGTAGAGGTTGTGGGTTTGGAAATCGCTGATCTAAGGAATATTGGTGGGTTTTTTCTGCAGCTTTGCACCTTTTCAAGGACATTTACTGCTACCATGCTTCAGTGGTGGGTGGATGAATGTGGTGCTAATCGAGTGTTCTATTTTATGAATGGCGTCAAGCTTTGTATCCAGGGAAGTAGGGAATATTCCATCACAATTTTTAGCTTATACCTTGTAAATAGTGGACTGACCTTCTAGGGTCAGGAGATTAGTTAACTGGTCAAGTTCCTCATCCCTTCAATGGTAATCCCCAGCATATTGTCAGTGGGATTGAGCAATGGTAATACCTTTTGAATGTCAAGTGTTTGATTAGATTCTCTTGTCTGCCTCTCATATGGCAATCTAAGTACTTGCCAATCCAAGGCTGGATATGTCAGTGTCTCGCTGCATGTGGATATGGACTGTTTCAGTATGAGGAGTCAAAAATGGTGCTGAACACTTTATAGCCATCACTGACCGTCCCCACTTTTGGCTCTCTTATGGTGGAAAAGCCATTGAAGCAGCTGAAGATGGTTGAGCCCAGGACATGCCCATAAGGAACACCTGCATATATGTCAAACAGATCCTTCAGGGAGAAAGTGAGGACTGCAGATGCTGGAGATCAGAGCTGAAAACGTTGCTGGAAAAGCGCAGCAGGTCAGGCAGCATCCAAAGAGCAGGGAATCAATGTTTTGGGCATAAGCCCTCCTTCATTCCTGACGAAGGGCTCATGCCCGAAACGTCGATTCCCCTGCTCTTTGGATGCTGCCTGACCTGCTGCGCTTTTCCAGCAACACATTTTCAGCTCAAACAGATCCTTCAGTCCAACTTCTGTGTTGACCAGGTTTTGAAACCAAACCAGTCCCTCCTGCCTGCACCTGGCCCGCAGCCTTCTAAACTGCTCCTATCGATGTACCAGTCCAAATATCTCAAATGTTGTAACTTTACCTGCATCAACCACTTCCTCTGGCAGTTCATTCCATATGCAAACCACTCCGGGGAAAAAGTTACCCCTTAGGATCCTTAGGCTTAAGCAGAAAACGAAAGACAATGCCCTGTAGTTTTGAAGTCCCCTACTGTAGTGAAGAGCTTTTTTGCTTTGCATCTTATCAATGCTTCTCACGATTTTATAACCTCTTGACATCACTCCTTTTAACTCCTTAAACCCCTCTAGTGAAAAATGTCCCAGCTTACTCCACCTCTTTCCAACTCCAGTCCCAGTAACACCCTTCCAAGTTGGGGCTAAAATCTACCTTGTGCTTTGAGACTGATCCAAAGGGTTTTCCTCCAGAATGCCATGACTCAATTTTTGGTCTAGGAGAAAGTGAGGACTGCAGATGCTGGAGATCCGAGTCGAAGAGTGTGTTGCTGGAAAAGTACAGCAGGTCAGGCAGCATCCGAGGAGCAGGAGAATCGACGTTTCAGGCAGAAGCACTTCATTAGGAATGAGGCTTGAGCCAAGCGGTAGAGAGATAACGGAGAGGGTGGGGCTAGGGGATGGTAGCTGAGCATGTAATAGGTGGATGAAGGTGGAGGTAAGGGTTGAGCAAGTAGGTGGGAAGGAAGATGGGCAGGTCATGAGGGTGGTGCTGAGTTGGAAGGTTGGATCTGGGATAAGGTTGGGTGAAAGGAAATGAGGAAACTGGTGAAATCCACACTAATCTCGAGTGGTATGAAGGTCCCAAGGCAGAAAATAAGATGGTTTTTTCCTGCAGGTGTCAGGTGATTAAGGTTTGGCAATGGAGGAGGCCTAGCACCTGCAAATCCTTGGGATAGTGGGAGGGGAGTTGGAGTTTGGCCACAAGGCGGTGGGGTTGTTTCATACATGTCCTGAAGATGTTCTCTGAAGCATTCTGCAAGTAGGTGTCCTGTCTCCAATGTAGAGACTGCTTCGCGAGCAATGGTTACAGTAAGTTACGTGTGGAAATGCAGGTAAATAGCTAATGGATGTGGAATGCTCCTTTGTGGCCTTGGACGTAGGTGTGGGTGCTGACTTTGCATTTCTCGCAGTGGGAGGGATGATGGAGGGCATGGATCTGACAAGAATTGTGGAGGGAATGATCTGCATTCCATAAAGAATATATTTCCTTTCCCACCCCTATCTCTAGTCTGTAAAGACCATTCGCTCCACAACTCTTGTCACAAAGCTAGTCCCTTGTTTTTCAAAAAGCTGTTCCTTAGCTCCAGGTGACTTTGTCCTTGGTTTTTTTTTTCCCCAGAGGGAAACTTAACTGGGCCAGGCTCAGACCAGTTTGGCTTGGGACGGATGAAAAAGATTGAGGCCTTTTGGTTATATGTAAACGGGTGAGACTTCAGGCCAAAGTGGTCATGTTTTAGTAGTGACCTGTATAATGGAAGGGAAGTGGTCCACTCTCTGGGCTGAGCAGTTTTACATGGGTCTTAAACTGGGAACTTCAACAGGGAGCTGTGTGGAAACTTTTTTTTCTGCCCTTCAACTTCAACCTGTGAGCATGTGTCCCATTAATCCTGGTATTAAAGGGAGTTTGCCTATTGGGACTGTATGTTCGGGACAGCATAATTGAGTCTAGTTTGGGTACATTGACTTCCATTGGTTCTTTATTCTGTTCTTTGTTTCATTGTGTAATTTTGTGAATAATTTTTTGTAATATCTAGTAGTCAACCTAGCTCTCACTCCAGGTAATTTTCACTGTACACTTACCAAAACAAATTGCAAAGCTATGGTCTGGGGCTGCCTGCTTAATATTCTGAGTGGTCTGGCCTAGTCCATAACACTCTAGGTCCAAGACCCCCACCAATCCATCCTCCCCTTCAACACCTTCCCCTGCCACTACCAGAATTGAAACCTGCTCCCTCACCTCTGTCCAGGGACCCAAAGGAGCCTTCCGTATCCATCAGTGATTTACTGACACTTCCACACAGGTCACTTACTATATCTGTTGCTCCTGATGCCGTCACCTTTACACTGGGGAGACAGGACGCCTACTTGCAGAATGTGTCAAAGAACCTCTCTAAGACATGCACAAAGCACCCCTGCTGCCCTATGGCTGAACACTTTTTTTTTAAACTCCCTCTCCCACTCTGCCTAGGGTGTGAAGGGACTGGGCCTTCTCTCTCACCAAATCCTAGCCCCCTGATCCCTGGAGGGAGAACACCTGATCTTCAGCTTTGGGACCCTCCAACCCCAGGGCATCAATGTGGATATCACCAGTTTCCCCTTTTCCCCCATCTTCTCCCAGATCCAACCTTCCAAGTTGGTACAGCTCTCGTGTCCTGTCCTTTTTCTGTCCATCTTCCTTCCCACTGATCTGCTCCAGCGTCTTCACCCCCATCTCCAACTGCCTATTGTAGTTCCAGCTCCCTCCTCCCTCGCCTCACCCTTCCATTTATCTCCCTACCCACTTTAGCTGATAGGCCCTTCGGGCATGAGGCTTTTGCCTGAAACGTCTCGCAGGTTGACACCGCATTTTTCAGTATATCTAGTGACTCCTGGCATGCCCTCTGCACTCTTCTTTTGAACCAGATTTGATCTCTTGCTTGATGGTAACTGTAGAGTGGGAGGGATACGCAGATCTGTTGCCCAGTCAAGTCGCTTGATCTGTTTGAAATGTATCCCATTCTGAATGATAGCACCAAGCAGCCTGATGGAGGGTATCCTCGGTGTGGATTTTCCCATGTCCATGTTTGTCCTGCTGTGAAATATTTCAGTAAGATCAATGTTGAGAATTCCTTCCTAACTGTATGTACGGTTCTGTGCTGCCAGCTCTGCTAGACTGATCCTTCCATTGGGCCAGGACATAACCAGAGGATGTTGCCTGGAACATGCTCGTGGAATTGAACTTGCTGTCACATGTCCTGCTATAGCTTAACTACTGAGATGGTCCTGCCAGCTTTGGCACTAGCCCCCAGATGTTAACTGGGACTTTTCAGGTTTGGCAGGGATGTTTATAGTTTTTAGGCACATGGTCTGTTGGGATATTGGTTAAAACAAATCATTTCAAAAAGCCTGAAGTTAAGAGTCGATCATATTTGGGAGTCTGGAGGTATATGTAGGCCAGACTGAGTAAGGGTGGTAGATTCCCTGCCCTGAAGGACATTTTAACGAACTTTTTTTTGATGGTTCCATTGTTGTCAGTGGATCTTTTCCATTGTGATCTTTTTTAAAATGTAAAACACATTCCTTCATCTGCCATGGTGGGGTTCAAACGTGGTCTCAGAGCATTACCTGAGTCTCTGGATAATTAAAATACAACTAGGAAGTGCTGGAGGAACTCAGTAGGTCTGGTAGCATTCATAGAGCGAAGCAAGGGGGTTAACATCTGGGTCTGTAACCCTTGTCAGAATGGAGTTCTAGTGAAGGGTTGCTGGACTCACAGTTACCTCTGCTTCTCTCTCAAAGATGCTGTGAAACTGGAGTCTCTCCAGCACCTTCTGGATGTTTCAGATTTCCAGCTTTGTAATTATTATCTTGGGTTACCAATCCAGCAATAAGATCACCCCAGTCCACTAACTGTTAATCCCTGTTAGCTAAAGCTTCACTAATTGATTGCACCTTGGTTTTCCAACCCCACTGCCCTGTGGCCAAACACTTCAACTCATCCTCCCAAGGTCTTGCAGGTCCTGGGCCTGTGTGGGCCTCCACCCACATGGCATCAGTAAGGCCTTCACCTGCTTCCTCACTTACAGACAGACAGACCCCGCTACAAAAAACCTTATCCCAGTCCCAACCTTTCAGCTTGGCTGTGCTGTCTCAAATTGTCATACTTGTCAATCTTCCTTCTCGCTTATATGCTCCACTCCCCTGTCTGTCCTATCACCATTACCCCCAACTCTCTACCTATTGCACTCAGCCACTTTCCTCCCACCCCTATTGATCTCTCCATTTCCGCCCCCCCCCCCCAGCCCACAAGCCTCATTCCCGATGGACTCATTCCCAAAATGTCAATTCTCCCACCCTTCGGATGCTGCCTGACCTGCTGTGCTTTTTCAGCACCCCACTCTTGACTCTAATCTCCAGCATCTGCAGTCCTCACTTTCTCCTTTTTGGTTTTCCTTAGTCAGCTGCCCCTCCTCCATCCTTTTCAAACACAGTGCCTCTTCTCCCTTGACTATCTCTCTCGCCAGTCCAATTGTTGACCTCCAGAATGTTTGCTGTTCCCTCATTATTTCCTGTGGTCAGATCCCTGCAACATGATTTTGTTCTGGCATTTTTCCTCACATCTGCCTTGTAAGGCTTTATATATTCACTTTGAATGTTGGTACTAGAATTGGATTGCCTCATACTGCTTTTTGGTTATCAGTACTTTTAGATTTTTGTTTTACTCTTAACCATCAAAAGGCTTTTGGCAATTATATATGCTATTGTAGAACAATCATCCTGATATGACCTTTTTAAATGTCACAGGGAATAGAGGTGACTGTTACTGATCTTACAATTATACTTTGCAATGTTTAGTGTTCTTAGCAAGGCTTGTACACTTAATGGTAAGGTCCTGGGGAGTGTTGCTGAGCAAAGAGACCTTGGAGTGCAGGTTCATAGCTCCTTGAAAGTGGAGTCGCAGGTAGATAGGATAGTGAAGAAGGTGTTTGGTATGCTTTCCTTTATTGGTCAGTACTGAGTACAGGAGTTGGGAGGTCATGTTGCAGCTGTGCAGGACACTGGTTAGGCCCCTGTTGGAATATTGTGTGTAATTCTAGTCTCCTTCCTATTGGAAAGATGTTGTGAAACTTGAAAGGGTTCAGAAAAGATTTACAAGGATGTTGCCAGGGTTGGAGGGTTTGAGCTATGGGGAGAGGCTGAACAGGCTGGGGCTGTTTTCCCTGGAGCATCGGAGGCCGAGGGGTGACCTTAAAGATTAAAATCTTGCGGCAGCAATGTTGGGGTAGATAGACAAGGTCTTTTCCCTGGGTTGGGGGAGTCCAAAACTAGAGGGAATAGGATTAAGGTGAAAGAGGAAAGACAAAGGGACCTATGGGGCAACTCTTCCATGCAGAGGGTGATGTGTGTATGGATGAGCTGCCAGAGGAAGTGATGGAGGCTGTTACAATGATGCCATTTAACAGGCATCTGGATGGGTATATGCATAGGAAGAATTTAAAGGGCTAGCACTACTGTTTCACAGCTCAGGACAGTTTCATCCCATCCTTGGGTGACTGTACAGTTTGCACGTTTCTGTCTGGGTTTCCTCCAAGTGCTCTTATTTCCTCCCACAGCCCAAAGATGTGCAGGCTGGGTGGAAATGGAAGGCTACAGGGTTAGAACAGGTGAGTGTCTGGGTGGAATGCACTTCAGAGGGTCCGTATGGACCCAATGGGCCAAATATCCTGCCTCCACACCAGGGTTCTTGGATTTGTTTTTGAAATGCAGAGATCTTAATTTCTAAATGATCTGCCTGGTTTTCAGTTGAATTGTATGGTACCCAGTGTTTTATGTCAGAGCTCTTTATATGCTTCCTCAAGATAAGGCTTTGGGTGTGCTTGCTGATCTTGATTTAAAATCAGAGGAAATTGGCCATCACAGCCTCTATTTTGGAGTGGGGCCACAAAGCACAATGTTGTGTTACATTGACTTGTTTCTGTTAGTCCTACAGGAAGCTTTGGTCAGTACCACACCTGATGGACAAGATTACAGCTGGTGCATGTAGAGTGGTGACCGGTGTGCCTGCCTACAGCTGGACCCTTTTAGCTTTGACACATGCCAGCACTGGTGTTTCTATTACTTAACCCTGTTGAGCATTTTTATGATCTGATGCACTTTATGATTTTTTTTCCCCCTGTCTGGCTGCCAGCTCCCTCCCCCTTGTGAGACTGAGGCCAGGAAGGGAGTTGTTAGCAACTGAACTTTAAATGGTTACACTCAAATGTTAAGACATTTGTTTGCAATTGAATGTATATTTATTGCTGTGGAGATGATTAATGTATAGAATAAATATTGGCAGATGAACATGCATGTCTGTGTCTGGCATTATTGCCTCTATCGACTGGTGATCCAAGTAGGGTGATCAAAACTGTTACCTTGTTTAAAATTCAAGAATCTCTATCTTGAGCTGTGGTTTATATCCTAAGGCTTCAAGTTGAGAAACAAGCTTTTGAGTCACTGGGGAAGATGGTGGGGACATTGTTCAATTAACAAAGGCCAAATACCCCCCACCAAGTCTAAACAGATTGGGATACTACTCATGATGAAGGGCTTATTCCTGATGAAGGGCTTATGCTCGAAACGTCGAATTCTCTATTCCTGAGATGCTGCCTGGCCTGCTGTGCTTTGACCAGCAACACATTTGCAGCTGTGATCTCCAGCATCTGCAGACCTCATTTTTTACTGGGATACTACTCACTAAAGTTTAGAAAAATGAGGTGATCGCCTTGAAACATGAGATTCTTATGGGGCTTGACAGGGTGACTGCTGAGAGAATATTTTCCCCCCTCCATGGGGTCTCTGATTGGAGGGCATTGTCTCAATAAAGGGGCACCAAGTAACTGAGATGAGGAAGAATTTCTTGTTGGGACTCCTGGCCCCAGCTGTGGGGGCAGTCCTAATATTTCAAGGCTGAGAGATTCTTAATCAGCTGGGGAACTGAGGGTTATGGGAAATGTAGGTATGAGGACTATGATCCAGTTGAATGGTGGAGCAGGCTTGAAGGCTAGTTTACCCCATTACTATTTTGAATGATCTTAAGCCCTCATCTAAATGACACTTGTTACAGTAGAACAAATACTGTACAGCATGGAAACAGATCCTTTGGTCTAACTTGGCCATTCTGGCCAGATATCCTAAATCTAGTCCCACTTGCCAACATTCTGCCCAATAGCCCTCTTAAACCCTTCATATTCAGATGCCATTTTAAGTACTGTAATTGCACTAGCTTCCACCACTACTGCTGGCAGCTCATTCCATCCACACATCAGCATCTGAGAAGTTACCCCCAGTCCTTTTTCCAAATCTTTCCCTTAAACCTGTTATGACGGACCCGCGGGGTCCTGTCTTTGCGTGTCCTTTTGGAAGGAGAGACCCACACTGGCATCTTTAGTTTGGCGCAGACTGCCGTTTATTCACAGAATCTTAACTGGGAAACGATACAACGAATTATCAAGCATGCATTCGTTGGAGAAGGCGTTCTGCCCACCCCATTCGGACTTGGCACAGTTATACTTCGCGCTGCCTGGAGTCCCCGGTCAGATTTTCCTTGTCCGCCTTCCTCATTGGTCCGTTCATCTGCGCGCGATGGGATCCGTCTTCCCATTGGCCGCATCAAGGTGCCTGTCCAGCTCCTGCTGTGCTTGACAATGGCACAGACGTCCTGGGGCCAGCGGTTCCGATCCCGTAATCAATAGTTCATTGTTTAGAGAATCAACTCTCATTACTATGTGTCTGACAGGCTAGTCGCTTTCTGTGATTTAATCAATAGTTTCAGCAAGTAAATTAACAGGTACTTTTGTCAACTGAGTTCCGATAGAGCAATTCACACTGTCTGACAGTTACAGGTTCCTTTATCAATCATGAGTTTCGATGGAACAATTGACACTGGCTGGCAATTACAGGCTCCATGATTTAATTAACAAAATGTATATCAATTGCGAGCTCCAGTCAGGTAGTCATGCAGTTGCCAGCTTCAGCCCGCATGGCTGTTATTAACCGTTTCAGGGCTGGAACTAGAAGTGTCTGTTGCAGTAATAGTATTACCCTCCCTAGCCCTACATTAAACACCCTAGTAGTGTAATCACCCCAACAAACCTATGCCTTCTAGTTTTGGGCTCCCCTACCCTGAGGGAAAAATACCTCTGCTTTTCACCCTATCAAGGGCCTCCTGACTTTATAAACATCTAAAGGTCACCACTCAGCCTCCCATGCTTTGGGGTTGGGGCCAGCCTGTTCAACTTCTGTCTATAACCTGGTGTTGTGACTTCTGACCTTGTCCATGCCAATCCTAACACAAGCCCCTCCACATCAGGATCAGTCACGATCATAACACCTTAACACTAGTGGATGTAAGGCCATGCAGCCCATTGGGTCCACATGTTTTAGTGGATCAGGTTTGAAGGGCTGAATGGGCTACTATGCTCCTCTATTCTGCTTTCAAAGGGAAGAACACTAGGAGAGATTTGCAGGAATATGGGAATCATTGGTGCATGCATGGAATGAGCTGTCAGGAAGTAGGGGAGACTGGTACAATGACAGTATTTAAAAGGGATGTGGATGGGTACATGAATAGGTAAGGTTTAGATGGGCATGGACTCAATGCTGGCAAATGGGATTAGATTAGGATATCTGGTCAGCATAGGCATGTTGGACCAAAGGGTCTGTTTCTGTGCTGTACATCTGATTCTGATGTGCATGTTGCTGACAGGGCCACTGCCTGCAAACCCCTAATCCTTAGTTTCAGAGGGCCGTTCAAAGTCTACCACATTGCTGTGTATGTGGTGTCACATGTAGGCCAGTCTGTGAAAAGGGGTCAGATTTCCTTCCCTCAGCAATATTCACAGATCACAAGATGTACATGTGGAAGGCTATTTGACCCGTCACGTTTGTGATCCAGTTGGGTTTAGGAGCACTCTGGTATTCCTGCCGATTCCCTATGATATTTATCTGGAGTTGGGATCCCTGTTAGTAGTGAATCGCAGCAGTGCATGTTCATGTGCACAGATGTACCCCCATTTGGTCACAATGGGAGTCCACGTGAACTACCATAGAACCTCTATCAGAATTTCAGATTATCTGAGATCTCAAGGTCTTGTTTTCAAAAAAAAAACTATTCATTGTTCAGATAACATTATCTGACACCATATTCCCCGCCCAGGTGGTTCTGTACATTTTTCTCCTGACTTCCCCACCACCTCCTCCCAAAATACATGGCAGCCATTCAGATAGAGAAATATCTGACAGCAGTTGTTCAGTGGGATAGGGTATAATGCAAAATAGTTGGTGTCTGCTATTGAGGATACTGGGGTCAAAAAAAGTAAACTGGTTTGGCTGGACTGCATTAATAAACTCCAATTTTTCAAATTACCAAAATTTGAAGTGAAAAATGCCCTTCCTTGAAAGCTGAAGTATATAGAACCCAGTTAAAACAGATTTCCAGTGTTTACATAGCCTGCGATACCACTTTAGATTATCTCCAATGTTTAAGTTTGATATACATTTATTCAGCAAATATTTAATGAAGGTGAAGTTGCTGAGATTGAGCATTTAGCAGTTTCTCCCAGTCTTGAGCAATTGCCCTTCCCCACCCCACCCCCCCACCTGCCCTTCACAAACAAGACTCGTTGAATAATCACGGGTGAGGTGACTATGTGATATCAGGTTTGCACTGCCTTTTGTGGTTAACACATCAGTTAATTGGTTGCCTTTGTATCTGATTGTCACACGACATTATGTTGTGCAATCTGGTCTCATGATAAGGAAGTATAAAAGTGTCACACTTTGAGCAGGAATTTGTGACCTCTCAACGCCATCGAGGAGTTCTCATCGCAGGTGAGTGTAGAGGGTAAGAGTGCTCTAGAAAACTTGCAGATCGTGAACAGCAGGCTACGTCGCAGTCTGTTGTTACAATGATTGTTAACGAGTTTTGTTTGGATAGAGATTTGTGTAGTCAATAACAACTTGCCTTTATGTGCCATCTTTAACATGATACAATGTCTTGAGGCATTTAATTGGCGAGATAAACAGCATTTGACACTGAGCCAGTTAAGATCATGTTCCCTTCCAAGCCTGCATCAAACTCTTTTGAAAGAAAGTGTCTGCCATTCTTCCCCTGTACCTGGGTTCAAGCTCCGGAACTCCTTCACTGTCAGCCCTGTGGGTCCCCTGACACTGCACAGGAGAAGCAGAATGCCAGTGGTCTGATCTGTAGGTTCATGGTGTGTTGAGCCTCATGGGGCTGGGGCAGATCCCAGAAATGCTGGGGAATGGGTGGGTTTTACAAAGTAGGATGAGTTAAAAGTCAAGAAATTGCTGGCTGGGGAGCCAATACATTCTCAAGTACCAGGTGATGGGGGTGGTGTTGACTGACTGGGTTTTGACTGATTTAACAATGCTGGGAGAATTTGAAACCTTCAGAGGATGGTGGACTTTGGCAGCAGAGTATTAGAGCAATCCAGTGCCTGAAGGACTGCGGTTCAAGTTTGCAAGTTTTGCATCAAAGGCTGAGGGGTGATCTGAGGTTTATAAAAGCATGAAGGTGCATGAATATGGTAAATAGACAAGGTCTTTTTCCCTCAGGTGGGCGAGTCCAAAATTAGAGGGTTTAGTGTAAGAAGGGAAAGATATAAAAGGGACCGAAGGGGCAACTTTTTCAGAGGGTTATACGTGTGTGGAATGAGTTACCAGAGGAAGTAGTGGAGGCTGGTTCAATTGCAGCATTGAAAAGATGTCTGGATGGGTATATGAATAGGAAGGGTTTAAAGGGATACGGGCCAGGTGCTGGTAAATAGGTCTAGATTAGGTTAAGATATCTGGTTGGCATAGACGAGTTAGACCGAAGTGCTGTATACCTCTGACTCTGACCATGACTGTCCACCGTCTCTGTCAGTATGTGGTCTCCCTCCGTTGCTGTGGTTGAGAGCAGTGAATCTTGCAGAAGCAGAACTGTTCCTGCTTTGTGTGGAGAACCTTTGACCCAGTCAGACAGTGCATTGAACCATATTTAGTTTTATTACTGAAACTCCCAGACTGTATTCCAACCAACAAAAGTTGGCAGAATTATCTTTAACGTGGGTGTGTTGGAAGGAATCGTCAAAATCCAGGCTGTAATAGGCTCGAGGGGAGTGGAGCCTCCAGTTATGTTTATCACAAACCTCTTTAATTATCGCATTCTAATCTGGCCTTGGCTTCTGAGGTTAACACCTTAGTGTACCCCCCTCTCTTTCACGCTGCTGCTTATAACCAACCTCTTTGACTCAGCCCCTTCTGTTTTACTTCGTTCAGAGGGTGTGGGTATCAAAGGCCAGCATTTACTGCCTCTCCCTAACTGCCCTTGGAGAAGCTGGTGGGGAGCCACTTGAATCCCCACCCCCACCGCAATCTTTGTGGTGAAGGGACACTCACGGTGCTGTTAGGGAGGGAGTTGCGGGATTTTGACCCAGCGACAGCAAAGGAGTGGCGAAACCATTCTGACTCGGATGCGTGGCTTGGCTTGGAGGGGAACTGCAGCTGTGATGTTCCCACCTATCTGCTGTCCACGTGATGGAGTCCAGGGATTTTAGAAGGCACTGCACATCAGTGGTGGGGGAAGTGAATGTTGAAACCAGTGGGAGAGTTGCGGGGGGGGGGGCTGCTTTGTCCTGGATAGTGTCCATCTTCTAGAGTGTCATTGGAGCTGCCTTGCCCAAGTAAGTGGGGAGTATTCCAACACTGCTCCGTGTCGATGGTGGACCAGTTTTAGGAATACCGGTGAGTGACTTGCCAGAAATTGTCTCCTTTTGTGGTCCAATGCAAAATTTTTATAACACTCCTGCACAGCACTTCAGGATGTTTGTTTATTTTGAGTCTATACAAGTCCCTGAAAGCCACAACCCTGTCACAACAGAATTTATCCAAGATTTTCAGCGTTTCCCATTTCTTGGTCTGAAGGATATCTGCTTGGAGATCCCGCTCAGAAAGCTGCTCCACCTGAACACTGCAGGAGGTGCTTAGTTCTCCAATTAATGTTCCGATAGGTGTTTCCACCCCTCAAACCTGTTGGCACACCACCTCACTCACCTCCATCCAGGGCCCCAAACAGAGTTTCACCTGCCTCTCCAACCTATTTTACTGTATCCGGTGCTCCCGATATGGTCTTCTCTACATTTTGGAGAGACCAAACGTAAACTTGCTGAGCATCTCAGCCGGCCCCACACTGACATCCCAGGCACTGTCCCAACTTTAATTCCCCTTCCCACTCCCCTTTCTGACATGACCATCCTCGACCTCATCTTCTGTGTGGGCAGCCTATAGCCTGGAGGACTCAACACTGAGTTCTCCAATTGCAAATAACTTCCCTTCCCGTTCCCCAGTCTCCTTTCCCAGCTGCCCCCCCCCTCCCTTCCATCCCTCTGATCGTCCCTTCCTTCCAGCTTTTAACCGGATTCATTCCTCCCCTTGACCAACCAGGCCGTACCCTCTACTTGTGTTTACCTATCCCCACCATACCACCCCACCCCATCTTTATCTGCAGCTTCCCCCTTATACCCACCTCCAACCCTGAAGAAGGGTTACACCTGAAATGTTGTCTTCTCTACTTCCTGGTGTTTTTTTTAGATTAGATTAGATTACTTACAGTGTGGAAACAGGCCCTTCGGCCCAACAAGTCCACACCGACCCGCCGAAGTGCAACCCACCCATACCCCTACATTTACCCCTTACCTAACACTACGGCAATTTAGCACGGCCAATTCACCTGACCCGCACATCTTTGGACTGTGGGAGGAAACCGGAGCACCCGGAGGAAACCCACGCAGACACGGGGAGAACGTGCAAACTCCACACAGTCAGTCGCCTGAGTTGGGAACTGAACCCGGGTCTCAGGCGCTGTGAGGCAGCAGTGCTAACCACTGTGCCATCGTGCCGCCATGTTGCCTGGCTTGCTGTGTTCTTCCAGCCTCCTGCTTGGCTACCTTCACTTCCCCTCCTGCTCATGCCCTCTGGAATTCGGCTTAAATGTCCAAACTTCATCTGTGTAAATATGTACTTTATTCATAAACAAAACCTTTAATGTGCGTTCACAGGTACTAAAGTAGTTCTGTTGCGTGTCATCTCGGGACATGACCACAGTGTCACAATGTACCGAGATTCATTGAGATCATCATAGAATCCCTACAGTGTGGAAATCGGCCCTTTGGCCCAACAAGTCCACGCTGATCCTCAGAGCTTCCCACCTAGACTCATTCCCTTACCCTAAATCTACCTGCTAACCTACACATCCCTGAAGAAATGGACAATTTGGTATGACCAATTCATCCTAAACTGCACACCTTTGAACTGTGGGAGGAAATCCATGCAGACATGGGGAGAATGTGCAAGCTACACGTAGGCAGTCACCGCAGCTGGAATCAAACCAGGGTCCCTGGCATTGGGAGGCAGCAGTGCTAACCACTGAGCCATCATGCCATCCCAGCTCCCACCTGTCCCTGGTGTTGCTGGGACTGGCCTTCGCTTGGCAGAAAGCTCCCAAGTGGTTGGACCATTCCGTATCACCTGGTCCTTCATGGAAAAATTTGCAAAAACGAAAGCTACCTTTTGACCACAAGTCCATCAGGAAGTAGTCAGCACGTAGTGTCCTCGATACCCTGGGGGACGAGGAGAGGGTGGATCCTGTCGCACAGTTCCCTGAGCAGACTGTCAAACTCATTTGGCAGAGCGTCTCATCACCAGAACTTTCCACCAAGTACCAAGACGTAGCTTGGTTGATGGTGCCGGTCAGATCCTTCATGAAACAGCTGATTGGCTGGGAAGATGGTTTGTCGGCGGGGGGGGGGGGGGGGATTGGGCGTAGTAGATTGGGGGTGGTGGGGGGGGGTTTGCAGAGTGCTGGGTGTGATTGGGAGGGTGTGGGTTGGGGGGATGTGGGTGGTGCTGGTAGGTGTGAGGGGATGGAGGATGGTGGGTGTGTGGGGTGATGGTGGGTTTGGGGGGGGTGCAGGGTGGTGTGTGTGATTAGGAGGGTGTGGGTTGGGGCGATGTGGGTGGTGCTGGTAGGTGTGAGGGGATGGAGGATGGTGGGTGTGTGGGGTGATGGTGGGTTTTGGGGGGGTGCAGGGTGGTGGGTGTGATTGGGAGGGTGTGGGTTGGGGGGATGTGGGTGGTGCTGGTAGGTGTGAGGGGATGGTGGGTGTGTGGGGTGATGGTGGGTTTGGGGGGGTGGTGGGTGTGGGTTGGGGAGGTGGTGGTGGGGGGATACGGGGTGATGCTGGCAGATGTGAGGGGATGGAGGGTGGTAGGTGTGTGGATTGGTGGGGGGTGTGGTGGTGGAGGGTGCGAGTTGATGGTGATACAGACTGTCGAACGTCCTGGAATAATCCTTTGCAACAAAGGTCTGGAGAAAGATGCAATGATTTTTGTCGAGGTTCATATGATATGGGACTCTGTGCTCTACAGTCTGTCTTGGTGTCCATCCCAGAGAACAATCATCAACAGAGTTTGGAGGATCATCGACTTGATGAAAGATGCTCTTTGGTATGGCCCAACACTTGTTGGTCTTACAGTGTAAAGAGTTGATCTCGACCGGGTGCTGCAGACCAGTGCATTCCGAGGTCCAGGACTACGTGCTGAGGGATGCAGTAAAGCCTTGGGCAGCTGCTGCCAAGACACTGGGGAAGGAGCATTCTCTGAGGTCTTCCCACTGAGGTTTAACGAGTCTGTTCAGTTATCAGACCCTTTCATTGCCTCAATGCATGTGATACTCTCCCACATGAGTAAGAAATGCCTTTGTTTCATTTCTGTATCTGTAGGGAGTGACCGAAATTCAGATCCCACGAAGCAACCATGAAGCTGCTAGCTGCCCTGGCTATCTGCTCTTCATTCTTCCTGGTGACTGCCATGTACCAGCCTCAACCTTGTCGTGAGTACCTTTTTCTTAAACCTCACTGCCTTGGATTCCAAGGCGATAGGATAGAGAGGGGAAACCATGCATCTTACAACTGGGACACCCGAATAACTGAGTCTTTTTTTTTTCTGTCCTTTTGGTTCTCATTTTCCGAATCCGTGGACTGCCGTTGGATTGGTCAATATTTCTTTACGACTGCGATGCACGTTCGCAACACGCGCTCTATGTCTGACGTGCAACCCGAGCAAGCCATTTCCAATGGAAAATGGAGTACACGGTGGGAACAAACTTCTCTGCGTGCACCAAGTTCCACGCTGAGGTCCCTCAATATGATTTCAATGCTCTTCATGTGCGCAGCTCCTCAGAAAGCTGGAGAAACTGAGCAGGCAGCATCTGTGGCGTGAGACCCAGTTGGTGTTTCTAGCTTAGCATGACTCTTCAGAGCTTTATCTCTGTTCTTCTCTCTCTCTCTCTCTCTCTCTCTTCCCCCCTTCTCTGTCTCCTTTCTCTCCAAGCATGCTGCTGAGTTTCTCCATATTCAGTTTCCAGCACCTGCAGTATTTTGCATTTACTCTCAAAGATCATGATGTAAAATCACATTGAGGCATCTCAAAGCGAAACACGCACAAGTGAACTTGACAGCGTATGCTGTAGCATTCAGGTTGTGACGTGCTTTTAGAAAGTTTATGAATGATGGTCTTACAAGTGAAATATTGCGGCAGTTTATCATAACTATCTCCAGGCGGACTGATTGGGAGACTATCCCAGTCCTGTTGCTAAGCATGCTGGGATGATTTACAGGCCTGTTTGGTCAAAACTCTCCAATGACCTAGCCTGGCACTCAAACCCAACACATCCAGCCCAGAGGCAGGAGTATTGCCTACTGCACGACAAGGCTCCTTAATATGGGGGTGGGGCGTCATCAATTCAATGCCCTTGTTTTTGGAAGTTCCAGAGGAAGTAATCGCTCCACGTTTAGCCAAATGGGAGCCCATTATGAACACTAGCAATTGGAATTAGGTCAGCCGAGTGAGCCTTGTAGAACGAATTCCCTGATTGGGGATGCTAACCTGCTCCAATCTGGGAGCCCTGGCTGACAGAGATACTGACAGGAGTGTCAGAGGTTCTGTTCATTGAGAGCTAGTTCTAAGGGAGCCAGACCAGTGTCGAGGACTATACACGTGTAAATAAAGGGTGACGGGACACCGGCCCCTGTGGGGTTTTTTTCAGACAGCTCGTTTGGATCGTCCACTTGGGGGCCAGGTTTGTACGAACTTTTCTGAAGGATAATGAGTAACGGGTAAAGAGCCCTCAGGTGTGCCCGATCTTTCTCTCAGCACAACAGTCAGTACATCGCTACAAAACCTGTCCTTCCTACTCCAGACTTGCCTCCAATTTGCCCTGGGAGAGCTTAAGAAACTTAGAGGAGAAACCCACAGACAAAGTAAGAGAAAGTTGCACTGAAATCTTCCTCTCCCGCCCTCTTCAGCAATGGAAAGATTCCAGGAGATCACGTGAACTCAGTATTATCTATAAATACGCCTTTTATCTATATATACACACCCACCCCACACCACACCACACCCAAAACATTTTGTGACCTCTTGCGAAATGCATAATGAGGCGCTGATTAGCGGAACTTTACAAAGTGCTAATGTCGATGGGAATAAATGACCTCCCCCTCCCCCAGTATGAATAACAGTTGGCCACTTGGTCCCTTTGCTATTTAATAACATCATAGCTATTCTGATTTTAACCTCTATCTCAACTCCAAATTCCTGCATATTCCCGATTTAATCTTTCATCCCCCTCAGAGGGCAATACTGGACTTTTTATTTCTTTATTTTCCAACTGAACTATCTGTACCTAGATGTCTTGTACCGAAGATGGCACCGTAAGTATGGCAACTTTAGATTAGATTACTTACAGTGTGGAAACAGGCCCTTCGGCCCAACAAGTCCACACCGACCCGCCGAAGCGCAACCCACCCATACCCCTACATTTACCCCTTACCTAACACTACGGGCAATTTAGCATGGCCAATTCACCTGACCCGCACATCGTTGGGCTGTGGGAGGAAACCGGAGCACCCGGAGGAAACCCACGCAGACACGGGGAGAACGTGCAAACTCCACACAGTCAGTCGCCTGAGTCGGGAATTGAACCCAGGTCTCAGGCGCTGTGAGGCAGCAGTGCTAACCACTGTGCCACCGTGCCGCCCACTTGTCAACTTTCTACTGAGTAGATGTGACAATAAAGCTAATACATTCTTGATTACTATGGAATTGAATCTACCTCTGCCACAAAGATATTGAATCCCACTTTGACACATCTCCTGACACACCTTTCCCATATAAATTCAAGTAGTCTAGGTGAAAGAAGAGAGGGGGATCACTGGATGGAATAGTATTGCCCCTTGAGGGAGAGTATAGGGTAAAGGCACGTGGCTTAAAAGTGTGAGAGGGGTGTTATCAAGCTGGAGAGGGTTCAGAAGAGATTTACCGGGACGTTGCCGGGTTTGGAAGGTTTGAGTTACAAAGAAAGGCTGGGACTTGTTATTCACTGGAGTGTAGCAAGTTGAGAAGTGACCTTTATAAAATAATGAGGGGAATAGATAAACTGAATGGCAAGTGTCTTTTCCGTAGGATGGGAGAATTTCAAGTACAGGGGCACATTTTTAAGGAGAGAGATTTAAAGATTTGTGTGTGGAATGGCCTTCCTGAGGAAGTGGTGGATGTAGGTACAATTACAACTTTTGAAAGACACTTGGCTAAGTACAGAAATAGGAAAGGTTTGGAGAAAATATGGGCCAGGAGCAGGCAGGTGGGACTAGTTTAGTTTTGGGATCATGTTCGTCATGGACTGGTTGGACCCAAGGATCTGTTTCCCTGCTGTTTGACTCTATGCACGGTCTCCCATTTAGAACAGAGATTCGGAGGACTTTTCTGAGTGTTGAATGTGTGGAACACTCTCTCTTGGCCAAGATTGGGGTTGGGGAGAGAGAGAGAGACTTGTCGTTTATGTGACATTGGTCCAAGACAGGATAGCATGTGATCTCGGATGGAAACTTCTCTGCCTGATAAAGTCACAGGTAAGTAGAAAGTTGTGAAAGGACGTGGGGGATTGATGGTATAAGTGCAGTGGATGGACTTCAGTGTGGAGAAAGTGAGAAGCTGGACATTTCAAAGCCAAGGAGGGTGAACTGGGAAACTTTATTTTTCGCCAACGAGATTTGGAAATATGAAAGGTATGTGTCATTTTAACCAGGAGAGGGTAGACAGGAACAAAAAATAATTTAAAAGGTGGAATGATGGGCTTTAATCCAATGGAGAACATGAAAGAAGTAATGTTTCAGTTATCTCCAAGTCTTGGATAATTTTAGAGTGCTAGGTTCCACTTTGTGTACGGAGTGTCAGGGAAATTCTCTTCACCTTGGTGTGGTGCAGGTTGAAGGAGTTGGTACAGTCATCTTAATGAAAGAGGTCTAAGTATCGATTAACACCTCGGGTAGTTTGTTTGACACAATTATGAAGCAGACATTACAGCAAGCTAACGGGTTGCTGTCTATCCAGCTTGCCAGGCAGAGTCATAACATTGTATATATGTGGGACATTGGAATTCTTAAAAGTGAGCGCTCAGTTGCAAGATGTACGTATAATAGAGTCTAGATTAGAGTGGTGCTGGGAAAGCACAGCAGTTCAGGCAGCATCCGAGGAGCAGTAAAATCGACGTTTCGGGCAAAAGCCCTTCATCAGGAGTACAGGCAGAGAGCCTGAAGGGTGGAGAGATAAGTGAGAGGAGGGTGGGCCCTTCTGCCTGTATTCCTGATGAAGGGCTTTTGCCCGAAACGTCGACTTTCCTGCTCCTCGGATGCTGCCTGAACTGCTGTGCTTTTCCAGCACCGCTCTAATCTAAACTCTGGCTTCCAGCATCTGCAGTCATTGTTTTTACCTAGTCCATATAATAGATATCTGGACTTAACAAGGTTAAAATAACAAAAAACAATTTCTATAATATGTTTTGGACCAAAATATATAAAGAAGGTCGCTCTAATTTTCTTTCTTTTCATAAAAATAAATGCTGTGTTCCAGATGCAATTCGATTGGTCAAACCACTTGAAGTTAAGTAAAACACAGTTTATTCAAACACGATAGTTTAAAATACAACAAAAGAGAAAGGAACTTGGAATAATTTAACTCTATTGGAAAACTTAACAGAATAATGGATACAGTAACTACTACTAATTGACTGTTCCAATACAGTAACATCAGAAAACACGCCCTTGGCAAAAGACAAAACCAGAAAACAGATTTTGTCTCACATGCAACCGAGCAGCCCAGCTTTTGACTGCAGTCGAGAGAGGGGAAAAAATATCTTCCGCTTCGATCCCTCAATGGCAACTGCTGCTGAAAACTAAAAACTAAACATTCCAGGTTCTGTGGATGGAAGCTGGACCACACCCATTCAGGCTGCTTCTATTGTTCTGGCTTTCTTTTTTTACAAAAAAACACCCAAGGCTTCACAAGATATTTGTTTTCTCATAAACTGTTGTTCCAAGACACCTATTGACAAAACATTTCAACAGGGTGACTCTCTTTGTAGCAAGACTCCCCTACGTGGAGCATTGTGTGTTTGGATCAGGGCTCTTGCCTTATCAGATGCAGAAGATCCGTAAGAAATATTGAAGTAGGGAGGATTTGTTAGAGTTGTACAGAGTCATACCTGGCACATAAAAAGATGGTTGTAGTTATAGAGTCACAGAACCATAGAGTCAGACAGCAAGGGAACAGACTCTTTAGTCCAATTAATCTACGCCAACCATGTTCCCATTCCAAACTGGTCCCTCCTGCCTGCTCCCGGCCTATAACCCTCCAAATCTTTCCTATTCATGCACTTATTCGAATATCTTTGAAATGTTGTAACTGTACCTGCATCCACCATTTCCTTTGGCAGTTCATTCCACACACTAACCACCCTCTGTGAAAAAGTTGCCCTTCAGATCCCTTTTAAATCTTGACACCTATTCCCACAATCTCTCTCTTAAATAAAACCAGGACAAAACGCAATTCTTAAAGCCACAGCATTGTCACAAGCAATAAAAATAGTGACCCAACTTGATAGGGTGGTTGATAAGGGGTAGGCAGGAGTTTTCCTTTGTCTGTGTAAAGAACTAGTGCACATAAATGTCAAATAGCCATTAATAGCTCAAATACAGAACTGAAGAATTTCGTGACAGCACGATGTGGAAATTGCACACACGAGTGACATGAGAGCAGATCGCATCAATGCATTTAAAGAGAGGTTTCACATGTGACAGAGGGATAAGGGGATCTGGGAACCAATGTGGGCTGAGCCCATTAGAATGGAGGAAACCCAAGTGGAATATAATCCCTGGCAGAGTCTACTTGGGCTGAATGTTTCTGAAAATCTAGTGGCTTGACAGTGGACAATGGTAAACGTGTACAATGATCCACTCGACTAGACCTGTGCTGCCTATAACAGAGCTTTTCCCTTACTTTGTATCTTGCAGGTGGACCCAATCTTCTGGAAGGTCAAATGCTGACCGTGAGTATCAGGACCATAATGTTTGGTGTCTCTGATTTCCCCCCCCCCAAGAGTTTTGAGGAGGGGGCATTAAACCATTAATGTCTGTGTGCCCATGCCTGCCTGAAGCTAAGTGTGTTTACATGCAGGACCCCTCTCCTCTGCAAACAGAAAGGACATGTCCAACCATTGCACCTTGATCAATTAAACAAAACCATGGAATGACCACTCTTCCCTGGCACCTTTGAACCTAAACCCGTGTCAGGTTGATGATTGGCCAATGACTAAGCAGAGTCACTTGGCCACCAAACAGCAGCCTATTGTGCAGTTTGCACTGTTGTTCCCCTTGCAGATTTTGCATTTTTTTTTGCCATCCGGTCCTGCTGAGTGCAGGACAAAACGTTTCAACAGGGTGACTCTCTTTGTAGCAAGACTCCCCTACGTGGAGCATTGTGTGTTTGGATCAGGGCTCTTGCCTTATCAGATGTAGAAAGTCCATAAGAGATATTGAAGTTGGGAGGTTTTGCTAGAGTTGTACAGAGTCATACCTGGCACATAAGAGGATGGTTATCAGAACTTTATGATTCTGTGACTGTAACTCTGTACCCACAACCAGCAAGGGAACAGACTCCTTGGTCCAACTAATCCATACCAACCATGTTCCCATTCCAAACTGGTCCCTCCTGCCTGCTCCTGGCCTATAACCCCAACTCTTTCCTTTTCATGTACTTATTGACATTTCTTTTAAATGTAACTGTACATGCATCCACCATTTCCTTTGGCAGTTCATTCCACACACAAACCACCCTCTGTGAAAAAGGTCCCTTTTAAATCTTTTAAAAATAAGCCCCCAGATTTGAACTCTCCCACCCAAGGGAAAAGACCCTTGCTATTCAAGTTATCTATGCCCCTCGTGATTTTATAAACCACTATAAGGTCGTCTCTTAACCTCCTAAGCTCCAGTGAAAAAGTCCCAGCCTATCCTTATAATTAAAACCCTCCAGTCTTGGCAAGTAAATCTTTTCTGAACCCTTTACAGTTTAGTAATACCCTTCCGATAACAAGGCGATCAGAACTGGACACAGTATTCCAGAAGGGGTCTCACCAAAGTCCTGTCCAACCTCAACATGACATCCCAACTCCTGCACTCAAAGGTCTGAGCAGTGAAGACAAATATACAAAACACCTTCTTAACCACCCTGCCTACCTGAGACCCAAACTTCAAAGAATTATGTATCTGAAACCCTAAGTCCCTCTGTTCTACAACACTACCCAAGGCCTTGCCATTAATTGTATAATGGTTTTAATTGTAAAAGTCCTGCCCTTTTTTTGGTTTTACCAAAATGCACAACCTCACATTTATCTAAATTAAACTTCATTTTCCACTCCCCAGCCCATTGATCCAATTGATGACGGTCCCTTTGTAATATTAGCGGTGGCACCAATTTTGGTGTCATCCACAAAATTACTAACCATGCCTCCTAAGTTTCATCTGAATCAGTCATATATATGACAAGCAGAAGTAGATCTTATAAAATTGATAACACGTGTATTTTGGAATAATCAAACCAAAACAATTGTCTTCGGCCGGTCATCTTGGCTCCAGGACATCTCTGTGTGAGTTCCTCAGGGTAGTGTCCTGGGCCCACCCATCTCCAACTGCTTCATCAATGACCTTCCCTCCATCACCACTTCTGACCTTATGATACTTGCTGTTTGTTCGACTCCTCAGAGACTGAAGCAGTCCCCCCATGTCCAAGTGTATAGGTTTGCATTTCCATCTCACATGCAGCATACACGCCATGCAAGTACCGGGCAATCATTATTTCCGATAGGAAAGCGCCACACCAGCGTCCTCGACGGTTAACATTGCTGAATCCCCATTTTTTTTAATTGCATAGTCCTAGTGAACCATCATGCTACATTTAGGCTCTCTCTCGAGGGAGCGAGAGATGACTGGTTGTGGTTAAACCTAAAGGTCACCATGTCTTGGTTGAGGGGCAAGGTTGATAAGCCTGTGACAACTTTACCTTTAAGGCACAATTAATGCCTTAGGGTGGTCCCAATGATCGGAAACTGAACTGGGCCAGCCGTATAAACACAGCTGCTGCCAGAGCAGGTTGGAGGCTGGGAATCCTGGATCGAGAAACTCACCTCCTCACCCCCTCACCCCCACCACCAAGCCTATCCACCACTTACAGGGCATAAGTCAGGAGTGTGTTGGAATAATCCCCACTTGCCCCTGGATGGGGACAGCTCCGACAACACTCGAGAAGCTCAACCCTATCCAGGATGAAGCAACCCATCTGATTGGCACCCCATCCGCGAACACCCACTCCCTTCACCACCGACCCTCAGTAGCAGCAGTGTGTACTCTCCGCAAGGTGCACTGCAGACACTCACCAAGGCTCCTTAGACAGCACCTTGTGAACCCCAGGAGAAGGACACCCTCTGAGCCACGCACCATGTTGCTGTTCCTTCACTGTCACTGGGCCCGAATCCTTGAGCTCCCTCCCAAACAGCACTGCAGCTTCTGAAGCACTGTGGTTCAAAAAGCCAGCACCCCACCACCTTCCCAGGAGCAATCATTGCTGGCTCCAGTCAGTGATGTCACGACATCTCTTAAAGAGGGAGAATTGGATGCTGTCTCCATTTTCTCATTTTTATCAGCCTTTCCTGCTATTGCCTTTTCCCCTCCTGTTGGCGTAGACTTCCTCCTTCACCAATGACTGCACAGCCTTAGGGACTGGAACGATCAATTACCACCACCTCATCATTTAAGAGATCTCTGAGGTCTTCCCTCTCGAAGAGAAAAGAACCTTATCTTCCCCCCCCCCACCCAAAAAACAGCTGCAGTCGACTTTTCTCACGGGTATAACGTTTTCCAGTGCTGGTCTCATCCTTCTCCATTTTATTTTATAGGTCGACCCAAGCAAACACTTTGAGATGTGGTCCAAGTTCGCCTTTGACGGGACACACAAGAGGATAAGCACCAAAAGTGTGCTGCTGATGGAGAAAGGCGTTAAGATCTCTGTGTACAATTTCCTCCTGTACAAACAGGTGAGTTTACAGACCAATAGGTTTCTGACTGATGAGGTAACCCCCCTCCCATCATCCTGACAAGAGCCTCCCACCACATGCAGCAGCATTTCGTATCATTGTTTCATGGTGAAGGATAGAAATACTGGGATATCTTCCATTCAGACTTCAAACACCAAGCTCCACACCACCATCTCCCATCAAACACTCCTCAGGACAGGGACAGCACAGGGTTAGATATAGAGTAAAACTTTCTCTACACTGTCCCCCATCAAACACTCCTCAGGACAGGGACAGCACAGGGTTAGATATAGAGTAAAACTTCCTCTACACTGTCCCCCATCAAACACTCCCAGGACAGGGCCAGGGACAGCAAAGGGTTAGATCCAGAGTAAAGTTCCCTCTACACTGCCCCCCATAATACACTCCCAGGAACAGGGACAACATGGGGTTAGATACAGAGTAGAGCTCCCTCTACACTGCCTCCCCATCAAACACTCCCAGGACAGGGACAGCACGGGGTTAGATACAGAGTGAAATTCCCTCTACACTGGTCCCCATCAAACACTCCCAGGACAAGTACAGCACAGGGTGAGATAGAGTAAAGCTCTCTCTACACTGTCCCCCCATCAAATACACCCAGGACAGGGATAGCACAGGGTTAGATATAGAGTAAAGCTCACTCTACACTGTCCCCCATCAAACACTCCCAGGACAGGGACAGCACGGGGTTAGATACAGAGTGAAATTCCCTCTACACCGTTCCCCATCAAACACTCCCAGGACAAGTACAGCACAGGGTGAGATAGAGTAAAGCTCTCTCTACACTGTTCCCCCATCAAATACACCCAGGACAGGGATAGCACGGGGTTAGATATAGAGTAAAGCTCACTCTACACTGTGAGCAAGTCACATTGCTATTATTGTTTGGGAATCAGACTGCGAAGTGTTGAAAGATGTATCACATTAAGCTTGATCTGTATTCAATGATGTTTGCAGGCTGTGAGGAAACCTGCTTTCTGATTTAATTTCAGATTTGATCTTTGTGAAATGTTGGAGATTTTGTTTGTCTACATGCATTGAAATGGGTCCTTTAAAATCATTGAGGTGACCGGTTCAGTGCATCAGAAATTAAGGGCAAGAGACAGGAACCACAAAGTCAGAACTTTAGACTGATTAGATTAGACTTACAGTGTGGAAACAGGCCCTTCGGCCCAACAAGTCCACACCGACCCGCCGAAGCTCAACCCACCCATACCCCTACATTTACCCCTTACCTAACACTACGGGCAATTTAGCATGGCCAATTCACCTGACCTGCACATCTTTGTGACTGTGGGAGGAAACCGGAGCACCCGGAGGAAACCCACGCAGACACGGGGAGAACGTGCAAACTCCACACAGTCAGTCGCCTGAGTCAGGAATTGAACCCGGGTCTACAGGCGCGGTGAGGCAGCAGTGCTAACCACTGTGCCACCGTGCCGCCCAATTTCAATTATATCCCATCTTCTTGCCTTGCCTTACCTTACCTTCCTATTTTCCCTTCTCCTTCTGAGTAATGCTTGATTCTTGTACTATTCTTAAAAAAATCATTTTCCATCTACAAAGTTTACTCCCGACACACAGTGCCTCAGTGGTTAGCACTGCTACATCCCAGCACCAGGGATGTGATTCCACCCTCGGGCGACTGTCCATGTGGAATTTGCACATTCTCCCCCGTGTCTGCGTGGATTTCCTCCACGTGCTCCGATTTCCCCTCTCAGTCCAAATATGTGCAGGTTAGGTGGATTGGCTGTGTTGAGTTGTCAGTGTTCAGGGACGTGTAGGTCAGTTGTATTAGTTGGGGTAAATGTAGAGTAATAGGGTTGGGGAATGGGTCTGGGAGGGTCGGTATTGACTTGTCGGGCCAAGTGCCTGGATCCGCATTGTAGGGATTCTATTCCGTATGTCAGACTGAAATAGTTCTGTAAATCATTGTTAAAGGAGTCCCCTATGTAAACAATTGTCACGACAATTGCATGATGTAGCTGCTAGGTGGCACTGTCACTCTACTGTCTCCAACATTGCAGCATTGGAGGTAGAACAGAGAAACTGCTGGGTCAATCATCGATTTAATCTTCAATGAATTAATTTAAGAAGTAAAATTAATGAATTAACACAGCAGTATGTGTGGGATGTTGAGCACAGAAATAACTCAATGGATGGAAGAGCGAGGTCTAACCCTTCCACCTGGGAAGGTGGGCAGTAGGCCAGAGGTTCTGATCTGTCGAACTGGGTGGTATTGTGAAGCTCCCTTGTGTAACTCCTCTCTGTTTCTCTCCTCTCCTTGCAGAACATAATGTACCAATTCTACCCCCAAAATAAGACCTGTGTGAAGCTGCCTCTCCGTGTTCCATTCCTGCCCATTGCAATTCCCCGCAATGCAACATTTGTTTCTCAGATCTATATCGGAGGCTCCTCTGCTCCAAGAGAGGGGGTACTGGCCAATGTTTGGCGTGGCGAAATTGACACTGGTAAGAGCGTCGGTGGATTCCTATTTAGCCTTCTCCTTCCTGCTTATTTCTCTCTCGCGCGCGCGCGCTCTCTCATTACGAGAAAGCCCCTTGAGCTCCCGAGCTGAACGGGACCCTTTCTTTAGAGAACGCAGTGTGCCAATTCAGTGCTGACCTCCCCCTTCAACCGGATTCCAGGTGAGAGCTGTGGAATCCTCCTCAATGATCATTTCTTCCCCCTCACCCCCTGTCAGAATGTCGAAGGATACCATCCTGTTGGGCTGACAACCAGGATTGAACCTTCTCTGGTCTTCATGCCAAAGGATCCTCTGAAAAGGAGGAGATCATTTAGCCCCTTCATCACCTTCTACCATTCCGTGAAACAATGGCTGCTCTGTCATCCTGGCTTTGACATCTATGATTGACTCAACATCAACTGCCTTATTTTATTTTCCAAGATTGCTAAGGAGGTGTCCTTTGTGTACATACATTTACAATCTTTCTTGAAAGATCTGATGTTATGTCTCATGATCAATAGGTCAGTCTACCTTTAAGAGATGTGCCGGTGATATTGTCAGTGTACCATAACTGAGGGTGCAGAGATCTCATACTCTTTATTATCCCAGGATCCCTTGAGGCATGACATGCTGCTGGAAGCATGTTGCTCTTTGTAATCTTAACTGCATATGAAGAATGTAGTGTCTACATCTAATAGGTAAATGTGGGTACTACAGATGCTGGAGATTAGGGTCAAGATTAGAGTGGTTCTGGAAACGCACAGCAGGTCAGGCAGCATCCAAGGAGCAGGGAAATTGACATTTCGGGCAAATATCCTTCATCAGGAATCAGTTGTTCTAAATGTCTATTGCTCAATGACACCCTATCAATGCCCAGTTTCTTACGATGATAACATGAGCCTTACCACATCAGGAAAGTACCCTTTTGGAGACTAACTCTCCCTGAGGTTAACATGGCTGTCTTCAGAAGCCTCCGCAGTTTTGCCGTTAGATATTTGGAAAACTAATTGAAGGGCAACCAGACAACAACCTTGGACAATAGGGAATTCCGACACTGTAACTATTTGTCGCTCTTCGGTATCGGTTTTTGAGAGGGCAGTCATCTGTACAGATTTGTAGACAGGTCACTAATCATCAAGACAACACGTTTTTAAACATTAGACTGTTATTTCAAAATAGAAGAAATTTCTAGGAGTGTCTTACTTAAAAGGAGAAAGTGAGGACTGCAGATGCTGGAGATCAGAGCTGAAAATGTGTTGCTGGAAAAGCGCAGCAGGTCAGGCAGCATCCAAGGAACAGGAAATTCGATGTTTCGGGCATAAATTCCTGAAGAAGGGCTCATGCCCGAAATGTCGATTCTCCTGTTCCTTGGATGCTGCCTGACCTGCTGTGCTTTTCCAGCAACACATTTTCAGCTCATGTCTTACTTGAAAGGCTAATTATCCATTCAGGCAAAAGTGAAAACTGCAGATGCTGGAGATCAGAGTCAAGATTAAAGTGGAGCTGGAAAAGCACAGCAGGTCAGGCAGCATCCGAGGAGCAGGAAAATCGACGTTTCAGGCAAAAGCCCTTCATCAGGAATCCTGAAGAAGGGCTTTTGCCCAAAACGTCGATTTTCCTGCTCCTCGGATGCTGCCTGACCTGCTGTGCTTTTCCAGCTCCGCTCTAATTGTCCATTTAGCTGAACCAAAGAGTACCAACCTTTACTGAAGCACAGATGGTACTCTTTCTCTCTCTAAAAGGAACAAGCATAAGAGGCTGGCAGAGCAAATTACAGCAGATGCTGGAATCTGTGCTGAAAAAAATGCTGGAGATCACAGCCGGTCAGGCAGCATCCATGGAGAGGAAGCAAGCTAACGTGCGGAGTTGAGATGATTCTTCATCAGAGCTGTTAGCTCTTCATTGAAGAGTCTGCTTGCCCTCTCAATGTAAGAGGCTTGAGACTCTTTAAAAAATAAAAGATGGCCAAATGCTCTGAAAAGTACAGTTCCAAAGCTCCACCAGAAAAAAAACGCTTAAAACCTGGAGCGGGTGTCCAGTGAAAACATGAATCTTCGCTGAATTATAACTGTTCGAACAACAGGCAGATCTATATTACAGATCGAGCAGTAGGTGATCCAGAAAAGATTGGAATTACGCTTGAAGCCCAACTCGGGAGAAGAATGATCTTTAGGATTAGCAAGACACCAACCCCCAAGAGCCTATTGATCAGTTCCACAGCCAAGGATGGTTATGTCCTTCCCAAAGAGGAACTGTCTTGAGAGGTTCCTCAAACTGGTCACCATCTCTACATCTCCTTTAGGAAGGACCTTTTGGGTGCGTGCAAGGGCCAGAACATTGAGTTGCTTGAGGACGAATCCAAGTGTCAAGTCAGGGTGGCAAACCTACAAGCCAAAATTATTGCAACAAGTGCACTAAGACACCAGCAGCTGTTAACATTGTGGTCTGTCCCACCTATCCAAACATGCTCCAAGTGTTTCTGATACACAGGTGGCACCAAGGGACAGCGGGCACTCCTGGTGAGGAAATCTGATCCCAAAGCCTGAGCCAGACCCAAAACAAACCCACAGGTGACCCTCCAGCTGGTACAAAGGTGCGTGAATAGAAACACACTGGCAAAGTACAGAGCCAACCTAGCAAAAGGTCAATTTCACTAAAGTGTTACCAGAGCAAAGGCCTGCTCTCACATTAGTGGGAGATGATGGGTGATGGATTAGCGTGAGGTCACCACACTTCAGATGAGGGGAAAGGTTGAGGAGAGCCCATCATGGTAACCTCAGCCAGTGTGGGGGATTGAACCCATGCTGTTGGCATCATTCCAACCAGCTGTCCAGCTAATTCAGCTAGCCAGCCCCGACCCCATGGTGCAGCGGACAAGAACCCACCCCGCGGAGTTCAACAGGTCACGAAGTGTGTGTGTTGGTAGACTCTCAACGCAATGCAGTCCACCACCTCCCCTGGGCTTTCTGAAATGGTAATTCCACTGACCCCCCCCCCATGTAGTTATAAATTCAAGCAATTCCTCCCATGCTTCCCCCCACCCCACCCTCCATGATGGAACAGTCTGCACGTGATGCAACCAAATCGGTCAACTTCTATCCGAATGGAGACAAAAACAGATATTTCTGGAGAAGCTCAGCAGGTCTGGCAGCATCTGTGGAGAGAAACCAGAGTTAATGTTTTGTGTCAGGTGAACCATTTTCAGAACTGGGCAGTTGACTTAACCCTGTCTTTACCAATGTGTGTTTTTTGTTCTTTCCTCCCCCCCCGCTCCGCCCAGTGCAATACGTGGCGACGTTCACAGACGTCGGCTGTCTGCCCGTGTCAGAGGTCGTTTACACCAAGGAGACTGGCTGGGTCACTGAGTTGTGAGTTGCTTGACGTTCTCTCTCTGCCTTTGTCCTTTTATTCATTCATTTCCCCCCCCCCCCAGCATCTCACCCCCCCTCCAATCCTCACTGTTCCCACGCCTGTCCCTCGCTGGGCTGCATGGCGAAATGTCCTGGGGTTGATGACTGGGTGGGCCAAACTACGGCTCTCTCCACCCACAGCAGCACATGAACACACTGGGGGGAGACGGGTGGGGGTGGGGTAAATGTGTGGGGTTAGCTCTGTTCCCCTCCCCTCACCCGTCCCCAGCTCCCTCAGCCCAGAGATACCAGAACCACTGCTGCCCCTCAAATGCAAACATGGCGCTATACAACCGCTGAAACGTTACAGCGCAGAAAGAGGCCGTTCAGCCCCTCGTGTCTGTGCCGAGGAAACTAGCCACCCGCTCAAATCCCATCGGCCAGCAGCCGGGGGTCTGTAACCTTGCAGGTCCCAGCTCTTCAGGAGCAGCCCGGCTTCATTTTAAATGAGTGAAGGGGTTCCCTGTCGCAAACACTGAACTGGACGGAGAATTCCAGACACCCATCAGCCTCTGGGTGAGAAGATTATCGCTTCCGTCCCCTCTAATCCTTTTGCGAGTAACCTTAAATCTGTACCCCTTTGGAAATTGGCCATTGAGGAATAGGCAGAAGTGAGGACTGCAGATGCTGGAACTCAGAGTCAGGAGTGTGGTGCTGGAAAAGCACAGCAGATCAGGCAGCATCCGAGGAGCAGGAGAATCCACGTTTCATCAGGAAGGCCTTTTGCCCGAAAAGTTGACTCTCCTGCACCTCAGTTGCTGCCTGACCTGTTGTGCTTTTCCAGCACCACACTCCCGACACTAAAGGAATAGATCTGGCCGCTCTCCCCAATCCCCTCGTTATTTTGTACAGCTTGATTAAGCCGGCCTTCAGCCTCCTCTGTTCTAAAAGGAAACAACCCTAAACTATCCAACCTTTCTGCATCGCCGCACTTTACAAACCCTGCAAACTTTCTTGTAAAGTTCCCCTGTACGTCCTGTAATGTGGGGACCAGAACTGTGCAGAAACCTCTAGCTGTGGCCTTACTAGTGTCCAGCATTGCATCCCTCCCCTTGCATTCAGAACCAGTGACAGAAAGCATCCCAAATACTTTCTTTAACTCCTTATCTCCACAACGTTCCACCTTCAGGGACTTGTGGGTGTATTGTCCAAGGTGTCTCCCCTCCTCTACCCTGTCAATACCCTCCTCGCTTGCTGTGTTACCTTTGCTTTGTTTTTTTGCTTCCCCAGAACCTTCAGATCTGTCTCACACACTCTCCACCACCACCACCACCAACGCGATCAATCCATCTTCCTGCGATCGACGCCCATCCTCTTTGTTATCAGTCAGCAACACACTCTCGACCCGGACAATCTGCATATTTCCCAATTGTGCCTCCCACGTTTAAGCCTAAATCATTAATACTTTGAGCAGACAACTCTGTGAGCCCCTGTGGAACACCACTGGAAACCACTTTCATCCATCATCCTTTACCCTTCATTTCCTGACGCCGAGTTACTTTGGATCCATCTCGTCCCATTCCCCTGTCTGCCGCCTGGGGCCTTGTCTGAAGGGAGCTGACTCAAACCCACATTCACCGCACTACCCTCCCCAATGCCCCGCGTTACATCCTCAGCAAATTAAAGTAGCAAGATACAACCTTCCCTTAGCCAAACAATGCTGACTATCCTGGATAAAACCGTGCCTAAGTGACTGTTTCTCTCAATTGATTTTTTTTTAAAAGTAATTTGCCCGGCTACTGAGGTCAGACCGAGTGACCGATAATTATGCAGCCTGTCCCTCACGTATTTGGTCCCTTAAACAAAGGAGAAAGTGAGGTCTGCAGATGCTGGAGATCAGAGCTGAAAATGTGTTGCTGGAAAAGCGCAGCAGGGCAGGCAGCGTCCAAGGGACAGGAGATTCGACGTTTCGGACATAAGGGCGAAAGAAGGGCTCCTGAAGAAGGGCTTATGCCCGAAACGTCGATTCTCCTGTTCCTTGGATGCTGCCTGACCTGCTGCGCTTTTCCAGCAACACATTTTCAGCCCTTAAACAAAGGGACAGGCACGACCTTCCCGCGCACACCAACTCCATGGAGCCACTCCCAGCACTAAACATTTGGACATGTAGAGAAGACGATAAAATGTGGAGCAGGGAGGGCACAGCATTGGAGGAGCAGGAAAGTCGACATTTTGGTTCAGGACCCTTCATCAGGACTTGGAGGGAATCTCTACAGTCGGCCTGTTGAATCTGCAATGACTATCCCACTTCCCCCATCCCTGTAACCCTGCGTTTACCATGGCTACCCCCACAACCTGCACGTCCCTGGACGCTTAGCATGGCCAATCTTCCTGAAACTGCACAACTATGGACGATGAGGGGAAACCCACATGGACACATGGAGAACATGCAAACTGCCACCCAGACAGTCAACTGAGGGTGGAGTCAAACTGAAGGCAACCCACAAGCCCATCCCCACAGCAACGGTACTGAGGAGCTTCTCCCATCTACCTGGGAGTCTGTCTCAAGGTGCCTGTGACAGTGCAGCACTCCGGCAGCACCACACGAGTCAGCTCGAGGGTCAGGAGGGAGACTCGACTTTTCTGACCTTGAGCCACTGCTTTCCCACGTCTGGCACTGGCTGCTGTAATGACCTACCTGCGTCACCAGAGGGAGCACAGGTACCACTTCTGGGCTGGGAAGGTGTGCTGTAGTGAGATTCCCTGCTCAGGGACACACACTGGTCCCTGCAAATGGGGATGGGGCCTGGAGCCTTCCATTCTCAAACAGCCGTCTTGTGCAATACATAGACCCTGAGAACACAGGAGATCATTCGAAACACAGCCTGGACTCGCCACAGATGGAGAGGAATATCCCTTGTTCATTCCCTTGTGTTGTAGGGGGTCACTGGGTCTAAAATCAACAGGAGAGGAGCTGAGAGAGACGTATGATAAATGATCCTCCCAACCTGATTCCCTCCACGGACCTCACTTGTACAGCAGAGGCCACAGGTCCGCACTGCAAGTCCTGAGTGCACAGCTCGGGGAGATAGTGAAGGCTGTTGCTTCTTACTGAGTAAGTCAGAGTTCCTCCATAATGTGTAACAGCCCCTACACCCCCTCCCTATCTCTGTCACCTCCTCCAACCTCTCCACCCCTCCCTATCTCTGTAACCACCTCCCTCTCTGTCACCTCCTCCAGCCCCTAAACCCCCTCCCTATCTCTGTCACCCCCCTCCAGCCCCTACACCCCCTTCCTATCTCTGTCACCTCCAGCCCTGATACCCCTCCCTATTTCTGTCACCTCCTCCAGCCCCTACACACCCTCCATCTCTGTAACCCCCTGCAGCCCCTACACACCCTTCCCTATCCCTGTAAACCCCCTTTCAACCCTTATACACCCCTCCCTATCTCTTAACCTTCTCCAGCCCCAATACACCCCTCCCTATCTCTGTAACATCTTTAGCATTTACACACCCCTCCCCTTCTCTGTCACCTTCTCAAGTCCTGACACCCCTCCAGTCTCACTGTCACTTTCTCCAGCCCTGACATCCCTTCCTGTCTCTGTGTCACCTCCTCCAGTCCTGACATCGCTCCCTACCTCTATACAAACTCCGGCCACTACATACCTCTCCTTATCGCTCTGACCTCCTCTAGCTCTGACATCCCTCCTTACCTCTGTACACCACCTTCTAGTCCTTACAACCAAGGACAAGCCAGTCCACTTAGTTGACACCCCATGCACCACCTTCATTCACTTCCTTCACCACTGACACAGTCACAGCAGTGTGTACCATCCACAGTGGACCACAGCACCCCTCAAACCGACACCCTCTACCCCCTCAATGGACAAGGGCAGCAGGTACCATTTCCCACTGAGCTGCACACCATCCTGACTTGGGAACTAGATCACTTGTACCTTCCCTGTCACTGGGTCAAAATGCTGGCACTCCCTCCCTCACAGCACTGTGGGTGTCCCTGCAGGACTGCAGCAGTTCAAGAAGGCAGCTCACTATCACCTTGTAGTGCGGAGTGATTAGGGTTGAGCAGTGACAATTTGCAAGAATACCAATAAAGGGGGCAACCAACCAGTCTGAACAAATCCTGTCAGTTAACTGTCAATCATCATCCCCTGCTGCATGGCACTGTCGCTACCAATTAGAGCCCACCTGGCAACCCATTAGCATTCTTCTTTCATACAGGACGACATGTTGGTTTTCCCTTCTATTGGAATTCTTGCAAATTGTCCCGACCAGCGCAGAATGAAGTGCGTTGATGAAGATGCCTTTTGCTTTCGGGAAGATTCAATGTTTTAATCCCAGCAAGGCCCTGAGCAAAACCCAAACGTCAGTGAAGAGTCGCTGCTATTTACACAACAGGGGTTACTGCTGAGGCTGGCTCAACTGGAACAGCCTTCCTTTCGGCAAATTCATGTGCATTCACTCGGAGCTATATTCCTTCAGCTGATACCTCTCCCCAAGACAAACTGCAAACCAAACTCCAGTACCACATGCGGGTTCCTGTGAACTCCGTTTCCAACCGTTTTTGACTGGTTTCTTGCCAGAGAGACAGACATACTGTATTAGCCTATGCTCTCTCGCATACCCCACTTTGAATTGTTCTGACTGTGTCACTGCGCCTCTGTTGGTTGGAGACAAACTAGTTTTTAAAGTCTGGTTGAAGATTTGTAGCTCGGGTGTCCGTTGTTGTGGTTCTGTTCGCCGAGCTGGAAGTTTTTGCTGCAAACGTTTCGTTCCCTGGCTAGGGAACATCATCAGTGCTATTGGAGCCTCCTGTGAAGCGCTGCTTTGATGTTTCTTCCGGTATTTATAGTGGTTTGTTCTTGCCGCTTCCGGGTGTCAGTTTCAGCTGTAGTAGTTTGTATGTGGGGTCCAGGTCGATGTGTCTGTTAATGGAGTTTGTGCTCCATCCGCATCCATGAACAATCCGCATCCATGAACATCAGCTAGCCACAAAACAACACGACCAGCTATCCCTAGTAGCCATACACTCAGACAACCAGGAACATGAATTTGACTGGGAAAACACTACCATCATAGGACAAGCCAGACAGAGAACAGCCAGGGAATTCCTAGAGGCATGGCATTCATCCACAAACTCCATTAACAGACACATGGACCTGGACCCCACATACAAACCACTACAGCTGAAACTGACACCCGGAAGCGGCAAGAACATCCATCAACAGACACATCGACCTGGACCCCACATACAAACTACTACAGCTGAAACTGACACCCGGAAGCGGCAAGAACAAACCACTATAAATACCGGAAGAAACATCAAAGCAGCGCTTCACAGGAGGCTCCAATAGCACTGATGACGTTCCCTAGCCAGGGAACGAAACGTTTGCAGCAAAAACTTCCAGCTCGGCGAACAGAACCACAACAACAAACTAGTTTTTGTCCTTTCATGCACTGAACTGCTAATCCCTACCCCCTTCCCCAATCTCCACGTGAACTTTGTACCCTTGAAGTATCCGTGTGAAGTTTGCACATTCTCCCTGTGGGTTTCCTCCAGGTGCTCTAGTTTCGTCCCGTGATCCAAAGGTGTACAGGTTAGGGTGGATCGGCCATGCTAAATTGTCCACGGTGTTCAGGAATGTGTAGGGTGTGCGCGTTATTCAGGGATAACTGTAGGGGAAAGGGTCTGGGTGGGTTACTCCTCGGGGGGTAAGTGTGAACTTGTTGGGCCGAAGGGCCTGTTTCCACACTGTAGGGATTCTATGACTAATAAACAAACCGGCATCCAGTCTTCTTACCAAGCCCAAAGTAACTCTACAAACTGAAAGCTCAGAAGAAAAATCTCCACCCTGTACACACCTAGCTAAATATCAATTAATCCTATGGTTAGATATTGTTCTTAACACTGAACAAGCCTGTACTTATTTTGTTTCTATTTAAATTTCTAGGTTCTATGACTTAACCTTAGGAATCAGTGATCCCGACGTATTCATCCCTCCTCCCAACTGCCTTAAACTGAACAAGTGAGAATATTTGTTCTCCGATCTGGTACAATTGTAAGATTAATCTGACAGTCTGAAATAAAGAACAACTGTACCCTTGCTCGCTCTGTTTATTGAGGTAGGAAACTTTGCCAGTCAAATGTCCAGTGGTCAACGCAAAGTTCTGCCACCTGACTTCCCCATCACTAATGCAGGACAAATACAGACTTTGAGATAAGGCTAGCTAGCATTACAAAATGGTGGGAGACTCTATGGATGCATTGTTACACCTAACTGGAACCCGCCTGCTGGAAATTGAGCTGGAAGCGTCACAAACGTTAAGGTTTTGAAAACGTTGCTGGGTGTCCGAGGACTCGAACTAAGGGGAGGCTGGATAGGGTGGGACTTTTCTCACTGGATCAGAGGGGGGGGGGGGGGGGGGGGGGGGTCGAGGGGTGACCTTCATAGAGGTTGATAAAATCATGAGGGGCAGAGACCAGGTGAATTTTCCCCAGGATGGGGGATTTCAAGTCTGGGAGGCACATTTTTAAGATGAGAGGAGAGAGATTTTGTAAAGACATGGGGGGGGGAAGAGGCAATTTTAATTTTAAACACACAATTGTGTGGAATGAACTTCCTGAGGAAGTGGTGGATTGTGGGTGCAGTTACACAAACATCTGATGAAGGAGTGTCGCTCCATAAGCCAGTGCTTCCAATTAAACCTGTTGGACTATAGCCTAGTGTTGTATGATTTTTAACATTTATAAGTGGGTAGATGAATAGGAAACATTTGGAGGCATATGGGCAGGTGGGACCAGTTTAGTTTGGGAATATGCTCAGCATAGACTGGCTGGACTAAAGGGTCTGTTTCCGTGTTGTTTGACTTTTACGTACACAATATTCTCCAATTTTACCTAATTATCAGACCCAGGTTGACAAAAAGCATGCACCAGGTTACTGTACTTAAAAAGGAATTAGTTTATTACAAGTACCATATATGCTTGAGTAATAGTCAGATTTTTTTTAGACTACTTTTTAAGGTTACCTTTATGAGGTCGACTATTAATGGTTTTTAGTTTTGTGGGGCTGAACTTCATACTGTGTCATTAGGAGAGGCCTGATTGGTCTCTCAACGAAGAAAAAAAGAAAACGCAACCAATTATGGTGATTAACAGATACAGACAATAGAAACAAAAATGAACTACCAGTAGTAAGCCTTCATTTCTACATACAAAAAGTGAAGCAGGAAATAAAATACAACTTTAAATCACAATTACCATTATGTCTGAAACATGTCAAATGCATAAGTTCATTAAAATCCTGCTTAATCATACGTTCAGCATCTTCAGCACCCAATAAAGCTTCATACACCTCAGGGTGAAGGTATCATCACAGACCCTCCTCATCCTCGCTGTCTGTAGTTAGCGATAACACAACTTCTGCTGCTGCTTCATCTATGTCACCCCGTAGCTAATCGTCCTCTGTGCTGTCTAATGCTTTCGAAGTTCCACATTCCTTGAACGATTTGAAAATAGTGTCAGCTTTTATTTTCCTTCCATGAATCAATGAAGCATTCACCTAAGACAGCCTCCTTACCTGTATGTTTTTTTCCTGTATAACCCATCCAGTTATCCCACTTCAATCTTATCATGTCCCTAAATGGTTGACTGATACCAATATCTATCTTATTGATACCAATGTCTATCTTATTGATACCTGATACCAATATCTATCTTATTGATACCAATGTCTATCTTATTGATACCTGATACCAATATCTATCTTATTGATACCAATGTCTATCTTATTGATACCTGATACCAATATCTATCTTATTGATACCAATGTCTATCTTATTGATACCTGATACCAGTATCTATCTTACTGATACCAATGTCTATCTTATTGATACCTGATACCAATATCTATCTTATTGATACCAATGTCTATCTTATTGATACCTGATACCAATATCTATCTTATTGATACCTGATACCAGTATCTATCTTATTGATACCAATGTCTATCTTATTGATACCTGATACCAATATCTATCTTATTGATACCAATATCTATCTTATTGATACCTGATACCAATATCTATCTTATTGATACCAATGTCTATCTTATTGATACCTGATACCAATATCTATCTTATTGATACCTGATACCAGTATCTATCTTATTGATACCAATGTCTATCTTATTGATACCTGATACCAGTATCTATCTTATTGATACCAATGTCTATCTTATTGATACCTGATACCAATATCTATCTTATTGATACCAATGTCTATCTTATTGATACCAGATACCAATATCTATCTTATTGATACCAATATCTATCTTATTGATACCTGATACCAATATCTATCTTATTGATACCAATGTCTATCTTATTGATACCAGATACCAATATCTATCTTATTGATACCAACATCTGTTGGTTGAAAAACACTGGTACATCCTCTGGGAATTACAGCTACGTCAGTGTCCTGTGATTGAATGTTAGCTGCAACATTCGTCACTAGATGGGATCTAAACTGGTCCCAGACAGGCAAACTCTTTTCCTTGTGTAGTCCATCAGTAAATTCCAAACTTCCCTAATCCACCTTCATCAATCCAGCCTTGTGGGAGTACATGGATAACAATTCCTTTTGGAAATTTCTCCTTTGGCGAAGTTTTTTCCCTCAAAAGCAGCCATCATTTTTAACTTGGTGCTATCAGTCATACAAGACATGACATCGGAGCGACACGGTGGCTCAGTTGTTAGCACTCCTTCCTCACAGCACCAGGGACCCAGGTTCAATTCCGGCCTCGGGCAACTGACTGTGTGGAGTTTGCACGTTCTCCCCGTGTCTGTGTGGGTTTTCTCCGGGTGCTCTGGTTTCCTCCCACAATCTAAAGATGTGCAGGCCAGGTGAATTGGCCATGGTAAATTGTCCCATAGTGTTAGGTGCATTAGTCAGAGGGAAATGGGTCTGTGTGGGTTACTCTTCGGAGGGTCGGTGTGGACGTGTTGGGCCGAAGGGCCTGTTTCCACACTGTAGGGAATCTAATCTAAAAAAGGAAAGCTACTTTCCTCGTGGCCAGTGGTTCTCACCAGTACTGTTTGTTTCTCCTCTTGGCTTGCGGTTCAATTCTCCCACATGTCGAGAGTAATAGGTGCTTTGTCCGTGTTCCCAATGCAGAGTATCTTGTAGCATTCCTTCTGCCGAACTCTGGTCACCAGATGGTGACACTGAAATGTCTTTTCTTTCAGCAGGCACTTTTTGTGCAAACTTAGTTCTCTGCCGAAGTGCAGAGTAGCATTTGCCTGTAAAATCTGAAATTCCATCCTTCCCTGATTCGTTTCGTGCATGGATTCTGATTGACACATTAGCATTTTCCAGTTGGGCCCATTCTCTAGTATCTGCTCACCAATCCTTGTTTGCCCCAATGGTGGCCACTTGCTTGGCTTACCTCTGTTGGCGCACTTGCATTGTCTGAGGTTGGTTCGATATCGTTTTCCGAAACACACCATTCCCTTGCTGCTCCACAGATATTTGTCCTCTCTGCAACTTCGATGCCTCCCAGTTTAAACGCTGCTGTATGTTGTTTTTATTTCCTGGAGGGTATTTTTACACAAAATAATGGAGAAATTTCAAACCCTCAACTAGGTACATGACCACGCCATGAGCTTGGTTGTCACCTGACTCTTTCGAACCGAATTGGCGTGAATTGTACACCAAATCACAACAGCACGAGAAATAAAATTCATTTCCTCATCGTAACATTTATGTACGGGACAAATACCTTGACTCTCAAATGTTGATCTGTTCTCTGTAAAGAACTAGGGTTGACCTTCACACAGGAAGGACTTGGAGGGATATGGGCCGGCTGCTGACAGGTGGGACTAGATCGGATCTGGATATCTGGTCGGCGTGGATGGGTTGGACAAAAGTGTCTGTTTCCGTGCTCTATGACTCTATATATGGAAAATTCCAGACTTTTTGGCCTAATAGGGTCAACTTTACCATGGAGGTCGACTATCACTTGAGCATGTACGGTAATTAGACTCTAGCCACAGAGCACGGTGGCTCAGTGGTTAGCCCTGCTGCCTCCCGGCGCCAGGGACCCGGGTTCGATCCTACCCTCGAGTGACTGACTGTGTGGAGTTTGCACATTCTCCCTGTGTTTGCGTGGGTTTCCTCCGGGTGCTCCGGTTTCCTCCCACAGTCCAAAGATGTGCAGGTTAGGATGGATTGGCCGTGCTAAATTGTCCCATAGTGCCCAGGGACGTGCTGGTTAGGGTGGATTGGCCGTGCTAAATTGTCCCATAGTGCCCAGGGACGTGTAGGTTAGGGTGGATTGGCTGTGCTAAATTTTCCCATAGTGTCCAGGGACGTGTAGGTTAGGGTGGATTGGCTGTGCTAAATTTTCCCATAGTGTCCAGGGACGTGTAGGTTAGTGTAGATTGGTCATGCTAAATTGTCCCATAGTGCCCAGGGATGTGCAGGTTAGGGTGAGTTGGCCGTGCTAAATTGTCCCATAGTGCCCAGGGATGTGCAGGTTAGGGTGGAATGGCCGTGCTAAATTGTCCCATAGTGCCCAGGGATGTACAGGTTAGGGTGGATTGGCCGTGCTAAATTGTCCCATAGTGCCCAGGGATGTGCAGGTTAGGGTGGATTGGCCGTGCTAAATTGTTCCATAGTGCCCAGGGACGTGCAGGTTAGGGTGGATTGGCCGTGCTAAATTGTCCCATAGTGCCCAGGGACGTGCAGGTTAGGGTGGATTGGCCGTGCTAAATTGCCCCATAGTGCCCAGGGACGTGCAGGTTAGGGTGGATTGGCCGTGCTAAATTGTTCCATAGTGCCCAGGGACATACAGGTTAGGGTGGATTGGCCGTGCTAAATTGTCCCATAGTGCCCAGGGACGTGCAGGTTAGGGTGGATTGGCCGTGCTAAATTGTCCCATAGTGCCCAGGGACGTGTAGGTTAGTGTGGATTGGTCGTGCTAAATTGTCCCATAGTGCCCAGGGACGTGTAGGTTAGTGTGGATTGGTCGTGCTAAATTGTCCCATAGTGCCCAGGGACGTGTAGGTTAGTGTGGATTGGTCGTGCTAAATTGTCCCATAGTGCCCAGGGACGTGTAGGTTAGTGTGGGTTGGCCGTGCTAAATTGTCCCATAGTGCCCAGCGATGTACAGGCTACGTGAGTGAGCCATGAGAAATGCAAGGATGGATGGGATGCTCTCAGAGGGTCGGCGTCAACTTGATGGGCTGAGTGGCCTGCTTCCACACTGTAGGGATTCTATGATTAAACAGTTATAATCTGTCAGCAATAATACTACGAATTAAAACTCTAATCCCCCTTACACACACACAGACAAACAAGCAGTGAAATACAAGTTGTGGGTGAAGGAAGGTGGTGAGGTATCTGGCGGTTCCTCTGCACGTGTTACTGAGATGATCCTTGAATTTTCTGCTGCTTTTCTGTCACTTTTCAAGAGAGAGAGTTACTGCTTCACTTCTGAAGGTCTCTGATTTATCCCTTAAACTATCACAGCTTCCAACACCTGCTGGAATAAAGGTGAACCCGTCTTCTGCTAGTCCAAAATGGGTTTTGACAGCAAGAGGACAGAGTGAGAAAGCCCCTCCCCTCGTGGAGCTTCATCAGTCTTCACCAGACATAATAAAAACTGCAGATGCAAAACAGGCAGGCAGGAGGCTGGGGGAACACAGCAAGGCAGGCAGCGTCAGGAGGGACAGGCAGGAGGCTGGGGGAACACAGCAAGGCAGGCAGCGTCAGGAGGGACAGGCAGGAGGCTGGGGGAACACAGCAAGGCAGCTGAAGACATTTCGGGTATCCTGAAGAAGGGTTACATCGAAAACGTAGACTTCTCCACCTCCTGACGCTGCCTGCCTTGCTGTGTTCCCCCAGCCTCCTGCCTGACCCTCCTGACGCTGCCTGCCTTGCTGTGTTCTCCCAGCCTCCTGCCTGTCCCTCCTGATGCTGCCTGCCTTGCTGTGTTCCCCCAGCCGCCTGCCTGTCCCTCCTGACGCTGCCTGCCTTGCTGTGTTCCCCCAGCCTCCTGCCTGTCCCTCCTGACGCTGCCTGCCTTGCTGTGTTCCCCCAGCCTCCTGCCTGTCCCTCCTGACGCTGCCTGCCTTGCTGTGTTCCCCCAGCCTCCTGCCTGTCCCTCCTGACGCTGCCTGCCTTGCTGTGTTCCCCCAGCCTCCTGCCTGTCCCTCCTGACGCTGCCTGCCTTGCTGTGTTCTCCCAGCCTCCTGCCTGTCCCTCCTGACGCTGCCTGCCTTGCTGTGTTCCCCCAGCCTCCTGCCTGTCCCTCCTGACGCTGCCTGCCTTGCTGTGTTCTCCCAGCCTCCTGCCTGTCCCTCCTGACGCTGCCTGCCTTGCTGTGTTCCCCCAGCCTCCTGCCTGTCCCTCCTGACGCTGCCTGCCTTGCTGTGTTCCCCCAGCCTCCTGCCTGTCCCTCCTGACTCTGCCTGCCTTGCTGTGTTCCCCCAGCCTCCTGCCTGTCCCTCCTGACTCTGCCTGCCTTGCTGTGTTCCCCCAGCCTCCTGCCTGTCTACATTCTTGAGGCTGTTCTGTGGCCTGAGAACCAATCACATGACAAAAGGTTTCTGCCATTGATGACTGGTCATCAGGACTTCATTTCCTTCCTGCATTTACTCTGTCTGTCCCTGTTAGAAGTTTAGAGGTTTCTGTGAGAGATTCCCCCATATTTTTCAAAACACCAGTGAGTACAGTCCAAACTAATCACAATCTCTGTCACCCCCTCCAGCCCCTACACCCCCTCCCTATCTCTGTCACCTCCAGCCCTACACACCGCCATCTCCATCACCTCTTCCAGCCCCTGCACCCCTCCAGATCTCTGTTAATCTTCTCCAGCCTCGACACCCATCCGTATTTCTGTCATCTCGTCCAGCCCCTATGCCCCCTCCCAATCTCTGCCACCCCCTCCAGCCCTTACACCTCCTCCCTGTCTCTGTCCTCCCCTCCGGCCCCCTACACCCCATTCCCTATCTCTGCCCTGCCCTCCCCTCTGGCCCACTCCACCCCCTCCCTATCTCTGTCCTCCCCTCCAGCCCCTACACCCCCTCCCTATCTCTGTCTCCCCTCCGGCCCCCTACACTCCCTCCCTTTCTCTGTAACCCCTTCCAGCCCCTACACCCCCTCCCTATCACTGTAACCCCCTCCAGCCCCTACACCCCCTCCCTATCTCTATCACCTCCTCTAGCCCCTGCATCCCTCCCTATCTCTGTCATCCCATCCACTCCCCCTACCTCCCTACCTCCCCTCCCGATCTCTGTCCTCCCCTCAGGCTCCCTACACCCCCTCCCTATCTCTGTCTCCCCCTCCAGCCCCTACACCTCCTCCCTATCTCTGTAACCTCCTCTTGCCCCTACACCCCCACCCTAGCTCTGTCCTCCCCTCCGGCCCCCTACACCCCCACCCTAGCTCTGTCCTCCCCTCCGGCCCCCTACACCCCCTCCCTATCTCTGTAACCCCCCTCCAGCCCCTACACCTCCTCCCTAAATCTGTCCTCCCCTCCGGCTCCCTAAACCCCCTCCCTACCTCTGTAAGACCCTACACCCCCTCCCTATCTCTGTCACCTCCTCTAGCCACTGCATCCCTCCCTATCTCTGTCACCCCCTCCAGCCCCTACACACCCTCCCTATTTCTGTCACCCCCTCCAGCCCCTACATCTCCTCCCTATCTCTGTCACCCCCTCCAGCCCCTACACCCTCCCTACCTCTGTCACCTCCTCCAGTCCCTACACCCCCTCCCTACCTCTGTAACCCCCTCCAGCCCCTACACCCCCTCCCTATCTCTGGAATTTCTCGCTCTGTTTTTAAGCTGTTCCCTAAAGCTCTGAGACTCACACTCAAAGGAGGTAAGATTAGAGTAGAGACAAAATGCTTGATCAGCATTAAATCTTTGTCGCGAATAATTTGGGCCACTTCCTTGCATCGGTGGGCACTATACCAAGACAAGTTGTTGTTGTAATTATACACCACCACCAGTCCTCCCCCCGCCCACAACCCTGCAGTCCTATTTAGCTCCCCTGTGTTGAAGTCAGAGTCATTCCATCATGGAATTTTGCGGGAGAGAGAGACAGAGAGAGAGACAGAGAGAGAGACAGAGAGTCTTGATCGACTGGATTAAATTCAGGATATCTGGTTAGCATGGAGGAGTTGGGCCGAAGGGTCTGTTTCCGTGCTGTGCATCCCTATGACTCTAAGTCCAGAATGACAGCTCACGCCTGCTGTCCAAGAACATCAAACAATGGGAGGTGTGAGGTTATCACGGCGTGGGCTTTGGGAATTAAAGCTGAAAAATTTAAATTTAAAAAATGGAGCATTCTTCAGTTTAATCCAACAATTGGCACTGCCTCAGTCCTGCACTGTGAGGACAGACTGTACCAAACGAGGCTGTTGATGTCCCCTCGGTGAAGGGGAAGCAGTAAGCTCCCTACAGTGCGGGAGCAAGCCACTCAGCCCACAACAACCCCAAAGAGCATCCCACCCTATAATTCCCACGGGTAATCCACCTAACTGGCAGGAGGAAACCCTTGGGGGGAGAATGTGTAAACTCCCAGGACCTGGGTCCCCAGTGCTGTGAGGCAGCAGGGTTAACCACTGCACCACAACCTGCCCGGAGGGAGAGAGAGAGATAGAGAGACACACTCGGGTTGGTTAACTCTTGTCTCCCTCTCCACAGACGCTACCCAGGGGTTTTTCCTGCACTTGCTGCTTTCTACTCAGGAGTTCTGACATCCAGAGTCCTCTGGCCTTTCTTCCTTGCCTGAGGTGTAACGTCCGACTGGGTGTGGAGCGAATCAATCACTCAGTCTGCAGCCCTGCCCTGCACCGTCTCGGTCCAGGCAACTCCCAACCTCCGAGAGGCAAACTATTCCCCACCCTGAGTCAACTTTACAGCCATCACTTAAGGGGGAGGAGTTTATTAGAAGACAGCGTTGCTCTCTCAAACCCTGCCAAATCAGAAAATCAAATCTCCGGCCGTGGTTCATAAGTAAGCAGCCGACTAATGTATTATCCAGTGAGATCAATGTGAGTGAGTTTACAATCAAAATACGTGCTGCTTGCTCTCCCAACCAGCAGCCTGCATCAATTTGGAAATGCCACTTCTAATCATTCAAACAGGAAGTGGCTGACGCAACCAGTTGTCTGAGTTCAAGGCACCAGGCAGCTCTAATTACTAGGATGTGATTGTAAACAGAAGAAAGCTGTACTTACTGCATTCCTCACCCCCTGCAGCCTCCCTCAAAATCCTGTGCCAAACCCCTTTTCTGCCCAAGATTCTGTTTCTCTCAATTTGTGCGCAGGATGTGATTCTCGTTGGCCAGGCCCAGCATTAATGGCCCGCCCCGAATTGTCCCTTGGGAAGGTGGTGGGGGAGCTGCTTTCTTGAAGCTCTGTAGAGATACCCACACAGTGCCCAACCGGGAGAGAGCTCCAGGAACCGATGGCGATGAAGGAACGGCCGATATATTTCTCATTCTCTATCTCTCTGAAGCAATAAGCCAGCTGTTATACCCTGTACCGGGCTGTAATCAACCACTCAACCCCCCACCAAGCCCATTCTATAACATGGCCCTCTGCCAACCTCCCATTCCACCCTGGGGCACTGAGATGGAAGGTGCATAGAACATGGAACTGTACAGTGCAGCACAGGCCTTTCACCCCTTGATGTTGTGCTGTAATCTTATCCTACTCTAAGATCAAACTAACCTATGTACTCTTCATTTTACTGTCATCCATGTGCCTATCCAAGAGTTGCTTAAATGTCCTTAATACTACCACTGACTCTACTACCACAGTGCATTCCATGGACCCATGTGGGTGGCACGGTGGCACAGTGGTTAGCACTGCTGCCTCACAGCGCCAGAGACCCGGGTTCAATTCCCGACTCAGGCGACTGACTGTGTGGAGTTTGCACGTTCTCCCCGTGTCTGCGTGGGTTTCCTCCGGGTGCTCCGGTTTCCTCCCACAGTCCAAAGATGTGTGGGTCAGGGTGAATTGGCCATGCTAAATTGCCCATAGTGTTAGGTAAGGGGTAAATGTAGGGGTATGGGTGGGTTGCGCTTCGGCGGGTCGGTGTGGACTTGTTGGGCCGAAGGGCCTGTTTCCACACTGTAAGTAATCTAATCTAATCTAATCACTCTCTGTGTAGAGAACCTACCTCTGACACCTCTGGAAAACTTCCTCCAATCATCTTAAAATTATGCCCCCTCGTGAGAGATATTTCCACTCTGAGAAAAAGTCTCTGGCTATTCACTCTATCTGTGCCTCTCATCACCTTGCACACCTCTGTCAAATCTCCCAGACTGAGGGAGTGCTGCATTGTCAGAGGTGCTGTCTTTGGGACAGACACTGAGAGCCAGCCCGACCATCTCTGATGTGTCAACCAACTCCTTTTATTGGACAGACAGCAGCCATATGTTGGGGGCCGCTGTTTGGTCCTTTTCCCAAGTAGTAAGGACAAAAGACGTCCTTGCGTTTCTTGTCTGTGGGATCTTTCTGTGCGCAATTCCTTGGTTTCCTGTATGGGAGCCGTGACGACGTTTCCAAACGTGGTGCTGTCAGGTGCACGGAGACGAGCTGTTGTGGTGAGGGTCTGTCCATCTTCACTGATCGTCACTCCCCCTGCGCAGTCTCATCACTTTCCCTTTGAACAGGATTCGGGCTGCTCTTGTTGTCTGGTGTTTCTCTGGGAAGCTGGGTTCTGGCGGGGGGGGGGTTGGTGGCACGGGGTGTCCCTACCTTGTCCTGTGCTTCTATAGCCTGGTACCCAGCCCCAGTCTGTCCCACACTGATCCAAATACAACAAACCTTTCATTAACCAGCATTGAGGGGGGAAGTAGGAGTTGATCAAATATTCTGGTTGACGAAAAAATCCACTGTCAATTTAACAAACACACACTAAGGTAATAAAATCATAATGCAGGGGATATACACGTTTAGAGTCATAGAGATGTACAGCACAGAAACAGACTCTTCGGTCCAACTTGTCCATGGCAACTAGATATCCTAAATTAATCTTGTCCTATTTGCCAGCATTTGGCCCATATCTCTCTAAATCCTTTGCAATCCAGTTCCCACCACTTCCTCTGGCATACACACACACCACCCTCTGCGTGAAAAATTGCCCTTAGGTCCCTTTTAAATTTATCTTCTCTCACTCTAAACCTATGCCCTCTAGTTTTGGACTCCCCTACCCCGAGGAAAACTCCTTGTCTATTTACCCTATCCATACCCCCTAATGATTTTATAAACCTCTATCAGGTCACCCCTCAGCCTCTGACGCTCCAGGGAAAATAACCCCGGCCGATTCAGCCTCTCCCTGTAGCTCAAGCCCTCCAACCCTGGCAACATCCTTGTAAATCTTTTCTGAACCCTTTCAGGTTTCACAACATCCTTCTTATAGCACATCTCTGTTAATACTTTTTATTTACAACATACATCACTTAGATAATAAAGCAACTTGGCCTTAAATGTACCAGAAAAGATCTTTTCTCACTCACAGGCTGACCTGACTACTCAGACCTTGCGGTAACCGAAACCTTCTGGTGTTTGAGGTAGACCGGGTTATCGAAAGTGCCGGTTCATTAGGCGCCCGTTTGCCGAAGTCCTCACTCTCCGATTACAAACAATGGTTTTGCAGGTGGACCTTTGAAACTCCTTGAGTACTTCCCTTGACTTTACAGCCTTCCAGAACCCAATGTGGCAACGAGATATTTTTATTTAGCCGTGAGCAAGAGCTAATTTCTTCCAGGGGATGGTTTTTTTTTTGGAACTGGATGGCGGAAATGAAACACGTAGTTGTTTGATTACACAGACAGGAGAGGAACTTTTCAGAGAACACCTCTGGGACACCCGGACCAACCAACCCAACCACCCCGTGGCTCAACACTTCAACTCCCCCTCCCACTCCACCAAGGACATGCAGGTCCTTGGACTCCTCCATTGCCAGACCATAGCAACACGACGGCTGGAGGAAGAGCGCCTCATCTTCCGCCTAGGAACCCTCCAACCACAAGGGATGAACTCAGATTTCTCCAGCTTCCTCATTTCCCCTCCCCCACCTTGTCTCAGTCAAATCCCTCGAACTCAGCACCGCCTTCCTAACCTGCAATCTTCTTCCTGACCTCTCCGCCCCCACCCCACTCCGGCCTATCACCCTCAGCTTGACCTCCTTCCACCTATCGCATCTCCATCGCCCCTCCCCCAAGTCCCTCCTCCCTACCTTTTATCTTAGCCTGCTGGGCACACTTTCCTCATTCCTGAAGAAGGGCTTATGCCCGAAACGTTGAATCTCCTGTTCCTTGGATGCTGCCTGACCTGCTGCACTTTTCCAGCAACACATTTTCAGCTCTGATTACACAGACAGCACTGTATTCCCTTCATAATTCATATTTAATCTTGCAAATGCAGATTGATAATGCTTTACTCATTGTCTAGAGAATAGCATCCATCCGATAACAATCCACTTCATGTACGTCTATTTGAGTAAGTCCATTGTTCTTAACTAATAGCTGCATCCATGTCTTATTTTACCAAGCGTTTGAGACAGATTAATTTGTTCTACAAAAAAAAATCAATGCATCTGGTTCAAAAAATAACATTCTGGTCATCCACCTTGGTCTGAAAATTCCATGTTCTAGCAATCTAAAGCAATATCTTGGCTGTTTCACTGTGAGATTGCAGTCAGTCATTTTGAAAATTAACAGAACTGAAGGGAAAGTCAAGAATTTGATTTCAGAGGGTGGACCTCTAAAAAGCCAACTTTATCTGCTTAGTGTTCAGTAAATAAGTCCAGTGGTTTATAGCTGAAAATGTGTTGCTGGAAAAGCGCAGCAGGTCAGGTCAGATGGAGTAGATTAGATTCTCCTGAATCTCCTGTTCCTTGGATGCTGCCTGACCTGCTGCGCTTTTCCAGCAACAAATTTTCAGCTCTGATCTCCAGTATCTGCAGACCTCACTTTCTCCAGTGGTTTATAGCCAACATAGAAATGTATATATTCTGCCATATCTCAGTGATCTGTCTTCATATGAGACCTAAGGGGCAACTTTTTCACGCAGAGGGTGGTACGTGTATGGAATGAGCTGCCAGAGGATGTGGTGGAGGCTGGTACAATTGCAACATTTAAGAGGCATCTGGATGGGTATATGAATAGGAAGGGTTTGGAGGGATATGGGCCGGGTGCTGGCAGGTGGGACTAGATTGGGTTGGGATATCTGGTCGGCGTGGACAGGTTGGACCGAAGGGTCTGTTTCTGTGCTGTACATCTCTATGGCTCTATTGGGATCATTGGGAAGGAGGGACCTGTACGAGAAGGACAGATTGCACCTGCACTGGAAGGGCACCAACGTCCCAGGCGGGAAGTTTGCTAGAGCTCTTCAGGAGGGTTTAAACTAGATGGGCAGTGGGTGGGAACCTGAGCTACAGATCAGATGATGGAGTAGATTAGATTATTTACAGTGTGGAAACAGGCCCTTCGGCCCAACAAGTCCACACCGACCCACCAAAGTGCGACCCACCCATACCCCTACATTTACCCCTTACCTAACACTACGGGCAATTTTAGCATGGCCAATTCACCTGACCCGCACATCTTTGGAGTGTGGGAGGAAACCGGAGCACCCGGAGGAAACCCACGCAGACACGGGGAGAATGTGCAAACTCCACACTGTCAGTCGCCTGAGACGGGAATTGAACCCGGGTCTCTGGCGCTGTGAGGCAGCAGTGCTAACCACTGTGCCACCGTGCCGCCACAGTAGGGAGAGAACAGCCAGATACATCATGCAGACAGTCTGTGAGGAGGGATAGGCACTTGGTAGGGCAATGATGCGGTTAGTGTGATGGGTTGAAGTATGTCTATTTTAATGTAATTAGTATTTGGAATAAGGGTGACCAACTCAGAGCATGGAACAGTACTTGGAACTATGATGTTGTGGCTATTACAGAGACTTGGATATCACAGGGACAGGAATGCTCGTAGGATGTTCCAGGGTTCAGATGTTGCAAGAGGAATGGGGCGGAGGAGGTAAAAGAGGTTCAGAGTTTGGGAGAAGATTTGTAGCTCGGGTGCTTGTTGTTGTGGTTCTGTTTGCTGAGCTGGGAATTTGTGTTGCAGATGTTTTGTCCTCTGTCTAGGTGGAAAAGCGCAGCAGGTCAGGCAGCATCCAAGGAGCAGGAGAAATCGGCGTTTCAGGCATAAGCTCTTCTTCAGGAATGAGGAGAGTGTGTCCAGCAGGCTAAGATAAAAGGTAGGGAGGAGGGACTTGGGGGAGGGGCGTTGGAAATGCGATAGGTGGAAGGAGGTCAAGGTGAGGGTGATAGGCCGGAGTGGGGTGGGGGCGGAGAGGTCAGGAAGAAGATTGCAGGTTAGGAAGGCGGTGCTGAGTTCGAGGAATTTGATTGAGACAAGGTGGGGAGAGGGGAAATGAGGAAACTGGAGAAATGTGAGTTCATTCCTTGTGGATGGAGGGTTCCTTCTATACTGGGGAGACAGGCCGTCTACTTACAAAATGTTTCAGAGAATGTATTTACCAAAAACAGATACCCGCGCAATTTCATCAACAGATGCCTAAGGGAAAGACAACGGAATAAGGACATGCCACAACCCAAAGGACTAGCCACACTACCATACATCAAAAACATTCCTGAACTGACAGCCAGACTACTGCGACCACTAGGACTCATAACAGCACACAAACCAACAGCCACTCTCAGACAACAACTCACCAGGACGAAGGACCTGATACCCAGCATGAGCAAAACCAATGTAGTGTACAAAATCCCATGCAAGGACTGCACAAAACACTACATAGGACAAACAGGAAGACAGCTAACAACCCGCATCCACGAACACCAACTAGCCACAAAATGACATGACCAGCTATCCTTAGTAGCCACACACTCAGATGACAAGCAACATGAATTCGACTGGGACAACACTGCTATTATAGGACAAACCAAACAGAGAACAGCCAGGGAATTCCTAGAGGCATGGTACTCATCCACTGATTCAATCAATAAGCACATCGACCTGGACCCAATATACCGGCCACTGCAACGGACAGCTGCAACTGACAACCGGAAGCGGCAGAGACAAACCACTATAAATGCCGGAGGAAACATCACAGAAGCGCTTCACGGGAGACTCCCAAGCACTGAGGGTGTCACCTAGACAGGGGACGAGACGTCTGCAACACAGATTCCCAGCTCAGTGAACAGAACCACGGTAAAAGAGGTGGGGAAGTGGCATTGCTAATCAGGGGTAGCATCACAGCTACAGAAAGGGAGGTCATCGAGGAGGGTTTCTCTTCAGACTCAGTATGGGTGGAAGTCAGAAACAGGAAGGGAATAGTCAGTATTGGGAGTTTTCCACAGTACACCCACCCCAATAACAACAGAGACAACTGGAAGGTGGATTTTGGAAATTTGTAGAAGTAACCAGGTTGTTGCCATGGGTGACTTTAAACTTCCCCAAAAATTGATTGGAACTTGCTCAATTCAAATAGTTTGGATGGCGCAGTTTTTGTCAGGTGTTTCCAGGAAGGGTTCCTGACACAATAGGTAGACAGGCCGACTAGAGGGGAGGCCATATTGGATTTGGTACTTGGCAACGAACCAGGCCAGATGTCAGATCTCTCGGTGGGAGAGCATTTCAGTGATAGTGATCACAACTCCCTGAACTTCCCTATAGTCATGGAGAAGGATAGGAACAGACGGTTTGGGAAAGTATATAACTGGGGGAGGGGGATTTACAATGTTATTAGGCAAGAATTGGGGCCCCTAAATTGGGAACAGATGTTCTCAGGAAAATGCACAACAGAAATGAGGAGGTTGTTTAGTGAGCACTTGCTGCGAGTGCTGGACAGGTTTGTCCCCTGAGGCAAGGAAGGGATGGTAGGGTGAAGGAACCTTGGGTGACAAGGAATATGAATCATCTAGTCAAGAGAAGAAGGAAGCTTACTTAGGGTTGAGGAGGCAAGGAACAGACAGGGATCTAGAGGGTTACAAGGTAGCCAGGATGCAATTGAAGAATGGACTTAGGAGAGTTGGTAGGGGTCATGGAAAAGGTTTAGCAGGTAGGATTAAGGAAAACCATAAGGTGTTCTACACTTATGTGAGGAACAAAAGGATGGCCAAAGTGAGGGTAGGGCCAATCAGGGGTATTGGAGGGAACTTGCATCTGGAGTCAGAGGAATTGGGGGAGGTCCTTAATGAATATTTTGCTCCAGTCTTCACAACTGAGAGGGATCTTGATGTTTCTGGGGACAGAGCGAAACAGACTGATATACTCAAACAGGTTGATGTTAGGAAGGAAGATGTGCTGAAAATTTTGAAAAACATAAGGATAGATAAGTCCCCTGGGTCAGATGGGATATACCCAAGGTTACTACAGGCGGTGAGGGAAAAGATTGCTGCACCTTTGGCAATGATCTTTGCGTCCTCACTGTCCACTGGAGTAGTGCCAGATGATTGGTGGGTGGCAAATATTATTCCCTTGTTCAAGAAAGGGAATAGAGATGATCCTTGGAATTACAGACCAGTCAGTCTTACATCTGTGCTGGGCAAAGTATTGGAGAGGATTCTGAGAGACAGGATTTATGATTACTTGGAGAATCATAGTTAGATTAGAGATAGTCAGCATGGCTTTGTGAGGGGCAGGTCATGCCTCACAAACCTTATTGAATTCTTTGAGGATGTCATTTAACACATTGATGAAGGTAGGGCAGTGGATGTGGTGTACATGGATTTTAGCAAGGCGTTTGATAAGGTTCCCCATTGTAGGCTTATTCAGAAAGGAAGGAGGCATGGGATACAGGGAAACTTGTCTGTCTGGATACAAAGGGTGGTGGTAGACGGAAAATATTCAGCCTGGAGCTCAGTGACCAGTGGTGATCACTGGGATCTCTGCTGTTTGTGATTTTTATAAATGACTTGAATGAGGAAGTGGAAGGTTGGGTTAGTAAGTTTACCGATGACACAAAGGTTGGTGGAGTTGTGGATAATGTGGAGGGCTGTTGTAGGTTGCAACGGGCCATTGACAGGATGCAGAACTGGGCTGGTTAGAGGCAAGTGGAGTTCAATCTGGAAAACTGTGAAGGGATTCACTCTGAAAGGTTGAATATGAACATAGATTACGGGGTTAAAGGCAGGATTCTTGGCAATGTGGAAGAACAGAGGGATCTTGGGGTCCATGTCCATAGATCCCTCCCAAGCTGCCACCCAGGTTGATAGCGTTGTTCAGAAAGCGTATGGTGTGTTGGCTTTCATTAGCGGGGGATTGAGTTTAAGAGCCGCAAGGTTATGCTGCAGCTCTATAGAGCCCTGGTTAGACCACACTTGGAACATTGTGTTCAGTTCTGGTCGCCTCATTATAGGGAAGATGTGGAAGCTTTAGAGAGGGTGCAGAGGAGATTTACCAGGATGCTGCCTGGACTGGAGGGCATGACTTCTGAAGAAAGGTTGAGGGAGCTAGGGCTTTTCTCATTGGAGCAGAGAAGGATGACAGGTGGGTTGATAGAGGTATGCAAGATGAAGAGAGGCATAAATGGAGTGGATGGACAGAGGCTTTTTCCCAGGGTGCAAATGTCCATCACAAAGGGGCATCATTTTAAGGTGACTGGAGGAAGGGTAAGAGGAGATGTCAGAGGTAGGTTCTCCACACAGAGTGGTGGGTGTGTGGAATGCACTGCCAGCAGAGGTTGGCAGAATCAGAGACATTAGGGTCATTAAAGCAACTCTTGGATAGACACATGAAAGGTATGTAGGTTAGTTTGATCTTAGAGTAGGATAAAGGGCTGGAACAACATCGAGGGCCTAAAGGGCTGTACCGTTCTATGTTCTAACTGCGGGAATTCCGAGCTTCCCAGCAACTTCCACAACCTCAGAATTTTGCACAGGGCACACTCTCTCTGAAATACAAGCTCTGTTACACACTCTCAGAAATACACACTGTTACACTCTCTCTGAAATACACGCCCAGTTACACACTCTCTGAAATACACGCCTTGTTACACTCTCTCTGAAATACACGCCCTGTTACACTCTCTCTGAAATACACGCCTTGTTACACTGTCTCTGAAATACACGCCTTGTTACACTCTCCCTGAAATACACGCCCTGTTACACTCTCTCTGAAATACACGCTCTGTTACACTCATTCTGAAATACACACTGTTACAGTCTCTCTGAAATACAAGCTCTGTTACACTCTCTCTGAAATACACGCCTTGTTACACTCTCTCTGAAATACACGCCTTGTTACACTCTCCCTGAAATACACGCCCTGTTACACTCTCTCTGAAATACACGCTCTGTTACACTCATTCTGAAATACACGCCCTGTTACACTCTCTCTGAAATACACGCCCAGTTACACTCTCTCTGAAATACACGCCCTGTTACACTCTCTGAAATACATGCCCTGTTACACTCTCTCTGAACCACACGCCCTGTTACACTCTATCTGAATGACACGCACTGTTTAAGTATTTGGAAATGCAGCAGACAATTTATACACAGCAAGATCCCACAACCAACTTTGGGGGTGTGACCTTCCGACAGTGCCTGCTCCCTCGGTGCTGACCCTCCCACAGTGCCCACTCCCTCAGCGCTGACCTTCCGACAGTGCCTGCTCCCTCAGCGTTGACCTTCCGACAATGCCCACCCCCTCAGTGCTGACCCTCCGACAGTGCCCGCTCCCTCAGCACTGACCCTCCCACAGTGCTGACCCTCCGATAGTGTGGCGCTCCCTCAGCACTGATCCTCCAAGAGTGCCCACTCCCTCAGTGCTGACCTTTGTACAGTGCCTGCTCCCTCAGCACTGACCCTCCGGCAGTGCCCGCTCCCTCAGCACTGACCCTCCCACAGTACCCGCTCCCTCAGCGTTGACCTTCCGACAGTGCCCGCTTCCTCAGTGCTGACCCTCCCAAATTGCCCACCCCCTCAGTGCTGACCCTCCGATAGTGTGGCGCTCCCTCAGCACTGATCCTCCGAGAGTGACCACTCCCTCAGTGCTGACCCTCTGACAGTGCCCATCCCCTCAGTGCTGACCCTCCGATAGTGTGGCGCTCCCTCAGCACTGATCCTCCGAGAGTGACCACTCCCTCAGTGCTGACCCTCCGATAGTGTGGCGCTCCCTCAGCACTGATCCTCCGAGAGTGCCCACTCTCTCAGTGCTGACCTTTGTACAGTGCCCGCTCCCTCAGCACTGACCCTCCGACAGTGCCCGCTCCCTCAGCACTGACCCTCCGGCAGTGCCCGCTCCCTCAGCACTGACCCTCCGACAGTGCCCACTCCCTCAGCACTGATACCGAGTTGTGGGCCTGCTTTACAGTGTCTCTGGCCTCACTGGGGTAAGGTTTAAACCCACAGTCCCTTGGCCTCTGAGCTGAGAGAGATCCCCACTCATGTTGCTGGAGATAATATCACACCCAGAAAACCTGCAGCGAACAAGGAGGGAGTGTGTGGCTGGAACATGCCCAATGTAGTTACCCTTTCCTAAAACCCACACTGTCCCTCAACGGTGAGCACATATTTACACGAATCTACCATGTTGGTAAATTGAAGTGGAAAGAGATTGTTAAATTTCATTCCTCATTGAAAGCTGAGGGTTTTATAGGAGTGTCGGCTGCACAGTGTACAATATTACTCAGAGCTGGGGGAAGGGCCAGTCTCATGCAGACAGGCAGTTTCTGCTGTACTGTGGCTAACACATTAGCGTGAGAGAATGAGAACCGAGTACTGAAATGAGATGTTGCTTTAAAAGGAAGTGTAGATACAGGAATAGGTCAGAAATCACTCTTTCACTTCAGGCTCCAGGTTTCAATGGAACTCACCTTTGATCCCACTGCAAGGCAGGATACTGCCCCCATCCTGGAAGTGTCTGATGGGGACAGTGTAGAGAGAGCTTTACTGTGTATCCCGGCCCCCACAAACTCCTGCCCCAGCGCTGACCCTCCGGCAGTGCGGCACTCTCTCAGCACTGACCCTCCGGCAGTGCGGCACTCCCTCAGTATTGAACCTCCGACAGTGCGGCACTCCCTCAGCACTGACCCTCCGACAATGCCCACTCCCTCAGCGCTGACCCTCTGACAATATGGGGCTCCCTCAGCACTGAACCTCCGACAGTGCGGCACTCCCTCAGCACTGACACTCCGACAATGCCACCTCCCTCAGCGCTGACTGTCCAACAGTGCGGCACTCCCTCAGCACTGACCCTCCGACAATGCCCACTCCTTCAGCACTGACCCTCCAGCTGTGCCTAGTCCCTCAGCACTGACCCTCTGACAGTGCCCGCTCCCTCAGCACAAACCCTCCGACAATGCCCACTCCCTCAGCACTGAACCTCCGACAGTGCCCGCTCCCTCAGCACTGACCCTCCGATAATGCCCACTCCCTCAGCACTAACCCTCCAGCTGTGCCTACTCCCTCAGCACTGACCCTCCAGCTGTGCCCACTCCCTCAGCACTGACCCTCTGACAGTGCCCGCTTTCTCAGCACTGACCCTCTGACAGTGCCTACTCCCTCAGCACTCACCCTCCCACAATGCCCGCTCCCTCAGCACTGACCCTCCAGCTGTGCTCACTCCCTCAGCACTGACCCTCTGACAGTGCCCACTCCCTCAGCGCTGACCCTCTGACAGTGCCCGCTCCCTCAGCACTGACCCTCCAACAGTGCCCGCTCCCTCAGCACTGACCCTCCTACAGTGCGGCACTCCCTCAGCACTGACCCTCCGACAGTGCCCGCTCCCTCAGCACGGACCCTCTGATATTGTGGCACTCCCTCAGCACTGACCCTCCGACAGTGCGGCACTCCCTCAGCACTGACCCTCCGACAGTGCCCGCTCCCTCAGCACTGACCCTCCGACAGTGCCCGCTCCCTCAGTGCTGACCCTCCGACAGTGCCCGCTCCCTCAGCACGGACCCTCCGACAGTGCCCGCTCCCTCAGCACTGACCCTCCGACAGTGCCCACTCCCTCAGCACTGACCCTCCGACAGTGCCCACTCCCTCAGCACTGACCCTCCGACAGTGCCCACTCCCTCAGCACTGACCCTTGGGCAGTGAGGAGGTGACAATATGCCAGAGGGCATTGAGGTTGAAATGGATTAAATAAAAACCAAGCGTTGCCAGGTTAATGATTAACCACAGACAGGGCTAGACCCTCATGAACTGGGCGGGCAGAGTGGGAGTTACAGATGGCACCAGGGGGTGGTGTCCTCTCTCTCTCTCCGTGTTCCCTGGCACATGGACAGGACCAGTCCTGAGCAGGACCCCGTCGTGAACGCGCACGGGTGCATTGCGCAGTGCGCGTGCCCGCCGCGCCTGGGAGTGGCGGAGGCGCGCTCCGGGTGTGTGTAAACCGAGAGAGATCGGTGCGGGGAGAGTGGGGCTGCTGGCCGAGTCGGTAAGTGAGATTGGGAACATCAGGGAGGAGGGACAAGGGGGGGGTGGGGAGAGAGAGACAGACACACACACACACACTGTAACAGGAAGGGGGAGAGAGACTGTAACAGGGAGGGAGAGAGAGAGACAGACTGTAACAGAGGGAGAGAGAGATTGTAACAGGAAGGGGGAGAGAGAGACAGACAGACAGACAGACACACACTGTAACAGGAAGGGGGAGAGAGAGAGATTGTAACAGGGAGGGGGGAGAGAGAGAGACAGACAGACAGACACACACACACAGTAACAGGGAGGGGGGAGAGAGAGAGAGAGAGACTAACAGAGGGAGAGGGGAATGAGAGAGAGAGAGAGACTGTATAGAGGGAGAGAGAGAGGAAGAGAGACTCTAATAGGGAGGGAGAGAGACAGACATACACACTCTAACAGGAAGGGGGAGAGCGAGAAAGAGAGAGACTGTAACAAGGAGAGAGAGAGAGATTGTAACAGAGGGAGGGAGAGAGAGAGAGACTAACAGAGGGAGAGGGGAACGAGAGAGACTGTAACAGAGGGAGAGACTGTAACAGAGGGAGGGAGAGAGAGACGGTAACAGAGGGAGGGGAGAGAAAAAGAGACTAACAGAGAGAGGGAGAGAGAGACTAACACAGGGAGAGAGAGATTGTAACAGAGGAAAAGAGAGAGAAAAAAAACAGACTGTAACAGAGGGAGGGAGGGAGGGGGAGAAAGTGGGGGGGGAGAAAGTGGGGGGGGGGAGAGAGAGAGAGACACTGTTACAGCGGGAGAAGGAGAGAGAGGGAGAGATGCTAACAGAGGGGAATCCCTGTAAATACTGACACACTCCCCCCTCCTCCCCGGGACCCCCTGTAAATAGTAACACTCGGACCCTCCCCTGTAAATATGTACACACTTCTCGCCCCGCCCCAGGACCCCTGTAAAGAGTGACATATTCCTTCTTCCTGAGCTGAAAATGTGTTGCTGGAAAAGCGCAGCAGGTCAGGCAGCATCCAAGGAACAGGAAATTCGACGTTTCGGGCATAAGCCCTTCACCTTCCCCCATGGACCTCCTGTAAATACTGACACACTCCCCTCCGGGGATCCCCTGTAAATACTGACAAACACCCCCCAGAATCCTCTGTAAATACTGACTCACTCCACCCACGATATCAGGGAATGATCCGATTGGGATGCAGTAATTGGCCTGTTTTGATGGAGATCAGTGACTTGGTGCATACCAGGGGTGGTCAGGCCTGTGACAGTAAGCTGATAATTTTGGGATTTTGCATTTTTTCTTGGTTATCGTTCATGCTGGTGTGTCTGTGTGTGTGTGTCTGTCTGTGTGTGTGTGTGTCTGTCTGTCTGGGTGTGTGTGCTGTGTCAATGCTGATCTCTCCACCCTGTGCGTGTGGATTGACACAAACCACTTTGTGAAAGTGTGCTTCACTCTGGTCTGGGAACACAACGGTGCTAACTAGAAAACAGCCCAACGAGTAACACGTTGAAGCTCATCTGGAACCTCTAGGGTGAGTCCTGCCAGCGGTGTCGGAGTTGCAGGTGGTTAGTTTGTACAACAGGAACACACTGCAGTTACACTCTGGGAAACGGTACGGCGCACGTTGCACTGTCCTTGTCTCTAGGCACCACAGGCACCCCATTGTCAGCTCTGAATGGTCCCCATTAGCGGCGGTCCACACCCCCACCCTCAGGATGACTGTTAACCACGCCTCTCTTTGCCCAACTGGTTTTCTGTCTATCTCTGGGCTCAGAGTTAACGTTCTGCGTCGAGATGACCTTCTCTCAGAACTCAGAGTTAACCTTCTGACATATTCTCTCAGAACTCATGTTGCCGAAAGGTCTCTCGCTCCGAAATGTGAACTGCTTTCTTTGCATGGGGATGATTATTGGCTCTGCAGAGCTTTTCCAGCAATTTCTGTTTCTGATTTACAGCATCTGCTGTTCTTTTTGGCTTCAGTCGGGATCTTGTATCCTTCGGTCAGGTCACCCCTCACCCCGCTAAACTCCAGTCAAAACAGGCCCAGTCTGCCCAACCTATTCCCCATGGGTGGCTGCTCATTCCAGGTATTGTACGAGTGAAGCCCCCCCAGTGTATTTACAGGATTAAATCACTGCGGATGCTGGAAATCCAGACCGAAAACAAAATGTGCTGGATTTGTGGGCGGCACGGTGGCACAGTGGTTAGCACTGCTGTCTGACAGCGCCTGAGACCCGGGTTCAATTCCCGACTCAGGCGACTGACTGTGTGGAGTTTGCACATTCTCCCCGTGTCTGCGTGGGTTTCCTCCGGGTGCTCCGGTTTCCTCCCACAGTCCAAAGATGTGCGTGTTAGGTGAATTGGCCGTGCCAAATTGCCCGTAGTGTTAGGTAAGGGGTAAATGTAGGGGTATGGGTGGGTTGCGCTTCGGTGGGTCGGTGTGGACTTGTTGGGCCGAAGGGCCTGTTTCCGCATTGTAAGTAATCTAATCTAATCCCAGCGGGTCTGTTGGAAGGAGAACGAGCCAACATTTCCAATCAGAGCTCTGATGAAGAGTCATCCAGACTCGAAACGTTATCTTGCTCTCTCTCCAAGGATGCTGCCCTGACCCCACTCAGATCTTGTTTCCGTCCAAGGTATTGATATCGTTCTGAAATCAGAACTGCACACTCGAAGTGTGGTCTCACCAAAGCCTGAATTGCATCCTTCCTTTGATGTTCAAGTCCTCATGTAATAAAGAATAGCACCCCATTGTCTTCCAATTGCCTCCAGCCCAGTGTTCTGTGACTCCTGATACATTGACACACCCTCATCATCAGCAATCTCATGCCTCTCCCACAATGCACAATCATCACACTCCACTGAGTTCAACCAGAGATATCCGTACCCTCCGGCCCTGTAACCACCACAGTCCCAATGGTATGTCCCGGCATAAGATGGTGTTGACAGGTGAACCTTGTGGAACTCTGGGGCATACAAGGCAAGTCTTGTTCCTGAAACCACACGGGGTTGCGACAGGCTGAGCTGTTACACAGGACGGGGGGTTACACAAGGAGATTTCAGCTGCTGACGTTGCACAACGTTGCAGTGTTCACTTCAAACTGTAAAGCAGACAGTGAGTGACCCTTACCCTGCTGAATAAACACTGACACTCTACGGTTACACAGTGAGTGACCATTACCCTGCTGTATAAACACTGACTCTGTACGGTTACACAGTGAGTGATCCTTACCCTGCTGTATAAACACTGACTCTCTACGGTTACACAGTGAGTGACCATCACCCTGCTGTATAAACACTGACTCTGTACGGTTACACAGTGAGTGACCCTTACCCTGCTGTATAAACACTGACTCTCTACGGTTACACAGTGAGTGACCATCACCCTGCTGTATAAACACTGACTCTCTACGGTTACACAGTGAGTGACCCTTACCCTGCTGAATAAACCCTGACTCTGTACGGTTACACAGTGAGTGACCATCACCCTGCTGAATAAACACTGACTCTATACGGTTTCACAGCGAGTGACCCTTACCCTGCTAAATAAACACTGACTCTGTACCGTTACACAGTGAGTGACCATTACCCTGCTAAATAAACACTGACTCTGTACCGTTACACAGTGAGTGACCATCACCCTGCTGAATAAACACTGACTCTCTACGGTTAAACAATGAGTGACCATCACCCTGCTGAATAAACACTGACTCTCTACGGTTACACAGTGAGTGACCATTACCCTGCTAAATAAACACTGACTCTATACGGTTTCACAGCGAGTGACCCTTACCCTGCTAAATAAACACTGACTCTGTACCGTTACACAGTGAGTGACCATCACCCTGCTGAATAAACACTGACTCTCTACGGTTAAACAATGAGTGACCATTACCCTGCTGAATAAACACTGACTCTGTACGGTTACACAGCGAGTGACCCTTACCCTGCTAAATAAACACTGACTCTGTACCGTTACACAGTGAGTGACCATCACCCTGCTGAATAAACACTGACTCTCTACGGTTAAACAATGAGTGACCATTACCCTGCTGAATAAACACTGACTCTGTACGGTTACACAGCGAGTGACCCTTACCCTGCTAAATAAACACTGACTCTGTATGGTTACACAGTGAGTGACACTTACCCTGCTGAATAAACCCTGACTCTCTATGGTTACACAATGAGTGACCATTACCCTGCTGAATAAACATTGACTCTGTACGGTTCCACAGTGAGTGACCCCTACCCTGCAGAATAAACCCTGATTCTGTACAGTTATACAGGGAGTGACCCTTACCCTGCTGAATAAACACTGACTCTGTACGGTTACACAGTGAGTGACCATTACACTGCTGAATAAACCCTGACTCTGTACGGTTACACAGTGAGTGACCCTTACCTTGCTGTATAAACACTGACTCTGTACCGTTACACAGTGAGTGACCATTACCCTGCTGAATAAACCCTGACTCTGTACGGTTACACAGTGAGTGACCCTTACCCTGCTGTATAAACACTGACTCTGTACCGTTACACAGTGAGTGACCATTACCCTGCTGAATAAACCCTGACTCTCTATGGTTACACAATGAGTGACCATTACCCTGCTGAATAAACATTGACTCTGTACGGTTCCACAGTGAGTGACCCCTACCCTGCAGAATAAACCCTGATTCTGTACAGTTATACAGGGAGTGACCCTTACCCTGCTGAATAAACACTGACTCTGTACGGTTACACAGTGAGTGACCATTACACTGCTGAATAAACCCTGACTCTGTACGGTTACACAGTGAGTGACCCTTACCTTGCTGTATAAACACTGACTCTGTACCGTTACACAGTGAGTGACCATTACCCTGCTGAATAAACCCTGACTCTGTACGGTTACACAGTGAGTGACCCTTACCCTGCTGTATAAGCACTGACTCTGTACCGTTACACAGTGAGTGACCATTACCCTGCTGAATAAACCCTGACTCTCTATGGTTACACAATGAGTGACCATTACCCTGCTGAATAAACATTGACTCTGTACGGTTCCACAGTGAGTGACCCCTACCCTGCAGAATAAACCCTGATTCTGTACAGTTATACAGGGAGTGACCCTTACCCTGCTGAATAAACACTGACTCTGTACGGTTACACAGTGAGTGACCATTACACTGCTGAATAAACCCTGACTCTGTACGGTTACACAGTGAGTGACCCTTACCCTGCTGTATAAACACTGACTAGGTACGATTACACAGTGAGTGACCCTTACCCTGCTGAATAAACCCTGACTCTGTACGGTTACACAGTGAGTGACACTTACCCTGCTGAATAAACCCTGACTCTGTACGGTTACACAGTGAGTGACCCTTTGCCTGCTGAAGAAACACTGACTCTATACGGTTTCACAGTGAGTGACCATTACACTGCTGAATAAACCCTGACTCTGTACGGTTACACAGTGAGTGACCCTTACCCTGCTGTATAAACACTGACTCTGTACCGTTACACAGTGAGTGACCATTACCCTGCTGAATAAACCCAGACTCTGTACGGTTACACAGTGAGTGACCCTTACCCTGCTGTATAAACACTGACTCTGTACCGTTACACAGTGAGTGACCCTTACCCTGCTGAATAAACACTGACTCTGTACGGTTACACAGTGAGTGACCCTAAACCCTGCTGAATAAACACTGACTAGGTACGATTACACAGTGAGTGACCCTTACCCTGCTGAATAAACCCTGACTCTGTACGGTTACACAGTGAGTGACCCTTACCCTGCTGAATAAACACTGACTCTATACGGTTTCACAGTGAGTGACCCTTACCCTGCTGAATAAACACTGACTCTATACGGTTTCACAGTGAGTGACCCTTACCCTGCTGAATAAACCCTGACTCTGTACGGTTACACAGTGAGTGACCCTTACCCTGCTGAATAAACCCTGACTCTGTACGGTTACACAGTGAGTGACCCTTTGCCTGCTGAATAAACACTGACTCTATACGGTTTCACAGTGAGTGACCATTACACTGCTGAATAAACCCTGACTCTGTACGGTTACACAGTGAGTGACCCTTACCCTGCTGCATAAACACTGACTCTGTACCGTTACACAGTGAGTGACCATTACCCTGCTGAATAAACCCTGACTCTGTACGGTTACACAGTGAGTGACCCTTACCCTGCTGTATAAACACTGACTCTGTACCGTTACACAGTGAGTGACCCTTACCCTGCTGAATAAACACTGACTCTGTACGGTTACACAGTGAGTGACCCTAAACCCTGCTGAATAAACACTGACTAGGTACGATTACACAGTGAGTGACCCTTACCCTGCTGAATAAACCCTGACTCTGTACGGTTACACAGTGAGTGACACTTACCCTGCTGAATAAACCCTGACTCTGTACGGTTACACAGTGAGTGACCCTTTGCCTGCTGAATAAACACTGACTCTGTACGGTTACACAGTGAGTGACCCCTACCCTGCTGAATAAACCCTGATTCTGTACAGTTATACAGTGAGTGACTTATTTACCCTGCTGAATAAACACTGACTAGGTACGGTTACACAGTGAGTGACCCTTACCCTGCTGAATAAACCTTGACTCTGTACGGTTACACAGTGAGTGACCCTTACCCTGCTGAATAAACACTGACTCTGTACGGTTACACAGTGAGTGGCCCTTACACTGCTGAATAAACACTGACTCTGTAAGTTTACACAGTGAGTGACCATTACCCTGCTGTATAAACACTGACTCTGTACGGTTACACAGTGAGTGACCCTTTGCCTGCTGAATAAACACTGACTCTGTACGGTTACACAGTGAGTGACCCTTACCCTGCTGAATAAACCCTGACACTGTACGGTTACACAGTGAGTGACACTTACCCTGCTGAATAAACACTGACTCTGTACGGTTACACAGTGAGTGACCCTTACCCTGCTGTATAAACACCGACTCTGTACCGTTACACAGTGAGTGACCCTTACCCTGCTGAATAAACACTGACTCTGTACGGCTACACAGTGAGTGACCCTTACCCTGCTGAACAAACACTGACTAGGTACGGTTACACAGTGAGTGACACTTACCCTGCTGAATAAACACTGACTAGGTACAGTTACACAGTGAGTGACCCTTAGCCTGCTGAATAAACCTTGACTCTGTACAGTTACACAGTGAGTGACCCTTACCCTGCTGAATAAACACTGACTCTGTACGGTTACACAGTGAGTGACCCTTTGCCTGCTGAATAAACACTGACTCTGTACGGTTACACAGTGAGTGACCCCTACTCTGCTGAATAAACCCTGATTCTGTACAGTTATACAGTGAGCGACCCTTACCCTGCTGAATAAACACTGACTCTGTATGGTTACACAGTGAATGACCCTTACCCTGCTGTATAAATACTGACTCTGTACGGTTACACAGTGAGTGACCCTTACCCTGCTGAATAAACCCTGACTCTGTACGGTTACACAGTGAGTGACCCTTACCCTGCTGAATAAACACTGACTCTGTACAGTTACACAGTGAGTGACCCTTACCCTGCTGAATAAACACTGACTCTGTACGGTTACACAGTGAGTGACCCTTACCCTGCTGTATAAACACTGACTAGGTACGATTACACAGTGAGTGACCCTTACCCTGCTGAATAAACCCTGACTCTGTACGGTTACACAGTGAGTGACACTTACCCTGCTGAATAAACACTGACTAGGTACAGTTACACAATGAGTGACCCTTAGCCTGCTGAATAAACCCTGACTCTGTACAGTTACACAGTGAGTGACCATTACCCTGCTGTATAAACACTGACTCTGTACGGTTACACAGTGAGTGACCCTTACCCTGCTGAATAAACACTGACTCTGTATGGTTACACAGTGAATGACCTTTACCCTGCTGTATAAATACTGACTCTGTATGGTTACACAGTGAGTGACCGTTACCCTGCTGAATAAACCCTGACTCTGTACAGTTACACAGTGAGTGACTTATTTACCCTGCTGAATAAACACTGACTAGGTACGGTTACACAGTGAGTGACCCTTACCCTGCTGTATAAACACTGACTCTGTCCGGTTGCACAGTGAGTGACCATTACCCTCCTGAATAAATACTGACTCTGTACGGTTACACAGTGAGTGACCCTTACCTTGCTGTATAAATACTGACTCTGTATGGTTACACAGTGAGTGACCATTACCCGGCTGAATAAATCCTGACTCTGTACAGTTACACAGTGAGTGACCATTACCCTGTTGAATAAACACTGACTCTGTTTATTCAGCAGGCAAAGGGTCACTCACTGTGTAACCGTACACTGACTCTGTACAATTACAGTGAGTGACCCTTACCCTGCTGTATAAATACTGACTCTGTATGGTTACACAGTGAGTGACCCTTACCCTCCTGAATAAACACTGACTCTGTACAGTTACACAGTGAGTGACCCTTACCCTGCTGTATAAACACTGACTCTGTACGGTTGCACAGTGAGTGACCCTTACCCTGCTGAATAAACACTGACTCTGTACGGTTACACAGTGAGTGACCCTTACCCTGCTGTATAAACACCGACTCTGTACCGTTACACAGTGAGTGACCCTTACCCTGCTGAATAAACACTGACTCTGTACGGCTACACAGTGAGTGACCCTTACCCTGCTGAACAAACACTGACTAGGTACGGTTACACAGTGAGTGACACTTACCCTGCTGAATAAACACTGACTAGGTACAGTTACACAGTGAGTGACCCTTAGCCTGCTGAATAAACCTTGACTCTGTACAGTTACACAGTGAGTGACCCTTACCCTGCTGAATAAACACTGACTCTGTACGGTTACACAGTGAGTGACCCTTTGCCTGCTGAATAAACACTGACTCTGTACGGTTACACAGTGAGTGACCCCTACTCTGCTGAATAAACCCTGATTCTGTACAGTTATACAGTGAGCGACCCTTACCCTGCTGAATAAACACTGACTCTGTATGGTTACACAGTGAATGACCCTTACCCTGCTGTATAAATACTGACTCTGTACGGTTACACAGTGAGTGACCCTTACCCTGCTGAATAAACCCTGACTCTGTACGGTTACACAGTGAGTGACCCTTACCCTGCTGAATAAACACTGACTCTGTACAGTTACACAGTGAGTGACCCTTACCCTGCTGAATAAACACTGACTCTGTACGGTTACACAGTGAGTGACCCTTACCCTGCTGTATAAACACTGACTAGGTACGATTACACAGTGAGTGACCCTTACCCTGCTGAATAAACCCTGACTCTGTACGGTTACACAGTGAGTGACACTTACCCTGCTGAATAAACACTGACTAGGTACAGTTACACAATGAGTGACCCTTAGCCTGCTGAATAAACCCTGACTCTGTACAGTTACACAGTGAGTGACCATTACCCTGCTGTATAAACACTGACTCTGTACGGTTACACAGTGAGTGACCCTTACCCTGCTGAATAAACACTGACTCTGTATGGTTACACAGTGAATGACCTTTACCCTGCTGTATAAATACTGACTCTGTATGGTTACACAGTGAGTGACCGTTACCCTGCTGAATAAACCCTGACTCTGTACAGTTACACAGTGAGTGACTTATTTACCCTGCTGAATAAACACTGACTAGGTACGGTTACACAGTGAGTGACCCTTACCCTGCTGTATAAACACTGACTCTGTCCGGTTGCACAGTGAGTGACCATTACCCTCCTGAATAAATACTGACTCTGTACGGTTACACAGTGAGTGACCCTTACCTTGCTGTATAAATACTGACTCTGTATGGTTACACAGTGAGTGACCATTACCCTGCTGAATAAATCCTGACTCTGTACAGTTACACAGTGAGTGACCATTACCCTGTTGAATAAACACTGACTCTGTTTATTCAGCAGGCAAAGGGTCACTCACTGTGTAACCGTACACTGACTCTGTACAATTACAGTGAGTGACCCTTACCCTGCTGTATAAATACTGACTCTGTATGGTTACACAGTGAGTGACCCTTACCCTCCTGAATAAACACTGACTCTGTACAGTTACACAGTGAGTGACCCTTACCCTGCTGTATAAACACTGACTCTGTACGGTTGCACAGTGAGTGACCCTTACCCTGCTGTATAAACACTGACTCTGTACGGTTGCACAGTGAGTGACCCTTACCCTGCTGTATAAACCCTGACTCTGTACGGTTACACAGTGAGTGACCCTTACCCTGCTGTATAAACACTGACTCTGTACGGTTACACAGTGAGTGACCCTTACCCTGCTGTATAAACACTGACTCTGTACGGTTGCACAGTGAGTGACCCTTACCCTGCTGTATAAACACTGACTCTGTACGGTTACACAGTGAGTGACTGTCAGTTAACATTGTATTCTGGAGTTCAGAATGATGAGTGGAATCTCCTCGAAACCTATAAAAATGTAATAGGTCTGGACTGGGTAAATGCAGGAAAGACATTTCTGATGACGGAGGTGTCTGGAACCAAGGCCATAGTCTCAGCACATAGGCTGAACCGTTCGGTGAAGATAAAGTCTCATTGTCACAGAGGTCGATAGGTCTCCTCTCTTATAAGACCATAAGGAATACGAACAGGAAAAGCCATTTGGCCCATTTATTCCGTGCCTCTTTGTCGTGGACTCTCCCTTGAGGGGTAACATCCTGTCAGCATTTACCCTGCCAAGCCTCTGAGGACTCCCGCATGTTTCAATGCGATCACCCCTCCTGCTTTGAAACTGCAGTGAGTAGAGCCCCTCCATACGGGGCATCATCTTAGTGAGCCCTCTCTGAACTGACTGCAGTAAAATGATATCTTTCCTTAAATCACTGCTCATAGTGCTCCAGTTGTGGTCTCCGCAGCACCATGTTCAGTTACCATAAGGCTCCCTTGTTCTTAAACTCTAACCCCTTTGAAATAAGGAGCAACATTCCACGACCCTTCCTGATTACCTGTTGCCCCTGGGTACTGGCTTTCTGTGCGTTGTACATAACCTCTCCTAAGTCCCTTTGTATTGCAGCTTCCTGCAGTTTCTCTCCATTTCAATAACACTATTCTTTTGTTCTCCCTTCCAAAATGAACAACTTCACATTTTCACACATTATTCTCTATTTGCCAACTTTTTACCCTCTTAACCTACCAATATCTCCCAATAAACTGTTTGTATCCCTCCCACAATCTGCATTCCCAATTAGCCGGCAAATTTGGCGACAGTACATTCACGTCCTTCCCCCAAGTCATTGATATATATCAGAAACAATGATCACAAGGATTGTAAACAATGGTAATATATATTGTAAACAATGATAACATCCAGTGGGAAACCATGGTAATGCCCAATGGAAAACGATGATAGTATCTAATGGGAAACCATGGTAACATTCTAATGGGAAACAATGGTAATATCTAATGGGAACAATGGTAATATCTAATGGGAAACCATGGTAATATTTATGGGAAACAATGAAATTATCTAATGGGAAACCATGGTAATACCTCATGGGAAATAATGGTAACATTCTAATGGGAAACAGGTTGCATTCTAATGAGAAACAATGATAATATCTAATGGGAACAATGGCAATATCTAGTGGGAAACCATGGTAACATTCTAATGGGAAACAGGTTACATTCTAATGGAAAACAATGGTAAAATCTAATGGGAAACAGGTAACATTCTAATGGGAAACAGGTTACATTCTAATGGGAAACAGGTTACATTCTAATGGAAAACAATGGTAAAATCTAATGGGAAACAGGTTACATTCTAATGGGAAACAATGATAATATCTAATGGGAACAATGGTAATATCTAGTGGGAAACCATGGTAATATTTAATGGGAAATGATGGTAATATTTATTGGAAACAGTTGCAATCCCAGCAGTGATCCCTGTGGAGTCCATTGGTCACGGGTCAGCAACCTGAAAAAGATCCCTTATCCCCACTCGGCCAATTCCCTATTCTGGCCAGTAACCCACCTCCAACACTGCAGGCTCTTGTGACTTAACCTTTTGCGACGCACTTTCTCGAACACCTTCTGGAAGTCCACACTGACCGGATCGCCTCCGGTTGAAACTTCCTTGAAAATCTCGAAGACATTAGTCAGCTACGATTTCCCTTTCATGACACTGCTCGATCAGGTGGTGATTTTCCAAATGTTCCCGCTATCACTTCCTAAATAATTGATTCCAATACTTTCCCAACAATAAATGTTCGGCCAATTGGTCGATAGTTACATGCTTTTTGCCTCCTTCCCTTTTGAATAGGGTGCCACATTGGCAGTTTTCCAATCCAGAATCCAAGGATTTTTGGAAAGTTATAACCAATGCATCCGCTATCTCTCCAGCTTCCTCTTTGAGGATCCTAGGATATAAACCATCAGAGGCAGGGGACTTAGCTGCCTTGCGTTTCTCTAATCCGACTTCTCTAGTGACGGTGAGGTTCCTCCCCTTTATTCTTTAGTATTATTGGAATGTTTGAAGTATTTTCCACCGTAACGTCTGACACAAAATACGAGTTGAACTGCTCTGCCATTTCCTTGTTCCCCAAAAGCATCTCCCCAGATTCATTTTCGAAGGGGATGTGTTCGCTTTGACCTCTCTTCCCATTTTATATATTTACAGTAGCTCTTACTGTCAGATTTTATATTCCTTGCTAGTTTGCCCTTGAAGTATATTTTCTGTGTCTTTATTATTTTACTTTGTTGGATTCTTACTTATTCTCAGTCTTTGGGGCTATCACTGACTTTTACCTCCTTGATGTGCAATTTCTTTTAACTTGATACTCTCCTGACCTTGGTTAGCCATAGTTGGTTTAACCCTCTCTCTGACTCTTTCCTCCTTACTGCTGGAGTGTCACAAATTACCTTCTTAAATGTCTGCCACTCGTGCCCACTGCTTTTCTGCTCCTCTATCTACATCAGCTAACTCAATTTCTCATTCCATTGCAATTCCCTTTATTTAAGTTAAACACTTGTTCTGACTCAATCTTCTCACTCTCAAAGTGAATATTAAGTATTATCATGTTATGATCACTACTCCCAATGTGATTTTTTTTAAAACTCAGAGGTCATTTAGAGTCATAGAGATGTACAGCATGGAAATAGACCTTTCAGTCCAACTCATCCATACCAACCAGATATCCTTAATTAATCTAGACCTATTTTCCAGCATTTGGGCCATATCCCTCTAAATCCTTTGTAATCCAGATGCCTTTGAATGTTGCTACTGTACCAGCCTCCACCACTTCCTCTGGCAGCTCATTCCATACACGCATCACCCTCTGCATGAAAAAGTTGTCCCTTAGGTTCCTTTTAAATCTTTCCCCTCTCATCTTAAACCTATGCCCTCTAGTTTTGGACTCCCAACCCTGGAGAAAAGACCTTGTCTATTTACCTTATCCATGCCCCACATGATTTTATAAACCTCTATAACGTCACCCCTCAGCCTCTGACGCTCCAGAGAAAACAGTCCAGGCCTGTTAGCCTTTCCCTGTAGCTCAAACCCTCCAACCCTGGCAACATCCTTGTAAATCTTTTCTGCACCCTTTCAGGTTTCACAACATCCTTCCTCTAGCAGGGAGAACACATGGAGAACCTGCCTCGTTATCCACTAGATCCAAGATGGCCTGTTCCCTGATTGGTTCCATGACAGTTTCCCAGATGAAAATGATCCCAAATGAAGTATTGTCATAGCTACCCTTTATAGTTTGATTCACCCAGTCAACATGAAGACTAAAGTCACCCACCTTTGCTGCTTGACTCTCCTTTACACGCTCCTATGATTTGTTGGTTTCTAGCCTTTCACACAGAGCCATGACTGTTTTGGGGGTCTGTCTGGCCAATGTCTTATTGCCTGCATTGCTTTTATGCTACCCAATGGACTCGACATCATCCAATCCTGGATCACTCTGACAGTTGTCTTCACTTCACCCATGAACAGTGTGACCGGACCATCTTTCTCATCCTTCCCGCCTAACAGCTCAGTTCTCCCGGACTGTGAAGTTCTCCCCGGTTTGATCTCCTTGTAACATTGCCATTGGCACGGTGGCTCGGTGGTTAGCATTGCTGCTTCCCGGCGCCAGGGACCCAGGTTCGATCCTACCCTCGGGCCACTGTCTGGGTGGGGTTTGCACATTCTCCCCGTGTCTGCGTGGGTTTCCTCTGGGTGCTCCGGTCTCCTCCCACAGTCCAAAGGTGTGCAGGTTAGGGTGGATTGACCATGGGGAAATTGTCCCGTAGTGCCCAGGGATGTGCAGGTTAGGGTGTATTGGCCATAGGAAATTGTCCCACAATGTCCAAGGATGTGCAGGTTAGGGTGGATTGGCCGTGGGAAACTATCCCACAGTGTCCAGGGATGTGCAGGTTAGGGTGGGTTGGCCGTGGGAAATTATCCCATAGTGTCCAGGGATGTACAGGTTAGGGTGAGTTGGCCGTGCTAAATTGTCCAATAGTGCCCAGAAATGTGCAGGTTAGGGTGGATTGGCCATGGGAAATTGTCCCATAGTGCCCAGGGATGTGCAGGTCAGGGTGGATTAGCCATGGGAAATTGTCCCACAGTGTCCAAGGATATGCAGGTTAGGGTGGGTTGGCCGTGGGAAATTATCCCATTGTGTCCAGGGATGTGCAAGGTGGGTGGGTGATTCATGGGAAATGTGGGGGATACAGGAATAGGGTGGGATGCTCTGTCGAGGGACAGGGAGATAGGAGGACCTGGATCCCCGGCTGGGTGTGGGGCAGCAAGGCGAGCCAGTGTGCGGCCTGTACGTAGTTTGGTGGTTGATTTTCACGAGCACAGATTCGATGGCTTGAAGGGGCCTATTTCTGAGGTGTTAATCTCCCAGACCTGAGGTTTGTAAATATTGGCGTCTTGTTTCAGAGTTCTGACTGGGTTCTGCCTCTCGCTGTCTTCCTTGTGTAGGTGTTTATCCACGTGCAGGCTGCAGACTGAGCTGATGTGAGGATGCACTCAGGCTTCGCAGCGAGAGTTTACAAACAGAGGCAGAAACAGCTGGGGGCAGGCAGACACGACCAGGCCTTCAAGTACCTCGGGCAGGATTACGAGAGGCTCCGTGATGACTACCTCGCCCGAGGGGGTCTGTTCGAGGATCCGCATTTCCCTGCAGGCTCCACCAGCATTGGGTATAAAGAGCTAGGCCCGCACTCCTCCAAAACGTACGGCATCTGCTGGAAAAGGCCAAAGGTGAGTGTGAGCGGGGCGGTGAGTGTGAGCGGGGCGGTGTCTGTAGTTAGGACAGTGAGTGTGGTAAGGTTGGTGAGTGTGAGCGGGGCGGTGAGTGTGAGCGGGGCGGTGTCTGTAGTTAGGACAGTGAGTGTGGTAAGGTTAGTGAGTGTGAGCGGGGCGGTGAGTGTGAGCGGGGCGGTGTCTGTAGTTAGGACAGTGAGTGTGGTCAGGTCAGTGAGTGTGGGCGGGGCGGTGTGTGGTCAGGTCAGTGAGTGTGAGCAGGGCAGTGAGTGTGAGCGGGATGATGATTGTGAGTGGGGCGGTGTGTGGACAGATCAGTGAGTGTGAGCAGGGCAGTGAGTGTGAGCGGGATGATGATTGTGAGTGGGGTGGTGTGTGGTCAGGTCAGTGAGTGTGAGCAGGGCAGTGAGTGTGGGCGGGGCGGTGTGTGGTCAGGTCAGTGAGTGTGAGCAGGGCAGTGAGTGTGAGCGGGATGATGATTGTGAGTGGGGTGAAGTGTGGTCAGGTCAGTGAGTGTGAGCAGGGCGGTGTGTGGTCAGATCAGTGAGTGTGAGCAGGATGATGAATGTGAGTGGGGCGGTATGTGGTCAGGTTGGTGAGTGTGAGTGGGACGGTGAGTGTGGTAAGGTTGGTGAGTGTGAGCAGGGCGGTGAGTGTGAAAATGACCCTGGATATAATGAAGACACAGAACATAAGCAGCCGATAAATGACAGGGCGGAGAGATGGGCCATTGTTAGAGGGATGCAGGTCGGAATCCATGCTTAGAGGTTATTCAGTGCCCCAGCTGGATCAGGAGGTGTGGTTCCTCCAGATGGGACTGACCCTTGTTGCAATGTTCCATCAGGACTGTTCCACTCCTCCATCATTCCCAACACTTCCTCACTCCTTCACAATTGCAGAAGGTATAACACTCCCCTTTCACCTCCTTGTCAGAGGTTTCAAACACACCTTCCAACTGAAGCAGTATTTCATGTTTACTTCTTTCAGCCCGGTCACTGTCTCAGTGTGCATTTCACTGGGAAGATCACACACGGACTGGGGAACACCACCACCGCCCCCTGTAGGAATGGGATGCCAAACTTCTAGCTGCTTGTTATTTCAGGGAAAAAAACACAGTGCTCTCGTTCTGATGTCTCTGAGTGTGAGCGCGAGTGTCCCGGTGAGATTAACAGACACGGCCAATAGATGTCACCTTGACGGTAATAATGGCTCAGGTATACCCTACTGAAGGGTTGATTGGAGCACAGTTAAGCTCAATTGTTCTGGGCGGCACGGTGGCTCAGTGGTTAGCACTGCTGCCTCACTGCACCAGGGATCCAGGTTCGATTCCAGCCCCAGGCCATTGTGTGCAGTGTGTACCTTCTCCGAGAGACTTGCATGGGTTTGCTCCCACAGTCCAAAGATGTGCAGGTTAGGGTGAATCAGCCATGCTTAATTACCCCATAGTGCCCAGGCACGTGCAGGTTAGGGTGGATCGGCCATGCTAAATTGCCCCAGAGTGCCCAGGGATGTGCAGGTGAGGGTGGATTGGCCATGGGAAATTGTCCCATAGTGCCCAGGGATGTGCAGGCTAGCCATGGGAATTGCAGGGTTACAGGACTAGCATGGGATGCTCTTCAGAGGGGCAGAGTGGACTTAATGGGTCAAATGGCCTCTTTCTGAAATGTCGTGATTCCAAAAGGTGTCAACAACTAACTGCCTTTGTGTATCCACAGGAAATATGTTCCAACCCACAGTTCATCGTGGATGGAGCGACACGCACTGACATTTGTCAGGGAGGTTTGGGTAAGGTCACAGTTCCAGTACAGTCTGATTTAGCCTGTAGTGCGCTATCAGTGATACTACATTAACAACCCAAAGCTTCTGGGGTACATAGGTTGTATTCCCGCAGTAGGGTTTAATAAAGACAGCTTGGAGTTTACATAAGGAAGAAGCCAGTGTATTGGTGCCCGTCTCTGTAACCCCCTACACCCCCTCCCTATCTCTGTAACCCCCTCCAGCCCCCTACACCCCCTCCCTATCTCTGTAACCCCCTCCAGCCCCCTACAACCCCTCCCCATCTCTGTAACCCCCTCCGGCCCCCACACCCCCTCCCTATCTCTGTAACCCCCTCCAGCCCCCACACCCCCTCCCTATCTCTGTAACCCCCTCCAGCACCCTACACCCCTCCCTATCTCTGTAACCCCCTCCAGCACCCTACACCCCTCCCTATCTCTGTAACCCCCTCCAGCCCCTACACCCCTCCCTATCTCTGTAACCCCCTCCAGCCCCCTACACGCCCTCCCTATCTCTGTAACCCCCTCCAGCCCCCTACACCCCCTCCCTATCTCTGTAACCCCCTCCAGCCCCCTACACCCCCTCCCTATCACTGTAACCCCCTCCGGCCCCCTACACCCCCTCCCCATCTCTGTAACCCCCTCCGGCCCCCACACCCCCTCCCTATCTCTGTAACCCCCTCCGGCCCCCACACCCCCTCCCTATCTCTGTAACCCCCTCCGGCCCCCACATCCCCTCCCTATCTCTGTAACCCCCTCCAGCCCCTACACCCCCTTCCTATCACTGCAACCCCCTCCAGCCCCCTACACCCCCTCCCTATCACTGTAACCCCCTCCAGCCCCTACACGCCCTCCCTATCTCTGTAACCCCCTCCAGCCCCCTACACCCCTTCCCTATCTCTGTAACCCCCTCCAGCCCCCTACACCCCTTCCCTATCTCTGTAACCCCCTCCAGCCCCCTACACCCCTTCCCTATCTCTGTAACCCCCTCCAGCCCCCTACACCCCCTCCCTATCTCTGTAACCCCCTCCAGCCCCTACACCCCCTCCCTATCACTGTAACCCCCTCCAGCCCCCTACACCCCCTCCCTATCTCTGTAACCCCCTCCAGCCCCTGCACCCCCTTCCTATCTCTGTAACCCCCTCCAGCCCCTGCACCCCCTCCCTATCTGTAACCCCCTCCAGCCCCTGCACCCCCTCCCTATCACTGTAACCCCCTCCAGCCCCCTACACCCCCTCCCTATCTCTGTAACCCCCTCCAGCCCCTACACCCCCTCCCTATCTCTGTAACCCCCTCCAGCCCCTGCACCCCCTCCCTATCTGTAACCCCCTCCAGCCCCTGCACCCCCTCCCTATCTCTGTAACCCCCTCCAGCCCCCTACACCCCTCCCTATCTCTGTAACCCCCTCCAGCCCCTACACCCCCTCCCTATCTCTGTAACCCCCTCCAGCCCCTGCACCCCCTCCCTATCTCTGTAACCCCCTCCAGCCCCCTACACCCCTCCCTATCTCTGTAACCCCCTCCAGCCCCTACACCCCCTCCCTATCTCTGTAACCCCCTCCAGCCCCTACACCCCCTCCCTATCTCTGTAACCCCGTCCAATCCCTCCCTGTCCCTGTAACCCCCTCCAGCCCCTACACTCCGTCCCTATCTCTGTAACCCCCTCCACGTCCCTGTAACCCCCTCCAACCCCTACACCCCTCCCTATCTTTGTCACCCCCTCCAGTCCCTACACCCCCTTCCTATTTCTGTAACCTCCTACACCCCCTCCCCATCTCTGTCACCCCCTCCGGCCCCTACACCCCCTCCCTGTCTCTGTCACCTTTTCAGCATCATATATTCCCGATGTAGCTTGGGAGATTGGACACAGTTATGGGTGGTATATAAATCTAGGAACTGGGGTAGGCCATTCTGCCCCTCGAGTCTGTCTGATGGCTGATCTGGGGCCCAATTCCATAAAGCTGCCTTTGCCCCGTACCCCTTTATTCCTTTGTTGAACAAACATTTCTCTCTTAGACTTCAAGACAGGTTGGTTTAGCCAGTTAACGTGGAGATGTTTTGAGATGAGGAATTTGTAAATTATGTAGATGCAGGTTTGAATTGTAATCTGAGCTGGCTTAGAATGGGTGTGTCTCTGTGGGAGGTAAATTGCCCTTTTGGGAGGATGTGTGTGTTTAGGGTGAGCAGAGTTTAATATCTCTCCCTCTGGTATCAGGATGCACTGCTTTCCATTGTCACAGAGACGTACAGAATGGAAACAGACCCTTAGGTCCAACTCATCTGTGCCGACCAGATATCCTAAATTAATCTGGTCCCAATGGCCAGCATTTGGACCACATCCCTCTAAACCCTTCCTATTCATATCCCCATCCAAATGCATTTTAAATGCTGTAATTGTACCAACCTCCACCACTTGAGTGATGCTATGTGAGCGTAACTGAGAGTGACACTGAGAGAGAGTGTGGCAATGTGAGAGTGTGTGCGTGCGTGTGGACAAGCACATGAGTGTGAGTGTGAGTGTGAGTATCTTAATATTGAAGAGTGTGGCGCTGGATAAGCACCGCCAACCAAGTAGCATCCGAGGGGCAGGAAAGTCGAAGTTTTGAGCAGAAGCTCTTCGTCAGGAATGCAGCATCCAAGGAGCTGAGAAACTCTCGAGCTCCTCAGGATGCTGCCTGACCGGCTGTGCTTTTCCAGCACCACACTCCTCAACTCCGAGCTCCTGCATCTGCAGACCTCACTTTCTGAGTGTGCATCTGAATATGTCTGTGTGCGTGTGTAAATATGTGAGAACGTGTGCATGAGTGTGACAGAGGTCAGTGACTGTGCGTGTATGATTGTGACAGTGTGAGTTGAGTGTGTGTGTGAGTTATAGTGCGTTGGGTGTGTGTGTGTTACAGTGCGTTGAGTGTGTGTGTGTGTTATAGTGCGTTGAGTGTGTGAGAGTGAGAGACTGTGTTGCGTGTGTGTGAGTGAGAGACTGTTGTGTGTGTGTGTGGGTGAGAGACAGTGTGTTGTGTGTGTGAGAGTGAGAGACAGTGTGTTGTGTGTGTGTGTGTGTGTGTGTGTGAGAGAGAGTGAGAGACTCTGTGTTGTGTGTGTGGGTGAGAGACTGTGTTGTGTGTGTGTGTGTGTGTGAGTGAGAGACTGTTTGGTGTGTGTGGGTGAGAGACTGTTGTGTGTGTGTGTGTGTGTGAGAGAGAGACTGTTTGTGTGTGTGTGTGTGTGTGTGTGTGTGTGTGTGAGTGAAAGACTGTTTGCGTGTGTGTGTGTGTGAGTGAGAGACAGTGTGGTGTGCGTGTGAGTGACAGTGCGTTGTGCGTGTGCATGACAGTATGTTGTGTGTGTGCGTGTGACAGTGTGTTGAGTATGTGTGCATGACGATGACAGTGTGAGTTGAGTGAGTGTGACAGTGTGTGAAATGAGTGAGAGGTGCAGTGGGAGAGTCACATACCTGTGGGAAATATTTGGCCACAGAATACAGCCAGACCGGTGTTTCCACGCCTGACTGCACCCATGGGTTATTCAGTAACCGGGAGTGATCACTGTTTCCAAGAAGCACTGGCTCTTTGTTCCCAGCGTCAATGTTTCCTTCTGCCTGGAACACGCAGTGACCCCACCGTTGGGCAGGATGTTTGGGAACACGCTAAACACAAGGAACAGCTCAGTGTGCCTCAGGACTGTAGCCCGAACGACCGCTGAACTTCCCACGTCCTGGACACTGCAGGAAGGGAATCTGCGGCAGCTCCCCCTCCTCCGGGTCTTCCAACGGGAGCAGCAAGCTGAGGTCACTGCCATGGGCCATTCAGCCCATCGAGTCTGCCCTCAGTCAATGCGATCATGGCTGACCTGACCATCCTCAAGCCTTTGCTCAATCCCCCTTCAAAATTACATCTCAGGCTTGAATATACTGAATGACCCAGCCTCTCCTGGAAATTCCCCCTGTGACACTGTGGATGACACAGTTAGAGATGTGCTCACTCTGCCGAATACCAGAGGGACTGGCTTAATATTTGGCAGCGAAATAGGCGGGGTGTGCCCTGCACAGCAGGCGGTGACATTTAAATGCAATACACAAAACAAATGTGGAATTAAAAAGAAAAAGAGAGATTGCAGAACGCTGTGGAACAGAGGGATTGAACGTCTTGGTACATGAGATTCCTCAGGTCTTTGGTGAGGCCTCTTCTGGTCTACTGTGTCCAGTTACAGGAAAGATATTATCAAGCTGGAGGGGGCTCGGATTGACCAGGATGTTCCCGGAAATGGGAGTTTTGAGTTCCAAAGAAAGGATAGATAAGGTTGGGACTTTTCATTGCTGTGTAGAAGGTTCAGAGGTGACCTGTTAGAAGTTTATAAAATACTGAAGGGAACAGATAGAGTTAACGGTCGGTGTGTTTTCCCCGAGGACGGGAGATTTCACGACCAGGGGGCTCATTTTTAGGGAGAGAGAGAGGTTTTAAAAACAATGGTACAAGGGGCAATGCTTTTATACCGAGGGGAGGGGTTCATGTATGGGTGTGGGTACAGTTACAATGTTTAAAAGGCATTTGGATAAGGACAGGGAAAGGAAAGGGTTTGGAGGGATATGGGCCCGGAGCAGGCAGGCAGGGGGGAGTGGTTCACTTTGGGGTTCGGGTCGGCACGGACTGGTTGGGCCGAAGGGTCTGTTTCTGTGTTGTTTGACTAAGAGAATGTTAGTCTGCAGACACAGCAAGTGATCGGGAAGGCGAGTGCGAGATTGGGGGGGATGGGGGGGGTCGCTGTCAGGGGAACAGGATATAACAGAACGGGGGATTTTACAGCTGTGCAGGGCCTGGGTGAGACCATGTCCGTACACACTTTCTGTTTTGCTCCATCAGGCAGGACCTAACCGTGTTGGCTGTGAACGTTCGCTTGAGCGATTCTGGGGTTGAAAGGACTTAGCTTTTTCAAACCAGTTGAGCAGATTGAGTGAGTGGAGGGTCAGAGAATGAGGGGTTTGTAATGTCCCATCCTGAACGGGAAACGGGGTGAATACTGTGAGGTTCTTTCCCCTCACGAGGGAGGCAGAGGACAGGGTTTAACAATAAGAGGCATCCCTTTGAAGAGGGAGGTGAGGGCTATTTATTTTCCGGAGGGTCATTGGAATTCTCTTCCCTTAGAGAGCAGTGAGTGCTTGGTCACTGGGTACAGTATTCTCCCCCCCTCCCCCCCTCGTATCCACGGGGGATATATTCCAAGGCCTACCCCGGAAACCTGAAACCGCAGATAGATGTGAACCCATTCATTTCAATGGAACGTTTACCTTCGCGGCAGGTCCCCGGTTCTGGAACGTTCCCTCCAGTATGTCCAGGCCGCGGTAAACGATTCTACAAGTACGACAGTCGGCCTGTATATTCCAAGGCCAGGATTGACAGTTTTCCTCAGTGACAAGGCTGGAGGGTTAGGGTGGGGGGTCAGGGCAAGGGAGGGAGAGGGAGGGTGGGGTCAGGGAGGTGGAGGAGGAGGGCAGGGGGATAGAGGGGGAGGGTGGAGTCAGGGAGGGGGAGGGGGAGGGTGGGGTCAGGGTGTGAAGGCAGGGTGAGGGAGAGGAGTTGGAGGGTAGGTGTTAGGCGTGAGGAGAGTGAGGAAGAATCAATGTTGTTTTGGGGGGGCGGGGCGGGTTGGGGGAAGGTATGAGTTGACCTCCGAGGCCCTCAGACAGTCCCCAGGCTCAGGCAGGCAGCTCCCTATGTGAGCCTCACGGTGCAGGCCCGGAGTAGCTCCCTTTCCCTCTCCCCTCTCACCCAGGGCCCTCAGCAGTGGGTTCACTGAGCACAGAGTCAGCAGGCCATAAGTGAGGCCTGGGCTTCTCCGTGGGGTGGGGGTTGTATCTGTCTCCCCTCAGGGAGCAGGGTGGGGCTCCAGTCCACAACTTCACCCTGACAGGGGGCATCATCCCCGGGCTACCCCATCCCTCCCCAGGGTACATCCCCGATCGCTACCCCATCCCTCCCGGGGCGCACCGATCCTGTGACCAAGGTGCTTTGTTTTCCAGGTGACTGCTGGCTGTTGGCAGCCATCGCCTCCCTGACTCTGAACGAGAAGATCCTCCATCGAGTGGTACCCCACGGCCAGAGCTTCCAGCATGGCTACTGCGGGATCTTCCATTTCCAGGTAGTGGGGGGTGGTGGGGTGTGTGGGTGCTTCCATTTCCAGGTGGTTTGGAGGCGGGAGGGGTGTGGGATATTCCACTTCCAGGTAGTCGGGGTGTGTGTGGGATCTTCCACTTGCAGGTGGAAGGGTAGGGGAATTTTCCATTTCCAGGTAGTGGGGGTGTGGGATCTTCTATTTCCAGGTAGTTTGGAGGAGGGGAGAGGTTGGAAAGGTGTGGCATCTGCCATTGCCAGGTAGTGGAGCTGGGGAGGTGTGGGATCTTCCATTGCCTGGTAGTTTTGAGGGGGGGGGGGGAGGGGTTTGGTGGAAAGTGTGGGATCTTCCATTTTGAGATAGTTTGGGGGTGGACGTATAGAATCTTCCATTTCCAGGTATTTGAGGGGGGGGTGTAGTTGGGGAGAGGGTTGGTGTGGAGTCTTCCATTTCTAGGTGAGTGGGGCTGAGGGGAGTGCTGTGGAATCTTCCAAACCCAGGTGGGATTGGGGCAGATAGGGTTCCTGAGTGATGGTAACTCCCATTCCCCCTTTTTACAGTTCTGGCAGTTTGGTGAATGGGTGGAAGTGGTGATCGATGACCGACTCCCGGTAAAAGATGGAAAGCTGGTGTTTGTGCACTCGGCGGCTAGGAATGAGTTCTGGAGTGCCCTCCTGGAGAAAGCCTACGCCAAGTGAGTCCCAGCCACTCTCTGTCGCTCGCTGGGTGACGCCTGACCTCCTGACCCTTCCCTTCACGGCCTACCGTGTCAGGCTGCCCACTGAATGTTGGTGGGGCCCTTCAGTCAAGAGGTGTTTTGTAAATGATCCCAAGCGTTCTCTCGCCCCACTCCCATCCCTGCACCCCAGGCATTAGGAGGTCAACCATGTTCCTCGTCAATCCCTCACCCTTTCCCTGTATCCTCCTCCTCCTGCGAGTTGTTTATCGAGGGGTTGACGAGATTCCTGCCGAGACCTGACCCTGGAGTCGCGCGTTTGTGTCTGTGTCTGAGAGATCCTGCTCTCCTTCTCTGAGGTGGGACATATCTGCTGCAGCAGAGGGTCACCAAGACTGACCGCTGAGGCGGTGGGATTGAGAGGAGATTGAGGAGACCGGGCCCGCAGTCTCTGGAGTTTTGGCGAGTGAGGGATAATTACAAAGGGGAGTGTGCCTAAAGGCAAGAGGTTTTGAGGGGCTTATAGGAAAAGCAAGGGTGTTTGGGGTCTCGACTCTGCTGCCTGGGAGAGCAGTCGAGGCAGGAAATTTCACAACCTTTAAAAAATACTTAGATGAGCAGTGTCATAACACTGCAGGCTGTGAGGTCCAGTGTGGGAAAACAGGCCTGGTGTAGGGAGTGGCGTATTTTTGGCAGTGCAGATGAACAAAAGAGCTTGTCTACATTGGTTGAAGAACACAAAATTCGACAAGGGTGGGGGAAGAATGCTGGAAGACTTTATTCATACACGGGATGGTGACTATGCAGATGCCAAGTCATTGAGTGTATTTAGTCAGAGGTAGTTAGATTCTAGTGAGGGAATCAAGGGTTATCGGGAGAAGCCAAGAGAATGGGGTTGAGGGACATGTCGTCCATGATGGAATGGCGGAGGAGACTCAGTGGGCCGAATGGCCTCATTCTGCTTCTATACCTTATGGTCTAAGAAGGTTCCCCGTCCATTCCCTGGCTTTGGGCTGCAGACTTGGAGGGACAAAGTGGGGGGAGTGGGTCTAAAACCAAAAGATCGCACACTCAGGCTGAGGGGTCGGCCATTTTGGAGCGAGATGAGGAATTCCTTTACTTGGAGGGTGAGGGTGCTTTGAAGTTCTCAGCCCCCCCCAGAGGTTTGATCACTGAGAATATTTGAGGTATCAAGGGATGGTGTGAAGGAAATGATGTCGAGACCAATGATTGGCTGCGGCCTCATTGAATGACAGAGCAGGCTAGATAGGCTGAAATGCCAACTCGCTTTGGAGGCCACGATATAATCGCCGCTCTATCGACATACGCTGAATGCTAACCACTCACTGTACCTCAGGAGGAGCCAAATAGAACCAGTTTAGTTCTGGGAAACTCGGTCAGCATGGACGAGTTGGACCAAAGAGTCAGTTTCCCAATGTATAACTTTATGACTTCCCAAAGCCTGTCCCACCATCTACAAGGCAGGAGGGTGAGGGAATACTCTCCACTTTGCCCTGGGATGACGGCAGCTCCAACAATACTCGAGAAGCTCGACACCATCCAGGGACAAAGCAGCCCCCACATGATGGGAACCACATTCCCCCCCTCCCTCCCCCCACCGACGCTCAGTAGCAGCAGTGTGTACCAGCTACAAGAGGCGCTGCAGAATCTCATCAAAGATCCTCAGGCAGCACCTTCCAAACCCACGGCCAGTTCCATCCAGAAGGACAAGGGGCAGCAGGTACACGGGAACCCCACCCCCTGCAAATTCCCCTCCGAGCCCCTCACCATCCTGACTTGGAAATATCTCACCATTCCCTCAGTGCGGCTGGGTCAGAATCCTGGAATTCCCTCCCTAAGGGACACTGTGGGTCTACCCACAGCACATGGACTGCAGCGGGTCAAGAAGGCAGTTCACCCCCACCTTCTCAAGGAGGCTACTAGGGACGGGGTGATAAATACTGGGCCCAGTCAGTGATGTCCTGTGAGAGAATGGAAAGGACCTGAGAAGTTATCGGGGGACTGAGAGAAACCCACTTCGCTGTTTTAACCTGTGTCCACAATCTGACACCAACCAGACTTAGGAGTAAATTACTACGGATGCTGAAACAAAAACATGCTGCAAATCACAGTGGGTCAGGCAGCATCCATGGGGGGAGAGCAAGCTAACGTTTCAAGTCCAGATGAGTCTTCATTCGTGTTTTCTGTAACTACCCGATTTATTTCTTTGAAAAAGCATCCAGCCATCGCTCTCTTTGAGTTCTTGTTTGTAATAAAGTCCACCCAGGTCAGTAAACCACGTGATCCCACCACCCCGTCAACTGCAAGATAAAGATCGAGTGAATGCAGTTTTCTAATCAGTCACACACAAGCACCAGCAGAGGTGTGGAAGTGGATGCAGTGTTTAGATTTTCTGACTCCTTGCGTATTCCGACTGCCCCTTGAGATTACAGCAATGTCGGTTCTTTAACCTGCTGTCAAACCTTCAGCTAACTGCTCAGTGAAAAACGAGCAGTGTACGTTAGAAATAATATCCAGCAGTCTGCGTTTGCAAATGTAAACAGCGGTCTGTCCTGTGGCGACACACAGAGATGAGTAATCTCCCACACAGTCGTCGCTCTTTCCAGTGGGTCACCACCCACAGTTCGGGATCATTCCTAAAGAGTCAATTCTCTCAAACTTTTGAAAATTGACTGTTTCTGAAAATGTAATATCTATTTGTCTGCCTCTTCCTTCTCTCAACAAATCTCTGCATTTCTCCTTGTCCCGCTCTCCCTCTTGTCATCTGTTGTATTTTGCCTGGTTGCTTGTCACACACTCTCCCTCTCCCTCTGACTGTCACCCTTAAATCTCTCATTCTATCCCCTGCCCCATCTCCCACCTTCCTCTTTTTTGTCCTTGCCTCTCAATGTCTCTTACTGGCCGCGGCTCACTCTCTGTGAAGTGAGCCTGGGAGTTTTTTTTTCTCTCTCTTGGAGTCTGTCTCTCTCTGTTTCTCTCTCTCTCTCTCACACACACACACACACACACAACCATCTCCCGGCAGATGTTCTCCCGGAGTCCAATGGGACCTTGAGCTGATGGGATGACGGGTGGCAGATGAAGTTTAATTCAGATAAAAGTAAGGTGCTGTATTTTGGTTAGAGAAATCAGGGCAGCACATATACACTTAATGATACGGTCCTGGGGAATGTTGTGAAATAGAGACCGAGCGGTGCGATTACATAGCTCCTTGGAACAGAAGTCTCAGGTAGCCAGGATAGTTGAAGAAGGCGTTTGGTATGCTCGCCCTCATTGGTCAGAACATTGAGTATAGGCGTTGGGAGGTCATGTTGCAGCTGTTCAGTATATTGGAAAGGCCGCTGTTGGAATGCTGTGTTCAATTCTGGTCTCCCTGCTATAGGAAAGATGTTGTTAAACTTGAAAGGGTTCAGAAAAGATTTAGTAGAATATTGCAAGGGATAGAGGAGGGTTTAAGCTACAGGGAGAGGCTGGATAGGTTGGGGCTGTTTTCCCTGGAGCGTCGGAGGCTGAGGGGTGACCTTCTAGAGGTTTATAAAATCATGAGGGGCACGGATAGGGTGAATTGACAAATGTCTTTTCCCTGGGGTCGGGGGGTCCAGAACTAGAGGGGCATAGGTTTAGGGTGAGAGGGGAAAGATTTAAAAGGGGAAACTTTTTCACGCAGAGGGTGGTACGTGTATGGAATGAGCTGCCAGAGGAAGCGGTGGAGGCTGGTACAATGACAACAATTAAGAGGCATTTGGATGGGTATATGAATAGGAAGGGTTTGGAGGGATATGGGCCGGGTGCTGGCAAGTGGGACTAGATTAGGTTGGGATATCTGGTCAGCATGGACGGGTTGGACCGAAGGGTCTGTTTCTGTGCTGTATATCTGGAGAACTCTCTGACTCACCATATTTCTCCCCTCTGTACAGATTAAATGGTTCTTATGAAGCTCTCTCGGGAGGTAGTACATCTGAAGGTTTTGAAGATTTCACGGGAGGAGTGACAGAAATGTATGACCTTCGGAAATCGCCCCATGACCTTTACCAAATTATCGAGAAGGCTCTGGAACGTGGTTCACTCATGGGCTGCTCCATTGATGTAAGCTCAGTTTGGCACCACACCAGGCACCATCAGCATTGACCCTCTGGCAGCGCCCACTCCCTCAGCACTGACCCTCCGACAGTGCCCGTTCGCTCAGCACTGACCCTCCGACAGTGCCCGCTCGCTCAGCACTGACCCTCCGACAGTGCCCGCTCCCTCAGCACTGACCTTCCGACAGTGCCCGCTCGCTCAGCGCTGACCCTCCAACAGTGCCCGCTCGCTCAGTACTGACCCTCCGACTGTGCCCGCTCGCTCAGCACTGACCCCCCGACAGTGCCCATTCCCTCAGCACTGACCCTCCGACAGTGCCCATTCCCTCAGCACTGACCCTCCGACAATGCCTGCTCCCTCAGTGCTGACCTTCCGACAATGCCTGCTCCCTCAGTGCTGACCTTCCGATAGTGCCCACTCCCTCAGCAATGACCCTCCGACATTGCGGCATTCCCTCAGCACTGACCCTCCGACAGAGCCCAATCCCTCAGCACTGACCATCAGACAGTGCCTGCTCCCTCAGCACTGACCCTCTGACAGTGCCCGCTCCCTCAGCACTGACCCTCCGACAGTGCCCGCTCGCTCAGCGCTGACCCTCTGACAATGCCTGCTCCCTCAGTGCTGACCTTCCGATAGTGCCCACTCCCTCAGCAATGACCCTCCGACATTGCGGCACTCCCTCAGCACTGACCCTCCGACAGAGCCCAATCCCTCAGCACTGACCCTCTGACAGTGCCTGCTCCCTCAGCACTGACCCTCTGACAGTGCCCGCTCCCTCAGCACTGACCCTCTGACAGTGCCCGCTCGCTCAGTACTGACCCTCCGACTGTGCCCGCTCGCTCAGCACTGACCCCCGACAGTGCCCGCTCCCTCAGCACTGACCCTCCGACAGTGCCCACTCCCTCAGCACTGACCCTCTGACAGTGCCTGCTCCCTCAGCACTGACCCTCCGACAGTGCCCGCTTGTTCAGCACTGACCCTCCGGCAGTGCCCACTCCCTCAGCACTGACCCTTCGACAGTGTGGCACTCCCTCAGCACTGACCCTCCGACAGTGCCCGCTCGCTCAGTGCTGACCCTCTGGCAGTGCCCGCTCCCTCGGCGCCGACCCTCTGGCAGTGCCCACTCCCTCAGTTGTCCCTTTGAATGAATATTCCTGCAAAATGACCTGATATGTGTAAGTGATGAAGTTTTCACTAATGATATCTCTTCTGGCCAATACTCAAACATGATGTGGCAGTGCCGGTGTATTTGGAAGCACTAGCTTTCGGAGCGCAGCTCCTTTATTGGGTAATTGAATAATCCAACAATGTGACTGTTGTTTGATCGTTCTGACAGTCCTTTTACTTTCCCAGATCACCAGCCAGTTCGACATGGAGGCTGTGACGTTCAAGAAGCTGGTCAAAGGTCATGCTTACTCCCTTACTGGTGCCCGAGAGGTCAGTCTGTGAGCCCATACAGAACGTGTTAGTCAGATATAAACTGCTTCTCTGTGTCCCCCTGCCTGTCTCTCGGCGCTGGGTGGGTATTGGTCTCTGTTTGATGGTTCTCTCCCTGTGTCCCCCTCCCTGTCTCTCGGCGCTGGGTGAGTATTGGTCACTGTTTGATGGTTCTCTCCCCGTGTCCCCCTCCCTGTCTCTTGGTGCTGGGTGGCTATTAGTCACTGTTTGATGGTTCTCTCCCCCTGTGTCCCCCTCCCTGTCTCTCGGCGCTGGGTGGGTATTGGTCACTGTTTGATGGTTCTCTCCCCGTGTGTCCCCCTCCCTGTCTCTCGGCGCTGGGTGGGTATTGGTCTCTGTTTGATGGTTCTCTCCCCCAGTGTCCCCCTGCCTGTCTCTCGGCGCTGGGTGGGTATTGGAGTCTGTTTGATGGTTCTCTCCCCCTGTGTCCCCCTCCCTGTCTCCCGGTGCTGGGTGGGTATTGGTCACTGTTTGATGGTTCTCTCCCCCTGTGTCCCCCTCCCTGTCTCCCGGTGCTGGGTGGGTATTGGTCACTGTTTGATGGTTCTCTCCCCGTGTCCCCCCTCCCTGTGTCTCAGCGCTAGGTGGGTATTGGTCTCTGTTTGATGGTTCTCTCCCTGTGTCCCCCTCCCTGTCTCCCGGTGCTGGGTGGGTATTGGTCTCTGTTTGATGGTTCTCTCCCTGTGTCCCCCTCCCTGTCTCTCGGCGCTGGGTGGTTATTGGTCTCTGTTTGATGGTTCTCTCCCCGTGTCCCCCTCCCTGTCTCCCAGTGCTGGGTGGGTATTGGTCTCTGTTTGATGGTTCTCTCCCCGTGTCCCCCTCCCTGTCTCTCGGTGCTGGGTGGTTATTGGTCACTGTTTGATGGTTCTCTCCCCGTGTCCCCCTCCCTGTCTCTTGGCGCTGGGTGGTTATTGGTCACTGTTTGATGGTTCTCTCCCCCTGTGTCCCCCTCCCTGTCTCTCGGTGCTGGGTGGGTATTGGTCACTGTTTGATGGTTCTCATCTTTTCCAGGTACATGCCCGGGGAGGTTTGGCTAAACTAGTGCGATTGCGAAATCCCTGGGGGGAGGTGGAGTGGACTGGAGCCTGGAGTGACAGGTCAGTGGATCTCCCTTTCCCGATACTTATTTATAAAATGGTGTAAACGCGTCTGGACCAGTTCCAGGAGAAATCTCCCAGCTGACCCCCTGGGTGAAAGGTTTGACTCAGCAGGGAAGGTTGTATCCTTTGGAAGGAGGAGAGGCGAAGTCTTTGAAACAGCCAACATCTGGCGTCACTTCCAAATCCGTGACCTCTGACCCCAATGGCAGCAGATACCATAGGAACATCGCCCTCTCTGATTTCCCTCCGAGCCGCACACCATCCCGACTTGGAAATATATTGGCCGTCCCTTCAGTGTTGCTGGGTCCAGAATCCTAGAGCTTCCCCCCCCCCTTAGGGGCTGTGTGTGAATATCCCTATAGTGTGGGGACTGCAACGTTTCAAGAAGGCAGCTCACCACCTCTTCAAGAGGCAGTTAAGGACAGGCTATAAATGCCCCAGCACTGACCCCATCAGGGCTGCCCACATCCTGCGAATTAGTGAAATAGCAATCAACAGGGAGGGTGGTTCCCTCTTGTGGGAGAGGCTAGAACGAGGGGGAACTGTTTCAAAGGAAGGTGTCTCGCTCTGAATACAGAGATGGGGAGAATTTATTTTCCATCCCTGACGGTCACGAGAGTGTGGAAGCCCCTTCCTCCGAGTCACTGAATCCTTTTAAGATCGATAGGTTCTCAACTGACGACGAGTTAACAGGAATCAGCAGATGTGTGGAGTTGAGGCTAGTTTTATTGACCGTGATCCTCTTGGAACGGCCCCTTCGTCAACTGGGAACTTTTGTTTTTGTCAGTTCCTAATTAACTTTGGTGAACTTTAACTTCTAGCCTCAAGAAGTGCCTCCTTCCTTCAGACGAACGTGGGCGATAGACAGTGTGGGGTCAGGATCTGGGATCCGGCCTGGGGCCTGGTAATGGGCAGCCATTTTCCGAATGCAACATTCTCCTAATGTCCCCCCTCCCTCCCTCCCTCGGGTTATAGAGTCATAGAGATGGACAAAACAGAAACAGACCCTTCCGTCCAGTTTGTCCATGCCAACCAGATAGCCTAAATTCATCTACAGAGGAGCCTCGAATATCCAACATTCAATTATGCAAATTTCGGATTATCCGAACAAGATCACAAAGTCCTGATACTTGGCTAAACTGTTATTTAGCGTTTGATTATCCAGGACAAAATATTCCCCGCCCATGTCGTTCGGATAATCGAGGTTCCTCTGTAGTCCCACCTGCCAGCACCCGGCCCATATCCCTCCAAACCCTTCCTATTCATATCCCCATCCAAATGCCTCTTAAATGTTGCAATTGTACCAGCCTCCACCACATCCTCTGGCAGCTCATTCCATACACGTACCACCCTCTGCGTTAAAAAGATGTCCCTCTTAAATTTTGCCCTTCTGACCTTAAACCTATGCCCTGTAGTTTTGGACTCCCCCACCCCTGGGAAAAGACCTTGTCTATTTATCCTATCCATGCCCCTCATGGTTTTATAAACCTCTATAAGGTCACCCCTCAGCCTCCGACACTCCAGGGAGCACAGTCCCAGCCTGTTCAGCCTCTCCCTGTCGCTCAAACCCTCAAAGCTTGGGAACGTTTCCGGATTCTCTTTAATCCATGGCCTTCTGGTAACCACCCCTTCTGCTACTTAATCCAGCAGTCCCCTTTCAGATTCTCGATTCAGTCTTCCCCCCCTGAACCGTAAGTGCTGGCCTGGCTCGTGACAACCACTGCCTGTCAACTAATAAAAAACAAATACAAACTCTGTCCTCTACTGTTTGTGTAACAGTTTCAGAATTCCTTACTGCACTAACTTGTTTCCAGGCTACACACTCCTTGGTTGTCTGGTGACACTGTGTGTTACAGTTAAACCTTTTTGAGGGCTGGGTCTTCCAGCCCTGGTCTGTACAGTGCAGGCCTGTGGGAATCCTGATGCAAACGTTTGCAAACCTTTTTTTAATCTTCGGTTCCGGGCGCCACCTAATGAGCCCAGCAACGTATTGCCCATCCCTCATTGTCCCTAGAGAAGGTGGTCTGAGCAGACTACAGCCTGGAGGTGCTCTGGCCTGTATGGTGCAGATAGAACCGCCCATACTAACTGTCTAATTAATAAGACTTGCATTAAAAGAACTCTTCCCTGCCATTATGAGACTGCTGAATGGACCTCTCCAACTTCAAATGATGTTGATCTTTCTTTGAGCATCTCCAGTGCAGTGTAACCAGTCTGCCTCACTCTATCTAAACACCCAAACACGCTCTTGTTTGCTTTAATCTGTTCACAAAACACTGCTTTGCACTGTACTCAGGTACACATGACTACAATAAATCCAATCAAATTAACAGCCATTAAGAAGAAAACTCTGATCCTTAACCAGTATGGTGACAATTCCAACAAAGCTTTATCCCCTTTGGGAGTTATAGACCCCATATCCATGGTGTTGTACGGTTAGAATGGACTCCCACTGTATTGCCTCCAGGTGAGGACCAGCGAACTGTTTATAAATATTCCGAATCATTTTGTTTTAAGTTGTCCACAGGAGGTGGGCGTTGCTGGTGAGACTGACCTTTGTTCACAGATATAGAGAGGCAGGGAGGGAACGCCTGAGTTAAAGGTGTAAGAGGACAGAGGGTGGGGATTAACAATCGACAGGTCATGACTTGAACCTTCCTTCATGGATTTAGTCAAAGACCTGCAACTACTCGAGAGAAACTCCAGAGGTTGGCAGAGGTCAGTGTGACATTGTCCAAGGTTAGCACTCAGTGGCAGAAGCATTTTTAAAAGCACTGTCCGACAGAGCGGCACTCCCTCAACGCTGACCGTCCGACAGTGCTGCACTCCCTCAGCGCTGACCCTCCGACAGAGCGGCGCTCCCTCAGCGCTGACCCTCCGACAGTGCTGCACTCCCTCAGCGCTGACCCTCCGACAGTGCTGCACTCCCTCAGCGCTGACCCTCCGACAGTGCTGCACTCCCTCAGCACTGACCCTCCGACAGTGCTGCACTCCCTCGGCGCTGACCCTCCGACAGAGTGGCACTCCCTCGGCGCTGACCCTCCGACAGTGCGGCGCTCCCTCGGCGCTGACCCTCCGACAGTGCTGCACTCCCTCGGCGCTGCCCCTCCGACAGTGCTGCACTCCCTCGGCGCTGCCCCTCCGACAGTGCGGCACTCCCTCGGCGCTGCCCCTCCGACAGTGCTGCACTCCCTCGGCACTGCCCCTCCGACAGTGCGGCACTCCCTCGGCGCTGCCCCTCCGACAGTGCGGCACTCCCTCGGCGCTGCCCCTCCGACAGTGCGGCACTCCCTCGGCACTGACCCTCCGACAGTGCCCGCTTCCTCAGCACTGACCCTCCGACAGAGCAGCCGACCCTCAGTACTAAAGGTAAAGTCACTTTGTTCTACTGGACTCTAGGGCTGCTCTGTTACTCGAGAGAAAGTGATGGTTTAACTGGTGATGGTTTAACCAGAGGGTCACTGTGCCTCAGGGGAGCCCTTTATGGTAACGTCAGCCTGAGTGAGCACTGACCCCATGCTGTTGGCATCGTGTGTGACAAACCAGCCATCCTGTGCTAACTGAACTCTCTCTTCTAACCTCACCCACTACCCAGTGTTCTATCAACCACTATCAGCCTGCTCCCGAACCCACAACTAACCAAGGGGAGTCAATTTCCTACTTGGGACGTGGGCACCCTTGGCATTGCTGCCCTGGGGAAGGTGGTGAGAACCTCTGCAGTCTAGATGCTGTACAGACACCAGTGAGGGAGGGAGTTGCGGGATTCTGACCCAGCGACACTGAAGGAACGGCCGGTATATTTCCAAGTCGGGATGGTGAGGGGCTCAGAGGGGAACCTGCTGGGGGGGTTGGCCTTGTCTCGCTGACTGAGGTTGGGTGACTTGGGGATTGTTGATAAACTGCTCTTGTTTCTCCTGCAGGTCGAGTGAATGGAACAGTGTGGACCCCTCGGACTGCAGCTCGATGAGAATAAAGTTGGAGGACGGCGAGTTCTGGTGAGTTACAGTTGGCCGAGGATGGGGTCACCGGATCAACTCCCAACCCGGCTCTGAGTTATCCTGGCTCCTGCTGGCCTGTCAGTCCCCCCATCGAACACTCCCCAGGATAGGGACAGGGACAGGTACAGAGTAAAGCTCCCTCTACACTGTCCCCCATCGAACACTCCCCAGGACAGGGACAGATACAGAGTAAAGCTCCCTCTACACTGTCCCCATCGAACACTCCCAGGACAGGGACAGGGACAGATACAGAGTAAAGCTCCCTCTACACTGTCCCCATCGAACACTCCCTAGGACAGGGACAGGGACAGATACAGAGTAAAGCTCCCTCTACACTGTCCCCATCGAACACTCCCAGGACAGGGACAGGGACAGATACAGAGTAAAGCTCCCTCTACACTGTCCCCATCGAACACTCCCAGGACAGGGACAGGGACAGATACAGAGTAAAGCTCCCTTTACACTGTCCCCCATCGAACACTCCCCAGGACAGGGGCAGATACAGAGTAAAGCTCCTGTTACACTGTCCCCCCATCGAACACTCCCCAGGACAGGGACAGATACAGAGTAAAGCTCCCTCTACACTGTCCCCCCCCATCAAACACTCCCAGGTCAGGGACAGCACAGGGTTAGATACAGAGTAAAGCTCCTGTTACACTGTCCCCCATCAAGCACTCCCCAGGACAGGGACAGCACGGGGTTAGATACAGAGTAAAGCTCCCCCTACACTGTCCCACCCTTCCAGGGGAGGGACAGCACGGGGTTAGGTCTAACTCTGCTTGGAGGAACGAGTTAGATTAGATTAGATTACTTACAGTGTGGAAACAGGCCCTTCGGCCCAACAAGTCCACACCGACCCGCCGAAGCGCAACCCACCCAGACCCATTCCCCTACATTTATCCCTTCACCTAACACTACGGGCAATTTAGCATGGCCAATCCACCCTAACCTGCACATTTTTGGATTGTGGGAGGAAACCGGAGCACCCGGAGGAATCCCACGCAGACACACGGAGAATGTGCAAACTCCACACAGTCAGTCGCCTGAGGCAGGAATTGAACCTCGGTCTCTAGTGCTGTGAGACAGCAGTGCTAACCACTGTGCCACCGTGCCACCTATGAGTTGTGAGAGGGGCGGGTCTGATGGGCCTGGTTCCTTGGCCACCCTTGTACAGATCACCCAGCAGCACGGGAGGGAGCTGGCTGGCCCTGGTTCAGTGCCTGGACCTCAGTCGCTCTGCGGGAGCCCCCTCTGCCACGTGTACAGGAGCTTTCGTGAGAACGTAGCTGGGGCCTGCGCTAAGTTTGGACATCGCTGGTTGTTGCGTGTTCGCCATGAGGGACTCCTGAGGGTGGATTGTGGAGGTTCGGGGCCTGTCCTCCATTGGAGATTGAGCCGGAGGTTAGATCAATGCGAGGTGATGGTATCAGAGAGTTGGGTAGTGGAGATGCCCAAAGGAGGTGCCAAGGACTGGGATGTCTTACACTGGAGCGTCTGAGGCTGAGGGGGGGGGTTTATAAACTATCATAGGACAAGCCAGACAGAGAACAGCCAGAGAATTCCTAGAAGCATGGCATTCATCCCCAAACTCCATCAACAGACACATTGACCTGGACCCCACATACAAACTACTGCAGCTGAAACTGACACCCGGAAGCGGCAAGAACAAACCAATATAAATACCGGAAGAAACATCAAAGCAGCGCTTCACACGAGGCTCCAACAGCACCGATGATGTTCCCTAGCCAGGGAACGAAACATTTGCAGCAAAAACTTCCAGCTCGGCGAGCAGAACCACAACAACGGATACCCGAGCTACAAATCTTCAATCGGGGGTTTATAAAATCAGCAGGGGGCACAGCTAGGGTTAACGGTAGGTATCCTCTTTCCAGGTTTCAAAGCTAGGGCACACATTGTTAAACTGAGAGGAAAAGATTTTTAAAAAGACATGAAGGGCAACTTTTCTTACAGAGAGAAGTTCCTGAGGACATGGTGATGTGGGCACTGTCGCAACGTTTAAAAAGCATTTGGATAAGGACATGGATAGGAAAGGGTTTGGAGGGATGTGGGCCAGGAGCAGGCAGGTGGGACTGGATTAGTTTGGGATGATGGGCAGCAGGGACCGGTTGGGCCGAAGGGTCTGTTTCTGTGCTCTCTGACTGAGGCGACGCCTTTCCCACTGAGCATTAGGAATCTCTGGGTCAGTCACCGAGTGTGTGCAAGGCCGGGATCTGTAGCGTCAGGGGATTGAGGGATGATCCGCCGATGCCCAGTCGAGTGGTGGTGGTTCTTGAGGGAATGAAAAGCCTCCCGTATTAACCTTTTCCACACGTTCTCCCACCTCAACAGGATGTCCTTTGCTGACTTTCTCAGAGAATTCAACCGCTTGGAAATTTGCAACCTGACGCCGGATACTCTGAAATCGGAAACGATCTGCAATTGGAGCACCTCTCTGTACGAGGGCTCCTGGAGGCGTGGGAGCACCGCTGGAGGCTGCCGGAATTATCCAGGTATCCCCGGAGATCGGCGACTCCCTGCCAACAGACCCACCTGTCCCTGAGGCCCGGCGCTACCCACCCTGACCCCGTGTCCTCGCTTCCCTGCTCGCCATCCCCTCGAATTCCCCATTCCCGGACGCGGGATCTGCTGCCTGGAGAGCGTTCTCCCAGCCTCTCCCAGTCCTGATTGGGAAAACCGTCCCGATCCTCAAATGTGACCTCAGCCTGTCCACCTGTCTTGTGGACCTTGTCGGAAGCCCTTGCTGAGCTGCTTTCCGGAACATTCCGCTTTGGTTTCAGTTTCTCCGGCAGAATTCGGCTTTTCCTGTCTCTTGTTTTCTGAGCCCTTCACATTTAACGTTCCGTCAAAGACCCCGTGTACGGGACACAGAGAGAAACTGGGGCTGAGGCCTGCACCTCCTTGGGCCTACTCAGCCTCCATTTTCCTGCCCGTTCCCCGAGAGATGGAAAATGTATCTAATCCCAGCCCAGAATATATTTAACGATGGACCCCGTGAGAAAATTCTAGGAAATTCTCCACCGCGTGACTGAAGAAATGACCCTCCCCCTTATCCTGAGACTGTATCACCCTCACACCCATGTTCTAGATTCCCCAGAGCAGGGGCAAACTCTCTCTGTCTCTACCTTGTCTGAGCCCTGTTAGAATCCCGCCTGTCCCAGTGTGATCACCTCCCATTCCCCTAAACTCCAGGGAATATCGGCCCCATTGACTCAGCCTCTCCTGGGGGCCTTCTCTCTCTCTCTCTGGCCTTCTTACATCGAATCCCTCCACAACTGCTGACAGTCCGTGTCCACCTCACCTCTTCCACCCGCTCCTCATTTGAAATGTTTCTGGCGCACGGCCCCCAAACGTTTGCCGTTTCCGTCTGACCCCGGCCTGGTTCGGCTGGTTCTTAAAGTGGATCCTGACTGGATCAGCTGGCTGGACAAAACTGGATCCCTTTCCTACAGTCGATTAGATTTCCTACAGTGTGGAAACAGGCCCTTCGGCCCAACAAGTCCACACCGACCCTCCAAAGAGTAACCCACCCAGACCCATTTCCTTACCCTATATTTAAATCTGACTGATGCACCTAACACTATGGGCAATTTCCCATGGCCACTTCACCTGACCTGCACATCTTTGGACTGTGGGAGGAAACTGGAGCACCCGGAGGAAACCCATGGGGAGAAGGTGCAAACTCTACAGACAGTCGTTGAGGTGGGAATTGAACCCGGGTCCCTGGCACTGGTTAGCAGTGCTAACCATTGAGCTGCCCATTCTTGACTTGATTCTTGGGTTGGCTGTTCTCAAAAGCGATGAGTGTGTGGTGCAGTCTGAACCCATTCCGCGCTGGTTCTGACAGCTCCTGACATCACTCTGCCCTCTACGTTGTACCCCATCCTTGGCAAGGTCTCTGACAAACTGCACATGAGAGAGACAGAGAGAGATCGATCGATCGAGAGAGATCGATCGATCGAGAGAGATCGATCGATCGAGAGAGATCGATCGATTGATCTAAGGTCTTTGGTGCTCCTTGTATTGTACATCCTATGGGATGTGGGTGTGCAGATTAGGCCCAGTTTTCATTCCTCATCCCTAAGCCAACACAGTGGCTCTCCAGACCTACTTCACAGTCAGGCTGTGGGGTCTGGAGTCACGTGTAGGCCCCGACTGAGTAATGGTGGCCAATTGCCTTTGAACTGGCCCAGCTTCTCCACCTCACTGTTCATAAAGAAACTTGCTCACTCGCACCCGGGACCGTCCAAATCAATCTCCCTCCCCAGCCTCTTGGGGACTCTCCCATCCTTCCCGAAGGGATGGGGGCCAGACTACAGTACTGTCGCTGAGGGTGACCCAGAACTCTATTAACCGTTCAGCGAAACATTCACCCCCTCCCTCTCCAGCTCTCTGCTGCTCTGGGACTCTGTCTCTCTGCTCACATCCTCAAACTCGAATTCCAAATCGATGGGAAGGGTTAGGCCCAGGATCTGAGCTTTATGAAGGATATTGTCGTGTCTGGAATACAAGAGAGCCCTGGAGTGCCTTCTCTTCAATGGAACATAATCCGTGATGGAAACTGTACTGTGTCTGTAAGCCCAGTATTGATTGTTCCTCACTGGGAGAACTCTCTCTCTCTGTGGTCTTTTGACTTGGAAGGCGTTATCGTTTCTCACTCGGACATTCCTGCAGGAGCTTTCAGGATCCATTAGCTTTAATTAATCCGCTCCCAGTGTCCCCGGGCTGTCAGCGCCAATCTGAAACGTTCTTTTCTCACTCGTCTTGTGTGGACTGGCTGTGACCCTTCATTCAACAGCCATCCCCTCACCCTCATAGAATGTCCCCACTATCCCTGGCCTAGCCCCAAACCTCCCCCATCTCTGCCTACTCCCCTCTGACATCCTCCTCCATCCTTGTTCTCCACTCCCCTCCCACCCTGACCCACGTTCAGGCCCTCTCCCCTCCCCATGCTGAGGGTTACTTGGAGTTGGAGGGGTGTGGGGAGGGGCAGGGGAAGCGTGAGGGGTGAGGCGAATGCAGAAGGGTTTTCCCTTTGACTGACGCCGGCGGCTGCTGCTGCTGTTGTTGTTGTCGTTGTTCCCCTCGCCCACCCCCAGCCACGTTCTGGATCAACCCCCAGTTTAAGATTGAACTGAAGGAAGAGGATGACGACCGGGTGGGAACAGAACCCGGCTGCAGCTTCCTGGTTGCCCTGATGCAGAAAGATCGCCGCAAACTCCGCACCGCGGGCAGGGACATGGAGACCATCGGCTTTGCCATCTACGAGGTGGGCGCAGGGCAGCGTTGGCGGTGAGCGGAGGGGTGACTCCCACTGGGAGGGAGGGGGTGAGGTGGGTGAAGGATTGCTGGGTTCCTGGGTGGGGGAAGTCTCAGAGCTGATGACAGATTGCTCGTCCTTAGATTTTTCTATCTCTCTCACCCCCTGAAGGTTGGGGAGGTGGTGGCAACACTCAGTGGACCAGCTGTTTGACCGCCGGAGGCATCACAGCTCAGCTCCTTGCTTGACACTGCTTCCTTCCTCACCACAGACCGCCACCTCATCACCGCCTCAGGGACCAATGGATGGGGAGGGGGAGCTGCTGGAAGAGTGTGGCCGGGGTTGGTGGGGGGGGGGGGGTTGATGAGGGATGGGGCTGGAGTATATTCAAGAGGTACGTGGTTCCAGTGTGAACAGCAGCGAGGTCACGGAGGAGCCGACTGGCCTGGTCCCCAGGGGTTGATGCGCGCACACACATTCTCTCACACAAACACACACACATACGTATATACACATCACACACATATACACACACACACACACACATATATATATATATACACACACACATACAAATGTACACATATATGCACATATACACACATAAACGCGCACATACATACGCATGCACGCACACACGCGTATATATACACGCGAACACACATACACAAGTACACACACACATACACACGTAGATATACACACACGTACACGTGTACGCACACACACGTATACACACACACACACACACCACTCCCTGGGAAGGGTCAGGTTTCTCCAGACCCGCTGAATTCAGGGTGAGGGTCTGGGAGATACGTGAGGCCAGGATATCTGCACGGCCGGACCGTGTTGTCGCTCTGACAGGTTCCTGTGCACAGCAGGATCCTGTAGGTCTCTCTCTCTTCCCCTCCCCCTCCCCCTCCTGCTTCATCCTGCTCTGATTTCCAGCCTTTCTCTGTTTTCTCTGCAGGTCCCCCCTGAGGTAAGTCATCCTCTCTGTCTGTGGATCACTGCTCAGAGCAGGTAACAGTCGCCGAAAACATTGTCCTGTGGTGGCGGGACAGGGCAGGGGCGGGCACCGGGTCCAGGGGACGGGTTCGGTGTGAGCGACGGGGTCAGCGGTTAATAGAGATCCAGGAATTTTAAAAGTGGAATGGAAATTGCGCCTCCTCCTGTTCGTTCTGAGTGTTGTATCCCCAGGCACTCCTTAGCATCCAGCTATTCAGCGTCACAGTAGGATGTGTCCACTTTCTGATCTCCCGGTTTCCCTGTTGAAGGGTGGGATCTGTGAATTTGAGTGGGGAGTGGGAACATTCCCAAACTCGGTTGCGTTTGCTGGGAGGTACGCCCTGAAGGGTGGGTTTGAGAGGTTGCAGTAAGAGTGACACTGGGAGCGGTTAGCCTGGGTAAGTCTCCCTGCTATGCTTCCTCCCGTTGTATTGCAGTACACCGGACGCTCGGCTGTTCACCTGAAGCGGGATTTTTTCCTGACGCACGGCTCGCAAGCTCGTTCCGAAATGTTCATCAACCTCCGAGAGGTCAGTAGCCGCTTCAAGCTGCCTGCCGGAGAGTACATCATCGTCCCCTCGACCTTTGAACCCAACAAAGAGGCCGACTTCTGCCTGAGGGTGTTTTCTGAGAAGCGCTCTCACTCTGAGTAAGTTCAGATTGCGCTGGTGTCATCGTTGGGCTCCAGGGTCAGGCTGATGTCCCATGGACACGGGTTCCAATTTAAATCTAAATTTGATTCAGAATTCTAGAATCGAGAGCTAGTCTCCGCGATGGGGACCACGGATCTCCGAACCTGTCTACTTTTTATTCATTCCTGGGATGTGTGCGTTGCTGGCTCGGCCCAGCATTTATTGTCCATCCCTAATTACCCAGTGGGCAGTGAAGAGTCAACCCCATTGCTGTGGGTCTGGAGTCACGTGTAGGCCAGACCAGGTAAGGACAGTGGTTTCCTTTCCTGAAGGACATTCGTGACCCAGATGGGTTTCTTGAACAATTGACAATGAATTGATGGTCATCGTTAGACTCTTAAGTCCAGAGATTTTTGGGAATTGCCATGTTTAGGTTTGAGCCCAGGTCCCCTGAATACTACCGGGATCTCTCTCTGGATTAACAGGCCAGCGACAATATTTAGAACCATTGCTTCGTCTGGTTCCCTCATGTCCTTTGTGGGGAAGGAAGCTGGTGACCCTCCCCGGCCCAGGCTCCGCTCCCCGGCCCGGCCTACACACCGCGGCCCGGCCTACACTCCGCGGCCCGGCTGGCGCTCCCTGGCCCGGCCTACACTCTGCGGTCCGGCCTACACTCTGCGGCCCGGCCTACACACCGCGGCCCGGCCTATACTCCCCAGCCTGGCCTACACTCCCCAGCGATTTGGGAACTGGCTGAGCCAGAAGCTCAGTGTGAGGAGCAGTTAGGGACAGCTGGTCAATGGGCCTCACCGGTTACATCCACATTTTGGAAAATATAAATGGCGGCAAGTCTGGGGGGTAAAGCCTCACGTGGGGCCCTGAGGTATTTACCTGTGTGACTGAGGGCTGTCTCTGTTTCTAACTGTGTTGTATACAGGGAACTCGATGATGAAATCAGTGCTGACCTCGGACAGGAGGTAAGATACCAGATGTCGAAAGAGTGGGATTACAGACCATTTTGCTTGTTTTATTTTGTTCCGTTTTCTAGAATCTGAGACAGGAGGATTTCAGAACAGGGCAATGGAACACAGTGTCTGAAACTGCACACCACACAGCTTTGGGTTAGATACAGAGTAAAGCTCCCTCTACACTGTCCCCCCATCAAACACTCCCAGGACAGGGACAGCACAGGGTTAGATACAGAGTAAAGCTCCCTCTACACTATCCTCCATCAAACACTCCCCAGGACAGGGACAGCACGGGGTTAGATACAGAGTAATGCTCTCTCTACACTAGCCCACCATCAAACACTCCCCAGGACAGGGACAGCACAGGGTTAGATACAGGGTAAAGCTCCCACTTCATTGAGGGACCATCAACAGGACAGCATGGATTGGGAGGAGGGAGCCAGTCGGAGAGGGGATTGTCTGGGAGAGAGGGCAGCGTGGTGGCGGGTGGGGATGGGGATTGTTGATGGTGAAGTGGGTTGTTGGGGCGTGTTGAACCCTGTTTGACAGCGTTGTTGTGACTGCAACAGGAGGAAGTACCTGAACACGCAATTGATGAAAAATTCAAGAGTCTCTTCAGGCAGTTGGCTGGAGCGGTGAGTGTGTGAAATGTGAAGGTGTTGGCTGGTCTGTATTATAAAAACTACCTGCATTGATACAGTGCCATTCCTGTTCAGAGAAACGTCACAAGTGCAATTATCAAACATAATTACACAGATAGGGAGGGGGTTACAGAGATAGGGAGGGTGTGTAGGGGCTGGAGGGGGTTACAGAGATAGGGAGGGGTTGTAGGGGCCACAGCGATAGGGAGGGGGTAGGGGCCGGAGGGGGTTACAGAAATAGGGAGGGGGTGTAGGGGCTGGAGGGGGTGACAGAAATAGGGAGGGGGTGTAGGGGCTGGAGGGGGTTACAGAGATAGGGAGGGGGTCACAGAGATAGGGAGGGGGTGTAGGAGCTGGAGTGGGTTACAGAGATAGGGAGGGGGTTGGGACCGGAGGGGGTTACAGAGATAGGGAGGGGGTGTAGGGGCTGGAGGGGGTGACAGAAATAGGGAGGGGGTGTAGGGGCTGGAGGGGGTTACAGAGATAGGGAGGGGGTGTAGGGGCTGGAGGGGGTTACAGAGATCGGGAGGGGGTCTAGGGGCTGGAGGGGGTGACAGAGATAGGGAGGGGGTTACAGAGATAGGGAGGGGGTGTAGGAGCTGGAGGGGGTTACAGAGATAGGGAGGGGGTTACAGAGATAGGGAGGGGGTGTAGGGGCTGGAGGCGGTTACAGAGATAGGGAGGGGGTGTAGGGGCTGGAGGGGGTGACAGAAATAGGGAGGGGGTGTAGGGGCTGGAGGGGGTTACAGAGATAGGGAGGGGGTGTAGGGGCTGGAGGGGTTACAGAGATAGGGAGGGGGTGTAGGGGCTGGAGGGGCTGGAGGGGTTACAGAGATAGGGAGGGGGTGTAGGGGCCGGAGGGGGTGACAGAGATAGGGAGGGGGTTTGGGAGTCCTTTGTAATTGATCCTGTTAAGAAATCAGTGGGAAGTGGTGGTTATATTGTTATCCGAATGGATTTTCCTCCTCGTCTGTCTGGTACAGATTGAAGGAATGTTTCCTTTCTTGTCTTTCTACAGGACATGCAGATCACAGTGACGGAGCTCCAGACAATCCTTAACCGTGTGGTAGGAAAACGTAAGCAGACCCGGTGTTCCGCAATCTCTCCGTTCGCCCGGGATCGGCTACTCCCCTCACCTCTAACCGAGCTCTCTCCCTTGTGTCTTACCTCTAGACCAAGACCTGAAGACCGATGGTTTTAGTCTGGATTCCTGTCGATGTATGATCAATCTCATGGATGTATCCTCTCGTGTCACATGTGGGAAGTCTGAGTTCAGAGCTGGTCAGGGCCTGTCATTCCCCCGCCCCCTCTAGGTGTAGGCATCAAGAGATGGTGGCGTCAGGTTGTGATGTGGGATCTGGAGGAGTCGGCTCCCAGAATGTGGACGTGGAAAAACAAGCATCAACTCTCATATCGGGTCGGGGGACAGTTACCATCTTTGCATTTTGTTAGCACCCGGTTCATCCCGTGGTTTTCCTTAAATGTTGCCACCAGCGAGACGGGAACGCCAGGCTGGGCCTGACCGAGTTCAACGTGTTGTGGAACAAGATTCGCAAGTGGCTGGTGAGTGATCATTTTCAGGTCCATCTCCTCCTGCAGCTGGGGTTCAGGGACTAAGCTTCAGATTTCCCTTTGTAAACCGCTCTGCCCACTCTCTCATTCTATCTCCTCTTGTCCCCACCCTTTCTGTTGCTCTGAGATGCTGGTCTCTTTGACTGACTGTTTTGTTAAATTCGTTCCTAGGGTGTGGAGGTTGCTGGCTTTATTGTCCTGTCCCTAGTTGCCCCATTGAGAAGGTGGGGGGTGAGCTGCCTTCTTGACCCGCTGCAGTCCGTGTGCTGTGGGTAGCAGTGTCCCTTAGGGAGGGAATCCCAGGATTCTGACCCAGCCACACTGAGGGAACGGTGAGATATTTCCAAGTCAGGATGGTGAGGGGCTCGGAGGGGAACTTGCAGGGGGTGGTGTTCCCGTGTATCTGCTGCCCCTTGTCCTTCTGGATGGAAGTGGCCGTGGGTTGGGAAGGTGCTGCCTGAGGATCTTTGGTGAGTTTCTGCCATGCATCTTGTAGCTGGTACACACTGCTGCTACTGAGCGTCGGGGGTTGGGGGGAGTGGGGTTGTGGTGTCAATCAACCCTGGATGGACAGTACTGGCCGTCCTTGGCTTGATGACGTATGTTGGACTTGTGTTACCAACATGACATCAAGACCCTCTCAGCTGGCTGGAGAACGGTGGCTCAGTGGTTAGCACTGCTGCCTCACAGCGCCTGGGTCCCAGGTTCGATTCCGGCCTCGGGTGACTGTCTGTGTGGTGTTTGCACGTTCTCCCCGTGTCTGCGTGGGTTTCCACCGGGTGCTCCGGTTTCCTCCCACAGTCCCAAAGATGTGTAGGTTTAGGTGAATTGCCCGTAGTGTTAGGTAAGAAAGTGAGGTCTGCAGATGCTGGAGATCAGAGCTGAAAATGTGTTGCTGGAAAAGCGCAGCAGGTCAGGCAGCATCCAAGGAGCAGGAAATTCGACGTTTCGGGCATAAGCCCTTCATCAGGAAAGTGTTAGGTGCTTTAGTCAGAGGGAAATGGGTCTGGGTGGGTTACTCTTCAGAGGGTTGGTGTGGACTTGTTGGGCCGAACAGCCCGTTTCCACACTGTAGGGAATCTAGTCTAACAGTCTCGCTCTGCTCTCCCCACCGGGTCAATATCCACCCCTCAACTCAGTCCAACATTGCCAAGGATCTGGGCCATTGTGTGTGGGATGTTGCTGTACACAAATTGGCTGCCACGTTTCCTAACTGACAATGGTGCCTGCACTTCCCGCCTCAGGCGACTGTGTGGAGTTTGCATGCTCTCCCCGTGTCTGCGTGGGTTTCCTCCCACAGCACCAAAGATGTGCGGGTCAGGTGAATTGGCCATGCTAAATTGTCCCATAGTGTTAGGTGAAGGGGTAAATGTAGGGGTATGGGTGGGTTGCGCTTCGGTGGGTCACTGTGGACTTGTTGGGCCGAAGGGCCTGTTTCCACACTGTAAGTAATCTAATCTAAAAAAAAAACTTCAAAAAGGTGCTGCTCCGTCTCTACTGTGGTTGGGGGAGGAGGGGACGGGATCCCTGAACAGCGCTAGGTGAATCTGTCCTTCGAGGAAAACCCCATCTCTCCTCCCTCCCTCCCTCCCTCTCTCTCTCCCTGTCACGTCTAAGAGCTGCTAATGGTGGACCCAGTCTGGGACTATTTCCTGGGCCATTCACGGTGATGTGGATCTGTCTCTGCAGGGAGTTTTTCGACAGTTTGATCTGGATAAGTCCGGCAGCATGAACGCCTACGAGATGAGGCTAGCGTTGGAGTCTGCAGGTACGGCGTCGCACGCGTGCGCACACACACGCCACGAGCTCCTGACAGGCCAAGCCGCGTCACTGCGAGCTTGGAGTCACGTGTAGCTCCACAGCCTGGAAACATAAGGGACGTCTCTGTATGGGAGAACTGGGGTGAGGCGAAATCTCTCCTCTTGGGGAGGGTGGAGGGATGAATCTGTAGAATTCTTCCGCCACGGAGAGAGGAGTCGTGGACTATATTCGAGGTTGAGGACAGGGAGAAGGCAGCAGAGTGAGGTTGGGAAACTCATCAAATGGTGGAGCAGACTGAATGGGCTGAATAGCCAGATTATCTGCTGGAGTATCTTATGGACAGCACGTTTCCTTCCCAGTAAACCAGGAGGGGTTTTATAGCAATAAAAACAGAAATTGCTGGAAAAGCTCAGCAGGTCTGGCAGCATCTGTGGCCAGAAATCGGAATTAACGTTTCGGATCTGGTGACCCTACCTCAGAGGAAGGGTCACTCAACCTGAAAGGTTAACTCTGGTTTCTCTCCACGGAGGCTGCCAGACCCGCTGAGCTTTTCCAGCAATTTCTGTTATTTTTGTCCGATTTACAGCATGTGCTGTTCTTTCAGGTTTTGTTTAGCAGTTGGTGAGAGGGTCATGAAGATCTAGTGGCATGGGAGTTCAAAAAAAAATTCATTTATAATTATCCAGAAGGCAGTCAAGAGTCAACCACATCGCTATGGGTCTGGAGTCACGTGTAGGCCCAGGTCAGGTAAAGATAGCAGATTTCCGTTTCGAAGATTTTCCATTTCCCATTAGTGAAGCAGATGGTTATGTTTTTCTGACAGTCGCAAACATTAGACTCTTAATTCCAGCTTTTTATTGAATACAAATGCCACCGTACGCTGTTGCAGGATTCAAACCCGGGACCCAGGACGTCACCAGGGTCTCTGGGTTAATAAGTTAATGATAAGACCCCTCATGATTTTGTAAACCTCTATAAGGTCACCCCTCAGCCTCTGACGCTCCAGGGAAATAGTCCCAGCCTGTTCAGCCTCTCCCTGTAGCTCAAACCCACCGACCCTGGCAATGCGTTGTAAATCTTTTCTGAACCCCTTTATGTTTAACAACATCTTTTCCTGTAGGAAGGAGACCAGAATTGCACACAATTGGTCTAACCAATGTCCTGTACAGCCGCGACATGACCTCCCAACTCCTGTTCCCATCACCCTCACAGTCAGTAATCCAGAACCGGAGGTTAATGTCCTGGGCCCGTTGGAATCCCATCATGGCAGGTGGAGAAATGTGAATTCGATTCGATGCAAAATGCTCTGGAATGAAAAAGCTTTGGTGTAAAAATCAGACATTGTTGAATGTTGTACAAACACATCTGGTTCACAGACCTTCTTTGGGGAAGGAAATCTGCCGACCTACACGTGACTCCAGGCCTGAGGCAACGTGGGTGACTCTAAACTGCATTCAGGGTGACGAGGGATGGGCATTAAATGTCAGTCTAGCTGGTGAGGCCCAAATCCCCAAACAAGTTTTTAAAAGTCTAGTTTTCATAGAGTCGTAGACATGGACAGCACGGAAACAGACTCTTCGGCCCAACCCGTCCACGCCGACCAGATATCCCAACCCAATCTAGTCCTACCTGCCAGCACCCGGCCCATATCCCTCCAAACCCTTCCTATTCATATACCCATCCAGATGCCTTTTAAATGCTGTCATTGTACCAGCCTCCACCACATCCTCTGGCAGCTCATTCCATACACACACCACCCTCTGTGTGAAAAAGTTGCCCCTTAGGCCTCTTTTATATCTTTCCCCTCTCACCCTAAACTTTTGCTCTCTAGTCCTGTACTCCCCAACCCCAGGGAAAAGACTTTGCCTATTTACCCTATCCATGCCCCCTCATGATTTTGTAAACCTCTATAAGGTCACCCCTCAGCCTCTGACGCTTCAGGGAAATAGCCCCAGCCTGTTCAGCCTCTCCCTGTAGCTCAAACCCACCAACCTTGGCAATGTGTTGTAAATGTTTTCTGAACCCCTTTATGCTTAACAACATCTTTCCGATAGGAAGGAGACCAGAATTGCACACAGTATTCCAAAAATGGCCGAACCAATGTACAGCCGCGACATGACCTCCCAACTCCTGTACTCAGTACTCTGACCAATAAAGGAAAGCATACCAAACACCTTCTTCACTATCCTATCTACCTGCGACTGTACTTTCAAGGAGTTATGAACGTGCACTCCAAGGTCTCTTTGTTCGGCCACACTCCCCAGGATCTTTCATACCAGATTTTATTAATGGACAGAAAGTTCCTCCAAGATGGGATATGATCTTGTTCTTGGAATATTAACATGGATTTCTAGCCCAGTAACACTGCCGGCATCTCCTCTGCAAAGTGAGGGTCCAGTAGAGGTCTTGACAAGGCCTGGTGTACTCATCGCCTGGGCCTCTAGGTGTGTGTTAGCCTCAAAATGGACTGGCAGCTCCAGGCTAACACACCACTGACAGGCCCAGGCCATCCTCACACAGGCTCCCCTGCATTTCAGACAGTGGATAAAACTTGGGGGTTTAATCTTATGCCTTAAACGTGTCCCCGCCTCCGCCCCATCTCCCTGCAAAACCAGCCCCAGGGACCCTGGAGACACGCTGCTCATTTCCCTCATTTGGTTGGCTGTGCAGTAATGCCAATGTGTTGTGTATAGGCTGCTTTGAGAGCTCTCCGAGGGCTTTGATGAGGTGCCGTACAAATGCAGATCCTTTCTTGCACATTCCAGTTGCTTATGGGACCTCCATTCAAAATCCGATTTGGCCTCTGAACTTCCCTCAGCGGTGTGCGAGTGAATCGGAAGCAGGAGCCTGTTCCAGTTTCCAATAACTCACTGGCCGATGTGATGAGTTTTGAACCTGGAATCCGGTCTGCCTGTTTTTGAGCTTTGAAGAGATTAGTCACCTCCGGGATCTGCCTTTCTACAAAACAGTCACCACCCAGAAAGGGAAGCTCATTGAGAGGTGATTCCCAGAGGCGTGACAGGCTCGCTGTCAGGAATCACCTTGCAGAGTGCACAGCTAGGCCTTGGGCCTATCTGGGCAGGCTTCCCTAGAAAGGGAATCTCATTGAGAGGTGATTCCCACAGCTAGGCCTTGGGCCTAACTGGGCAGGCTTTGGGTGGTCTGTGGGCCTACCCACCAAGTCTCCATGTTGGGCCTGTAGCTGTGAGAAAGCCAAGCCAGGGCTTCGGGAGAGCTGCAGCAAAAAGTAAAATCTCAGGGAACACCCTCCCCCTCCCCCCACCTGAACTCCGGTTTAGTGACGTCCGTGTGTCTGACTCCTCTCTCTCTCTCTCCTTTGCAGGGTTTAAACTGAACAATCACATGCACAACCTGCTCATCACACGCTACGCGGAGCCTGACCTTTCTGTCAACTTTGATAACTTCATCTGCTGTTTAATCCGCTTGGAGAGCATGTACAGTGAGTGCCCCCTAACCTCCATTTCACATGTGCTGATTTGAATTTATTGTCACGTGTACCGAGAGGCACAGTGAAAAGCTTTGTCTTGCGAGCAATACAGGCAGCTCACAGAGTTAGCTAACATAGATAGTAAATAATAGGTAAACAGCAGCAAAAACAAAAATACAGGTACAGGCGAATGTTAAGAGTTTGAGAGTCCATTCAGTATTCTAACAACAATAGAGTAGAAACTGTTACGAATCCGGCTGGTGTGTGTGTTCAGGCTTCTGTACCCTCTCCCCGATGGTAGAGGTTGTAGAAGAACATTCCCAGGGTGGGCTGGGTCTTTGAGAATGCCGGCGACCTTTCCTTGACCCTGGTAGATGGATTCTCTCGATGGGAGGTTGGCCTTTGTGATTGTCCGGGCCGAGTTCACCACACTCTGTAACCGTCTCTGATCATGACTGGTACAGTTGCCTTACCAGGTAGTGATACATCCAGACAGAATGCTCTCGATGGCGCACCTATAAAAGTTGGCAAGGGTATTTGCCGTCACGCCAAATTTCCTCAGCTCCCTGAGAAAGGAGAGATGTTGCTGGGCTTTTGTAACCAGTGCGTCCACATGAAGAGTCCAAGAAAGCTTGTTGTGGATGACCACCCCCAGGAGCTTGACACTCTCCACTCGTTCCTCCTCTGTGCTGTTAATGTGTAGGGGGGCATGAGTAACATCCCGCTGAAAGCCAATAATGAGTTCCTTGGTTTTGCCAGCATTGAGAGCCAATTGTTCTCAGTGCAGCATCTTTCCAGGTCTTCCACCTTCCGTCTGTAGTCTGTTTCATTGCAAACTGAGATTCGACTGACTGTGGTAGTGTCATCAGCGAACCTGCAAATGGTATTGGTCTGGTATTTGACGACGCAGTCATGGGTATACAGTGAATACAGTAGGGGGCTGAGTACACACTCCTGGGGGGCTCCAGTGATGAGTGTTAGTGAGGATGATTGTGGGTCAGGAAAGTGAGGATCCAGTTGCAGAGAGTGGGGCTTAGTCCGAGATCACTAAGTTTAGGGATCAGTCTCGAGGGGATAATAGTGTTGAAGGCTGAACTGCCGTCAATGAGTAGGATTCTTATTGGTTGTTCTTGGTGTCAAGATGTTCTAGGGAAGAGTGAAGGGCAAGTGATATGGAATCTGACGTGGATCTGTTGGTCCAATAGGCAAATTGGAGTTGGTCAAGACTAGTGGGGAGGCTGGAGTTGATTAATGCCATGACCAGCTTTTCAAAGCACTTCATGACCATCGAAGTGGTGGTCATTGAGACCTGCTGCTTGAGTTTTCTTCGGCTCAGGGGATGATGTTGGCCCTCTTGAAACAGACCGGGACAGTGGTCTGCTGCAGGGAGATGTTGGAGATGTCTGAGGAGACCTCTGCCAGTTGATCTGCACATGCTCTGACTGCACGGCCTGGTACTCCATCTGGTCCCATCGCTTTCCTTTGGATTCTCACAAAGGAAAACTGCTCTGACCTCCAATGCAGTGGCTGTTGGGATAGATGTGTCAGGACTTGTCGGAATAGATGTTATCTCTCCACCGATATTCTGCTCGAAGTGAGCGTAGAAGGCGTTGAGACAATCTGGGAGGGATGTGTCATTGTCTGCTATCTTGCACCGTCTCTTTTTAGAACTTGTGATGTTATTCCGCCCTTGCCATAGTTGCCGGGTGTCTGTCTGGGTCTCTAGTTTGGACCGGTATTGAACCTTGGCTCTCTTAATGGTTCTGCGAAGGTCATACTTGGATTTGAGTGGGTTTCCTGATCTGAAGGCCTCACGCCTGGTTTTTAGCAGGTTCTGGATGTCCTCATCCATCCAGGGTTTCCTGTTGGGGAACACCCGGATTGACTTCCTCGGTACGCAGTCCGCCACACACTTGCTGATAAAGTTCGTGATGGTGGTGGTGTACCTGTCCAAGGTACCTGCGGCCTGTTTGAACACGGCCCAATCAGCCGATTCCAGACAGCACCGGAGTTGATCCTTTGCCTCCCCCCAACCAGAACTGGACCTGTATCCCCGAGGGGGGGTCCCCTGCTTGAGCTTTTGCCTTTAAGCCGGGAGGAGAGCCATGGCATTGTGGTCAGAGTTCCCGAAATGAGGGCGGGAGGAAGGAGTGGTAGGCATCTTTCACAGTGGTGTAGCAGTGGTCTAAAATGTGCACACCCCGAGTGGGGCAGGTAATGTCCTGGTGGTACTTGGGCAACACCTTCCTCAGATTGGCTTGATTGAAGTCACCAGTTAGAATAAACAGGGCCTCGGAGGTATTAGTGGTGCAGTATAGCACATCCAGAGCTCCCTCACCCCTTGCTTGTGGTGATATGTACACAGTGGTAAATTCCCGTGGTAGGTAGAAGAGGCGACATTTGATGGTGAGGAGTTCATTGCACCACTAGTTGATTTAAAAAGCAAACCCCTCCACCCTTTGTCTTACCCGCAGACGCAGTATGGTCCATATGATGGATAAAGTAAGTGCGAGGCCTTGCACTTTGGCAAAAAGAATAAAAGCATAGACTACTTTCTAAATGGTGAGAAAATTAGTAAAGCCAAAGTACAAAGGGATCTGGGAGTGCTAGTCGAGGATTCTCTAAAGGTAAACATGCAGGTTGAGTCCGTGATTAAGAAAGCGAATGCGATGTTGTCACTTATCTGAAGAGGGTTGGAATATAAAAACAGAGATGTGCTACTGAGACTTTATAAAGCTCTGGTTAGGCCCCATTTGGAGTACTGTGTCCAGTTTCGGTCCCCACACCTCAGGAAGGACATACTGGCACTGGAACATGTCCAGTGGAGATTCACACGGATGATCCCTGGAATGGTAGGTCTAACATATGAGGAACGGCTGAGGATCCTGGGATTGTATTCATTGGACTTTAGAAGATTAAGGGGAGACTTAATAGAGACGTACAAGATAATACATGGCTTGGAAAGGGTGGACGCTAGGAAATTGTTTCCATTAGGCGAGGAGACTAGGACCCGTGGACACAGCCTTAGAGTTAGAGGGGGTCAATTCAGAACAGAAATGCAGAGACATTTCTTCAGCCAGAGAGTGGTGGGCCTGTGGAATTCATTGCCGCAGAGTGCAGTGGAGGCCGGGACGCTAAACGTCTTCAAGGCAGAGATTGATAGATTCTTGTTGTCTCGAGGAATTAAGGGCTACGGGGAGAACGCTGGTAAGTGGAGTTGAAATACCCATCAGCCATGATTGAATGGCGGAGTGGACTCAAGGGGCTGAATGGCCTTACTTCCACTCCTATGTCTTATGATCTTAAAAACCCATCAGCCTGAAGTGTGCAGTTGGGATTGGATGGGTTGAGCCCGGTTTCTGTGATGCAGAGTGTGCAGCAGTCCCACAGCTCACACTGGAAGCTGGGCCGTGATCTGCGTTTGTCCATCTTGTTCTCCAGAGATTGTACATTTGCTCAGAGTAAGCGAGGCAAGGGGGCTCTTGAAACCATGTAGTCTCAGTCTCACTATCAGGCCGGCCCGCTTATCCAGCTTCCTCACAGGTTTCTTATATCTGAGTGATCCGGTGGCCTGGTGGAGTGGATTGTGACTGCTTCCAGTTCAGTGATCCTTGTGGAGCAGGAAGGTTGCAGTCGGGTGTATTTTTGCGGAGGCTCTGTTTATGACCCAGTGCAGCAGGTAATTGACGGTGTGCGGAGGGACTGTGCTTAGGACCCAGTGGAGAAGGTAGGTTTCTGCTTGTGTTCTGATTTGTCCAGTTAGTTCCTGGTTTCAGTTGCCGGCGACTTGCTGCTACAGGTTCAGCCACATTTTTTTTTATTCAGAAGCGTTTGGGCTGGTCTCCAGGTACATTCTGATAGATTTCATGTCAGACGGGCGTTGTATTGGGCCGGGAGTATTTGTGAGTGTGTGTTTGTGTACCTTTTTGTCTGTCTGCGCCAGTCTGACTTTGTGCCTGTCTGTCTTTGTGTGTGAGTGTGTGCGTGTCTGTGTCTGTGTGAGTGTGTGAGAACCAGAATAGTGAGATTGTGACACGTCACTGTGCTGCTGTCTCACTGCAGGATCCTTTGTGATGCTGGATACAGACCGAGATGGTATTGTCACTTTTGATGTGTATCAGGTCAGTACTGAGATTTGTACTCCCTCATCCCTGCCCAGAATAGTTACCCATGCAATCTGTCAAAGCTTCAGACTAAAAATCATAGTATGACGGAATTCCCAACAGTGTGGGAGTGGGCCATTCGGCCCATCAAGTCTGCACTGACCTTCTGAAGACAATCCCAGAGCCATACCTGTACCATGTAACCCTGCATTTCCCATGGCCGATTCACCCTGGCCTGCACGTCTTCGCACTATGGAAGGGACCCACGCAGATACGGGGAGAATGCGCAAACTCCACACAGACAGTCGCCGAAGGGTGGAATCCAACCTGGGTCCCTGGTGCCGCAGTGCTAACCACTGAGCCACCGTGCCGTCATGGTTAAAGCATGTAGTATCTTTAACTCCGCCAAAACGTGGTCACTATTAATCCCTGAACCCTGCATCAGTGACGCCACCTCAGAAAGACCTTGAGGGCTGGGGGAGGGTGGGGTGTTCTGAGCCAGTCCAGCCTCTAAACCTGATCTTTCTGTTGTTCCCACAGTGGCTGATGCTGACCATGTTTACTTGAGATCGATGCTGTGAAGTCTTGCCTCCTCCTCCTGCTGCTACGCCCCACATGTGTGCTTCCCACACCAAGTGCCTTCCGCTGCGTAGACGGTGGACACCAGCCTTGTCCCATGTCTTACCAACGTCCCTCGCATCCCTCCCCCACCAGCAAACACCCCTCCCAGCTGCAGCTACGTTTTATCTTGGATTCGGAGCCAGGTTTCCGGGTGCTGTTTTATGACTGTGTACGTGTCTGTTTTTTTTAATTATTATTTCCAAAGGGGCTGCCAAACCTTTTACAGGAAACTTAAATAAAACGTATCGACAGAATTAAAAATGCAACGCTCACTTGTTGCAGATCTCTTCGGTAGGAGGGACGTTGAGCCTGTCTCCATCTCTCTGTCGCCCAGTGTTCAACGCTGCAGATAGGTGTGTTTAAGACCAGAGGACCTTATCTGTTAACAGCTTCCAACACCGAGGGGGGAAGGAATCCAACCCTGGGCAGAAACTGGGGGCAAAGTACTGGAGTCCACGAGGATTGAAGTCTGAAAATGTGAAATTGTTCAATTTGGTAGGAAGAGGATGTGATCTAAATGGGGAGGGGGTTACAGAGCTCAGACATATTGAGGGATCCGGGAGTGCTAGTGCCTGAATCTCTCATTTTGAGAATGCAGGAACAACGAGCAATTAGGAAGGCTCATCAAGTCTTCTCATTTATTGTGAGAGGAGTTGAATATAATTTTTTTCCCACAGCGAGTGATTCACGTGTGGAATGAACTCTCCAGAGGGAAGTGGTGTGCACGGACCAGAACATCTGGGTTCATGTCCCATTCACTCCAGAAATGTCTTCCAACATGCCTGAACAGATTGGTTAAGAAAAATCCGGAAAGTTTCAGGCAAATGTTGGATAATGGGACTAGAGTACTCATAGACGATGGCAAAAATGAGGACTGCTGATGCTGGAAATCAGAGTCTGGATTAGAGTGGTGCTGGAAAAGCACAGCAGGTCAGGCAGCATCCGAGGAGCAGGAAAATCGACGTTTCGGGCAAAAGCCCTTCATCAGGAATTTTTCCTCGGATGCTGCCTGACCTGCTGTGCTTTTTCAGCACCACTCTAACCTACACTCTACTTATGCATGATGACCAGCAGGGATAAAATGGACCAAAGGGTCTATTGTAAAACTGAATTACTCAGGAACAAAACTGATAAGCAAAACCGGCCTACTTGCGTGCCAAACAATGTCTGCGTCAAATGATAGACAGAGCGAAGTAATCAACAACCGACTGGTCAGATCTAAACTCTGCAGTGCTGGGCACATCCAGTCGTGAATGGTGGTGGACAATGAAACAAGTCACTGGAGGAAGAGGCTGGACAAATATCCCCATCCTCAATGATGGAGGAGCCCAGCACATTAGTGCAAAGATAAGGCTGAAACATTGGCTGGAATCTTCAGCTAGCAGTGGGGAGTGGATGATCCATCTTCCAAAGGTCCCCAGGATCACAGGTACCAGTCTTCAGTCAATTCAATTCACTCCATGTGATGCCAAGATATGGTTGGAGACACTGGATATTGCAAAGGCTACGGACCCTTCCAACACAGTGGTAATAGTACTGAGGACAGTTACAACGCTTGCATCGACCCAACAATGTGGAAAATTGTCCAGGTATGTCCTGGACATAAAAAGCAGGACAAATCCAACCTGGCCAGTTCCCACCCTATCAGTCTACTCTCTCATATTAACGTTCTGGAAAGTGTCATCAGCAATGCTATCAAGCAGCCCCTGCTCAGCAATAACCTGCTCAGTGACGCCCAGTTTGGGTTCCCCCAGGGCCATTCAGCTCCTAACCTTATTGCAGCCTTGGTTCAAACACGGATAAGAGAGCTGAAATCCAGAGGGGGTCGGAGAGTGACAGCCCTCGCCATCAAGGCTGCATTTGACCAAGTGTGGCATTGAGGAGCCCTAGCAAAACGGGAATCGATGGGTATCAGGGGGCCAACGCTCTGCTGGTTGGATTTATACCTGGCAGAGAGGAAGATGGTTGTGGTTGTTGGAGGTCAGTCATCTCAGCTCTTGGATATCTTTGCAGGAGTTCCTCAGGGTATATCCTAGGCCCAACCATCTTCAGCTGCTTCATCAATGACCTTCCCTCCATCCTAAGGTCAGAGGTGGGATTGTTCGTTGATGATTGCACAATGTTCTGTGCTATTCATGGCTCCTCAGCCACTGAAGCAGTCTGTGTTCAAATATAAGAAGATCTGGACAATATCCAGGCTTGGGCTGATAAGTGGCAAGTAACACTGAGACCACCCAAATGCCAAGCACTGACCATCTCCAATAAGATGATCTAACCATTGTCTCTTGACATCCATTGTTGTTACAATTATTGGACACCCCTCCCTCCCCCCAACTGACCAGAAACTGAACTAGACTAACCACATAAATATAGTTTTTGGATGTAGGTTTGCTCACTGAGCTGAAAGGTTCATTTCCAGATGTTTCATTACCTTATTAGGTAACATCTTCAGTGGACCTCATGCGAAGCAATGTTGAAATTTCCTGCTTTATATTTATGTTTGGGTTTCTTTGGGATGGTGATGTCATTTCCTGTGGTGATGTCACTTCCTGTTCCTTTTCTCAGGGGGTGGTAGATGGTACATAAACATAATGGCTACAAGAGCAGGTCAGAGACTAAGAATACTTCAGTAAGTAATTCCCCAAAGCCCATCCCACCATCTACAAAGCACAAGGCAGGAGGGTGAGGGAATCCTCCCCAGTTGCCCCTGGATGGGGGCAGCTCCAACAACACTCAAGAAGCTTGACACCATCCAGGGACAAAGCAGCCCCCACTTGATTGGCACCGCACCCACAAATACCCCCTCCCTTCCCCCACCAACGCTCAGTAGCAGCAGTGTGCATCATCTAGAAGATACACTGCAGAAACTCACCAAAGATCCTCAGGAAGCACCTTCCAAACCCATGGCCACTAGTATTTGAAGAACAAGAGGCATACACGGGAACACCACCTCCCTGCCAGTTCCCCTCCAATCCCCTCACCCTCCCGACTTGGAAATATCTCACTGTTCCCTCGGCTGAGTCAGAGTCCTGGGATTCCCTCCCTAAGGGACTCTGTGGGTCTACACACAGCACATGGACTGCAGCGAGTCAAGAAGGCAGCTCACCTCCCCCCCCCCCCCCCCCCCGCCCAAGGGGCAGCTAGGCTTGGGCTGATAAATACTGAGCCCAGCCGCAATGTCCTGTGAGAGAACAGAAAGGAACTGAGAGAAACGCACTTCACTGTGACGCTGACTGATCCAATCTGTGACCACAACCTGACACCAACAGACTTGCTTGTTTACAAAAGCATCCAGCCATCATTATCTTTGACTTCCTGTTTCTAACTTAACAGACCCACTTCGACAAACCATACGATCTCTCTCTCTCTCACGCACACACACACACACACACACACACTCTCACACACACAGACATACACACACTTTCACTCTCCAATGCCCACTCCTCTGGCTTCACTCATTCCCAGGTGGAGGGCACCTATACCTAACCTATTGGTATTAGATTAGATTACTTACAGTGTGGAAACAGGCCCTTCGGCCCAACAAGCCCACACCGACCCGCCGAAGCGCAACCCACCCATACCCCTACATTTACCCCTTACCTAACACTACGGGCAATTTAGCATGGCCAATTCACCTGACCCGCACATCTTTGGACTGTGGGAGGAAACCGGAGCACCCGGAGGAAACCCACGCAGACACGGGGAGAACGTGCAAACTCCACACAATTCCATGTTTCATTTTGAACATGATTCTCTGTTTGATACAACATCCATTAGCTCAGGCAATGGGGCTGTGGAAACATCCTTCAGGGAGGGGACAGAGCAAAGAGGTGTTTGGCTGCAGTAATAACACCCCTCCACCAGATGGGGCGATAGAGCTGTGCAGCAAATTCCAAGTCTTTGCTGTCCTCTGGTGGTGGGAACAGAGATCTGCAGTTCGAAGGAAAACCGAAAAACCTTTCATTTTCATTCACAGGAAGTTGAAGACATGTCTGCATTGGCCCAGGGGGCAGTTCAGTGTCTGTGGGTCTGGAATCACATGTAGGCCAGACCGGGTAAGGATGGCAGGTTCCTTCCCTAGAGGACAATACTGAACTAGATAGGTTTTTCTGACAATTGGGCGGCACGGTGGCACAGTGGTTAGCACTGCTGCCTCACAGCGCCAGAGACCCAGGTTCAATTCCCGACTCAGGTGGCTGACTGTGTGGAGTTTGCACGTTCTCCCCGTGTCTGCGTGGGTTTCCTCCGGGTGCTCCGGTTTCCTCCCACAGTCCAAAGATGTGCGGGTCAGGGTGAATTGGCCATGCTAAATTGCCTGTAGTGTTAGGTAAGGGGCAAATGTAGGGGTATGGGTGGGGTGCGCTTCGGTGGGTCGGTGTGGACTTGTTGGGCCGAAGGGCCTGTTTCCACACTGTAAGTAATCTAATCTAATAGTCAGCATTAGATTCTTAATTCCAGATTTTCTTTTATTGAATTCAAATTCCATCGGACTTGAAAAGGGGTCCTCAGGACATTATTTGGGGGTTTCTGGATTAACAGACCTGCTATTTTGCTATTCCAGCATATTATAATGGCCTCCTCCTGACTTTAATTTTTTTGTAGTTCTGGCTCTTTGAAATCATTCTTGGAGATCAGTTTGAGATTTCCTCCCCCACTGGCGACAGACTGTGGCCAAATTGAAAGGAAATTATTTCTGGGAGATTAACTTTTTTGCTATTTTGGCCGTGCTTCAAAGATTCTGTGGCCCCAGTTAACTCTCAGCTCATGAAAAGCTAATGTACATGCCTTAAATTCTTCCCATCTGTCTGCCACCTCCAAACAACCGGCAACTTTGTTTTGTTTCTGCCTGTTGTGAAATTTAGAAAGATCAGTCAAACCATCCCAATATAATATGGGCTTGCCTGACCTCAAGGCATCCCAGAGTAGTCTATAATCAACAAGGGAAGACTTGTTCAGTCAGGCACATCCCTCTCAGCTCAGCACTATTACGGTCCTATTGCTTCTCCTTTGAGGTGCCTCTGTGTCTGGTTAATGATCTGTAACTATCACATAAAACAAAATCATAAATCTTTTCATTAAGAGCTGAGATCTCACCGAGGAGTTTTCACACATACAACAAGCTGTTCAGAAAACTCTGCTCACATTTTGACAACTGTCACAAATTCTACCTCAGTTGCTGAGACAATCCACAATCCAACCGTACAGCACTTCCTCAGTACTGACCCTTCAATAGTGTGGCACTCCCTCAGCGCTGACCTTCCGACAGTGTGGTGCACCCTCAGTACTGACCCTCCGACATTGTGTCACTCCCTTAGCACTGACCCTCCGACAGTACGATATTCCTTCAGTACTGACCCTCTGATATTGCGGCGCTCCCTCAGCACTGACCCTCCAACAGTACCTGCTCCTTTGGCGCTGACCCTCCAACAGTGCCCACTCCCTCAATACTGACCCTTCAACTCTATGGCCCTCCCTCAGTACTGATCCTCTGACAGTGCAGCGCTCCCTCAGCACTGACCCTCTGACAGTGCCCACTCCCTTAGCACTGACCCTCTGACAGTGTCCACTCCCTCAGCACTGACCCTCTGACAGTGCGGCGCTCCCTCAGTACTGACCGTCCGACACTGCAGCGCTCCCTCTTGGTGCTGACCCTCTGACAGTGCGGCACCCCCTCAGTACTGACCCTCTGACAGTGCTGTACTCCCTCAGTACTGACCCTCCGACAGTGCGGAACTCCCTCAGTACTAACCCACTGATAGTGCGGCACTCCCTCAACACCGACCCTCCGACAGTATGACGCTCCCTCAACACTGACCATCTTGACCATCTGACTGTGTGGCACTCCCTCAGCGCTGACTCTCCAACAGTGCCCACTCCCTCCATACTGACAATTCAACACTATGGCCATCCCTCAATACTGATCCTCTGACAGTGAGCCATTCCCTCAGCACTGACCCTCCGACAGTGCGGCACTCCTTTAGCACTGACCCTCTGACAGTGCGGCACTCCCTCAGCAATGATTAGAATGGATGGCCTGGAAATATGCAGGGAAGAGGTTCTGGGAATATTGGAGAGGATGAAAATAGATAAGTCTCCTGGGCCTGATGGCATTTACCCTAGGATCCTATGGGAAGCTAGGGAGGAGATAGCAGAGCCATTGGCCTGGATTTTTATGTCGTCATTGTCAACAGGAATAGTACCAGAGGACTGGAGGATAGCGAATGTGGTCCCCTTGTTCAAGAAAGGGAGTAGGGATAGCCCTAGTAACTATGGGCCAGTGAGTCTGACTTCAGTGGTGGGCAAAGTCTTAGAGAGAATGGTAAGGGATAAGATTTATGAACATCTGGATAGGAATAACGTGATCAAGGATAGCCAGCATGGTTTTGTGAAGGGCAGGTCATGCCTCACAAACCTTATTGAGTTCTTTGAGAAGGTGACTAAGGAAGTGGACGAGGGTAAAGCAGTAGATGTTGTGTATATGGATTTTAGTAAGGCGTTCGATAAGGTTCCCCATGGTAGGCTAATGCTAAAACTACGGAGGTATGGCATTGAGGATACATTAGAGGTTTGGATTAGGAATTGGCTGGCTGGAAGGAGACAGAGGGTAGTAGTTGATGGTATAGGTTCATCTTGGAGTGCAGTTACTAGCGGTGTACCACAAGGATCTGTTTTGGGACCATTGCTTTTTGTTATCTTTATAAATGATCTAGAGGAAGGGCTTGAAAGCTGGGTAAGCAAGTTTGCGGATGACACAAAAGTCGGTGGAGTTGTGGATAGTGAGGAAGGAAGTGGTAGGTTACAGCGGGATATAGATAAGTTGCAGAGCTGGGCAGAAATGTGGCAAATGGAATTCAATGTAGCTAAGTGTGAAGTCATTCACTTTGGTAGGAGTAACAAGAAGATGGATTACTGGGCTAATGGTAGGCTACTTGGTAGTGTGGATGAGCAGAGGGATCTTGGTGTCCATGTACACAGATCTCTGAAAGTTGCCACCCAGGTAAATAGTGCTGTGAGGAAGGCATATGGTGTACTGGGCTTTATTGGTAGAGGAATTGAGTTCCGGAGTCCTGAGGTCATGTTGCAACTGTATAAGACTCTGGTGCGGCCTCATCTGGAGTATTGTGTGCAGTTTTGGTCGCCATACTATAGGAAGGATGTGGAGGCATTGGAACGAGTGCAGAGGAGGTTTACCAGGATGTTGCCTGGAATGGTAGGAAAATCTTATGAGGAAAGGCTGAGGCACTTGGGGCTGTTCTCATTGGAGAAGAGAAGGTTTAGGGGAGATTTGATAGAGGTGTATAAGATGATTAGGGGTTTAGATAGGGTCGACACTGAGAACCTTTTACCGCTAATGGAGTCAGGTGTTACTAGGGGACACAGCTTTAAATTAAGGGGTGGTAGGTATAGGACAGATGTTAGGGGTAGATTCTTTACACAGCGGGTTGTGAGTTCATGGAATGCCCTGCCAGTAGCAGTGGTGAACTCTCCTTCTTTATGGTCATTTAAGCGGGCATTGGATAGGCATTTGGAAGTTATTGGGCTAGTGTAGGTTAGGTAGGATTCGGTCGGCGCAACATCGAGGGCCGAAGGGCCTGTACTGCGCTGTATCTTTCTATGTTCTATGTTCTATGACCCTTCAATAGTGTGGCACTTGCTCAGCACTGACAGTGCAGCACTCCCTCAGCACTGACTTTCCTACAGTGCAGCGCTCCCTCAGTGTTGACCCTCTGACAGTGCAGCACTCCCTCAATGCTGACCTTCTGACAGTGCGGTGCTCCTCAGTACTGACCCTCCAACACTGCGTCGCTCCCTCAGCACTGACCCTCCGACAGTGCCTGCTCCCTTGGCGCTGACCCTCCAACAGTGCCCACTCCCTCAATACTGACCCTTCAACTCTATGGCTCTCCATCAGTATTGACCCTCTGACAGTGCGGCATTCCCTCAGCACTGACCCTCCAACAGTGCCTGCTCCCTTGGCGCTGACCCTCCAACAGTGCCCACTCCCTCAATACTGACCCTTCAACTCTATGGCTCTCCATCAGTATTGACCCTCTGACAGTGCGGCATTCCCTCTCGGTGCTGATCCTCCGACAGTGCGGTGTTCCCTTGGTGCTGACCTTCCGACAGTGCAACGCTCCCTCTCGGTGCTGACCCTCCGACGGTGCGGCATTCCCGTGGTGCTGACCCTCCGACAGTGCGGCGCTCCCTCTCGGTGCTGACCCTCCGACAGTGCGGCGCTCCCTTGGTGCTGACCCTCCGACAGTGCGGCGCTCCCTCTCGGTGCTGACCGTCCAACAGTGCGGCGCTCCCTCTTGGTGCTGACCCTCCGACAGTGCGGCGCTCCCTCTCGGTGCTGACCCTCCGACAGTGCGGCGTTCCCTCTCGGTGCTGACCCTCCGACAGTGCAGCGCTCCCTCTCGGTGCTGACCGTCCGACAGTGCGGCATTCCCTTGGTGCTGACCCTCCGACAGTGCGGCGCTCCCTCTCGGTGCTGACCCTCCGACAGTGCGGCGCTCCCTCTCGGTGCTGACCCTCCGACAGTGCGGCGCTCCCTTGGTGCTGACCCTCCGACAGTGCGGCACTCCCTCTCGGTGCTGACCCTCCGACAGTGCGGCGCTCCCTCTCGGTGCTGACCGTCCGACAGTGCGGCGCTCCCTCTCAGTGCTGACCCTCCGACAGTGCGGCGTTCCCTCTCGGTGCTGACCCTCCGACAGTGCGGCACTCCCTCTCGGTGCTGACCCTCCGACAGTGCGGCGCTCCCTCTCAGTGCTGACCCTCCGACAGTGCGGCGTACCCTCTCGGTGCTGACCCTCCGACAGTGCGGCGTTCCCTCTCGGTGCTGATCCTCCGACAGTGCGGCGCTCCCTTGGTGCTAACATTCCGACAGTGTTGCGCTCCCTCTCGGTGCTGACCCTTCCACAATGCGGCGCTCCCTCTCGGTGCTAACCCTCCGACAGTGCGGCGCTCCCTCTCGGTGCTGACCGTCCGACAGTGCGGCGCTCCCTCTCGGAGCTGACTCTCCGACAGTGCGGCGCTCCCTCTTGGAGCTGACTCTCCGACAGTGTGGCGCTCCCTCTCGGTGCTGACTCTCCGACAGTGTGGCGCTCCCTTGGTGCTGACCCTCCGACAGTGCGGCGCTCCCTTGGTGCTGACCCTCCGACAGTGCGGTGCTCCCTCTCTGTGCTGACCCTCCGACAGTGCGGCGTTCCCTCTCGGTGCTGACCCTCCGACAGTGCGGCGCTCCCTCTCGGTGCTGACCGTCCGACAGTGCGGCGTTCCCTCTCAGTGCTGACCCTCCGACAGTGCGGCGTTCTCTTGGTGCTGACCTTCCGACAGTGCGGCGCTCCCCCTAGGTGCTAACCCTCCGACAGTGCGGCGTTCCCTCTCAGTGCTGACCCTCCGACAGTGCGGCGTTCCCTTGGTGCTGACCCTCCGACAGTGCGGCGCTCCCTCTCTCAGAACAGGGAATATTTGGTGGGAGATTGAACTGAGTCATCCAGAATCACGAAGGGAGTATTGGATCAAGTCGATGAGGGGAAACCCTTCTGGGACTGCCGGACTCAGATTGAAGGTGATTGGCACAAAAAGGAACTGAGAACAAACATGAAGAAATATTCTTGAGCAAGTGGACTTTCTCTGTAACTGCCCAGCCCTAATTGGAAATTGAAACATTGGTTCCGACTGTTACATGATTACTCTGGCCAGTCAGACATTCTCGATTTATGGACCAGAAAGTGTTATGAGCAACGGAGAATGAAGAGATGTTCAGAAATAATTAATTTGTACGAAATGATATTGAAAAAAAAATATTTGTTTACCTTTTTGTCCATGAGCAACTGATATTAAATTTCTGCTCATTGAGTCTGGCGCATAACTCGGGATATATATTCTCATCACACTGTGATGCTGTAACACTTTGCTGAGTATTGCTTTTATCAGAATTGTTGACAACTGTTTAAGAAAGAAATCCAATTTGCGATATTTTTGCCTGATTGCATCCAATTGCTTCCAGTTAATCTGCTGGGGTTTACTGTCATTCAGTGGTTTACCAATCCTCCATTACCTTGCTGTTTACTACTCTCACTGCTGGGACGCTGGACTCTCAGCCCTTTCTGGAGGGTGGTGTGTAGTAGGGGGGGTGTGAGCAGTCCTTTCGGGTGCTAGCATGGAACCAGTTAATCTGTGGGATGTGGGGGTCGCTGGCTGGTCCCAGCATTTATTGCCTGTCCCTAGTTGCCCCTTGAGAAAGTGGTGGGGAGATGCCTTCCTGAACCGCTGCAGTCCGTGAGGTGCAGGGACCCCCGCACTGTGTTGTTAGGGAGGGAATTCCAGGATTTTGACCCAGCGACACTGAAGGAACAGCCGATCTAGTTCCAGGTTGGCACGGTGGCTATTGGTTAACACAGCTACCTCACAGTACCAGGGACCCAGGTTCAATTCCATTCTCTGGTGTGGAGTTTGTGCATTCCCCTGTGTCTGTGTTCTCTGTTTCCTCCCACAGTCTGGAGATGTGCAGGCTAGGTGGGTTAGACATGGGAAATGCAGGGTTACGGGAATAGAGGGGTGGGCTGCTCTGTGGAGGGTTAGTGTGGGCAGAGTGGCCTGGCTCCACACTCTAGGGTTTCTATGAATGGTGAGTGGCTTGGAGGGGAACTCGCAGAAGGTGGTGTTTCCATGTATCTGCTGCCCTGTCCTTCTAGATGGGTGTGGGTTTGTCATGTGTTGTAGGAGGAGCCTGGTTAAGTTGCTGCAGTGCCTCTTCTAGATGGTACACACTGCTGCTACTGAGTGTCAGTGGGGGAAGGAATAGATGTATGTGGATGTGGTGCCAATCAATCAAGCTACTTTGTCCTGGACGATGTTAAACTTTTTTTGCGTGCTGCACCCATCCAGGTAAGTGGGGAGTATTCCATCAGACTCCTGACTTGTGTGTTGGTGACAGACTTTGGAGCGTTAAGAGGTGAGTTACTTGCTGCAGGATTCCCAGCTTCTCATCTGCTCTTGCAGCCACTGTAGTTATATGGTTGCCCCAGTTCTGTTTCTGGATGTTCATAGTGAGGGAATAAATGATGATAGCATTGAATGCCGAGGGCTGATGGTTCGATTCTGCCTTATTGGAGATAGTCTTTGCTGCTGTTTGTCAGGATATCATCCAGATCTTGTTACATTTGAACACGGACTGCTTCAGTATCTGAGGGGTTGTGAATGGTGCAGAACATTGTGCAATCATTGTGGTAAAACGTTCCCAACTCTGACCTTATGATGGAGGAAAGGTCATGGATGACGCAGCTGAAGATGGTTGGGCCTTGGACACTCCCCTGAGGAACTCCTGCAGAGATGTCCTGGAGCTGAGATGACTGACCTCCAAAAACCACAACCATCTTCCTCTCTGCCAGGTATAAATCCAACCAGCAGAGCGTTGGCCCCCTGATACCCATCGATTCCAGTTTTGCTAGGGCTCCTCAATGCCACACTTGGTCAAATGCAGCCTTGATGGCGAGGGCTGTCACTCTCCGACTCCCTCTGGATTTCAGCTCTTTGTCCATGTTTGACCCAGGGCTGTAATGAGGTCAGGAGCTGAGGGTCTCTGGGGGAATCCAAACTGGCCATCACTGAGCAGGTTATTGCTGAGCAGGGTCTCCTTGATAGCACTGTTGCAGACAACGTCCATCATTTCACGGATGATCGAGATTAGACTGATGCAGTGGTAATTGGCCAGTTGGATTTGTCCTGTTTTTTTTGTGTACAGGACAGACCGGGACAATTTTCCATGTTGTCAAGTAGATGCCAATGTTGTAACTGTACTGGAACAGCTTTACTGGGGGAAGGCATGACAAAACTTCCAAAACAATGCCCAACATTACATCAAAGCAATACTAACTCATCCAATACAACATCCAATGTTACTTCCAACACGCCCAACACAACATCAAACTCAACATCCAACTCACACTCCAGTCCGAATGCTAGCTCCCACAACATCCAACTCACGGGCCCAACACAACGAACAGCTCACTCATTACAAATTCAAACTCAACATCCAACTCAGGGCTCACCCACAACGACCAGCTCACCCATTACAAATTCAAACTCAACATCCATCTCATATGATGCAATGTTCATCTCAAATTAGCCCCCGTCCATCTCACTGAGATAGGTATTGAATTTAACCAGTCAGGCACAACAATGTTCTTTCTCTTGAATAGATAAACTCTGTTCTATATCTCCATGGCAACCTGAATTACACCCAGTGATCTTGGTGAGCTCTGACTAATATAGTTCCATCCTGCAACATAAGATCTTTTGGCTTGGAAGGAGTGAGATGGACGGTAACAGTCAGATGTAGATGCCAGCACAGACTGACGCCGACTATAGCACTGTAAGCTCAAAACGATATCCTTTCTTATTGATTCTCTGCTGTTACTCTCCTTTTCAATGTCAAATTAAAACAAAAATGCTGGAAATCTGAACTTAAGTTCTGGAGAAACTCTGCACGCCTTACATGTCTGTGGAGAGAGAAACAAAGTTTCTGTTTCGATTCTGGGATGACTTCTTCAGAACTGCTGGTGAGGAACTGCAGAGACAGGGAGGAAGAACAGTCCATGGGCTCAAAAGGTTATCTCTGTTTCTCTCTCCACAGATGCTGCCAGACCTGCTGAGCTTCTCCAGCACTTTCTGTTTATAATTCCCTTTTAGCATCTCTCTTTATCCATTCCGTTCCTTCAATTGTGTGCTTAACGAGCAGCCAAATGCATCACTGATACTAATCCTTCCATCAAATCTTAATGACATTCCCTGTCCCTTGTCAAGTCTCTATTTATCTGCAATCATCCAGATCAGCTACCTAGACAATGAATGAGTGTGCACCACACCAACAATATGAGAACCATCATGTTTCAAACCTTTTCAGTTCTGAAAAAGAATCATATCAGACTTGAAATATTAACTCTTTCTCACTTACATACAGCACAGAAAAAAAACCCTTCGGTCCAACTCGTCCACGCTGACCAGATATCCTAAATTAATCTAGTTCCATTTGCCAGCAGTTGGCCCATATCCCTCTAAACCCTTCCCTATTCATATACTCATCCAGGTGCCTTTAAAATGCTGTAATTGTACCAACCTCCACCATTTCCTCTGGCAGTTCATTCCGAACACGCACCACCCTCTGCATGAAAAAGTTGCCCCCTTAAGTCTCTTTTATTATCTTTCCCCTCTCACCCTAAACCTCTACCCTATCATTCTGGGCTCCCCATCCTGGGGGAAAAGACCTTGGCTATTCACCCTATCCATGCCCCACATGATTTTATAAACCTCTATAAGGTCACCCCTCAGCCTCCGATGCTCCAGGGAAAACAGCCCCAGCCTTTTCTGTCTCTCCCTATAGCTCAAACCCTTCAACATTGGCAACGTCCCTGTAAACCTTTTCTCAATCCTTTCAAGTTCAACAACATCTTTCTTATAGCAGGGAGACCAGAATTGCACACAGTATTCCAAAAGTAACCAACCCAATGTCCTGTACAGACGCAACATGACCTCCCAACTCCTATAGGAGAAAGTGAGGACTGCAGATGCTGGAGATCAGAGCTGAAAATGTGTTGCTGGAAAAGCGCAGCAGGTCAGGCAGCATCCAAGGAGCAGGAGAGTCGACGTTTCGGGCATGAGCCCTTCTTCAGGAATGAGGAAAGTGTGTCCAGCAGGCTAAGATAAAAGGTAGGGAGGAGGGACTTGGGGGAGGGGTGTTGTAAATGTGATAAGTGGAAGGAGGTCAAGGTGAGGGTGAGAGGCTGGAGTGGGGGTGGGGGCGGAGAGGTTAGGAAGAAGATTGCAGGTTAGGAAGGCGGTGCTGAGTTCGAGGGTTGGGACTGAGACAAGGTGGGGGGAGGGGAAATGAGGAAACTGGAGAAATCTGAGTTCATCCCTTTTGGTGGAGGGTTCCTTCTATATTGGGGAGACAGGCCGCCTACCTGCGGAACGTTTCAGAGAACACCTCTGGGACACCTGGACCAACCAACCCAACCACCCCGTGGCTCAACACTTTAACTCCCCCTCCCACTCCACCAAGGACATGCAGGTCCTTGGACTCCTCCATCGCCAGACCATAGCAACATGACGGCTGGAGGAAGAGCGCCTCATCTTCCACCTAGGAACCCTCCAACCACAAGGGATGAACTCAGATTTCTCCAGTTTCCACATTTCCCCTCCCCCCCACCTTCTCTCAGTCAAATCCCTCGAACTCAGCACCCCCTTCCTAACCTGCAATCTTCTTCCTGACCTCTCCGCCCCCACCCCACTCCAGCCTATCACCCTCGCCTTGACCTCCTTCCACCAATTGCATTTCCAACGCTCCTCCCCTAAGTCCCTCCTCCCTACCTTTTATCTTAGCCTGCTGGACACACACCCCTCTTTCCTGAAGAAGGGCTCATGCCTGGAACGTTGACTCTCCTGCTCCCTTGGATGCTGCCTGACCTGCTGCGCGTTTCCAGCAACACATTTTCAGCTCCCAACTCCTATACTCAATGCATTGACTGATCGAAGCATATGTACCAAACCTCTTCTTCACTATCCTATCTACCTGCGACTCTATTTTCAAGGAACTATGAACCTGCACTCCAAATTCCCTTTGTTCAGTATCACTCGCCTGTTAAGTGTCTTAAGTCCTGTCCTATTTTGCCTTTCCAAAATGCAGCCCCTCATGTTTATCTAAATGAAACTCTATCTGCCACTCCTCAGCCCATTGGTCCATCTGATCAAGGTCCCTTTGCACTCTGAGGTACCTTCTACACTGTCCACTGCACCCCAATTTTGGTGGCATCTGCAAATGTACTAACCATTCCTCCTATACTCAGTTATAGAAATAATTGCACGGATGCTGCTGAGTTTCTCCAGCAATTTCTGTTTTGGTTGCAGATCTCCTGCATCTGTGTTGCCGTGCCTCTGCTCGAATGCTCTTGCCCTGTCTCACTAGTAGGATCCATCCCCTTGGTGTGAAGACTGGAAATCTGATTTCCGCACGGCCTCAAAATAGCAACCAGGGCAGCTTTAGGACAAAGTCGGTCTAATCCCGCTCCCCCCCGGAATCGTATTCGACACTCTCCCACGCTGAATCCTTCTCCCACCCACCCTTCAACTTAACAGCAGCAATAGTCAATCTGAGTGGCCGATTCTACACACGACCCAGACCGTTCCTCCTGGGGTCGAAGCCAAAGATATGCACAAACAGGGATTCAATTCTTCGGGAAAAAGGGGACGAATGTGAATGAAATCACTGGCAGCTCGCGGGTGAGGGGCGGCGGGGAGACAGACTGCGGGTTTCAAAGGTTTGTGTTTGAGTTGAACGCCTCGCTGCCGCTCTAATGGAGCTGAAAACCCCTGGGCTGCAGACAGTCAGCTTCTTGAGCTTTATCACCTCTCCAAAGAGGCGCAGCGTCCCTCCCCGCAGTGAGCTGCAAGAGCAGCAGCTGGTTAACAGGGAGCTCCGCTGAATTAAAAACCATCTGAAGCCAGTCGTGACAAAACTGGCAGGCTGTGCCACCCGAGGGGTTGGTGGGTGCCAGTGTTAACATTGTATTCTCCACTCAGTTCTATTACCCTACGCACTTTGTGTGGTATGACCTGCCTGTACTGCACACATAACAAAACCTTTCGCTGTACCCCAGTACATATGACAATAATAAATCAAATCAAATCCACCAGGGCTTTCCCTAGCTGATGCTGCAATACTTGCTTTATCCCATGTTAATGTTTCTACAGGTCGTTAAGGAGATGTGGGCGTTGCTGGTTGGGCCCGGCATTTCCTGCCCATCCCTAATTGCTCCTTGAGCTGCCTATCTGAACCGTTGCAGTTTGTGTGGTGTTGGGACACCCACGATGCCATTATTGTCCAGATCTTTAGCACGTGAACATGGACTGTTTCAGTTTCCGAGATGTTACGAAGGGTGCTGAACATTGTGCGCTCCAGCAACCACTGCCATCTTCCTCTGTGCCAGACATGATTCCAACCAGCTGCGAGATTTCCTCCTGATTCCCATTGACTCCAGCATCGCTCGGATCCCATGATGCCACACTCGGTCAAATGTCAAGGGCTGTCACTCTGACCTCACCTTTGGAACTCAGCTCTTTTGTCCATGTTTGGGGAACCTCGAGTTGGTCACACAGATAATGCGCCCAGCCCATTGCAGCCGAACAAGGTGAGTGAGTGGGGGGGTCAGTATCTTGACGCTGGGGATGTTGGCGAAAATGCTGGTGTTGGTGCGTCTTTCCTCCCGGTGGACTCACAGGATGGGTTTACCTGTTCAGTTGCCACCTAAGTCGCTCATCCTCCCAAACTTTAACAAGACATGGGCAAGTTCCATTTAAGTTTCTGGAATGGGGCTTTTTCAAGGGACTGACCTTAGGTTGGCACATTTACTGAGGTGGGTACAAGACCTATTGTGTTCTGTACAAACACCAAAGATGACAGAGACAGCATTAGTAAGGCCTTCCACTTAGGATCTGTGCGAAGGTCAGGTCCAAGAGAAAGTTCTCCTCACTGAGAGACCCCGGTGACACTGATTTACTGGCTTGGTACCTGTTAGAACCTGAATTGATTGCAACATGGCTTTATGCCATAATTATTGCTGTTCCTTTCAGTCGATAACTTCTAACAGTTTCTAAAATATACATAGCTTTCAAATGCAGAATGCAGACTGCTGCAAACTGAATGTTAACAAATCTCTTCAACTATATAAATCCCACTTGGTTCCTCTGTTGTGAATCTATCAGAGATTTGTGACTAATTGGCACTCAAACAGTGTAAAAGTATTGATTCCTCGTTAGCTATGGCTTACAGCATAACGTTTAACACAACAACAAAATGTTTAAATCAGCAGACCTGCTTCCCTAATCAGGTTTATTTTAATCCGAACCTTAATTAATTCTTTGTTTGACTTATGGTGCTGATGCATTCCTGGAGGAATTTGAAATGGGACACTACATTTGCAGAAATCACATTGTGTGTGCGTGCGTTCATGTATGGGTATGTTATATGTGTGTCAATGTGTGGAGATCAGTTTGTATAGTTCAGTAGGTGTATGAGTTTAACTGTGTGTATATTTGTGTGCATGTCAGCATGTGTTTGTGACGGTGTGTCATGTGTGTTTATGTGTCTGTGTGAGAGTATGTATTGTGCTTAAGAGAGAGTGTACCTGTGCTGCAGTGAGTGTGTGTGCATGCACCTCTGTGTGTGAGTCAGTGTGTATATGAGTGTATTCCTGTGCTTTGGTGTGTGTTTTAGTGTCAGTATGTGTGTGTGTGTAACTGCGTCTGTGTGTGAGTGTCAGTGTGTGAGAGAGAAAGTGTGTGTGTGTGTCACGATGAGTGCATGTCAGTTCATGTACTCAGTGTCAATGTTTTGTGTGTGTCAGTGTGTGTGTTAGTGTGAGTTTGTGTGTGTGTCAGTGTCTACACGTGTTTCAGTGTGTGTCTTTGTGTGCTTTTGTCAGCATGTATGAGTGAGAGAGAACGTGTAAGTATGGGAGTTTAAGTGGGTGTATGTGTGTGTGAATGAGTATGTGCGTGTCTGTATCTCAGCGTGTGTTGGTTTGTCAGTGTGCGTGTCTGTTTCAGTATGCATGTGTGTGTATGTCTGCCATTGCTGAAGTGTTCTGTTAGCTTTCATCTGTGTTTGTGTTCATCCAGAACTGCTCATGAATTAGTGTTTCTGTGTCGGAATGTGAAATTTGTTCATGTGTCATTGTGTTTGGGGGAAATAGGAACCGTAGTGGGGGCTAGGGCAGGGTTAGAATGAGGGTTCGGGTTGGGGGAGAACAGGCAGAGTAGGTATCACTGTTTTAAGCTTACTTCGAAAGTCAGTAAGGCTCTACATGTCTTTCAGCTCTTTACTCAGCGAGTTGTGAGTTCATGGAATGCCCTGCCAGTATCAGTGGTGGACTCTCCCTCTTTATGGTCATTCAAGCGGACATTGGATAAGCATATGGAGGTTATTGGGCTTCGTAGGTTAGGTAGGCTTCTGTCGGCGCAACATCGAGGGCCGAAGGGCCTGTACTGCGCTGTATTTTTCTATGTTCTATGAAATTGAAGCGATCTGTTTGAGTGCCAACACTGTCACAAGGTTAGAATCTGACTGCCAAAAGGTACCCTGAGTCAAAATCTTCAGTGAATCACATTCACCTTCACTGAAGGACAATGGAATGGTGCATACCCAGTAAAATGAGAATTTGTCTCTCACTTCTGTCCACTGTACTGTCCCTGAGCAACAGCACATCTCTGAGACAAGAAGGGAGCGTTGTTGGTACAGCGGCAGTGACCCTGCCTCTGAGCCAGGAGACCCGGCTTCCAGTCCGACTTACTGTGGTTGTGGGTATAACGACTCAGCAATGGGCCCACTCCACTGAACATAAATTCTGCAATGAAGTGACTGAACCAGCCTGATGTTATGGGTCAGAAGGTGGGCACACGGCCCACTCAAACTGACCCGGAGGAGGAAAAATCCTACAATTCAAACAAACTGGGACAATGAGGCATCCATAATGAGAGATTACCTTCCCGGGGCATTTCTGTGTGACCTCAGCCAGGGTAAAATAGCCACACAACGGACCCCCAAGCTGTGTAAAATACAACAGGTCTGTCTTGCAAATATTGGGGGTCGAATCTTATGGGTTTTGAAGGGACAGCGATATATTTCGAAGTCAGGGTAATGTGATGGCTCAGAGAGAGACTTGCAGGTGCTGATGTATCTGCTGCCCTTCTCCTTCTGGATGGAAGTGATCGTGGTTTGGAAGATGGTGGACAGAGTGGATGTTGAAAGAGCCAGATGAGGTGCCAAGCAAGAGGCTGCTTTGTCCTGGATGGTGTCAGACACCTTCAATCTAGGCTCTTAGTCAATGATCTCCTCGGTAAGGTATATCAGCTCTTCTCCTCCATTGCATTCAAGCAGCTTACAGACTTTGTACACCTGAAGGAAATCTCCCCTTACCCAAGTTCTAAGAAGAATGAGCCCAACTATCCAGTGCTGGGAACATCCTGTAAATCTTCTCTGACCCCTGCCTACCATAATCACATCCTGTCTGTCATGAGGGGACCAGAACCACATTGTACTCAATCTGTGGCCCAACTCAGGTATGATACAGGAGGATTAAACATGCGCAGTTCTAAGTTACTCGAACTGAAATGTTATCACTGCTTTCTCTCCACAGATGCTGCTCGACCTGCTGAGCTTTTCCACCAGTTTCTGCTTTTGCTATAAAAGAAATGCAGCTCGTGGTGGTAAATTTGAACATTACAATGGGTTTCGCATTTCGTCAGCAGGGACCTGCAGCTTTTGTTGTAAATCACAGCACACGTTCGCCTCTCCCCCCGCTTTGCCCTTCATTATTCAGCAGAAAGGTCCTGAGCTGGGACACTTTGCGCACGGCTTGCTGGTTTCCCTTGGACAACCGCAGTCGTGTTAATTCTCCCAGGTTCTGGTTCTCAGTGGGGAGGTTAGCAGCTGTTATCTCACAGCCTGTCTGTACATTTATTGGTGCCCTGTGCCAAGGGGTTGTGAAAAAAAACAAAGGTTAGAGAAAGTGTACTTATTAATGGGGCTGAGATGGCCTTATATAATGGTCTAAATAGAAACAAATCAAATTTGTGCTTTCAATGTGACGATTTTGGCTGAATTTATAGCCTGCGAAGGTGACCCAGTATGTGGTTTCAGGCTAGGCTGGGCCACAGGAGACAGGATATATGCAGAACATTGCACCATTTTTGATTAAAAACAAAATGGTTTCTTCCAAACCGTGATTGGTCTCCTAGACAAAGCCCTGGCCTCCGCCAGAACAGTGTGCCCAGTTCTGACTGTGCACTTCACTTCATGAAGAATGTCAAGGTGAGAGTGTGGAGAGACATTTACTCAGTCACAGGAATGAGGGGCATCAGGAGAGACTGGAGATGCTGGGTTGTCGTCAGTGCAGAGATACATAGAAGATAGAAGCAGGAGGAGGCCATTCAGCCCTTTGAGCCTGCCCTGCCATTCATTACAATCATGGCTAACCGTTCAACTCAATAGTCTGATCCTGCTTTCTCCCCATAACCTTTCACCCCAAGTGCTATATCTAGCTGACTCTTGAATACATTCAATGATTTGGCATCAACTACTCCCTGTATTAAGAATTCCACAGGCTCACGCTCTCTGGGTGAAGAAATATCTCATTTCCATCCTAAACGGTCTACTCTGAATCCTCAGACTGTGGCCCCTAGTTCACCCACTATCGGGAACATCCTCCCTGCATCTACCCTGTCTTAGTTCTGCTCGAATTTTAAACGTCTGTATGAGATCCTCCCTCACTCGTCTGAACTCCAGTGAAAACAATTCTACACTAATCCATCTCCCCTCATACGTCAGTCCCGCCATCTCCAGAATTAGCTGGGAAACCCTCATTGCACTCCCTCAAGAATGAGAGCATCCTCCCTCAGAAAAGGAGACCAAAAACTGCCCACAATATTCTAGGCATAGCCTCACCAAGGCCCTGTATAACTGCAACAACACATCCCTGCCCCTGCACTCGAAACCTCTCATATCATTTGCCTTCTTTACCGCCTGCTGCACCTCCATCCCTACCTCCAGCGACTGGTGCACAAGGACACCCACCCCCTTCTGAACACTCCCCTCTCCCAATGTACAGCCATTCGGAAGCTGTCTTTAAATCTAATTCAATTCAACCTTTCTATGCTTCTCTAGATAAACCTGTTTAATTCGATATGGCCCTGTGAGCAGTTTACAAATAATGTATCAGTAATGACCAGAGATAATGACGGTGACCAGAGAGTCTGTCGTAAAATCAGGGACTTGAGCCTCCTCTGCTCATCATCCTGCTAAGGGATTTCTTTCTGTATCTGCTTCAGAGAAAATGGGGCCATTGACTTCAGAGGCTTGTCCAGAAAACAGCACTTCAGGGCTCTGCTGTCATCCAGTTTCCACAGACCTGTTGTCAGTTGTGAGACACTTGGTCCTTCCAGATACTCAGGGATATAACCTGCTCCTGAGAGTCCCTCCTCCTGGCTCCAATCAATCCAGTGTTGCGGGAGTTAACTGACAATTGGAATGATCACTGTGGTGCTGGTGCATGAGATTGCAGCTGGATGCAATTTCACTTCTCATTTAGCCCGCAGCCTGTCAGAGCCTCTTGGGGGGAGAGTGAAAGGAAAAAAAAGACAGAGATGGTAGGAGATGATCAATCTTCAAAAGCAAGGACTTCTTTCTCTATCACATTAACTCCTTCTTGAAGGCTGTTTTTTGCAAACTTTTCTTTGTCCACCAGGAGATGGCCTGCCCACGATGCTGATAGGAACTGATAAACCTAAAGCAGGAACTTGGCTGCTTTTCACTGACTATGCCTCTCACTGTTTTCTCATTGTGACATGCTTGTGTCTCTGTTGAATTCTCTCAGAGTTTGATTAGGCCGGGGATCCAGAGGATTAGGCTGGTGAATCTAAAGGCACTTAATTACTCTATATTTCCAGCAAAAACATTCTCCTGTCAGGCACTGATGTACAAACTGGGAATCTGTACACTACAACATTCACTCAGTACGTGTGACTCTAGGCTGACCATCCAAGGGCCATCACACCCAATCTTAATAAGAAAAGTTGCTTTTGTACTTTGATAGACTGGGACTTCTTTCACTGGAGAATAGGAGGTTGTGAAGCAACCTTATGGAAGTTTATAAAATAATGAGGGGCGTAGATAGAGTTAATGGTAGACATCTTTTCCCTAGGATAGAAGATTTCAAAAGTAAGGGGGCACATTTTGAAGGTGAGAGGAGAGAGATTTAAAAAAGACAGAAGTGGCAACATTTTTACACATAGAGTGGTCTGTGTGTGGAATGAACTTCCAAAGGAAGTGGGAGGGTACAATTACAACATTTAAAAGACATTTGGATAAGTACATGAGGTTTGGAGGGATATGGGCCAGGAGCAGGCAGGTGGGACTAATTCAGTTTGGGATTATGTTCGGCGTGGGATGGTTGGGCCGAAGGGTCTGTTTCCGTGCTGAGTGACTCTATGACAGTGACATTTTTTATTACTGATTCTTAGACTTCACTGACTAGGCCAGCGATGATTGTCCATCCCTAATTGCCCAGAGGGCAGTTCAGAATAAACGTCATTGCTGTGGGTCTGGAGTCATGGCTACACCAGACCAGGTAAGGAGGGCAGATTTCCTTCCCGAAGGAGCATTAGTGACCCAGGCGGGATTTCACAGCCATTGATGGTTCCCCATCACCGAGACCAGTTTTCAATTCTGGATTTTATTACTTCATTTGAATTTAAATTCCATGAGCCTCCGCAGTGGAATTTTGGACCCATGTTCCCAGAGCATTAACCTGGGTCTCTATATTCTAGTCTAGTGACATTACCATGACACCACTTCCCACAGACTTACTGGTTAGGAATCGGAAGCAGGAACTTTAACTGATTCCTCCCTTCCGTTGTCTGTGCAGCGCTGGGACCAATTATCATGTCCCAAATACTGGCTCTCAGCAAATTCCGTACAAACAGCGAATTCAAGCTGGGATTGTCACGGGCTGCGCGGTACAGTTATTCACTAACTCGAACAAACCGAGCCATTGCGAAGGCCGTACCATGAGCTGCTGCAATGCTCTGGGATAATTGACACACTCGGTCAGTGGTCAGGGCAGCTTACGGAGAGGCTAAAGGGATGCACACGGCAAAAACCAAGCGAGGCAGCTCCAAGAAACTCAGCTGGAGATTCAGGCTTTTCCACTGCACAGCTCAGCGACAGGCTGAACATACAAGCATGACTGAGCACGATGACAGTGGCAAACTTCATTACGTGCCAATGGTTTGGCAGGAGCTTAAGCAGCGACAGTATTGGCAATTCAAAGGAGAGGCTGATAATAACCAATGAAGGCTCTCCACAGTGCCAAGGGTGGGGGAGGAGTGACAGAGACAGGCAGAGTTTCACTGTGGTCTTATTTCAATTTAGTTCTGGTCCAACTAGTCCAGAGCTTTTTCTCCTGGAGTGTTGGAAGCTGAGGGGTGACCTTCACAGTGAACTGAGGATGAAGGTGTTCAGGGTTTGTCTGTCAATGAGTTCATTCATCCTGCCACTGAAATCCATACACTTGGTTCTCCAGTTAGCAATCTCTGGAATCCCCTCTCTAAAACTTGCACCTAATCTTTCATGCCTCCTGAAAACTTTGATCAAGTGTTTTGGCACTCTCTCCTGATATCTCCTCAAGTGGTCCCTTGGAAAATCTGAGCTGATTTACACGCCTTGGAAACGCTTTAAGACTTTCAACGACATTGAAGAGGCTCTGAAAATGCAAGTTATCGCAATGCTGTTTTGATGAAAAGTCCACACCAGAGGAAACCCTGTGCACCCTCCTGCACGGACGCTGCCTGTCCTGAATTGTGCTCCCCATCTCCGTCTGCTCCCTTGCTGGTTTTCAGCATCTCCTGAGGTTTGCTTTGGTTCACTATGTGGGCTTTGATATCCAAAGGGAGTGAGTGTCCGGGGGCGGTGTTAATTGCACACTGGTGCTGCCAGGGCTGAGCCAGCTCTAGAATGCAGGTCTGATTATAAATTGACATCAGTTATTTTAACCTTCAGTGTTTGGGCTGTGTACTCTAGCACACTGCTCCCCCTGCTGACTCTCCATCTTCCCGCTGTCTGTGTTGTAGGCTTCGCCTGGACATTGGTTAAAAAACAGCAAATGCCTAAATCCATTGTTCCATCATGACCTTGCCCCTTGGTAGCAGCGTTAGGAAAGCAAATAAATAGTAAAACTACCACCCAGGACAAATTATAAATAACTATAATTCCAGCCACGAGTAGCCAGCACCAACTGGGATTGTCTATCCCCATTTACTGACATCTGCTGATAAGCACCACTAGTTCACAGCACCAGGGACCCTGGATTGATTCCATCCATGCTACTGTGCTAAGGGAGACAGTTCTAGGATTTTGATCAAAGATACTAAAGGAATGGCAATACATTTCCAAGTGAGTGGCTGGAAGGGGTCTTGTAGATGGTGGTGGTGTTCCCATTTATCTACCGTGTTTTTCCTTCTGGGTGATAGAGGTTGTGGTGTCAATGGAGTCTTGGTGAGTTCTAGCAGGGCATCTTGCATCTTGGAATTTGGCAACCTTTCAAATCAAATCAAATCAAATCAAATTCTACCTAACTAAGCCATCTCCTAATCTCTCCTTGTGTGGCTCAGTGCCAGTTTATGACCGAGTTACCCTCCTGTGGAGTGGAGTGTGAAAGGATCCGGCTTTATAGCAGGCCGTTGTTAGTGCGTGTGGGTGTGATTGTTGATTACCTTGAAAATCAAAGCAAAGACTTGCAGATTCTGGAGGTCTGAAATCAGAATAGGAGGCACAGGGAAACCCAGCATGGCTGGCTGCATCTACAGAGTTAACGTCTTGAGTCTGCTGTGAATAAAGAACAATACAGCACAGGAACAGGCCTTTCGGCCCTCCAAGCCTGTGCTGACTCATTTTGCCCTTCCATACTAAAACTGCCTTTCCCTACAGGATCCATATCCCTTTATTCACTTCCTGTTCATGTGCTTCTTGAATGCTGTTATTGTGTCTGCTTCTGCCACCTCTTCTGGCAATGCTTTCCAGGCACTCACCACCCTTTGTTCCCCCACATCTTTTTTAAACTTCCTCTCTCACACCTTGAACCTGTGTCCCCTAGTAACTGATCCCTCCACCCTGGGAAATCGCCTCACACTTTCCACGCTATCCACGCCATTCACAATCTAATACATTTCTGTCAGGTCGCCCTTCAACCGTCTGCGTTCCAGTGATGAAGAGTCAATTCAGTTTTTGTCTTTCCTCTGATGCTGGTGAGTTTCTCCAGGATGCGCTGTTTAAATCACCTTCAAAAGCATTGCTCTGGTGTCAAACACCGGGGAAGGAGTAAAAATACTTCACCTGACTGCATCCCCTGTTATTCTTCTGATTGATGAGTAGAGATAAAAACAAAATTGCGTTCAGAAGAATTTCAATCAAAACAACTGTTTCCTCTTTTGTTGAAAATATTCACAATGGGAGTTAAACAGCTCCATTAGCTAAAGTATGAAAGTGAAGATTAAACAGTGTAATCAGACTCTGCAGTGTGAAAGCTGTAAACCTTTAACAGTTATTACCAGAGCCCAGAAGCGGCTTTGTGCCAGTAATTAGCTCCCAACTGAGGCTAAATATACCCTGCAAATTACCTGCAGCCACCTCTTCCACACTGTCACAGTTTGATTGCCTTGTTCTTTGCGAATACCTTAACTGTAAAGTGTTGAGGATCTGGGACCTGATGACTGACTAGCACATCAACATTTCCCCGCATGGCTGGTTACACGGTCCCTTCCCCCTGTTTGGATCGAGCTCAAATCCAGTCTTAACTAGTGTGAACAAATTGGCTGTGGCACGAGTTTGGGCAGACTTAGCCAAGGCATGACCCAGTTATGAGTCATAGAGTCATAGAGATGTACAGCATGGAAACAGACCCTTCGGTCCAACCCGTCCATGCCGACCAGATATCCCAACCCAATCTAGTCCCACCTGCCAGCACCCGGCCCATATCCCTCCAAACCCTTCCAATTCATATACCCATCCAAATGCCTTTCAAATGTTGTAATTGTACCAGCCTCCACCACTTCCTCTGGCAGCTCATTCCAGAAACGTATTACCCTCTGTGTGAAAAAGTTGCCCCTTAGGTCTCTTTTATATCTTTCCCCTCTCACCCTAAACCTATGCCCTCTAGTTCTGGGCTCCCCGACCCCAGGGAAAAGACTTTGTCTATTTATCCTATCCATGCCCCTCATAATTTTGTAAACCTCTGTAAAGTCACCCCTCAGCCTCCGACGCTCCAGGGAAAACAGCCCCAGCCTGTTCAGCCTCTCCCTGTAGCTCAGATCCTCCAACCCTGGCAACATCCTTGTAAATCTCTACTGAACCCTTTCAAGTTTCACAACATCTTATTAACTGTATCTCTTATGCTTGCATCTAAATCATTTATGTAAATGACAAAAAGGAGAGGACCCAGCACCGATCCTGTGGCACTCCACTGGTCACAGGCCTCCAGTCTGAAAAACAACCCTCCACCACCACCCTCTGTCTTCGACCTTTGAGCCAGTTCTGTATCCAAATGGCTAGTTTTCCCTGTATTCCGTGAAATCTAACCTTGTTAACCAGTCTCCCATGGGGAACCATATCGAACGCCTTACTGAAGTCCATATAGATCACATCTACTGCTCTCCCCTCATCAACCCTCCTTGTTACTTCCTCAAAAAACTCAATCAAGTTTGTGAGACATGATTTCCTACACACAAAGTCTTGTTGAATATCCCTAATCAGTCCTTGCCTTTCCAAATACATGTACATCCTGTCCCTCAGGATTCCCTCCAACAACTTGCCCACCACCGACGTCAGGCTCACTGGTCTTTAGTTCCCTGGCTTGTCCTTACTACCCTTCTTAAACAGTGGCACCACGTTAGCCAACCTCCAGTCTTCCGGCACCTCACCTGTGACTATCGATGATACAAATATCTCAGCAAGAGGCCCAGCAATCACTTCTCTAGCTTCCCACAGAGTTCTCGGGTACACCTGATCAGGTTCTGGGGATCTATCCACATTTAAGCATTTCATGACATCCAGCACTTCCTCCTCTGTAATCTGGACATTTTGCGAGATGTCACCATCTATTTCCCTACAGTCTATATCTTCCATATCCTCTTCCACAGTACTGATGCAAAATACTCATTTAGTATCTCCTTCATTTTCTGTGGCTCTACACAAAGGCCACCTTGCTGACCTTTGAGGGGCCCTATTCTCTCCCTAGTTTCCCTTTTGTCCTTAATGTATTTGTAAAAACCCTTTGGATTCTCCTTAATTTTATTTGCCAAAGCTATCTCATGTCCCCTTTTTGCCCTCCTGATTTCCCACTTAAGTATACTCCTACTTCCTTTATACTCTTCTAAGGATTCGCTCGATCTATCCTGTCTATACCTGACATATGCTTCCTTCTTTTTCTTAACCAAACCCTCAATTTCTTTAGTCAACCAGCATTGCCTATACCTCCCAGCTTTCCTTTCACCCTGACAGGAATATACTCTCTCTGGATTCTTGTTACCTCATTTCTGAAGGCTTCCCAGTTTCCAGCCGTCCCTTTACCTGCGAACATCTGCCTCCAATCAGTTTTTGAAAGAGTCCATTATGATAAAATCAGAGCAAAATAATGTGGATGCTGGAAACGTAGGGTGGTGTCACAAAGCCCGTACCAAGGCAAGAAAGGGGCTGTTTAAAGGCTCAAAGTCTCCAAGTGCAACAAGAAATGATAATAAGATTGTTGAGAATAGCTATGAATGGGAAGATCTGGGATAAGGGCAGGAAGAATTCGTTAAAGCAGCAGACACCACACTTTATGTGGGATAGGCAGCTCAGTGGTTAGCACTGTTGCCTCCCAGCACCTGGGACCCGGTTTTGCTTCCAGCCTCAGGCGGCTGTCTGTGTGGAGTTTGCACATTCTCCCAATGTCTGTGTGGGTTTCCACCAGGTGCTCTGGTTTCAACCCACAGTCTGAAGTAGTGCAGGTTAGGGTGGATTGGCCATTGTGTCCAGGGATGTGCAGGCTAGGTGGGTCAGCCATGGGAAATGCAGAGTTACTGGTGTAGGGTTAGACAAAGGAGAGCCAATGGATGTTATCGACTTGGACTTCCAGAAGTCCTTTGACAAGGTGCCACACAGGAGGCTGCTGAGTAAGATAAGGGCCCATGGTGTTAGAGGCAAGATGCTAGCATGGATAGAAGCTTGGCTGTCTGGCAGAAAACAGAGAGTGGGGATAAAAGGATCCTTGTCAGGGAGGCAGCCGGTGACAAGTGATACTCCATACGATTCCCTACCTCCTCAATACTACCTGTACCTCCACCTTTTTTTGTGTCATCTGCAAATACTCCCCCACCCACCGTGCCCATAAGGTATGAGTGAATATCAACACATCCCTTCAAAGAAAAACATCTAAACTTTAGTTTCATGAGAATTATTTGATTACCACAGAATCAACGACAATGATATCAGACTCAAACATCCATCAATGTAGGGTACCACAACGTTTTACTTTATAATGATGTGGATGAAGGAGCTGAGGGCATTCTAGCTAAGTTTGCAGATGACACAAAAAAAGGTTGGAGGTACAGGTAGTATTGAGGAGGTGGGGAGTCCAGGTCATTGAGTATATTTAAGACAGGTTCCTGATTGTTATGGGAATCAAAGGTTATGGGGAGAAGGTGAGAAAATAGGGTTGAGACACTTATTAGTCATGACTGAATGGCAGAGCAAACCTATGGGCCAAATGGTAGGGGGGTGGGTCTGGGTGGAATGCTGTATGGAGGAGTGGACTCAATGGGCTGAATGGCCTGCTTCCACACTGTAGGCATTCCATCAATTTGCAGGACTGCAGGAGAAATTGGATTGCCTGACTGAGAGCCAGCATACACTTAATGGCCCAAATGGCCTTCTTCCCTGCCGTATAGATGCCTCTTATCAAAGCTGAAGCATTCGTTCAGCAAGGTAAAAACAATGACTGCAGATGCTGGAAACCAGATTCTGGATCAGTGGTGCTGGAAGAGCACAGCAGTTCAGGCAGCATCCAAGGAGCAGACCAAGTACAGAAGGGTCAGTGTGAAAATGGGAAGGAGAATGGAAATATAAAACCAATGGGCATTAGCTTTGAGCCAAGAATCACAATCTGGAACAGAACAGGAAATATCTGGCTAAACACCTCTCCCCAGGAAGCATTATAAAATCCTGGACCTGCCCTCACGTTGATATCATGGTGAAGTTTACAACCAGCACCACCACGCCTCAGTTTACACTCCCCCACCCACCGTGCCCATAAGGTATGAGTGAATATCAACACCCCCCTTCAAAGAAAAACATCTAAACTTTAGTTTCATGAGAATTATTTGATCAACTACAATGATATCAGACTCAAACATCCATCAATGCATAGCCATAGGTGCATTTAGACTATAAAGATAACCCATCAAAGCATAAACTGATCTTATTGAAGAAACATTGGTGGAAGCGTCAGTTATCTGTCTGCTTTAGGGGAGAGAGATGCTAAATTATGTGGGGGGGTGGGGAGGTAAATGATATTACTAGCATTGCTAAGGTTGCATTGAGGCTTACCTAGTGGCTTCCATCTTCCTTCCTGCACCCTTAACTGCAGTCTGAGCCCACCATGAACTGCCAGATGGTAGTCATTACAATCGGTGACAAGGCTTCAGTCCAAACCATCCTTTCCCAAGTTGGCCTGGCAGTCAACACAGGCTGACACAGAGAAGAATGGACATAGAGAGGAGAGCTACAGAGAGAATAATTGATTCGTGATAGGATAGTGGGCAGGAGCTACACAGGGAGGAAGATACATGAGACTTGATTGACTGGGCTTGTACTCGCTGGAATCTAGAAGAATGAGGGGGAATATCATAGAAACAAATAAAATCCTGATGGGACTGGACAAGCTTGATGTGGGAACAATGATCCCAATGTTGGACAAGTCCAGAACTAGGGGTTGCAGGCTAAGAATAAAGGGTAAGCCATTCAGGACTGAGAAGAGGAAGAATTTCTTCACTCAGAGAGTTGTGAACCCTGTGGGGAAGCTGTGGGAGCCAGTTGGTTAGATACATTCAAGAGGGAGCTGGACGTGGCCCTTGCAGCTGAAGGGATCAAAGGGTATGGAGAGAAAGTGGGAGTGGGTTGCTCAGATTGCATGATCAGCCATGATGGTATTGAATGGTGGGGCAGGCCCGAAGGGCCGAATGGCCTATTCCCACACCTAGTTTCTGTATTTTGAAGACGAAAGTGGGTGGAAGCTACCAAGAGGGGAACTGACAGGAGGAGGGAGTTATGTTATCAATGGGACATTACAGGCAAGAACTGAGAACTGGGAAAGTCACATTCAGACTATTGGAAAGACAGCAGAAAGTTATGTATAGAATTGAAACATTCTCTATTAGCAGACATTCTGGGGGGGGGGGGGGGGGGGGGCGATGAGGGGGAGAAAATCATTAGCAAAGTAAATACAGTGTATAAAGTTAGCACATTTGATGATTTTCTGTGACCATTATACTGACTTCAATTATGGATGTTCTATATAATCCAGAATTTATTGCTTTGTCGCATATAATTTTCATGCCACATCAAATTTCCAGCTGTAGATCAGGCCTCGGCAGAAATGAATTAGAACAGGAGCCATGAGGAATATATTTCTTGCAGCGTCTTCAGTTCCAGCGTTCCTCTTGTAATAAGGGCTTCATCCTTCAATGATGCTGTTTCTTAAAGCAGGCTCTTGGACTTGGCACCTAATCCATCAAAAACACAAGCTAAATGTTAATGAATGTAGGGTGTGTTGACAATTGGGAATGGGCAGAGTAGGTTAATCGAACAGCAATGGCTTCTCTCTTCTTTCCCATTTTTCAAAGAGATATTAATGTGTCGGGCAACATTTTTCACACTGAGCTGCCATATTTATTGTGTGGGTAACTGCACACCCTGAGAAGCAATGATTTTACAGCAGTCTTCCATCCACTCACCTTCCTTGTAGCTCTGTACCAGGGACATGGGGAATATGCTACATTACTGAAAATGTGTTGCTGGAAAAGCGCAGCAAGTCAGGCAGCATCCAAGGAACAGGAGAATCGACGTTTCGGGCATAAGCTCTTCTTCAGGAAGAAGAAGGGCTTATGCCCGAAACGTCGATTCTCCTGTTCCTTGGAGGCTGCCTGACCTGCTGCGCTTTTCCAGCAACACATTTTCAGCTCTGATCTCCAGCATCTGCAGTCCTCACTTTCTCCTCCAATATGCTACATTGGCCAGCAAATACAGGCTCAACTGAAGACCTGAAAACCTCCTTTCTACAAACTGGATCCTGGATTAAATGAGCTGGGTGTATCTGAAAGTGAACAGCACAAACACTGCACTGTTTTGGGACTGTACTGGCTCACCAGGAGTCAGTCAGGGTGGTTCACTGAGTTGAAGTATCGGATTAGTGGGAATAGAATTAGGAACTGTTCTCCTCAGTTAGAACAAACATCAATTAAGAGCAGGAATAGGCCATTGTGTCCCTTGAACTTCCCTCTGCCACTCAATAAGGTCATGACTTATACACTTAATGGCAATGTCCTGGGGAGTGTTGCTGAACAAAGAGACCTTGGAGTGCAGGTTCATTGCGGCTTGGAAGTGGAGTCTCAGGTAGACAGGATAGTAAAGAAGGCGCCTGGTACGCTTGTTGGTCATTGCATTCAGTATAGGGGTTAGAAGGTCATGTTGCGGCTGTACATTAGTTACATCACTTTTGGAATACTGCGTTCAATTCTGATCTCCCTCCTATTGAAAAGATGTTGTGAAACTTGAAAGGGTTCAGAAACGATTGACAAGGATGTTGCCAGGGTTGGAGGGCTTGAACTATAGGGAAAGGCTGAAAGGGTTGGGACGGTTTTCCTGCCTCTTCATCAAGGACTGCCAGAGGCAGGAAAGACACCAGACTCTGCCAGCTTTGTTCGGGATTCCCACTTAGGCCTCTGTGTGAAAAATTTGTTCCTTGGGTCCCTTTTAAATCTTTCCTCTCCCACCTTAAACCTATGCCCTCTGATCTGGACTCTGGTAAAAGACTTTGTCTATTCACCCTATCCATGTCCCTCATGATTTTATAAACCTGTGTAATGTTACCCCTCAACCTCCGATGCTCCAGGGAAAACAGCTCCAGCCTATTCCTTCTCCCTGGAATTCAAACCGTCCAAACTCGGCACAGCGGGATCAATGCCTTACGTTACTGACATGTTCAGAGTTTCTGAGGCAAGGATTTGCTCTCCCAGACAATAGGTTAATGCCTACGGCTTATAGAGCATGTTGGGTGTGTTGAAGCTGTACTATTGTAATGTTGCCATTCCTGAAGAAGGGCTCATGCCCGAAACGTCGATTCTCCTGCTCCTTAGATGCTGCCTGACCTGCTGCGCTTTTCCAGCAACACATTTTCAGCTCCGTTGTAATGTTGTTGTCCTTTAACAGTTACAGGGCTACAGGGATGGGATAAGATCTGGAAGGGATGCTGTTTGGAGGGTTGGTATGGACTCGATGGGCTGAATGGTCTGATTCTATACTATAGGGATTCTAAGTTCAAAAGGGCCTCACATTACTCAAGATTGAAGGTCCCTCCTTCACAGACCCACTAACTCTGGGTGTGGTCAAAGCCATTTTCACCTTCACTGTGCATTTGATATTGCCCGTAACCTTGGTTACTCCTCAAGCTGTGAGTTTCGGGTTCAGCCTCTTACTATTGGTGAACTCTGAAACGTAAATCTTCCCTTCGTGACGATGCCTCACTGGAGCTGGCTGAGGGTAACTCCCCTTCTCAACACTGAGGCACGGCTGTTAGCTTGAAGCATGTGCAGTGTGCTTGGTAGACGTGGGCAGGGTTAACACTGACCTAGCACAGTGCCATACAACATGCCCATTCCATTGACCAATCACTGCTGCTAGCCTTTCTGTCTGTGCAAGTTTCCTGTGGGGCTTTAAGGCGTGGCTGAAGGGGCTAACCGCCAAAGGGTGAGGTACGGCAGGGACGCTGTGAGCACTGAAGTAGGCACAAACTGAGGGAGTTTCAGAGCAGTGTGACGTTCCCTGGTCCAGTCTGTGAGCTGGGTACCTGTCCCTGTGAACAAAATGCCCTCGTAGTAGGGTGGCAATGGGTTATGGATAGGGTAAATAGACAAGGTCTTTTGCCCGGGGTGGGGGAATGGTTTAACAGGGACCTGAAGAGCAACTTTTTCAAGCAGACGGTGGATGGAATGAGCTGTCAGAGGAAATGGTGGAGGTTGGACAATGACAACATTTAAAAGGCATCTGGATGTGTATATAAATAGGAAGGGTTTGGAGGGATATGGGCCAAATGCTGGCAAATGGGACTAGATTACTTTAGGATATCTGGTCAGCATGAAAGAGTTGGACCAAAAGCTGTTTCCTTGCTGTACACCTCTATGACTCTATGCTGTTCACTAATGAGAATCTTGACTCAAATCAAGGGGTGACACTGACAAGCTTTCCCACCCCTCAATGCCCCTTGAATGGGCTAATTTGGGGGGCAGTGGTTCTGGAGTAGCCAGACCGGGTAAGGACAGCAGATTTCCTTCCCTAAAGGACTGATAGGTTTCTCTGACAATCAATGGCTCCATCCGTTGAGACCAGCTTTCACTTCCAGATTTTGGATGTAGGCTTGCTCGCTGAGCTGGAAGGTTCCTTTCCAGACGTTTCGCCACCATACTCGGTAACATCCTCAGTGAGCCTCCGGACAAAGGCTTCCAGATTTATTGACTGACTTTAAACGCCACCACCATGTTCTGACAGTACTAGCCTGGGCCTCTGGATTACCAGCCTAGTGGCTGTCCCATCTACTGCCAGCAATGGAACTGAAATTGGTCTGCAGTATCTTTGGGTCAAGTTTCCTGATAAGAAACATTAGGATTGAAGAAAGCTAGTTTGGTATCACCTGACTCCGTTACGAATGCACTCCACGTTGCATTGGTAAGATTAGCACTGCCATCACTCACTTAATTCGATAATTAACGCACTTACATTGTGCAGAGACGTGCGAAAATCAAACAACTGCGAAGTTCTTGGAACACTCACACAATCCTTACTAATTTAATGATAATATCCGAGTTCTGACGCTGATTGTTAGCAGACTGTTCCATTGCAGGAGTCATTACAGACAACCCCAATTCCACACATTTTCAATTCCAAGCAAACCTTTTAGATCATGACTTGGTGCAGGAAATCCAAATCATTTTGTCCTCCCGGCTGTAGGACGAGTGACCAACACTAACCAAGGACTGACCCTGACATCTTCCCTGATGTTTGGGGTCACTGGGTTAAGCCACCGGTGCAGCAGAAGAAACACTGAATGTCTGGTGGGTAACCCACAGGATTACTAAGAACAGTTGCAAAGGCAGGCTTGCATTTGGATAGCCCCCATCATGTCTTTCAATGGACTTGTCTTGCAATATTCAACATGCAGTCAACATTGTTGTAAAGCTGGGCCATCTAAAGTACTAATGCTGTTGGAGACGTGCAAACCTTTCTCAACATGTAGTTTTGTTTTGTGGATGAATGTGGTTTCCCAATGCCGTGATAAGGCTGGAGATTTCAGACTGAACACACAGATCAGCTATTAACGTTTGGCATCATGAACCTGCTCAAAGACCAACAAAGATAAAGAGGGCTTTCTACCAGGTCTTTAATAACCTCAGGAAGGCCAAACAGCAATGCAGCCACTGCTGTGCTTCTGAATGGTCACCTCTGCAATGTGCGGAATGCAGCAGATCTTTCACACACAGCAAGGCCCCACAAGCAGCATTGTGTTAGTGAATGTATGGTTAAGGGTTAATCATTGGCCGTAATGAAAAACACATCCTGCTGGAGATGCTTAGCAGGTTTGGAGAGAGAAACAGAGTTCACCATTTCAGCTCTGTGGCTTTTCACAGAGCCGCTCATTCTGGGCCTGGACATTAAATCTGTTCCTCTCTTCACAGATGCTGCCTGGCCTGGAGAGAGTTTTCAGCAGCTGGGTTAGATAATGGCCAGTTCACTGGGGAGAAAGCTCTGCTCTTCTTTCACAAGTGGCCTTGGGAGGTTTTTTTTCTTTTTTTTCTTTTTGTCTTTTCTTTACCCCCGCACTACCGTCTAACTGTGGTAGTGCTTATTTTTTCCCCAGCACCCATGGTGTGTGTGCAAGTGCGAGATGCAGTGAGAGACACAAAGTGCACAAATCTTTATTTAATTTCCACCATCAGGAAGAAAGGAAACACCCGAGTGGCCTGTGACAACACTCTATTTTGATTTAGTCCCTGCCCTCCCCTTCACATCAAAGGGCAATGTTGTGTGATCAAAACAGTGAAGGGGAGGGCAGGGACTAAATGATGCACTCCACTCCCTGCGGCGCCCACCTCTCCCTGAACAACTCTAGGGTGTTGGTGGACACCGCGTGCTCCTTCTCCAAGGACACCCAGGCTCTAACGTAGCCTTGGGAGTTTATTTCTCAGCTTTCCCTGAGGATATTAGGTTTCTTATTTGAAAGATGACAGCTGTAGAATCCCTATATTGTGGAAGCAGGCCATTCAGCCCATCGAACCCACAGTGACCCTCTGAAGAGCCAAACCCACAATCCCCCCATTGTTACAAAACTAGCCCCTCTTTTCCCTAAAAGCTGTTCCTTGCTTCAAGGAGACTCTGTCTTTGATTTTTTTCAGAGGGGCAATAAACCGTGCCAGGCTTCGATCAGTCTGGTTTGGTACAGAGATGGAAAAAGTGAGGTCTGCAGATGCTGGAGATCAGAGCTGAAAATGTGTTGCTGGTTAAAGCACAGCAGGTCAGGCAGCATCCAAGGAACAGGAAATTCGACGTTTCGGGCCGGAGCCCTTCTGGCCCGAAACGTCGAATTTCCTGTTCCTTGGATGCTGCCTGACCTGCTGTGCTTTAACCAGCAACACATTTTCAGCTTTGGTACAGAGATGGAAAGGATTGTGAGAGGCCACACACAGACTCCAGACCAAAGTGACCATGTTTTAGTGATCATGTATAATGAAAGGTGGTCAGCTCTCTAGCTGAGCTGGGCAGTTTTACTTCACTCTTGAACTGTTTGGAAGTTGAACAGGGAGCTGTGTGGAAACTCTCTCCCTTTCTGCCCTTCAGCCTCAACCTGTGAGCATGTGTTCCATTTCTACTGGATTTTAAAGGGAATTAGCTTATTGGGACTGTTGTGTAACGTCAGGACAGCATAATGAAGTCTCGCTGGATAGGCTGACTTCTGTAGGAGTTCTTTATTCTGTTCTTTGTGTTTCACTGTGATACTTTGTGAATACATTGCTGACAGTTTTAAAATCTAGTAGTCAATCTAGCTAACTTACTCTGGGTAACTTTCACTGTACACTTACCAAACCAAATTGCAAAGTTATGGTCTGAGCTGCCTGCTTAAGAATGTTTTGAGTGGTCTGGCTTAGTCCATAACCCTGTATCTCCTGTGGTTAACCCACCTAGCCTGCATATCCTTGGATGCTATGGGCAATTTAGCATGGCCTGCACATGTGTGGACTGTAGAAGGAAACCTGTGCGGACACAGGGAGAACGTGCAAACTCCACACAGATCGTTGCCTGAGGGTGAAATTAAACCTGTGTCCCTGGCACTGAGAGACAGCAGTGCTAACCACTGAGCTACTGTGCTGCCTGGAAGTGTGGCTGTCCCTCAGCCTGGATTAATGTCAGCTCAATGTCACGAACCCTCAACCTCTGACTCTGAGGTGAGGCAGGGTTACCACAGCTGATACCTCATTGGAAACTTCAAGAGAGCTGGAACTCTGGAGGTGCAAGGCCTGGCTCTGGAGACTGTGTCCTGCAGTGGAAGACGGATGAACCTGACACCCACTAGCTACCAACAGAATACAATTTGACATCAACCTCTGAAGCAAAATGCTCCCATCAAATGCAAAATGCTGAATCAGAACTCCCCTGCAAAAAAAATCATCTCCAGAACTGAGAGCATTGACAATGTGAGGGAGCGAACTCAAAACATTTGTGCAGATACAGTCATTAATCCGGAATGTTTTACTGATCTTCTTATTGCAACTGGGCATTCAGCTCTTTCTCATTACTGGCTTCACTAACTCTTTCCAGATCACTCCCACTACTCCATCCCCAACACCCCTTCCCCCCTCCCAATGACCATAATCAAAAGGACTTATTTAAAATAAATTATTTCTGACTCTCAAGCTCCTAATGATTGCTTTCTGAAAAAAAATCTCCAATTTTTTTGCCTCCTTTCCCTCAAAGGTGCTGGCTCTCTCGGAGGCCACTTTTCCAGAGTTCCCAGCTTCCACTGCTTTCGGCCCAGTGGTCAATCCCCAGCCAGGCAGTAAGTATTGATAAAGCTATGGAACAGGCCATAGGAACAGGAGGAGGCCATTCAGCCCTTTGAGCAGATCCTGGCTGATCTTCTATTCACGTTGATTCTGTAACCCTTAAACGCCTTCCCTTGATGAAAAAATCTATCCCTTTCAGTTTTGATATTTTCAACTGTGCCCTGGCCTTTCCAGCCTTTTGGGGAATACTATTTGAATCATCCTTTGAACAGCTAACCTGAGGGGCTCTGTCCCGTTGTTCTGGACTGGTCCCCAGCAGAGGGAATAGTTTCTTGCTATTCACCCTATGGGGTGGCACGGTGACTCAGTGGTTAGCATGGCTGCCTCACAGCTCCAGGGACCTGGGTTTGGTTCCTGCCTCGGGTGGAGTTTGCACATTCTCCCCGTATCTGCGTGGGTTTCCTCTGGGTGCTCTGGTTTCCTCCCACTGTCCAAAGATGTGCAGGCCAGGTGAATTGGCCTTGCTAAATTGCCCGTAGCGTTAGGTGTATCAGTCAGAGGTGAAGTATAGGGTAGGCGAATGGGTCTGGGTGGGTTACTCTTCAGAGGGTTAGTGTGAACTTGTTGGGCCAAAGGGCCTGTTTCCATACAGTAAGGAATCGAGTCCTTTAATCATCCTAAACACCACAGTTAGATCACCCCAAAATCTTAAGCACTCAAGGGAATGGAAGCCACTCTGTGCAACCCTGCCCTGGTATTTTTTTAGTCCCTTTACAAGACAGGCACAACAAACATTTAAGAATCATGAGGGGTGTAAATAGGGTGAACAGTCAAGGTTTTTACCCCAGGGTAGTGGAGTGCAAAACTAGAGGGCGAAGGGTCTGTTTCCGTGCTGTATGACTCTAACTAGGATCACACATCCAGGATCTCATATCCCTAATTCAAGCAGCAGCCTCCCCTCAGCACAACCGCAGCAAAATCCAAAGATTTCACAGTCCTCCGCTGAGGTTGCAAAGTAGCCGGTGGCTTGGAGTTCCATCAGAGAGACTGCTGTCCTTGTCTCTGCTGGTAATTTGTGACTAGTAATGTGGCTAGTAAAGACTTATCCACGACCAACTCTTGGCAGCCTCTAGCTGGTTTCTGCAAACTATTATTCACCTTTGTGACTCATTTCTCAGTAGGCACATCTCTCATTATAGTCAAAGAGTGTGGTGCTGGAAAAGCATCCAAGGAGCAGGAGAATCGACGTTTAGAGCATAATCTCTTCCTCAAGAGTGAGGGGGTGGCCCGAGGGGGCTGAGAGATAAATGGGAGGGGGGGGGGGGGGAGTGTGGGGGTGTGGCTGGGGGGAAGGTAGCTGGGAATGCAATAGGTAGGTGAAGGTGAGAGGTCGGAGAGGACGCTGGAGCCATTGGTGGGAAGGAAGATGGACAGGTAAGAAAGTTCAAGAGGGCGGTGCCAAGTTTGAAGGTTAAAACTGGGATAAGGTGGGTCAGGATGGGAATGAGGAAACTGATGAAATCCACATGGATCCCATGTGTTGGGGGGTCCCATGGCAGAAGATGAGGATTTCCTCCTCTAGGCATCGTGTGGCTAGTGTTTGGTGATGGAGGAGGTCCAGGACCTGCATGTCCTTGGAGTGGGACTCGTTACAAGTCATATCGATATATTTGGAACACTGTGCCCTTTATTGTTCACCTTATTGAAGCAGCTGATAGACTGATATCAGGAATGAGTGGGTTGTCTTATGAGGGAAGGCTGGACAGACTGGGCATGTTTCTACCAAGTTCAGAAGATTAACAAACAACTGAGGGTGGATGTGGAGAGAATCACATGAGCATGGAAACAGACCCTTTGTCCCAACCAGTCCATGCTGACCTTCATCCCAAACTAACCTAGTCCCACCTGCCTGCTCCTGGCCCACATCCCTCCAAACCCTTCCTATTCATGTACTGATCCAAATGTCTTTTAAACGTTGTAACTGTACCTGCATCCACCACTTTCTCAGGAAGTTCATTCCACACACGAACTACCTTCTGTGTAAAACAATTGCCCCTCATGTCTGTTTCAAATCTTTCTCCTCTCACCCCGAGTCATGAAAACTCCACCTAGGGAAAAGCCATTCAACTTATCTCTACCCCTCATTAATTCGTAAACCTGCATACGCTCACCTCCCAACTTCCTACCCTCCAGTGAAAGAAGTCCCAGCCTATCCAGCCTCTCTTTCTCACTGAAACCCTCCATTCCCGGGAAATTGATATCCTTTAGGTCAAGAATGAAATTAAGGGTCACCATTTAAGACAGAGGATTTTTTTTTCTCACAGAATTGAGATCCTGTGGAACTTTCCTCTTGAGAGGTGGTGGAAGCAGAGTCCTTTCACTCTGTTGAAGGCAGAGACATTGAGAAAGGCAAGGAGGTGAAAGATTATCGGGGTGGAAGGGAAGAGGTGGGAATTAGATCAGCCATGCACACACCGAATGGTGGAATAGGCTTAGCCTACTCCTGCTCCTTATTTGTATGATTAGATTAGATTACTTACAGTGTAGAAACAGGCCCTTTGGGCCTACAAGTCCACACCGACCCGCCGAAGCGTAACCCACCCACACCCCTACATTTACCCCTTACCTAACACTACGGGCAATTTAGCATGGCCAATTCACCTGGCCCCGCACATCTTTGTGACTGTGGGAGGAAACCGGAGCACCCGGAGGAAACCCACGCAGACACGGGGAGAACGTCCACACAGTCAGTCGCCTGAGGCGGGAATTGAACCCAGGTCTCTGGCGCTGTGAGGCAGCAGTGTTAACCACTGTGCCACTGTGCCACCCTTGCACATGGCCATAATTTTACCATGAGACTGGGCCTTACGTGATCAGTTCACAAGTGCTGCCAAGTTCACTCATTTTTAAAGGTATTCCAGTGGGGGAACACCCTCTTTAAAAGATCCTGTGATTGACAGACTTTATAAAAGCCGAGTCTGGCTGTACTGAGTAATCAGCCTGCTGACTTCTTTCATTCATTACATAATTACTACATTTGAGAACTGATGTGATTGAACACCAATCAATTTCGGTTGGAATCAGATTCACTTAAATATCATTCCCAGCTGAAAGAATTGATTGTCCATTAACCAGCCTTTAAAACGTGAATGATATTCCTTAAGCTTCGTAATTGACTGGAGACAGTGAGACGCAACACAGACATAATCCCTGACCAAAGCAAAATACTGCTGGATGCACAGCTAATGAGGTCAATGCTGGAAACATAGCGGGAGAAAACTCGTTAGGGATCAAGGAGAGAAACACACCGTGAAATGCAACAAAATTGGCACTTTGTTGATTTGTGGTAAAATTTAGCTCTCAGACAGCACTCACCATATGGGATCCCGAGATAGAGTCATAGAGTCATAATTGTCAGGTGTATTTTACAGTAGGAATGCAATAAAACACAGTGAAAAGATTTCGTTTGGTTCCATGATTCGGTACCATTTTGAATAATTTTAGAAGAAGGGGGAATAAAGAAAGATATAGTATTGAGATAGTCGATGTGTGTTACTGAGCCAGCTCATCCTTAGTGATGCCTACACTACCATTCCTCCTTCACTGCTCTGCTGTTGTCTGTGTTGGACCAACCAATGTCAGAGTCGCCTCTTGCTGTTAGCTCCTTCTGTCACTGGCTCACCACTGCCAGTGGTGGACTCAGCCAACAACAAAGTCGCTGATCCTCAAGTGCCATTGCCCATTGCTTGGCCTACCTTGCCAATGTCACCTCTGCCAAAGTAACAGCCACCAATTCTGATGCCAGGCCCTATGTTCACCTCAGAATAGTAAGTGAGGTCTCATACCAGGTCCATACACTGGGCTCACTGGGCTCGCTCTCTTCCACGTGAGGCCCACTCAAGGTCCGTGCGCTGGGCCCATTTGAGATCTGTGTGCTGGGCCCACAGGAGGTCAATGCAGTGGGCTCACTCCAGGTCCGTATCCTGGGCCTGCTTGAGGTGTGTGTGCTGGGCTTGCACTCCTCCGCAATTGGCCCGCACTGGAGGTCTGTGCGCTGTGCCCACTGGAGGTCCGTGTGCTGGGCCCACTGGTGGTCCGTGCCCTGTGCCCACTGGTGGTCTGTGTGCTGGGCCCAATGGAGGGCCGTGCGCTGGGCCCACTGGAGGTCCATGCGCTGGGACCACTGGTGGTCCGTGCGCTGGGCCCACTGGAGGTCCGTGTGCTGGGCCCACTGGAGGTCTGGGCACTGGGCCCACTGGAGGTCCATGCACTGGACCCAATGGAAGTCCATGTGCTGGGTCCACTGGAGGTCCGTGAGCTGGACCCAATGGAGGTCCATGCGCTGGGCCCACTGGAGGTCTGTGTGCTGTGCCCACTGAAGGTCCATGTGCTGTGCCTACTGGAGGTCCGTGCGCTGTGTCCACTGGAGATCTGTGCGCTGTGTCTACTGGTGGTTTGTGTGCTGGGCCCACTGGAGGTCCATGCACTGGTCCCAATGGAGGTCCATGCACTGGTCCCAATGGAGGTCCATGCACTGGGCCCAATGGGGGTCCGTGCGCTGGGCCCACTGGAGGTCCATGCCCTGGGCCCACTGGAGGCCCGTGCACTGGTCCCAATGGAGGTCTATACACTGGGCCCAATGGAGATCCGTGCACTGGGCCAACTGGAGGTCCATGCACTGGTTCCAATGGAGGTCCATACACTGGGCCCAATGGAGATCCGTGCACTGGGCCAACTGGAGGTCCGTGTGCTAGGCCACTGGAGGTCTGTGCACTGAGCCCACTGGAGGTCCGTGCGCTGGGCCCACTGGAGGTCCGTGCGCTGGGCCCACTGGAGGTCCGTGCGCTGGGCCCACTGGAAGTACATGTGCTGGCCTTGCTCGAGGTCCATGTGCTGGACACTTGCTGCTAATGTTGCCTTCCCCATCAGGACAGGTGGTAAGTATAGAGAAAAAAAACCTAGCATAACATAAGCTATTCACACAGTGGTTCTCACAGCCAGGCTTGGTTTATCTTCATCTGATGCTCATTTGAGCAACAGGTCAAAGGTCAATCACTGAAGCACTACTGCTCCTGGTTGCCATCCAGAGTCACTGAGTGTGACTCCATAAGAGGACAGGACCAAGGTCAGCTGACAGAACTGTCCCCGTAAACTAAGCCAGTACCTTATGGAAGAGTAAGACACAAAATGGAGTGAAGGGAAGGGTATTGTTCATGACGATACAATTTATATTCAGTTGTTTGGTATCTAGAAAAGTCCCATTATTAAGGCAACCAGTCCCTGTGAAATGTTGGTTATTTTTATTCATTAATGCTAAGTTAGCAGTGGGATTAGCCATTCCGAAATCTTCCATTCTGTACCCCCTGGGTAAGCAATTTTTAACGAAGACATATAGCTTAGTTGATAAAGAGGCGACAGGAATAATTTGATGGTAAATTATTCAGCAGTTTCTTTGATTGTGAGAACTGATGAGGACAGACAAGAATGGTTTTCTGTTGTAACACCCACCATTTATTTGCTAAAGAGCTATTCAGCAGGAACTGTTTAGCTTGAAGGTTTTATATGTATGAAGCTTTTCCTGTTGGTATTCCCCCTCCATGCCCACTTACCCCCTTTCAAAAAAAAGGCATGATTTGAAAGAAGCTGCATTTTAATGGCCTCAGGGCATCCAAATAGGCTTTCCATTAATTATAGAGTCCTCGAGATGTACAGCACGGATACAGACCCTTCAGTCCAACTTTATCTATGCCGACCAGATATCCTAACCCAATCTAATCCCATTTGCCAGCGCCCGGCCCATATCCTTCCAAAGCCTTCCCATTCATTTACCCATCCAGATCCTCCAACGCTGCTAACATCCTTGTCAATCTTTTCTGAACCCTTCCAAAGTTTCACAGCATCAGTATGCTTGCTGCATCAGTTATTGTTGCAAATAGGAACCAGCAGTCGATTCACACACAGTAAGCACCCACACACATTCAGCACAACCATGGCCGATCCTCCTGTGGACTCAGCTACACTCACCTGTCTGCTCACCGGACCGTTAATTCCATTACACTTTAAAAACCTGAACAGTAGCCTGGAGTTCTGGATCATCTGTTTATAAGTCCCACGGGGGAGTGAGCATGGGCTCAGTCCCACAGCTCACTCCCGCGATGGAGTGAGCACAGGCCCGGGCCCTAGGCGGAGCGAGCACATGCTCAGTCCCACAATGGAGCGAGCACATGCTCAGTCCCACGGTGGAGCAAGCACGGGCTCAGTCCCATGGTGGAGCGAGCACGGGCTCAGTCCCACGGTGGAGCGAGCACGGGCTCAGTCCCACGGTGGAGGTGGAGTGAATGGGCTGATTTCTGGCTGGGTCCCACGGTGGAGGTGGAGTGAATGGGCTGATTCCCGGGCTGGGTCCCACGGTGGAGGTGGAGCGAGTGGGCTGATTCCCGGGCTGGGTCCCACGGTGGAGGTGGAGTGAATGGGCTGATTCCCGGGCTGGGTCCCACGGTGGAGGTGGAGCGAGTGGGCTGATTCCTGGGCTGGGTCCCACGGTGGAGGTGGAGTGAATGGGCTGATTCCCGGGCTGGGTCCCACGGTGGAGGTGGAGTGAGTGGGCTGATTCCCAGGCTGGGTCCCACGGTGGAGGTGGAGTGAATGGGCTGATTCCCGGGCTGGGTCCCACGGTGGAGGTGGAGCGAGTGGGCTGATTCCCGGGCTGGGTCCCACGGTGGAGGTGGAGCGAGTGGGCTGATTCCCGGGCTGGGTCCCATGGTGGAGGTGGAGCGAGTGGGCTGATTCCCGGGCTGGGTCCCACGGTGGAGGTGGAGTGAATGGGCTGATTCCCGGGCTGGGTCCCACGGTGGAGGTGGAGTGAGTGGGCTGATTCCCAGGCTGGGTCCCACGGTGGAGGTGGAGTGAATGGGCTGATTCCCGGGCTGGGTCCCACGGTGGAGGTGGAGTGAGTGGGCTGATTCCCGGGCTGGGTCCCACGGTGGAGGTGGAGTGAGTGGGCTGATTCCCAGACTGGGTCCCACGGTGGAGGTGGAGTGAGTGGGCTGATTCCCGGGCTGGGTCCCACAGTGGAGGTGGAGCGAGTGGGCTGATTCCCAGACTGGGTCCCACGGTGGAGGTGGAGTGAGTGAGCTGATTCCTGGCTGGGTCCCACGGTGGAGGTGGAGTGAGTGAGCTGATTCCTGGCTGGGTCCCACGGTGGAGGTGGAGTGAGTGAGCTGATTCCCGGACTGGGTCCCACGGTGGAGGTGGAGTGAGTGAGCTGATTCCCGGGTTGAGTCCCACGGTGGAGGTGGAGTGAATGGGCTGATTCCCGGGCTGGGTCCCTCAGCGGAGGCAGAGTGACAATGACGGTTATTCTATTCTATTCTATCATCACCATTCCACTGATTCCCTTGCTGATATAAAATAATCATTAATAAATCCAGCAGAGGAATTTAGGAAAAACCTCTTCAGCCAGAGAATGTCAGAATATGGGATTTCCTGTTTAAGGAAGTTGTATTAGTACTTTTAAGAGGGAGGAGGATTGGTAGGATGGATTGGAAGGTGATGGGGTGGAATGGGAGAAGGTTTATGTAGAGCAAGAACACCAGCACAAAGCAGCTGGGCCAAATGGCCAGTTTCTAAACTGTAAATTTAAAGTAAGATTCAATACAAATCCTTCCTAGTCAGCCCTCCACCAAAACTCACAGGATGGAGCCTGAGAGAGTGGGATCTTGCTTGATGTGCCATTTCCAAAGAGTGGAAACCTCCAGGTAATTCCCCTCAGCTCAGTGTCTCATCATCAGAGGCATAAAGCAGTTTACCAATTAGATAAACCAAAACAGATGCAACTGGATAAAACGATGACAGAATCTGATGTACTGCCTGTCCCACTGCACTATTTAAACATCTGTTTTACCCGAGTGAGTTGTGAGACAGTGTGAGTGATTGCAAATTAAAGCATTCGGAGATAGCTGTTACGATGCTGCAGCTTTAGTTAGCCAGTGATTTAATTTTGAAAACTCTCCTTCACAATGACCTCGCTCCTTCAGGTAAACCTCTGCCCTTCACTCCCTACCAACCCCCAGCCCTCCTCTCGGCCTGCAGCTTTCTGTCCCCACAATTTAGGACAAACTCTTTCATCTTACATCACTCAGCACTTTCAATCCTATCTCGTAAACAGATTCCCACTCCACTCCCTCCTATCACCGGCTATGTCGCTGTTCAAAGTGTTGTTGTTGTATATAGAATGCATTAGGCCGACATGGTTTTGTGTTTGACAGTGTTCGTCCAATGTATCTGATCTTCAGCAATGAGCTCACTCAATTTAAAGACCCCAAGATGCCACTGTTCATTTCCTTGCCTCCGGATGGTACTGCCAGTTGAGAGGGGTCCAATCCCAGGCATTCTTTGGTGCTTTGACATTGAAATGTAGAACCGAGAAACTGTGGTAGGCCACTTGGCCCTTTGACTCTGTTCTATGCGTATCTCAGTGCCAGCATGGCAGCAAGTGTGGAGGTCTGAACCTGTTCCAACACCCACACTTGCCAATACGTTTCAGTGGGTAGACATGATGAGCACAAATGTTTCTCACTGAGGTGAAATGTTTCACTCCAACCCCTGGTTTAGCTGTAAAGTGACGGCTGATCACAGAACCCAACAAGGCACTGCAGGGCTTCTCTGTGACCTTTAGCACTGCCTTACTCTGGTCAAGACAGGATCAGGAAGAGGCCATCCAAGCTCTTAAGGCAGTTCTGCCATTCCTCAGTAAGTCTATATTGAAATTTTACATTGCTCCTTCATGACATGTGCCTCTGAGGAGTAGCTGGGACAGGGGGCTTTGTTAGCACAAATCCGTTCATCTCTGACTCAGTTGAGACACAAATCTGTGTGCTCAAGTCTTGTAATGATCCCAGCTAATGGTAATACTGAACAATGGAGCTGCTGGCCAAGTACGAGTCCCCTTTGCCACACCGTCCCTGTTCGAACGATAGTCGCCACTCTTTGATGCCGTCTCATCTCCATTGAAGCCCTCGCCTCAGTCCTCACAGGACCTCATCAATGCAGATGGTCACAAAGCTGCCAGGTACCACACCGGCCTAAACTCGACTCTATTGTCACCATGAATCTGTTTCAGACCCACCTCACCAATGCACCTGCTGCTGGGTTTCATACTGGGCCCAAACTCACCTCTGCTACTGCCTCCATGAATCTGCGTCAGATGCAGACACTGCCAGGAACCTAATGCTGCCACCATGAGTCCAAACTGCTGGGCCTACTCGAGTCTGCACAGCCGGGCCTACTGGGGTCCACGCTGCTGGGCCTACTCAAGTCTGTGCTGCTGGGTCTACATGAGTCTACGCAGCCGGACCTATTCGAGTCCACACTACGGGGCCTACTCAAGTCTACACTGCCAGACCTACTTTAGTCTGTGCTGCTGGGCCTATTTCAGTCTGTGCTGGTGGGCCTACTCAAGTCCACACTACTGGGCCTGCTCGAGTCCGTGCAGCCATGACTACTCGAGTCCACACTGACAGGCCTACTCGAATCTGTGCTGCTGGGCCTACTCAAGTCCACACTACTGGGCCTGCTCGGGTCTGTGCAGCCGTGACTACTCCAAGTCCACACTGCCAGGCCTACTCGAATCTGTGCTGCTAAGCCTGCTCGACTCTACGCTTCCGGACAAGCCTACCACGAGGGACCTTGTCAAATGCTTCAGGAAAGTCCATGTTGACAACTTCTATTGCCCTCCCCTCATTAATTATCATCATCACTTCCTCAAAAAACTCAATCAAATTTGTGAGATGCCTGCCCCGCAGAAAGTCATACTGATTATCTCTAGTAAGTCCAAACTTTTCCAAATGCGACAGAATCCTGTCCCTAAGGATCTTGTCGACTAATTTCCCTACCACTGATGTAAGGTTTGCCAGCCTGTAATATTGGAGTGTTTGATGGGGGTCAGTGTAGAGGGAGCTTTACTCTATATCTAACCCCATGCTGTCCCTGTCCTGGGAGTGTTTGATGGGGGGACAGTGTAGAGAGTAAAAAATGAGGTCTGCAGATGCTGGAGATCAGAGCTGAAAATGTGTTGCTGGTCAAAGCACAGCAGGCCAGGCAGCATCTCAGGAATAGAGAATTCGACGTTTCGAGCATAAGCCCTTCATGCTCGAAACGTCGAATTCTCTATTCCTGAGATGCTGCCTGGCCTGCTGTGCTTTGACCAGCAACACATTTTCAGGACAGTGTAGAGAGACAGCTTTACTCTGTATCTAATCCTGTGCTGTCCCTGTCCTGGGAGTGTTTGATGGGGGGACAGTGTAGAGGGAGCTTTACTCTGTATCTAACCCCGTGCTGTCCCTGTCCTGGGTGTTCGATGGGAGAACAGTGTAGCACACCCTCTGTTTAAAAGAGTACAGGCACTTTATTCTGGATGTGGAGAGGAATGTATAAAGGGATGTTCAGGAAGAGGAGGTTTGGAGGTTAAAACAAATGGATGTTTGTTTGTTACTGAAACACAATAAATCACTCCTTGGCAATGAAGAGCAGACACAAACCTTGCTTGTCTCTGTGTTTCAACATTTTCTCAGTCTGGTTTTAATTTTTGTCAGTTGTGTTGGACTTCCCCCTTAGAGAGTCTGGAGGAACAACATCTGAAAAGAAATGAAAAATCATAAAGCAAAATTATAGCTGACAGGAAGGGACTGCTATTTCTCTCTTCATTTTTCTTTTATCTGTCAACCTTCCTGACATCCAGTGTTGTTTCATTGGGAGGTGATCAAACAGTGTCTCCTTTGTCCTTTGGGGAAGCATGGTTGGTCAATGCATCATGATTCCTGCCTGGCCAAAAAGGCGTGATTCCAGGATTAACTGTCCTGTCTGGACTGGTCAGTCATTGTCATGGTAATTATGAAATAGGAACAATAAGCACCCTCATATCATTCAATGGAGGAATATCAGTCAAATTCTTGTCCCTGTTCATAACAGGGATGTGCAGATGTAACAGTAGAGGATGTTGACTGACAGACTGCTTTGTCTGAACAGCCTTCCATCAGTGTCTTGGAAAAACAATGGTGAGATGTGCCAGGGAGCAGATACATTAACCAGTATTCCAGCGCCAGTCAGCACCTTCTGAAAGAGTCATAGAGTCAGAGACGTACAGCATGGAAAGACCCTTCAGCCCAACTCCTCCATGCCAAACTGATATCCTAAATTAATCTGGCCCCATGTACCCGCATTTGACCCATATCCCTCTAAATCCTTCCTATTTCAATATTCTAAGTATTCCACCACTATCTCTTCCACCACTTCCTCTGGCAGCTAATTCCATTCACGCACCATCCTCTGTGTGAAAAAGTTGCCCCTTAGATCGTTTTTAAATCTTCCTCCTCTCACTTTAAACCTATGCCTTGTAATTATAGACTTCCCTATCCTGGGGAAAAGACCTTGGCCATTCACCCTATCTTTGCCTCTCATGATTTTATAAACCTCTATAAGGTCAGCCTCTGATGCTCCCGGGAAAACAGCCCAAGCATGTTCAGCCTCTCCCGATAGTTCAAACCCTCCAATCCCAGCAACATCCTTGTGAGAATATTTTGAACCCTTTCAAGTTTCATAACATCCTTCCTATAGCAGGGAGACCAGAATTGAACACAGTATTCTAAAAGTGTCCTAACCAATGTCCCGTATAGCTGCATCATGACCTCCCAATGCCTATACTCAATGCACTGACCAATAAAGCAAGCGTACCAAACTTCACTATCCTGTCTACCTGTGACTCAATGTTAAAGAACTATGATCCTGCAGGACCTTACTATTAAGTGTATACATCCTGCCCTGATTTGCAGCACCTCACATTTATCTAAATTAAACTCTATCTGCCATTCCTTGGCCTATTGGCCCATCTGAACTCTGAGGTAAGTTGGAGACTTAGTTAAAAACTATACCAAATAGCCTTCTTCTGTGCTGTAATGACTCTATTGGACGTGCTCCTTGGATGCTGCCTAACCTGCGGTGCTTTTTCAGCACCACACTCTCGACTCTATGACACACTACTCCATCCAAATCCCCACCCTTTCACAAAAGCACCTTCTCCCGAACCCTCCCAGTTTATGAAGACATAGTATTGTGCTGTGAGAGGAATAACACAGTCTGTGTGCTCAAGGTAACTTTTACCTCTTCCCTTTATTTGGGGAGCCAAAGGACAGAGTGATAAATCTCTTTGGACTCCCAGAACAACAGTCCCAGTATATTTTATAATATTCCAGATCAGTGTTCACCCAATCCCACCAATTTCACAGGAGGTCACATCCAAATTTGTAGATGATTGATACACTATCTTTCATTGGTCAGAGTTGGCCCACTTCTTGCCCGTGGCTGCTTGCCTTGCCTGTTGGTCATGGTTTGCACACTCCCGATGTATGCCCAGACATTGTTGTGTGAGATTCACCCTTTTGATAGGATGATGTTGCATCGAAGGAGGCCATTTGTTCCATCCTGGCCATGCGAGCTCTTTCATAGAGCAAACCAAATATTGCCACTTCTGACCTCCTCCTTCCTCTCACTCAGTTTACTGCCTCTTACTTTCACCCTACTGAATCAAGCTTCCCCCACGACATCCCAATTCTGCCTCTTGCACCTCCCTCAACTTGCCCTGCCCTTTCCCCATCCCCTTCGATTCCCCTTTTGCCGATATTTTATATCGGTGGGGTGGGGGATTAGGTCAATTATCTGCTGGATTTGATCAAAGGCTACAGTGCTGGATACTTCCCCATCAATGGCACTGTCTGTCTGACGTTGGAATGAGGAACTGATGTGGAGCTGTTTGAGCTGGGTGGCCAGTGTCTGTGGGCCAGGGTGTGACCCACTGTCCACTGTCTGAGCTCAGGTATGGCCAGAGTATCCCCTGGTGGGTGGTATGGAGAAATCATCAGCCAGAGTAGAAATTGCATCTTCTGCCACTATCATCACCATTGGTATTTTTCCATTTCCCAGTGCTCATCAATAACTCTTCATCCAGATATTGACATACGGCTTGATTCCTATATCCTGTCATCACGAACGCGGGTATGACTGGTCCTCTTTATTATATTAACAAGGGACATCAGAAGTGAAATGTGAAGAAGATTGAGTTGTCTTACCGAACGGGAAGTAAATTGGCATCTTTTGCTTGTATAGGTTGTAATCAACATCCAGAAAGACGCAGAATATAATGCGGTCGAACTGAAAAAGACATGATCTATCAGTGCTCACCAGCCAGTGCTGAACATTGTACTTAACTAGAACAGGAATTTCATCTGTACTTTATATCCCTTCACTGACTTGCAACTTCAAACTTACACATCACTGTGCAAGGCTCCTCTATAGGATTTGGGTATCAGAAATATTGAGAGAGAAAAAGTTTACCCTGTTCCCCAGTTGATTTCTATGGAAATATTCATAGAATCACTACAGTGCTAAGAGAGGCCATTCAGCCCATGTGTTTGCACCGGCCCTCTGAACAGCATCTCACCCTATTCCTGTAATCTCACAATTACTATAGTTAGCCCACATCGTCTGCGCACTACGGGGCAATTTAGTGCGGTCAATCTGCCTAATCTGCGCATGTTTAGACTGTGGGAGGAAACCAACGTAGACACGAAGTTTGCACGTTCTCCCCATGTCTGCGTGGGTTTCCTCTGTGTGCTCTGGTTTCCTCCCACAGTCCAAAGACGTGCATGTTAGGGTGGATTGGCCATACTAAATTGTCCCGTAGTGTCCAGGGATGTGCAACTTAGGTGTACTGGCGATGCTAAATTGCCCCACAGTGTCAAGGAATGTGCAGATTAGATGGACTGGCTATGATAAATTGGCCCATAGTGCCCAGGGATGTGCAGGTTAGAGTAGGTTGGCCATGGAAAATTGTCCCATAGTGCCCAGGGATATGCAGGTTAGAGTAGGTTGGCCATGGAAAATTGTCCCATAGTGCCCAGGGATGTGCAGGTTAGGTGGGTCCCCCATGGGAAATGTGGGGCTACAGGAATAGGGTACGGGGCGGGTCTGGGTGGGACGCTCTTCAGAAGGTCAGTGTAGACTTGATGGGCTGAATGGCCTGCTTCAACGCTGTAAGGGTTCTATGATTCTATGAGAGAATGCAAACTGCACACAAAGTTTGGGTTAGAATCGAACCCAAGTCCCTGGCACTGTGAGGTAGCAGTGATAATCACTGAGCCACCGTGTTGCCCATTGATTCTAATTGGCAACATATGCCCATTAGAAAGGGAACAGGTCCACCAGATGCTAATAGCGCTCACTTATAAATCCCAATTTACATCCCTCTGCATACATCTCAAAGTACCTGCTTCCCAAGTAAACATGCAACTCTTTACAAACACTTTGTCTTTCCCATGTTCCACTTCATCACAACCTTTTCTGAAAAAAGGCTGTCTCTACATTTATTTGGAACTGATGAGCTGTCAGAGACTGGCCTCTTGACTATGAGAGGCATCATAGGTGCTCAGGCAGGTTAAACGGCAAAAGTAACCCAATTTTAGAACTGTCTTTTCAGTGCACAGGCCAATTTGCCTTTTTGTTCCGAGTATTGTGGAATGACAGGAAGTTTTTATCCTGGGACGCATTTTCTTATATTTCAGGGAGCCATGGCTGGAAGGCAGGATATCTTTGCAGATCACATGAGGGAGGAGAAGATGGTGACTAACTTGAGCAGGGAGTCTGCCTTCTGACACTCTGAGAGTCCTTTCTTTAAACATGTTCTGACCATTGGTCACACCTGAAACAAGGGGGTTTCCTGCAGGAAGTTAGTCTATTCTATCAACCAGTACCTTTTGATTTATTACTGTCACGTGTACCAAAGTACAGTGATAAGTTTTGTTTTGCGTGCAGTACAGGCAGATCATACCATACAAAGGATATAAGGGTGACAGAACAGAGTGAGGAATACAATGTTCCAGTGTAATTTTAACTTAGTTGGAATTGAAATATAAAAGAGCAGAACGATTGTAAGATTTTAAGAATAAGATCTGCTGTGGAGAGCTCACAAAGAGCTACCATGCTTTGGTGCCATCTTGTCAATCTGACTGAATAATTAGATTAAATTAGATTACTTAGATTACTTACAGTGTGGAAACAGGCCCTTCGGCCCAACAAGTCCACACCAACCCGTCGAAGCGCAACTCGCCCATACCCCTACATTTACCCCTTATCTAACACTACAGGCAATTTAGCATAGTCAATTCACCTGACCCGCACATCTTTGGTCTGTGGGAGGACACCGGAGCTCCCGGAGTAAACCCAAGCAGACACGGGTAGGCTTCAAGGGGCTGAATGGCCTATTGCTTCAACATTCAGAATGGATGTGCCAGATGAATAAATGCTCTTGACCTTCCAACAAAGCACCTTCGCCCAGAATGGATTGCATTTTTCAAACTGCTGGAAGAACTGATGAAGGGCTTATGCCCGAAACGTTGAATTTCCTGTTCCTTGGATGCTGCCTAACCTGCTGTGCTTTAACCAGCAACACATTTTCAGCTGGAAGAAATGGGCCCCTTCCACTAATCCGGCAGCAGAAAGCAGTGTGAGGGGGTTGGCACCTAAACCTAGGACAACAGCACAAAGCTCCAGCACAATCCTGCCAGAGACTGAGCCCTTGGCCCTTATCACAGCTCGACACCCGACGCTGACCCACTGCCGATTTCATTTCAGAGAGAGCTGCGTGAAATTTCAATTAAAAAACAAATTTACTGCCCTGCAATTCAAAACAGGCCACCCGCTGACACTGACAGGGGCATTTCGTGTCTAGCTTCCAGATGAAAAAGAAATAAAATGATATCCACTCACTCAGAGACTGAAATGAAAAGCGTCATTATAATTAAACTGGCTTTAGTATAGTTTCAAATTCAACAAGGGGATGCAGCGGCTGCGAGCAAAGCCTTTGTCAACAGGCACTCAATAAAGGACACATTCTGAGGTCACTGCATTTAACTGTAATTATTCAGTTTTAAAACAGAATTGAATTTATCTCCCTGCTGGTGCAGATGAGCTGTCATTAAGATGATAGGAACCTCCATTTAGCTTCAAATCTCTTCAAATGTCTGCCCTGTGAGGACAAAGATGATGTTTGGCCCAGTTGTTATTCCTGTCCATCTCACTATATGCATGACCAAAGCAATTAACTTGGACAAACCCTTTGAGTTTTTTAGCCTCCAGCATATGAGGAATGAAAAACCATTAAAAGCAACTAGAGACATCCCTCAGACATTGGGTTATTAAACTATCAAAATTATTTTTAAAAAGCACAGGGCATTCATTTAGCGAAAGGTAGAACTGAATAAAGTCAAATTATATTAAACTACCATTCACCACTTGGGGCACTGTCAATAGTTGACATTATAAAAAAAAGAGGCACTGGAGACTTTGGAAGATTTACTGGAATGATATCAAAATTGAAAGGTTATAACTTGTCAGGAAAAGCTGTACAGATTCACTCTTTTCTGTAGAACATAGAACACTGAGGGGTGCCCCAATAGAGGTCTTCCAAATTGTAATGGGGATAAAGTGTAGATGTAGAGAAGATGCTTCCACTGAAACAGTGAGGAGGAACTTCCTCACCCAGAGAGTGGGGTGAGTGTAGAATGTGCTCCATCAGGTGAAGAGCACCGATGTGTTTAAAGGCAAGTTGGAAAAGTACATGGCGGTGAAAATATCCCAGCATTCACAGCAATTGGACCAGTTTCCCACTGGCTTTAGAGGTTTATTACAGAGATTTCAGTATCATTATGAATGCAGGTGTGCCATTTCCTGAAAACTGAGCGAATCCACAGTGACTGATACCCAGGCTGGGTCAACGAAGACTTCCTCCTCCCTCGACCTGCACCCAACATTCACCATTTACCAACTCGCTTCAACATCATGCAGGAAGCTCAATATTCTCAAGGACAGTGCAACCCTGGTTGGCTCACACTCTCTCTATCACTGTCACTGGGCCCAGAATCCAGTCCTGTGATTCCTCCTTGATCACATGGCTCCAAGCTTCCAGGACTTCCCTGACAGAAGGGAAGTTGGCCTCAAGTCCCAAAAAGCACACATCCCCAGCATCCGGACAGTCATGAGGGAAGTTGCCAGGAAGTGTGTGGAGGTGTGGTTCTGCTGAAGCTGATGTTCCCCGTTTCCGGTCTCCAATTCCTTTCGCGACGTGTCGAAACTTATATTCTTCCCCCAAACAACGTCACCTGAAATTATTCATTTATTGTTTGCTGGACCGTTCTTGGCACTTAAATGACTGCTGCATTTTCACATGTTGCAACAGAATTGCACTCCAAAAGCAGTTGTAAACCTTTCAACGGAAATTCTGATGTGCCATATAAGTTCACACTCCTTCTCATGTTAGACAGGGTTTTGAGGAGTTTTCATTCTGAAAAACTAAGAAATAAGTAACAGGCACAGCTTCTTTTCCCAGTGTTAAACCTTTGCCACAGAGATTCAGTTCTCCTCCTGAACACATGCCGTTTTACAGAGTGCTGAGCTGCCAGTAGATGGCAGTGGTGTTGAACAGGTTGGGGAACCATGCCACTAGTCAGCAATTGACCATCAACAAAACCCAGTGAAGAGTACTTCAGTCAGGCCTCAGTCCAGGGACAACAGTGACCAATTTTGCAAAGAAAATACATACATCTGAATCCAGCAGAGATCAAACCTGGGGATGCTACATTTAGTGGGCGGCACGGTGGCACAGTGGTTAGCACTGCTGCCTCACAGCGCCTGAAGACCCGGGTTCAATTCCCGACTCAGGCGACTGACTGTGTGGAGTTTGCACGTTCTCCCCGTGTCTGTGTGGGTTTCCTCCGGGTGCTCCGGTTTCCTCCCACAGTCCAAAGATGTGCGGGTCAGGTGAATTGGCCATGCTAAATTGCCCATAGTGTTAGGTAAGGGGTAAATGTAGGGGTATGGGTGGGTTTCGCTTCGGCGGGTCGGTGTGGACTTGTTGGGCCGAAGGGCCTGTTTCCACACTGTAAGTCTAGTCTAATCTAATCTAATCTTAGAATGAAGACACCTCGCTGAAAAATTGAGGAATCATTGATGCAGGGTGGCACAGTGGCTAGCACTGCTGTCTCACAGCACCAGGGTCCCAAGTTCAACTCCAGCCTCAGGTGACTGTCTGTGTGGAGTTTGCACATTCTCCCTGTGTCTGCGTGGGTTTCCTCCAGGTGCTCCAGTTTCCTCCCACAATCCAAAAATGTGCAGGTTCGGTGAATTGGCTATGCTAAATTGCCCCTAGTATTAGATGAAGGGGTAAATGTAGGGGAATAGGTCTGGGTGGATTGCGGGTCGGTGTGGACTTGTTGGGCCGAAGGGCCTGTTTCCATACTGTAAGTAATCTAATCTAAAAAAAAGTCAGGAGGAAGTAATTTACCTCTTAGACCAGTTCTACCATTCAGTTTGATCACGCCTGATCTCCCTGATCACTCCATCTCCCTGTCTTAGATTCACATCCTTTCTTTTACACTCTTAACACAAAGCCTTCTAACCCATAAGATGTCTGGACAGAGTGGATAGGGAGAAACTGTTCCCACTCACCAAAGGATGAATTACATTCGTTTTTGCTCAAAAAATGCACAATCTGCAGGCAGTCAATCCATGTCATATTTTGTGAATTCCACTTTGGAAATAGAACCAGTCTGACTCAAGCTTGGGATACAGACAGACTCTGACCTCATGCCTTTAATGCATTGTCTGAGCTGAAATGTCACCTTTTGTTATAAAACCTTAAGTTGTTTAGAGAAGATAACTTAAAAGAAGTTCTGGGATTTACGTATTAATGAACCAAAACCTGCAACCCACTCTAAAACTGGGATGACTTAACAATCCAGGTTTGTTCAATATATCATTTCAGTTGCAGGACACTGTAATCTTTTGATATAAACTGTGTCTTATGATCTTATACTCTACTACCACCTGATGAAGGAGCGGTGCTCCAAAAGCTAGTGCTTCCAAATAAACCTGTTGGACTGTCACCTGGTGTTGTGTGATTTTAACTTTGTCCACCCCAGTCCATCAAGATTTACCAGGATGTCATTGGGAATGGAGTGTTTCAGATAGGGATAATGGCTGGGACTTCTTTCACTGCAGCATAGGAGATTGAGGGGTGACCTTTACAGAGGTTTATAAAATCATGAGGGGTATAGATAAGGTAAACAGCAGATGTCTTTTCCCTAAGGTGGGGGCTTTTCAAGATTAGGGGGCATATCTTTAAGGTGAGAGGAGAAGGATTTCAAAAAGACATGGGGGAATTTTTTTTAATACAGACAGTGGTCCATGTGTGGAATGAACTTCCAGAGGAAGTGCTGGATATCGGGGCAGTTGCAATATTTAAAGGGAAGGTTTGTGAAGGTTTGTAGCTCACGTTGAGGTTTCGGGTGTAGGTTTGCTCGCTGAGCTGTAGGTTTGATATCCAGATGTTTCATTACCTGGCCAGGTAACATCATCAGTGGGGACCTCCAAGTGAAGCGAAGCTGTTATCTCCTGCTTTCTATTTATATCTTTCTCCTGGATGGGGTTCCTGGAGTTTGTGGTGATGTCATTTCCTGTTCGTTTTCTGAGGGGTTGATGGATGGTATCTAGATCTATGTGTTTGTTTATGGCGTTGTGGTTGGAGTGCCAGGCCTCTAGGAATTCTCTGGCATGTCTTTGCTTGGCCTCTCCCAGGATAGATGTGTTGTCCCAGTCGAAATGGTGGCTTTTTCATCCATGTGTAGGGCTATGAGGGAGAGAGGGTCGTGTCTTTTTGTGGCTAGCTGGCGTTCATGTATCCTGGTGGCTAACTTTCTTCCTATTTGTCCTACCTAGTCTTTGTGGCAGTCCTCGCATGGAATTTTGTAGATGACGTTGGTTTTGTCCATGGGTTGTACTGGGTCTTTTAAGTTTGTTAGTTTTTGTTTGAGAGTTTTGGTGGGTTTGTGTGCTACTAGGATTCCGAGGGGTCTCAGTAGTCTAGCTGTCATTTCTGAAACTTCTTTGATATATAGTAAGGTGGTTAGGGTTTCTGGCTGTGTTTTGTCTGCTTGTCGTGGTTTGTTCTTGAGGAATCTGCGCACTGCGTTTTTTGAGTATCCGTTCTTCTTGAATATGTCGTATAGGTGGTTCTCCTCTGTTTTTCGAAGTTTGTCTGTGCTGCAGTATTTAAAAGGCATTTAGATAACTCCATGAATAGGAAATGTTCAGAGGGTTATGGGCCAAGCGCAGGCAGTGGGACTAGTTCAGTTTAGGATTATGGTCAGCAGGGACTGGTTAGATCAAAGGGTCTGTTTCTGTGCTGGATAACTCTATGACTCTACAAACAGAGTATCATATAAATGGAGAATGGTTGCGGAATTTCAATGTGTAAAGTGATGAAGAGTTCTAGTGCATGAGTCACTAAATGGACACATGCAAATATAATAGGTAATTAGGAAAACCAACAGAATATTATTCTTTATTACATGAGAAGTTTAACATAAAAGTACAGACACTATGCTTCACTTATACTGGGCATTGGTGAGGCCACATCTGCAATACATCTCTCTCTGCTGTCGCATGTGTTTTGTCAACGCCACTTCACTGTAACGCGATTGACAAATTGGGGACACTGTCACTAAAACACAAACTTTTAAGAGGTGTGTTGGCTGTAACATGATTACATCGCCAACACTTTAAGTGCCGTTTCTAATGCGTGATTTTTCTATAACGTGTGCCTGCACAAAAACACAACCATCGAGGTATAGAAGAACTGACTGCACTGTTTGCACTATCAGTCTCCTTGTTTGAGGAAGGATATAAATGAGTTGGAGGTGGTTCAGAGGAAGTTCAACAGGCTGATTCCCGGAAGGAAAGGTTTGAAATACTGGGCTTGTTTATATGGAGATTTGAAAAGAAGGGTGAGTTGACTGAAATGGATATGATCCTGAACAGGCTTGACACAGTGGACATGGAAAGGATGGTTTCTCTAGCAGGTGAGTAACTAGGGACATTGTGTAAAAACTAGAAGTCACCCTTTTAGACCAGCGATAAGGACAGATGCTTTCCTTTAAGAGAATTGTGCGATTGTCTGCCCCAGAAGGCAGTGGTGGTGGGATTAGATTATTAGATTACTTACAGTGTGGAAACAGGCCCTTCGGCCCAACAAGTCCACACCGACCCGCCGAAGCGCAACCCACCCATACCCCTACATTTACCCCTTACCTAACACTATGGGCAATTTAGCATGGCCAATTCACCTGACCCGCACATCTTTGGACTGTGGGAGGAAACCGGAGCACCCGGAGGAAACCCACGCAGACACGGGGAGAACGTGCAAACTCCACACAGTCAGTCGCCTGAGTCGGGAATTGAACCTGGGTCTCAGGCGCTGTGAGGCAGCAGTGCTAACCACTGTGCCACCGTGCCGCCGGATCTTTGAATGTTTTAAGGTGGAGATAGACAGATTCTAGCTGAGCAATGGGATTAAAGGTTATCGACAGTGGATGGGAATGTAGAATTCAGAACACAAACTGTTCCACTACAATCTTATTGAATGATAGAATGGGGTCAAGGGGAAGAAATGCCGACTTCTGCTCTTAATTTGCATGTTCATATCTTCTGAGTCCTTAAAGCTTTCGACCATCTACGTTGCACGTGATAGAATACCACCCTTTTGCCTGAATGAGTGCAGCTCCAACAACATTTAATAAGCTTAACACCATCCAGGATGAAGTAGCCCCATCCACCACCTTATATATTCAATCCCTCAATAACTGATACACAGTAACAGCAGTATGTACCATCTACAAGATGCACTGTAGTAACTCACTGAAGTTTCTTTAAAAGCACCTTCTAAACCTGTGACTTCTATCACTGAGAAAGACACAGTCAGAAGTCACACGACACTAGGTTATAGTCCAACAAGTTTATTTGAAATCATAAGCTTTCGGAGCGCTCCTCCTTTGTCAGGTCAAGTGAGCCACGCTCAGAGGAAGGGTCACCAGACATGAAACATTAACTCTGATTTCTCTTCACAGATGCTGCCAGACCTGCTGAGCTTTTCCAGCAACTTCTGTTTTTGTTTCTGATTTACAGCATCTGCAATTCTTTCAGCTTTTATTTGACAAGTTGTGGGGGGGGAGGAGGGGAGAAAGGGGAGGGGGAGTTGGGGGTGGGGAATATCCAGGATCACTGGCCTAGTACCACAGTCATTATGTTGCATGCCCATCTAAAGACACAAACTGGGAAAGGTTAGGTGGAGAAGACAAGGATTTTGGGTGTTGCAAAAATTCTGCAAAACTTCTGCACTTCCTTTAGTGCAAATGCTCATCATCAAATCAGATTTCCTGGGTGTATCTAAATAAAACCTTCCCCCAAAAAAAAGCTATTTTCACAGTTTGATAATGAGAAACACTCTATTCAAAAGCTGACAGAATGCGTGGCTATATAGAGCTGTATCTCTGTTGTTATATCCACGCTGCTGCCCCATCAATCATATCAGCAGTCTCATTTAGAGCTCCGTTTGAATCCAAAAGGACGAGATTGCATTTTTTTTCTCCAGTGATTTTCCCTTTACTCCTGAAGATTTTGATTGATGCCCAGGGTTATTTCCACAGGCATTGCTGCCCGCCTGCACCTTGCCAAAATGACCATTTAACATGCAAACGACATCAGTCTGAGGGGCACCTTTGCCGTGCATGTAAATGTCCTTTCCTGACGCGCACACACACACATACAGGCAATTTCTTTCTCAGACACGTGACTGAGTATAAGCATTCTTCTCTCTTTGAGTTGACTACAGAGATGTGCAGCAGGAGAACTGGCTGGTCCCTGAGCTGTGAAATATGCAGTGCTCTCCTACGATGTGTGTGGAATGTTCTTGCACTGGAGCTGTAGGCCGTCTAAACCGTCCTGAGGCTTTCCGTACACATCTTCTCTGTATCCAGTGATTTTGATACGGAGGAGACCGTGTTGGACTGGAGTGGACAAAGTTACAAATCACACAACACCAGTCCAACAGGTTTATTTGGAAGCACTAGCTTTCGGAGCACTGCTCCTTCCTTGTTGTCAATCAGCCGATGAAGGAGCGTTGCTCCAAAATTAATTTTTTTTCCAGTAATTTTGTGATGGCCACTTGGAGAATTTCTTCATTGAGGGGCTGTGACCTTTCTGACTGCATCACCATTTGTTACCCATCCCTAAATGCCTCTTGCGATTCTCGTGCCTTATAGAACTGCTGCAAGTTTGGAACAGCGTTATTTTCCCAAGTCAGGATGGTGTGTGATTTGAGAGACAACTTGGAGGTGGTCGTGTTCCCTGGTCCTGCTTTGAGGTGGTGGAGGTCATGAGAGTCATAGAGCTATACAGTAAGGAAACAGCTTTTGCCGACCAGATATCCTAAATTAATCTAGTCCCATTTGCCAACATTTGGCCCATATCCCTCTAAACCCTTCCTATTCATATACCCATTCTGATGCCTTTTAAATGTTGTTATTGTACCAGCCTCTACCACTTTCTCTGGCAACTCATTTCATACACACACCACCCTCTGTGTGAAAACATTGCCCCTTAGGTCCCTTTTAAATCTTTCCCCTCTCACCTTAAACTTATGCCCTCCAGTTGTGGACTCCCTTACTCTGGGGAAAAGACCTTGTCTATTTACCCTATGCATGCCCCTGATGATTTTATAAACCTCTATAAGGTCACCCCTCAGCCTCTGATGCTCCAGTGAAAACAGCTCCAGCCTATTCAGCCTCTCCCTGTAGCTCAAAACCTCCAACCCTGGTGTGGAAGTACAGCTAATGTTAACATATAAGGTCCATGAGCAGCAATAACGTAATGACTGGGAAATGCTGTTGGCTGAGGGATAAATATTGCCCCTGGAACACTGCCTTCCCCCACACTTGCCCACGAAGTGCTGTGGAATCTTTTATCTGTGTCTGAGAGGGCAAGACAAGGCCTAGGCTTAATGACCCTGACTGAGAGGTGGCACCTCTGGAAGTGACACTCTCTCAGTACAAGACAACAGTTAGGGCATAGATACGGGACTACTATTACATCTCCGAAAGGAAGTAGTTATAGCAAAGTGTAAAGAGTAAATATACAAAGATATTGCCATGAGTCAAAGTTTCTTTGAGGTAATGAGGCAAGTTTGGCTAGGCTGGGGCTGTTTTCTTTGGAACAGAGGGAAGATTTAATTTAGGTGTATAAAACTGAGAGGAATCATTTTCCAGATAGGGGCCAGTGGGGCCTGGAACTTGCTGCCTAAAAGGATGGCTGAGGCAGACACACCCAACATGCTTAGAAGATCCATGAATGTGAAGTTGAAGTGCTGTATCCTACCAGCCAATTGCTACAAAGTCTAAGTTAGCGGTATAAACAGTTTCAGCTGAGGGTGACCCAATGGGCAAACTGCACCATATAGCTTCCCGGTTTTCCAGACTGCTAGGCCAGATTGTGTCCTTGCAATTGAGTCCTACCAGTGAGCCAACATCAGAACAGGAGTAGGCCAATCAGCCCCTCAAGCCTGTTCTGCTAGTCAATCAGATCATGCCTGATTTGTGGTCTAACTCCATGTACCTTCTTTGAGCTCACATCCCTTAATAGATTTGCTTAGCAACATTCCAAATCTAAGAGAGATACATTTTCACAACTGATCCAGCATCCTCTGCCATGATTGCAAATGTGGCTGGTCAGCAGGGGCCACACTTGCTGGTTGTCCATTTCACACCCACAGTGGATGTGTCCACCTGTAGGGACCAGCAATGGTCTTGGCCGAGCAGACTTACACTTGGCAGTGGGGAAAGCAGGAGACAGTAACGTTGTGACAGTACAGATTCAAACCTAGTGAGATGCCCCACATCTGACCTACAGGATGCACTGAGGATAGATCTCCCCATTTCCTTGTTAGAACATATCTGAAACAGTCGTAGGTGCAAATTAGTGCAGATGCTGGAATCTGTACTTAAAACAAAAAATGCTGGAGATCACAGCGGGTCAGACAGCATCTTTGGAGAGAGCGCAAGCTATCATTTCAGAGTCTAGATGACTCTTCATCAGAGCTGATGGGAAGTGTGGTATGGTGGTTAAGTGGTTAGCACCACTACCTCACAGCGCCAGGGACCCGGATTCAATTCCAGCCTCGGAAAACTGTCGATATGGGATTTGCTCATTCTCCCCATGACTGCATGGGTTTCCTCAGGGTGCTCCAGTTTCCTCCCACAATATAAAGATGTGCAGGTTAAGGTGAACTGACCATGCTAAATTACCCATAGTGTCCAGGGATGTGCAGGTTGGGTGAATTAAGTACAGGAATGGGTCAGGGTTGCGTTTGAGTGGGATGCTCTTCAGACACTCAGTATGGATTCGATATCCAAGCAGCCTGCTTCTACGCTGTCGGGATTCTATGAACATAACCACCTGCTTAAAATGGTCTTGTACCATGGATCCCTCTCTCCCACAACCTTGCTATCATGAGAAGGGTGAAATAAAAATCTTCACGAACCAAAGGGTAAAGGAAAGGACTGGATTCACAGCAAAACTAAGAGTATAATCTCCATTTGTAGTACAGAACTAGAAGGTAATTTCAGTCTCTGATGGCTAGAATCCACAGCAATAAACACAGAACATACATCCATGAATTATATATGGAGAATAACAGTGAGCAGGGAGTGAGTAATATGCCTGTAATTTAATCAAGTGGGATTTAGATATTATAAAGTGGATGAGATGAGATTAGCTCTCTTTTTATCCTCTATTATTTAGAATCAATGCTGGACAGTTCTACTCAGGCGAAAGCTTCTTGTTATTAAAAGCCTTTGATTGGTTTTGGCTGCGGTCCCATGTTTAGGTTGCCAGCAGCTGACGACCGTCTCTCAAGGAAAGGGAGAGGAAGGATCCTTTCGGTCACCGTGACAAGTCCATGTGTGACCTGGTCAGTGAGCATTGTGACTTAAACTACAGAGTCAGGTCCCCAGCTTTGTGTCAATCCAAACCTAACAGTGGGTTACAGGGAGACAGCCTACGCCCACCTCCTCCTTATTCAAACTACAACACGTATCCATAAGCTGTCTTTTGACATTTTTCCTGCCGGTTTCTACTCCTTATGCCTGAGGCTGTTCCACCTGGGAAAGCAGTACAACCAGGCCTGAATCCATCCTCATACAATACCTGCAAGTTAATGAGGAGAGGCAGAAACCCAGGCCAGATACGCCTCTTCTAAAGCCGAGTGCAGGAACTACTTCATCAACAGTGCTGAGATTTAAGCTGGAGCAAATGACTGAATTGTTTCAGCCCAAAAGAAGGCCATTTGGCCCTGAGTGTTCGTACTGGCTCTCTGATTTCACTTGATGCCATTTTCCAACCTGCTCCCCATAATCCCGCAGATGAACAGACTAACATCCCCTTGATTACACCAACTGAATGTACGATACTCTAAGGTAGTGCATTCCAGAATATAACCACTCGCTGCTTGATAAAGCTAAGCATCCTGGAGCATCACCAATGTGAGCCCAGCAAACACATTTCTCACTTGCAATGCTCTTTATCCTCTTCACATTATGAGGCAGGATGGGCAGGAGGAAGCAGAGCACAGACAGCTGCTGGATTGTCAGCGTTGCCCCGGTTACGGGAAGCAGAATGTAAGTGATTCCTTCCCCCTGCAGATAGCCCACTTGGTGCCTCTAAGTCCAAAACCTGACATTTATTAGCTGTCAATGCTAGCTGGAGTGGTCCTTGGGAAAGCTCCAAACTGCCTTTGATTGAGTGTTAGCTGTGCAGTCGTCAAGGAACTTACCGAGTTCTTGTGTTCTTCTAGAAATTCTCTGACAGTCTTCAAGACAGTTTCTGCAGCTTGTGCATTGGGATAGCCTGTGTATGGAATAAAGGACAGCTACTGAAATGGACGGCAGACATTAATAGGTGCCAGCATAATGCTAACTATTTATAGCCTTCAGATTAGTACTAGGCCCAACCCAGGTACCTCAAGACACTTGAAACAAGACCTTGTGTCTAACCTTTGATCATCAATCCCCTCTCTAACTACGTGTCCACACATCCCCCAGACCCTCTGCACCTTACATTATCACTGCAGTCACTCAGCACAAATCAAAGAGTCATAGAGATGTACAGCACGGAAACAGACCCTTTGGTCCAACTTGTCCATGCTGATCAGATATCCTAGATTAATCTAGTCCCATTTGCCAGCATTTGGTCCATATTCCTCTAAACACTTCCTATTCATATAACCATCCAGATGCTGTCATTCTACCAGCCTCCACCACTTCCTCTGGCAGCTCATTCCATACACACACCACCCTCTGCATGAAACAGTTGCCCCTTAGGTCCCTTTAAAATCTTTCCCCTCTCACCCTTAAACCTTTGCGTTCAGGAAGCACAAGGATGAATACATGAATAGGAAGGGAATAGAGAGTTCCAATCCTTGAGATGAAGACTGTTTTAGTATGGAAGGGCAAAATGTGTCAGCGCAGGCTTGGAGGGCCGAAGGGCCTGTCCCTGTGCTGTATTGTTCTTGGCTCTTTGAACTCTAGCTTTGCACTCCCCAACCCTGGGGAAAAGATTTTGCCTATTCACTCAATCCATGCCCCTCATGATTTTATAAACCTCCGACGCTCCAGGGAAAACAGCCCCAGCCTGTTCAGCCTCTCCCTGTAGCTCAAACCCTCCAACCCTGGCAACATCCTTGTAAATCTTTTCTGAACCCTTTCAAGTTTCACAAAATCTCTGCTGTAGCAGGCCTTGTAATAATTCTGCTCTCTCTCTGATGACAGAGTTAAGACACAACCAACCTTGATTAAATTATTCACCTGTTCCTATCTATCCACCCACATCCCGCGCCTTCTCCTGGGTCATAAACATTCAACAAAATTTGAACACGCTTGAGAACTTTCTGTGTACTAGTTGAAGGCCACACTTTCTATATGTTGGAAAGCATTCCTGGCTTTGGGCCTCCTGAGGTTGAGAAAGATGCTATCTGAATGCAAATCGATGAGAAGAGGGCTGCTGATGATTTTCAGATTTTTCAGAGTGCTGGTAGACAGTGCAGAAGCATCCCTCAAAATAGATATCTACCAGTGACATAGAATGAGGCAACAAGAACTATTAGCATGGAGACAGAACGAAAGACCGTCATTCCTTTTCAATGTCAGTGTAAGGGCTGATCTCATGGACTATGTTCTACTGGACAATACCGAATTTGAAAGCACAAAACCTTACCTAAAACAAGTGGCTGTAAGCTAACAGACAACCACAGACCCACCTTTTTATTGTTTTTTTTTACCATACAGTCAGTAACCTGCACAGTGTGTGCATATTGCATACAGACCTAAAAAGTCTGAAAGGATTAGTGCTGGAGAAACACAGCAGGTCTGGCAGCATCTGTGGAGAGAAAGCAGAGATAACATTTCGGGACCAGTGACCCTCCTTCAGAATGGTTCTGATAAAGGGACACTGGACCCAAAAAGTCTTCTCGGATTTTTGTCCATTGATGCTGCCAGACCTGCTGAGTTTCTCCAGCAATTTCTGCTTTTCTTTCAGATTTCCAGTTTTTTGTCTTTGGTTGAAAGGGTTATTGTTGAGCAGCAGATGGGGACAATTTTCTCCTGTTCGTAAAAGAGAACGAGAGAGCATGGTCGTCGAGAGTTTTGTAAATATGACATAAGAGAAAGCTTTTTCACCCAGGTTTGGAATGCACTGCCTGGAAGTGTGCTAGAGCTGAAAATGTGTTGCTGGTTAAAGCACAGCAGGTCAGGCAGCATCCGAGGAACAGGAAATTCGACGTTTCGGGCCAGAGCCTTCATCAGGAATGAAGGGCTCTGGCCCGAAACGTCGAATTTCTGTTCCTTAGATGCTGCCTGACCTGCTGTGCTTTAACCAGCAACACATTTTCAGCTCTGATCTCCAGCATCTGCAGACCTCACTTTTTACTGGAAGTGTGCTAGAGGCAGGTTCAACTGAGATAGCAAAGACAGCTTTAGATGATTACTCAAATTGAAACAGTGTGCACGGTTAAAGGGGAAAGGCAGGAATTGGAGACTCAAGCAAAATGCCTACAGAGCCACGATGGGCTGAATGATCTTATCTGTGTCATAACATTCTTGTGATGGGGCTTCCCAAAGCAGAGGTGGAAAACTCCAGTGGGGTTATGAGTTGAGATGTTGGGATTATGGGTTCTGAGGCTGTAATGGTCGCCTCATCTGCCCTCCCACTCTAACAAGTTCTTACTTAGAGCTCGCAAGAATCTTCAAGCCTGAAAATGAGGTGGAGATATTGGGGAATACTAGTTTAGAATCTTGAAGGAGCCCAACATCCAGGACTTCCTCAAAGCCTCTGTAAAACAATCATATTGATGCAACCTAATGTGCTACAAACTACCTCTTGGTCTACACAAGAGACTCTTCTAATTAGACCAGAAAGAGGTTTTCCTGCACCACAACAGACCAGGTAGGCTACTCTCCATGCTTCCAGCTCACTGCCTTTATTCCTGATGAAGGGATTTTGCCCGAAACATCGATTTCGCTGCTCGTTGGATGCTGCCTGAACTGCTGAGCTCTTCCAGCACCACTGATCCAGAATCTGGTTTCCAGCATCTGCAGTCATTGTTTTTACATCCCCACCAGCAAAGAGGGTGGTGGCAGCAAAATGAGCACATGGTGAGGTGCAGGCTCAGGTAAGCTGCACATACAACAGTAGACACAACAGCCTGTGCCAACCCACAGCCTCAGTCCCCGATGTCTTAGTAACTAATCACGGAAACAGCCTTTCATCCTGCATAGCAGAAGAGTGCATGGCAGTGGATTAAAGGGAAATCAAAAGAATTGCCACTTTGTTTTCTCTGAGAAGTGAATTGCTGCTGAGAGGCAGCTTTATCTCTCATTCGCATTCAAAACAACAGGTGACGCTGGGGTTGCGTTCTCTGGAGAAACAACCCAGTGCTGTGGAATCTCAGGAGGCTCAGCAATTTATCACGATTGATGCATTGTTTCAAATCCCATCCTGACAGGCTAAGTACAAAGCTCCAGTCCCAAAGTCTACTGAGTGAGTGAATATTTTAAAATATTAAATATTTCTCTCCCTAAATCCCAGGCTGGGATGAAGCTCTTTTCGGAACCATTCCCACAGCAATGTGGTTATCTCTGAGCTGCCCTCCAAAATGGTCGAGCAAGCCGCTCAAGCTCATGGTCAGTTCCGGGGAATGGGGAACAAGTGAAGGCCAGATCCTATGAGGGATAGACAAAAGGCGCTTGCCCTTTGATCCATTGGTCATGGGATCACTGAGCCCTGTCTATTACTTGCTGCTTCCACATGGCATTGGCTGGCATTTTCGTAGTCCTGTGTCATGGGTCCACCAGATTGTCATTTTTAGCAGTGCCTGGTGCTGCCCCTGACATGCCCTCCTGCTCTCTTCACTAAACCAGGGTTGATCTCCCGTTCCTCTGGTCCAACTCTGAGTCTGTCTTCAGACCTGCTGACAAAGATAGTGTTGTCTGGTGGACCGATATCCACTTTGCTGAGCTCTCCACACCTCACAAATACTCTCTGGTAGTAAACAGACTCCATGAATTCCTGGTGTCAAACTTCTGCAGCAACCACTTGGAGGCTTATATGTGCTTCTGCCTGCCATTTTTGGAGTTTAAGAGATCACGCACTATACCTGAATATACTAAATGCCATGCAGGCTAATTTCTGAGCCAACGTCGCTAACAGAGACATCACAAGAAAAATACTCACTGTAGGGCTTTACAGAGATGTTTCTTCAGTTGTGAATGAGACAAAGCCGACATGGTAATGAGGTTGGGGACTGCCTGTTTTGTTTCCTGCCCATGACTGTCAATCACTGCAGATTAAACCGCTGGCTCTGCTCATTTCCATTTCAATTCATTTATCAAGGCCATTATACCAAAAGCACTTCATTCTTCCTCATGTGAAATTACCAATGTACAGAAACACTGCAGAGTGGCAAAGCACAAATACTATCCATATTCATGAAGACAGCTGAATATTGGAAATATGACTGGAAAATTTGCACTTAAAATGCTAACCAAGAATGCTATCGCCACGGAGGTTTCTGCAAATTACGCATTTCTTCACAGAATGGATACCAAGGAGCGAATTACTTAGAAAGTAAGCAAGGCTCAGGAATGAGTTACACAGGGAAGAATGCAGAGCTGGAAATGAACTAAACAGGGCATTACAGGGGGCCTGGCAGTGAGTATCCCATTGTTGGGCAGAAACTTGGAGCATTCACACCCTATTTTCTGCCTTCAACAATGTAAAATTCTTGCCTCTGGTCACATTGTACTAACTGCCTGCACCAATCAGAAAGCAAATAAACTCACATGTCTAATTGGAATACTTACTGAAGAATCCTGTGGGTCTAGTACTTAAAATGTGGAAACAGTGTGGAAACAGACCATTTGGCCCAACTCTCCAAAGAGTATCCCACCCTGAAACAGCCCCTGCCATATTCCTGCCTTTCCCACCGCGAATCCACCTAACCTACCATCCCTGGACACCATGAGCAATTCAGTTATATCATTCATCAATTCATCCCGTGTTGAAGATAAATTTAATAAAAAAACAATCATTTTTATTGCCCTCTGATATTTCTCAAGAGTTTGCTTGAAACTGTATTGCGGAATTTCAATCTTCGATTCCTGGAGAACTCAGCGCATTCCAGCACGGTTGGTGATGCCAGTAATCAAGGCAATAACAGCGAGAGTTGGGAGAGAGTGACTCAGAGCAGTCGTAAATGCCTGCTGCTCATCACCGACATCCTTAAATCTACATGCAATGATGGACGTGGAGCCAACCCACTGGGGATGAGGCCCAGTAATAACTTACTGAAACAGCAATAAAGACTTGGAAACATGATATAATCAGAAGGTGGAAGTGACCTGGGAGTCAGTTGGACAGAAAAGAATAGCAACAGGGGAATAAACCATATAGAATAGAAGAGAGAAGTGACAGTGAATAAACCAGAGTGTAGAAGATCATTCTGTGAGTTACACTGATCTGAGAATGAACTTACAAAACAAAAGCAAAGAGGACGGCACGGTGGCACAGTGGTTAGCACTGCTGCTTCACAGCGCCTGTAGACCCGGGTTCAATTCCCGACTCAGGCGACTGACTATGTGGAGTTTGCACGTTCTCCCCGTGTCTGCGTGGGTTTCCTCCGGGTGCTCCGGTTTCCTCCCACAGTCCAAAGATGTGCGGGTCAGGTGAATTGGCCAAGCTAAATTGCCCTTAGTGTTAGGTAAGGGGTAAATGTATGGGTGGGTTGCGCTTCGGCGGGTCGGTGTGGACTTGTAGGGCCGAAGTGCCTGTTTCCACACTGTAAGTCTAATCTAATCTAAAGTCGGGAAAAGATTCTGGCTGTAACAGGCTGCTCCTTTTTTGAAGAATTTTAGGTATTGGAGGGGTTTTCCTTGAATTCCAGGATGAGCAATTACTGTTTTACCTGCTGTTGGAATTGTTTTGGAACTTGGGTGAAAAAAGAAAGTCAAAACAATAGCAGTTTTAAAAGGGGAAGGAACGGACAAAGGCAGCACATAGTGAGGTCAGGACAGAAGGGTGAGAGAGAGAGAAACCCACACAGCTAACTGACATAGCAGTGAACCTGTGCAGTTACTGCTTTTGCTGTTGAATTCATGTATCGCTGGACATCGGAGTGGGTCTGGGAAAATTAACAAACAGTGAAATCCACAACTAATCTTAGAGGAACCTGTTTGGGAGAGGTCCCAGCACAGAAACAGATAAGTAAATAGTTTTAAGTATAACTTTGTTGTAAATCTACAATAGTGAGTAGTGTGTTCTTTCTTGATTATATGTTTTATTGAGATATATCTCTTGATTAAACTTAAAAATATAAGCCATAAGTATTAAGTTAGCCTGGAGCAGCGTTTTGTAGAGGGGTAAGATGGTGTTATTTTCTGGGTCTGCAGATTGGAAGAAGCAAAAATAGCCTTTAGTGGAGTGATATATTCTTTTTGTTGATTGTGGGAGTTTAGGGAAACTTTACATATTACTGAGGATTATATCTGCAATAAATGCCACTGGTTGTGAATTCTATCAGATCGAATAGATTGGTTGGAACGACAGTTAGAGGCAGTGAGGAATTTACAAGAGCAAGGGGGTGTGATGGTTGGAGGGGAAGGAAGGGAGAAAAGTCGCAGATACAGTCGGGTAGATGGGTTAACTCCAAGGTAGGAGAGGTAGGCAGGTAGTGCAGGAGTCTTCTGTGGCTATGCCTGTTTCAAACAAGTATGCTGTTTTGGAAAATGTAGGAGGTGATGGATTCTCAGGGGAATGTAGCACAAACAGCCAAGTTTCTGGTATCAAGACTGGCTGTAATGTAGTGAGGGGTACATCGGATTCCAAGCAATTGATTGTGTTAGGGGACTCTCCAGTCAGGGGCACAGAGAGACATTTCTGCGGTCAGTAGAAAAAATTCAGAATGTTGTGTTGCCTCCCTGGTGCCAGGATCAAGGATGTCTCAGAGAGAGTGCAGAATGTTCTCAATGGGGAGAGGGACCAGCAGGAGGTCATTGTACACATTGGAACCAATGACATGGAAAGGGAAAAGGATGAGATTCTGAAGGGAGAATATAGAAAGTTAGGCAGAAATTTAAAAAGAAGGTCCTTGAGAGTAGTAATATCTGGATTACTCCCAGTGCTGTGAGCTCGTGAGGGTAGGAATAGGAGGATAGAGCAGATGAAAGCATGGCTGAGGAGCTGGTGTATGGGAGAAGGATTCACATTTTTGGATCATTGGAATCTCTTCTGGGGTAGAAGTGACCTGTACAAGAAGGACAGATTGCACCTGAATAGGAAGGGGGCTAATACACTGGCAGGGAGATTTGCTAGAGCTGCTCGGGAGGATTTAAACTAGTAAGGGTTGGAAGGGTGGGGGAACCCAGGGAGATAGTGAGGGAAGAGATCAATCTGAGACTGATACAGTTGAGAAAAGAAGTTAGTCAACCAGTCAGGGCAGGCAGGGACAAAGCAGAGAACAAGATAGGACTGATAAATTAAATTACATTTATTTCAATGCAAGAGGGCTAACAGGGAAGGCAGATGAACTCAGGGCGTGGTTAGGAACATTGGACTGGGATATCATAGCAATTAGAGAAACGTTTATATTTCAGGATACAAATGTCATAGGAAGGATAGAAAGGGAGGCAAGAGAGGAGGGGGAGTGACGTGTTTGATAAGGGATAGCATTACAGCTATACTGAGGGGAGATATTCCTAGAAATACGTCCAGGGAAGTTATTTTGGTGGAACTGAGAAATAAGAAAGAGATGATCACCTTATTGGGATTGTATTATAGATCCCCTAATAGTCAGCAGAAAATTGAGAAACAAATTTGTAAAGGGATTTCAGTTATCTGTTAGAGTAATAGGGTGGTGATAGTAGGGGATTTTAACTTTCCAAACAGAAACTGGGACTGCCATAGTGTTAAGGGCTTAGATGGAAAGGAATCTGTGAAGAGTGTACAAGAAAACTTTCTGAGTCAGAATGTGGATGTACCAACTAAAGAAGGTGCAAAGGTGACTTTGGGGCCAGTGACCATAATTCTGTTAGTTTTAAAATACTGATGGAAAAGGATAGACCAGATCTAACAGTTGAAGTTGGAGGAAAGCTAATTTTGATTATATTAGGCAAGATATTTCAAAAGCTGATTGGGTGCAGATGTTCGCAGGTAATGGGATGGCTGGAAAATGGGAAACCTTCAGAAATGAGATAGAGAGTCCAGAGAAAGTATATTCCTGTCAGGGTAAAAGGAAAGGCTGGGAGGTATAAGGAATGGTGTTTGTATGACGAGAGAAATTGAGAGTTTGGTTAAGAAAAAGAAGGATGCATATGTCAGGTATAGACAGGGTAGATTGAGTGAATCCTGAGAAGAGTATAAAGGCAGTAGGAGTGTACTTAAGAGGGAAATCAGGAGGGTGAAAAGGGAACATGAGATAGCTTTGGCAAATAGGGTTAAGGAGAATCCAAAGGGCTTTTCCAAATACATTAAGGATAAAAGGCTAACTAGGGAGAGAATAGGGTCCATCAAAAATCAGCAAGGCGGCCTAGTAGCACACAACCCACCAACACTCTCAAACAAAAACTAACAAACTTAAAAGACCCAGTACAACCCATGGACAAAACCAATGTCAAAACCATGCAAGGACTGCCACAAACACTACGTAGGACAAACAGGAAGAAAGTTAGCCACCAGGATACATGAACACCAGCTAGCCACAAAAAGACACGACCCTCTCTCCCTTGTATCCATACATACGGATGAAAAAAATCACCATTTCGACTGGGACAACACATCTATCCTGGAACAGGCTAAGCAAAGACATGCCAGAGAATTCCTAGAGGCCTGGCACTCCAACTACAACGCCATAAACAAACACACAGATCTAGATGCCATCTATCAACCCCTCAAAAAATGAACAGGAAATGACATCACCACAAATCCCAGGAACCCCATCCAGGAGAAAGATATAAATAGAAAGCAGGAGACAACAGCTTCGCTTCACTTGGAGGTCCCCACTGATGATGTTACCTAGCCAGGTAATGAAACGTCCGGATATCAAACCTACAGCTCAGCGAGCAAACCTACACCCTAAGGCGGCCTTTGTGTGGAGCCGCAGGAGATGGGGAAGATACTAAACGGGTATTTTGCATCAGTGTTTACTGTGGAGTAGGACATGGAAGATATAGAATGTAAGGAAATAGATGGTGACATCTTGAAAAATGTCCATCTTACAGAGGAGGATGTGCTGGATGTTTTGAAATGCATAAAAATGGATAAATCCCCAGGACCTGATCAGGTGGACCCTAGAACTCTGTGGGAGGCTAGGGAAGTGATTGCTCGGCCCCTTGCTGAGATATTTGTATCATCGATAGTCACAGGTGAGGTGTCAGAAGACTGGAAGTTGGCTATTGTGGTGCCATTATTTAAGAAAAATGGTAAGGACAAGGCAGGGAACTATAGACTAATGAGCCTGATGTCAGTGGTGGGCAAGTTATTGGAGGGAATCCTGAGGGCCAGGATTTACATGCATTTGGAAAGGCAAGGACTGATTAGGGATAGTCAACATGGCTTGTGCGTGGGAAATCATGTCTAACAAACTTGACTGAGTTTTTTGAAAAAGTAACAAAGAGGATTGATGAGGTCGGAACAGTGGACATGATCTATATGGACTTCTGTAAGGCATTCAATAAGGTACCCCATGGGAGACTGATTAGCAAGGTTAGATCTCATGGAATACAGGGAGAACTAGCCATGTGGATACAGAACTGGCTCAAAGGTAGGAGACAGAGGGTGGTGGTAGAGGATTGTTTTTCAGACTGGAGGCCTGTGACCAGTGGAGTGTCACAAGGATTTGTGCTGGGTCCACGACTTTTCATCATTTATATAAATGATTTGGATATGAACATATTGTTAGTAAGTTTGCAGATGACACCAAAATTGGAGTTGTAATGGACAGCAAAGAAGGTTACCTCAGAGTACAACGGGATCTTGATCAGATGGGCCAATGGGCTGAGGAGCGACAAATGGAATTTAATTTAGATAAATGCGAGGTGCTGCATTTTGGGAAAGCAAATCTTAGCAGGACTTATACACTTGATGGTAAGGTCCTAGGGAGTGTTGCTGAACAAAGAGACCTTGGAGTGCAGGTTCACAGCTCTTTGAAAGTGGAGTTCCAGGTAGATAGGATAAGGAAGAAGGCGTTTGGTATGCTTTCCTTTATTGGTCAGAGTATTGAGTACAGGAGTTGGGAGACCATGTTGTGGCTGTACAGAACATTGGTTAGGCCACTTTTGGAACATTGCGTGCAATTCTGGTCTCCTTCCTATCAGAAGGATTTTGTGAAACTTGAAATGGTTCAGAAAAGACTTACAAGGATGTTGCCAGGGTTGGAGGGTTTGAGCTATTGGGAGAGGCTGAACAGGGTGGGGCTGTTTTCCCTGGAGCTTCGAAGGCTGACGGGTGACCTTTTACAGGTTTACAAAATCATGAGGAGCATGGATAGGTTAAATAGACAAGGTCTTTTCCCTTGGGTGGGGGGAGTCCAGAACTAGAGGGCATAGGTTTAGGGTGAGAGGGGAAAGATATAAAAGAGACCTAAGGGGCAACTTTTTCATGCAGAGGGTGGTGCCAGCATGGAACCAGCTGCCAGAGGATGTGGTGGAGGCTGGTACAATTACAACATTTAAAATGCATCTGGATGGGTATATGAATAGGAAGGATTTGGAGGGATATGGGCCAAGTGCTGGCAAGTGGGAGTAGATTAGGTTAGGATATCTGGTTGGCAGGGACAGGTTGGACCAAAGGGTCTGTTTCTGTGCTGTACATCTCTATGACTCTAAAAGCTTTGATGACCTCAGGATGACCCAAAGTATTGCATGATGGACTTTTTGAAATGTAGTCTTTGTTGTAATGTAGGAAGGGCAACAGCCAATGTGTGAACAGCAAGCATACATCAAATCAATAATGGCCGGACCATCAGTTGGATGGTGGATGAACACTGGCGCAGAAGCAGTTTTGGGTACTGTATGAGACCCAACTGCACCAGTGGCAGTTACGTTGGCAGTAGACTCCTGGCATCAATGGCGGAGTTGTGTTTGGGCCGGTGTAGGACCTGGCAGCATCAGTGGTGGCTGCATTGGCAAGGTCCAATGAGCAATTATAGTGGTGAATACATTGGTGTAGTTGGCATGGCATCAAAGAGTAGCGACTCTTGCTCTGGCAGCGTGGCGAGGCCTGTAGTTGAGCACTTAAAAGAAGGACCGTAGAGCTGAACACTGTTCCTTTATTTTCCTTAGTAATTTATACTTTGGTTTAGTTTTCTGTGTTTTAAGATGGCGCTGGACAGTGGCGACACTATACAACACTTGTTACAAAAATACACGTGACAATAAATTTAAATCAAATCAAATCAGTGAGAGGCATCCTCTGATGGCTCTGGGATCTTCTACGCCAACTCAAGACTCCATCAGTTTAAAAACAAATGCAAAGAGAAATGTTAGTGAGATGATGGAAGCTATTGGAGATGAAAATTGGGGCATTATACAAATTATTTCATACATGCTATTATGGATGGAAAATGCAGTGGAGTAACCTCTCGCTATCCCCAGTGTTCTAACCTAAAGGCATAGCTGTCACAAAATCAGAATGTTAAAACATACTAGAGTCAGAGGAAAAGCTGACCTCAAAATCCAAACTCCCTCTGAGGAGGTAATCACAGATCTCTCGACGTGAGAGTCTGCAGGGAAGGAAAGTCTAGGAAATAATACGGGATCTGGGAGTGAGTCAGTCACAGGTTAATGTTTTTCCCATATTCTGTGATCAACACAGCAGCTGAAGTCCAGGGTAGTTGCTCCTACCGCTGGAATTTGGCAGATCATTGGTGGGGAGGCAGGGCCAGGGAGAGAAATCGTGGTCCTGGTGCTTTCCCTCTCTCTAAGTCCCTTAATGCTGCCCCCCACCACATTTAACCTTCCCCAGCCCTTCACATCCTTCGGGTGCCCAGAACTGAAAACCTGGTCGCAGTAGGGTTGAGCTCCTTTATATCGGTTTAGCAGAATCTCTTGGCATCTGGACTCTGTGTCTATTTGTAAAGCCCATGAAAAGCTCAGATGACTGTTGAACCTAACAACAGCAAACAAGGGAGTGAAGCAGTTAATGAGTGGAGATTGCAAAAGGTTGCTAGACTCAAAATATTAACTGTTTCTCTCTCCACAGCTGCTGCCAAGTCTGCTAAATTTCTCCAGCAATTTGCTTTTTGTTTCAGGTTTGCAGCAACTGGACTTCTTTGTGTTATTTTAGTGCGGTTGCACTCCTCATGGTCACTTGTTGAATGCTTCATGCTTGAATGTTCTCAGACCCTGGTTTAGGAGTGTCCCTGGTGGGAATTCTGGCACTTCCTGCTGTCCCTTTCCAGGGCCCATGCTTTCAGGTGGGAATGCAGTCATGGCAACGCTACTTCAGCCAGAATGCACACTGGCTGTCCAAACCAATAGGCACTGGGACCGGAGTCTCTCTCTTCTCTCTTGGATAATTGGTGTCAGAACATTATCTTGCTTGCTTGTGAGCACTTTGTGGCCCCGGACCCTGACAGAGCAGATGGCGCTGCCTCAGCCTGAGGTTTCCTGAAGGCAAGACCCCAGTGTTTAGTGCCAAGCACACCTTCCTCTTCCAATTCTTGTCTATGAGAGACTTGCCTTAACATTTGAAGTTATTAGAGAAGTGGCCGATCCTCCCGAGCTCTGGCCTAAGCGGGGTCCTTTCAGGAGATAGATAGAAAAATAACAGGCAAGGAGGGAAGGATTTTTATAAAGGTAACAGGATCCTTTTCCTTACTAAATCAGGAGATACTACCATTGGGCACACACAGCAATCCCAGCCGGTCACTGAACTTTAGTATCCCCTCGTTGGATTCAGAAAAACCCGGATGTGGACCACTTTCTCCCAGACTTTATCGCTAAACTTGAATCCCAGACTTCCGAGCTGCAGCAAGACCAGCACGGACAACTCACTCCAACTCTATAATGTTACATCCACATTGTCACTCATCAACATACTCAGCCTCCCTGTCCCAATGTCACTCATTAACACACTCAGCCTCCCTGTCCCAATGTCACTCATTAACACACTCAGCCTCCCTGTCCCAACGTCACTCATTAACACACTCAGCCTCCCTGTCCCAATGTCACTCATTAACACACTCAGCCTCCTTGTCCCAGTGTCTCTCATTAACACACTCAGACCCCCCGTCCCAATGTCACTCATTAACACACTCAGCCTCCTTGTCCCAGTGTCTCTCATTAACACACTCAGCCTCCTTGTCCCAATGTCTCGCATTAACACACTCAGCCTCCCTGTCCCAGTGTCTCTCATTAACACACTCAGCCTCCCTGTCCCAGTGTCTCTCATTAACACACTCAGCCTCCCTGTCCCAACGTCACTCATTAACACACCCAGCCTCCCTGTCCCAGTGTCTCTCATCAACTACTCAGCCTCCTTGTCCCAGTGTCTCGCATTAACACACTCAGCCTCCCTGTCCCAATGTCTCTCATTAACACACTCAGCCTCCCTGTCCCAGTGTCTCTCATTAACACACTCAACCTCCCTGTCCCAATGTCACCCATTAACACACTCAGCCTCCCTGTCCCAATGTAACTCATTAACACACTCAGCCTCCTTGTCCCAATGTCACTCATTAACACTCTCAGCATCCCTGTCCTAATGTCACTCATTAACACACTCAGCCTCCTTGTCCCAATGTAACTCATTAACACACTCAGCCTCCCTGTCCTAACGTCACTCATTAACACTCTCAGCATCCCTGTCCTAATGTCACTCATTAACACACTCAGCCTCCTTGTCCCAATGTCACTCATTAACACACTCAGCCTCCCTGTCCCAACGTCACTCATTAACACACTCAGCCTCCCTGTCCTAACGTCACTCATTAACACACTCAGTCTCTCTGTCCCAATGTCTCTCATTAACACACTCAGTCTCTCTGTCCCAATGTCACTCATTAACACACTCAGCCTCCCTGTCCCAATGTCACTCATTAACACACTCAGCCTCCTTGTCCCAATGTCACTCATTAACACACTCAGCATCCCTGTCCCAATGTCACTCATTAACACACTCAACCTCCCTGTCCCAATGTCTCTCATTAGCACACTCAGCATCCCCGTCCCAATGTCACTCATTAACACACTCAGCCTCCTTGTCCCAATGTCTCTCATTAGCACACTCAGCCTCCCTGTCCCAATGTCACTCATTAACACACTCAGCCTCCCTGTCCCAATGGTTCTCATTAACACACTCAGCCTCCTTGTCCCAATGTCTCTCATTAACACACTCAGCCTCCCTGTCCCAGTGTCTCTCATTAACACACTCAGCCTCCCTGTCCCAATGTCTCTCATTAACACACTCAGCCTCCCTGTCCCAATGTCACTCATTAACACACTCAGCCTCCTTGTCCCAATGTCTCTCATTAACACACTCAGCCTCCCTGTCCCAATGTCACTCATTAACACACTCAACCTCCCTGTCACAATGTCACTCATTAACACAAACGCAACCTCCATGTACCAATGTCACTCATTTATACAAACTCAACCTCCCTGTCCCAATGTCACTCATTAGCTCACTCAGCCTCCCTGTCCCAATATCACTCATTACCACAAACTCAACCTTTCCTTCCAAATATTCCACATTAACACAAACCCATTCTCCCTGTACCAATATCCTACATTCAGCAAATGCAGCAGCAGGACCCGTTAAAAACAAATGCTGTGAATGCACTTACTTCATTTTTACCCAGTGAGAAACCTAAACGATCTTTCACACATGAATACTGAGAGTCCTGGAGCTCTAAGAAGCCTGATAAACACTCTTGTAGATTCAGCAAGGTCTTAGGGAGAAAATCTGCATACAAATTGCCTGTCAGTATCCTACCAAGAGCCCAATGACCCGCCTCGAGCCACTTATACTTCATGCCAGAAAACTGAAGCATGGTCTAAGTGGAATCCGGTTTGATTATTTAAAGAAGGTGTATCATTTCATTTTTACTGACTTATTCAGTGTCATTTAGCCTGGAGACTTCATAAAAATATACAGCGAAGACCCTGAAAGACTCTATATCTGTTTTGCTGTATCATTCCCAGGTTATGATGCGATTGCATTAAGTGGCTGGTTTGGCAATGTTTAGGTCGCAATCTCTCACAGGTCGGTTTGGAATCGCTCCGAAGCAAGAGGTGGGAACGCAGAAAGCAGGTTTGGAGTCTAGTGGCGCTGTTCGGCAGGGAGTTTCTATCTCCAAGTTGGGAAAGTCCAGAACAAGTGGCTAGAACATTAACAGCTGGGCCATTCACGAAGAACTACTTCACAGAAAGGGAGTGAGAATCTGCCGTTCTGTCCCCAGAAGAAGCTGATGTTGAAAGGCTGCCTGCAGATGTCAAAGCTGAGATTGGTAGACTGTTTTGGGGAAGGGAATGAAGGGATATCAAATGGAGACTGGTAGGTGGAATTATGATATGGATCAGGAGCTGAACAGACACCTCCTGTTGCTCTGTGACTATACAGTCTTTATGTGGTCTGGACAGGATCTGAATGTTTTGCCCCCAGTAGAATATTCCCACACCAACGCTGTAAAACATTGTTTTAACTTGCTGGGCAAAAAGTTTAAGAATTAATAACAACGCATTAGTACTTACCGTAAATTCCAGTTGAGATACAGGGAAAAGCCTGCAATAAAAGGAACAGACAATGAACTTGTGTTTTTAACTCATCCAATCGATTTTCTTTGAAATTGACATTTTGCCTACTAATTATCTGGGAGGCTTTGTCCGCTGTGTTCCACACACTGTGTGGACCCTTTCCACTGGACTCTGTGCCCAGTATTGGAAATGCTCTGGTCACTTTTGGGCTTCGTTCTGAGAGTTCCTGAGGGTCCTTCCTGGACATTCCCTGGATTTGCCAGGAATCAGATCTCCAGGGCACTGACCTATGAACACAAAATCTGATTACCAATGCAACCGATGTGTAAATGTGGCTGCATGTCCGAGATGCTCAAAGCCATTTGATGAAACTTCCATGTTCAAGCAGAACTGATGAATCTGCTTGTTTCCTTTCCAATTAAAAACAAATTTGTAAACAGGAAAGGACCTTATTATAGAGTCATAGAGAAACAGAAGCAGACCATTTGGTTCAACTTGTCCATACCGACCAGATATCCTAAATTAATCTAGTTCCATTTGCCAGCTCTTAGCCCATATCCCTCGAAACCCTTCCTATTCATATCCCCATCTGGATGCCTTTTAAATATTGTAATTTTACCATCCTCTACCATTTCCATACATGCACCACCCTCTACGTGAAAAAGTTGCCCTTTGGTTCCCTTTTAAATCTTTCCCCTCTCACCTTAAACCTATGCCCTCTACTTTTGGACTCTCCTACACTGGGGTAAAGACTTGGCAATTCACCCTAACCATGCCCCTCATGATTTTATTGCCCCTGAGCCACTAACATTCCAGGGAAAATAGCCCCAGCCCTTCCCTTTGGCTCAAACCCTCCAACCCTGGTAAAATTGTTGTAAATCTTTTCTGAACCCTTTCAACAAAGTGTTGTACATTTTTGAGTATTCTCTGTCCCTGTGAATTCAAAACTGAGATGGATACATTTTGGCTGACTTGACTGACTTGAATTAAGAGGTAGGGACCATTGGTTGAGATGGTGGGACTGAGGTCAAAGATTAGACATGAACTTATTGAATGGTCCAGCATAATAAAGATCGTTTCCTGTCTTTTATATTTTTATGAATAGCACCAGGAAAACCAAACAGAGTGTAATGGTTTGAAGAGGTGCTTATTGCTGCTGCTGAGAAAGTACATTAACAGCCTTTTGAATGGATACTATATGAATCTAACCAATTGTCTCAGAGTGGTTTACAACAACTCCCCAACAGCCATGTGTAATTTACTATCACAGTTGGTTCTGCTGTAATGCACATTTATTAAACGTGAATTGGCTATAATGCAATTGAAGAATTTAGACCATTGTTGTGGTTCTGTTCGCTAAGCTGGGAGTTTGTGTTGCAAACGTTTCGTCCCCTTTCTAGGTGACATCCTCAGTGCTTGGGAGCCTCCTGTGAAGCGCTTCTGTGGTGTTTCCTCCGGCATTTATAGTGGCTTGTCCCTTCCCCTCCGGTTGTCAGTTCTTGCTGACAGAAGCGCTTCACAGGAGGCTCCCTAGCACTGAGGATGTCACCTAGAAGGGGGACGAAACGTTTGCAATGCAAACTCCCAGCTCGGCGAACAGAACCACAACAACGAGCACCCGAGCTACAAATCTTCTCCCAACTTTTGAACACCTACGGGCGAGAGACGCTAAGACAAGCCAGGAAATGGGAATCCTGTGCCAACCGCCTAAGTGCCACATACAGAACAACTCTGGTTCCTGCATGAATGCCGAAGCAAGAACTGACAACCGGAAGCGTCAGGGACAAGCCACTATAAATGCCGGAGGGAACACCACAGAAGCGCTTCACAGGAGGCTCCCAAGCACTGAGGGTGTCACCTAGAAAAGGGGACGAAACGTTTGCAACACAAACTCCCAGCTCGGCGAACAGAACCACAACAACGAGCACCTGAGCTACAAATCTTCTCCCAAACTTTGAATTTAGACCATTATTTGTAGAACATGAATTTTCCTTACCTGTATTGGTTATAACACAACTCTGGTCCCATTGGTTTAAATAGTGCTGCTATTACACGCTTTTCTTATCACGCGGGATTACACGGGAATGAAACCATCACGTTATATCAGTACTCTTCCAGCATATACTTAATTAGCTGTTTTATTGAGACATCCTGAAGCTGTGAAAAGTGCTGTATGAATGAGAGGTTTCTCCTCCTCAAACCTGTGCTCTATAAGCTTACTGTCCTTTGTGGGGTGCTGCAGGATTATGTCGTTGGAGGTTAAAATCTCATTCAGATCAGAGGAGCCAAGTAGCCTTCCTTATCCTGGTCCAGGGTCACAGCACTGGGGTACTGTGCGGGCACTGTCAGCAGCTACTTGCCAAGTCATGGCCACTGGCAGATGGAGACGGCACAACCATGATACCTGCTGGCCAAGAACACTCCTCGCCAACTGCTGCTGAAATGAGCTGGAGCGAACTGCAGTCTTTTAATTTAAAGTGATGATAAGAAGGCAAGATCCCTGGTGGATACGGAAATGAGCTGGCAGTAGTTGCCATATGGTTCCAGCATGTGGAAGTAACAAGTGTGTATCATTCCCAAGATAGATCTGTGTCGAGGGGTATTCAGAGCAGAGTTCTTAAGAATGTTGGAACATTCACCCACTTGAACGTGCTCTGCCTGTAAATGAGATCATATCTGATCTGCATCTTCCTGCTTACACCCACCTTCACCCCACATTCCTCAGGATCTTTAATTTACAAAAACTGTCAGGGAATGATTTGAAGTTCATAACTGATCTAGCGTGAATGGCCATGTGTGGTCGAACATTCCAAACCTTGGTCAGTCCTTTTGAGTGAAACCACCCATTATTTAGGCGGCATTTGGCAGAGACGGTGGAAGAGAGTGTTGTTTTGGCTTGGGGGCGCGGCTGGGCAGGCTGAACTTGCGCTTCTCATTATATTTGTGAACGCAATTGGCTGCCTGAATTTTGGAACCTGGACCGGTAAAGAGTCAGCAGCCCAGCGTTACCTCACGGGGTCAAAGGTTCTGGTGTCACATCAAGAAAGGCACCCATTCAGGCATTCATTTCCTGTGAGACAGGAGTATTAAGCCATCTGTCAGGGTGGGTACCAATACCTGAACAGTCTGGCCCTTCCACTCTTCCCCAGGCAGCCTGTTTCCTTTTGCCAATCCTGCATCCTTTCCCCAGTCAGCCAACTGGAATATTAAAGACTCAGGTTATTAGAGGGCTTGACAGGGTAAATGTGGGAAGGTTATTTCCCCTTGTGGAAGAGTCTAGGATTGGATGGCATCATCTCAGAGTAAGTAGTCACCTGTTTAATACAGAGATGAGGAGTAATTTCTTCTCGAAAAGGCCATGAATCTATGGAATTCTTCACTGCAGAGTGCTGTCAAGGCTGGGTCGTTAAGTCTAATTAAGGCTGGGATAGACAGATTTTTCATCAGGAAGGGAATTGAGTGTTCTCAGGAAAAGGCATGAAAATGGAGTTGTGGATGATCAGATCAGCCATGGTCTCACTGAAAGGTGGAGCAGACTCACAAGGCTAAATGGTTCATTTTTGTTCCAGTGTCTTATGGTCCAACATTTCCTATCCCTGTCACTTCCTCTTAATCCCTTCCTATGCCTGTAATCTCCTGCAGTCCCTACTCAGCTGACGAAGGAGCAGTGCTCTAAAAGCTTGTGATTTTGAATAAATCTGTTGGACTATAACCTGGTGTCGTGTGTCTTCTGACTGTGTCCACTGCAGTCCAACACTGGCTCCTCCACATCAATCTTTCGAGTCTATGCAGCCATCATTCTGGGGAATATAGGCTCTGCTCCTTCCGAATATTTCCTGCCTAAGGTGGGATACCTTTTCTCATTTTACATTCCCACAATGATCCCAAGTAGCAGGCCAACATCTGCATGACATTACAGAAATAAGCAGTCTGTTATCACCCTCCATTTTGCAGATAGGTGCCAGCTGACTGCCTGCTGTCCTTCAGTAACACAATTCTGTTCAACTGGCAGCATTGCTCTTGCAATCACAGCACAGTGCACTCGAATGTCAATATTCACTGCAACACTTTACAAATCTATTTGCGAGCATACTGATTCTGTCAGAAAGTAGACAGTGGAGGCAATTCAACTTGGAAAAGGTGCATTTGTAGAAAATAGGACACAAATTTAGAAAGGCTGAGAGTCAGACAAAGAACCACAAATCACTCCATTGCCAGACTGCAGCTGCTCCCGCAGCTAGACAGAAAAAGAGAGAGACTCCTGTGCAAACATGGGAACAGCTGGCCAATGAAGCATTATTCTTTGCCTTATTTTTGAAGAGTCTTTCTCTTGGGACTTTCTCTATCCTCTCCTGAAGATGCTGTTTTCTAACAGGGATTCCTAACAGGCCTTTGGTGGTTGACCACTCCTTCACCCCAACTTATGGGTCAGCGTCGTGTGGGAATGTTGACGAGCTCTTAACCAGGGAGAATGTGACAAAGGACCTGACGTTCCAATGGAGGTCACAGAGGAGGGATCGGGAACTGGAACCCTGACTCAAATTCTACATCCCTACCTTAGAGACACTGACACAACTGCTATGGTTACTTAACCTCAGCACAGACCAGGGACTCCACCTAGGATCCTACTGTCTCAATAGTGCCTATTGACCAAAGCTCTGGGAGGGAGGTGGAGCAGACTGGTTACGAGAATGAATAGCTAAACTCAATATTGTATACTAATGTGTGGCAACATGAGCCAAACATCATGGCTGTCTGGGGAGAGGTTCTGTCTTCTCCTATCGGCGGAGACTTCTGTACGTTTATGTGAGACCTGATAGGGCACAGATTATGATGGTACTCCCTGTTCCACATAGCCAACTAAGGTGAGCTGTTGAACTGATATCCTTGATATGCACACACTACGAAGGCCTGCGTGGCAGATTAAAGCTGAACCCAACACACAGAGACTGATGAGCTGATTGCCATTTTGAAATCTTAGCCCAGAGACACACCACTACAAACAACAAGGACTTGCAGTTATGTAGGGTGCCCCAAAGCACTCTCCAACTTTAGTCACAGACACACATAAACAGTAGTGAGGTAAATGGCCTGGAGTGTCACGTGAACCCAGAGACCTGAGTGGGCAGGATGGAGAAGCGCTCTATTTTAGCAATGGAGTGAAAATGTGAAGATTGTGCTTCCCAACCTGGCCCTGCTGTTTTCACAGGGAATGGAGCAGGTTGTAATTGGCACATCGGTGCTTCAAGGAGGCAACTGCACACATTCAACTGCAGCTTCTTTTGGTCTGATCTGATTCTCACTCAGTGGTGGAGGCTGGATCCGAAACACAGCTGATGTACTTCAGAACCGGTTAGAGAAGGTCAAAGCTTACTGGTGTTTTTTGGAGAGTTTGGGCCCTTTGAAGGGGCAAGGTACAAATAGACTCCCTGAAGCAGGCCATTCAGCCCATCGAATCCACACTGACCCTCCGCAGAGCATCCCACCCCTATCCCTGGAACCCTGCATTTGCCTTGGCTAACCCACCTAGCTTGCACATCCATGGACACTATGGGCAATTTTCTAGCATGGGCAATCCTACTAATATCCCTGGGCTGTGAGAGGAAACTCACGCAGACCCAGCGGGAATGTGCAAATTCCACACAGCCAGTTGCCCGAAGGTGGAATCAAATTCGGGTACCTGGCACTGTGAGGCAGAAGTGCTAACCACTGAGCCACCATGCTGTGCTTTTGCTTTTGATTCCATAATTCTTTTGGGAAGCTCTCAAGTCATTTCAATTTCCTGTCCTTTAAATATTTGAAAAATCTCTTTTAAACAATCGGTGCTTGTTATTTCACACTAACGGTTGTCACTAGCTTGTGGATTATCATCACAGAGTGAGTGCTGCATGCTTGATTCACAACTTACCATGCTCACAGTGGGGTGCGTGCCAGGTCATAGTCTGAATGGCAGCTTATAAAGTCCTTGAAATGGGAAGTATGAATACAAATAGCTGTTTTTATAAGAATTAAAGAAAGTTAATGAATGAGGTTTTACCAATGGGAGTGCGCTTTTTGAAATATGAAAACAAACAACTTTATTTAATCTCAGCACAGTTCTTGAGTTCTGTCCACGGTGGATAATGGGTGAGTTGGCATGGGGGTGTGAAGTCAGATTCTGGATTAGTGGTGTTGGAAGAGCACAGCAGTTCTGGCAGCATCCCAAGTGCAGCGAAATCGATGTTTCGGGCAAAAGCCCTTCATCAGGAATAAAGGCAGTGAGCCTGAAGCGTGGAGAGATAAGCTAGAGGAGGGTGGGGGTGGGGAGAGAGTAGCATAGGGTACAATGGGTGAGTGGGGGAGGGGATGAAGGTGATAGGTCAGGGAGGAGAGGGTGGAGTGGATAGGTGGAAAAGGAGACAGGCAGGTAGGACAAGTCCGGACAAGTCATGGGGACAGTGCTGAGCTGGAAGTTAGGAACTAGGATGAGGTGGGGGAAGGGGAAATGGGGAAACTGTTGAAGTCCACATTGATGCCCTGGGGTTGAAGTGTTCCGAGGCGGAAGACGAGGCGTTCTTCCTCCAGGCGTCTGGTGGTGAGAGAGTGGCGGTGAAGGAGGCCCAGGACCTCCATGTCCTCGGCAGAGTGGGAGGGGGAGGTGAAATATTGGGCCACGGGGCGGTGTGGTTGAGTGGTGCGGGTGTCCCAGAGATGTTCCCTAAAGCGCTCTGCTAGGAAGCATCCAGTCTCCCCAATGTAGAGGAGACCGCATCGGGAGCAGCGGATACAATAAATGATATTAGTGGATGTGCAGGTAAAACTTTGATGGATGTGGAAGGCTCCTTTAGGGCCTTGGATAGAGGTGAGGGAGGAGGTGTGGGCACAGGTTTTACAGTTCCTGCGGTGGGGAAAGTGCCAGGATGGGAGGGTGGGTTGTAGGGGGGGCGTGGACCTGACCAGGTAGTCACGGAGGGAACGGTCTTTGCGGAAGGTGGAAAGGGGTGGGGAGGGAAATATATCCCTGGTGGTGGGGTCTTTTTGGAGGTGGCAGAAATGTCGGCGGATGATTTGGTTTATGTGAAGGTTTGTAGGGTGGAAGGTGAGCACCAGGGACGTTCTGTCCTTGTTACGGTTGGAGGGGTGGGGTCTGAGGGCGGAGGTGCGGGATGCGGACGAGATGCGTTGGAGGGCATCTTTAACTACGTGGGAAGGGAAATTGCGGTCTCTAAAGAAGGAGGCCATCTGGTGTGTTCTATGATGGAACTGGTCCTCCTGGGAGCAGATACAGCAGAGGCGGAGGAATTGGGAATATGGGATGGCATTTTTGCAAGAGGTAGGGTGGGAAGAGGTGTAATCCAGGTAGCTGTGGGAGTCGGTGGGTTTGTAAGAAATGTCAGTGTCAAGTCGGTCGTCATTAATGGAGATGGAGAGGTCCAGGAAGGAGAGGGATGTGTCAAAGATGGTCCAGGTAAATTTAAAGTCGGGGGGGAATGTGTTGGTGAAGCTGATGAATTGCCCAAGGATGGAAGGGCATGTGTTGGCAAGGAGAATGTGAAAGACTACTGGAGGGTGAGCAGGGAGCATAAGGTGGATGAAGCTGGGGATGGGAAGTGTGTGGGGGTTCAGGCTCGACAGCTGTGCATTCCTTTCTGTGATAATCCCTATAAGGCCCATGGGGAATCACTGATTAATTGCCTTGTGAAGCTTGTTGTGTATGTGTTCCCTTGGTAACAGGCAATGACCAGTAGCTGGAACTCATCACCTGAACACGTAATATAAAGCAGACCTTGGGCCTTCTTGTGGTGCCAAGGTAGAGTCCCTACTCCTGGATTGGGAGTCCAGGTTCAAATCTCACCTATTCCAGAGGTGTGTATTGACATCGTTACTGAATAGGTTGGTTTGAAAAATAGGTTATATTAAAAAAGAACAGACCTAGGGGTTCTTGTGGTGCAGTGGTAGTGTTTCTAATTCTGAGCCAGGAGACCCAGGTTCACATTCCACCTGCTCAGAGGGAGTGTAATAACATTAGGAGAAAGTGAGGACTGCAGATGTTGGAGATCAGAGTCAAAAACTGTGGTGTTGGAAAAGCACAGCCAGTCAGGCAGCATTCGAGGAGCAGGAGAGTCGACGTTATGAGCATAAGCTCTTCATCAAGAATGTGTAATAACATTGTGGAACAAGTTGATTAAAAAAATGGGATGGTTCGACAGAACTGTCTGTCTCAGGCTGGGATCAGCCGATGTACGCCATGAGCAGTCGCTCTGTGTTGGTGTCCAACAATAAACCATGTTCCTTTCCATTTGGGTGATCTGAGTTATGACACTTTCATTCAAGTTTTTCAAAACTGCAACAAAATGCAGGACAGAAGTAGGCTTTTGGCCCAGTGCTGTCCACCTCTGACTGGAAACTCTCAGACTCAGCAGGGCTGCCAACTGATCCCCATCCTGAAACACCACCTAGAACCAACCCCCAAATTTCTGAAGACATGTTCAAAGCTATCCATTATTATTTTTTATTGTTGGCCCCTAATCATGCCCACAGGTGAAAATAGCTTCTCTATGTTTTGCTCAGCAAGTCTCTTTGTAAGATTGAAGACTTCTATCAGAGACCAATGAGATTTAGATGAACACAATTGGAGTCAAAAAGTCATAATGATGTACAGCATGGAAACAGACCCTTCGGTCCAAGTCGTCCATGCCGACCAGATATCCCAACCCAATTTAGTCCCACCTGCCAGCACCTGACTCATATCCCTCCAAACCCTTCCTATTCGTATTCCCATCCAAATGCCTTTTAAATGTTGCAATTGTACCAGCCTCCACCACTTCCTCTGGCAGCTCATTCCATGCAGGCACTACCGTCTGCGTGAAAAAGTTGTCCCTTAGGTCTCTGTTGTATCTTTCCCCTCTCAGCCTAAACCTATGCCCTCTAGTCCTGGACTCCTCCACCCCAGGAAAAGACTTTGTCTATTTACCCTATCCCATGGCCCTCATGATTTTATAAACCTCTATAAGGTCACCCCTCAGCCTCTGATGCTCCAGGGAAAACAGCCCCAGCCTATTCAGCCCCTCCCTACAACACAAAACCTTCAACCCTGGCAACATGCTTGTAAATCTTTTCTGGACCCTTTCAAGTTTCACAACATCTTTCCAATAGGAAGGAGACCAGAATTGCACGCAATATTCCAACAGTGGCCTAACCAATGTCTTGAACAGCCACAATATGACCTCCCAACTCCTGTATTCAATAGTCTGACCAATAAAGGAAAGCATACCAAACACCTTCTTCACTATCCTATCTACCTGCGACTCCATTTTCAAGGAGCTATGAACCTGCACTCCAAGGTCTCTTTGTTCAGCAACACTCCCTAGGACCTTACCATTAAGTGTATAAGTCCTGTTAAGATTTGCTTTCCTAAAATGCAACACCTCACATTTATCTGAATTAAACACCATCTGCCACTCCTCTGATCAAAATCCCGTTGTAATCTGAGGTAACCTTCTTTGCTGTCCACTACACCTCCAATTTTGGTGTCATCTGCAAACTTACTAACTATACCTCTTATGCTCGCATCCAAATCATTTATATAAATGATGAAAAGTAGAGGACCCAGCACCAATCCTTGTGGCACTCCACTGGTCACAGGCGTCCAGTCTGAAAAATAACCCTCAAGTACCACCCTCTGTCTTCTACCTTTGAGCCAGTTCTGTATCTAAATGGCTAGTTCTCCCTGTATTCCATGAGATCTAACCTTGGTCACCAGTTTCCCATGGGGAACCTTGTCAAACGCCTTACTGAAGTCCATACAGATCACATCTAGCACTCTGCCTTCATCAATCCTCTTTGTTACTTCTTCAAAAAACTCAATCAAGTTTGTGAGACATGATTTCCCAAGCACAAAGCCATGTTGACTATCCCTAATCAGTCCTTGCCTTTCCAAATACATGTACATCCTGTCCCTCAGGATTCCCTCCAACAACTTGCACATCACCGATATCAGGCTCACTGGCTTGTCCTTACCAACTTTCTTAAATAGTGGTACCATGTTAGCTAACCTCCAGTCTTCCGGCACCTCACCTGCGACTATCGATGATACAAATATCTCAGCAATTACTTCTCTAGCTTTCCACAGAGTTCTTTGATACACCTGATCAGGTCCTGGGGATTTATCCACCTTTACCCATTTCAAGACATCCAGCACTTCCTCCTCTGTAATATGGACATTTTTCAAGATGTCACCATTTATTTCCCTACATTCTATATCTTCCAAGCCCTCACTGACACCCTGCCTTATTTCCCAAGAGTAGGTAAAGTTTTGCACCTTCTCTAGTAGGTATATCCACATACTGACTCAGAAACCTTTCTTGTACACACGTAACAAATTTCTCTCCATCTAAACCCTTAACACTATAGCAATCCCAGTCAATGTTTGTAAAGTTAAAAATTGTACCTCATAATCTTTCCTGACCTCACCTTTCAGTTCTGCTATTATTCTCATTAACTGCATTTGCAGCAGTATGTTCTATCTACCAAATGTACTGCTGAAATTCACCAAAGCCACTTCCATCGAGAAGGACAAGGGCAGCAGGTACATGGGAACACCAACCCCTGCAAGTTTCCCTCCGAACCCCTCACTTCCTGACTCGGAAGTTTTTCGCTGTTTTACTTCAGTGGTTGCTGGGTGAAACTCCTGGAATTCCCTCTCTATTAGCACTGTGTGCGCACATCTACACCACATAGACTGCTGTGGTTCAAGAAGGGTACTCACCACCGCCTTCTCACGGGCAACTAGGGATGGCCAGACCCATGCCTACAATTAATGTAATTATTCCAAATACTGTATATGAGTGACAGCCAAAAATTCCGGTCTCCTCCTGGATATACTCCTTCATTGTCGCTGGGTCAAAATCCTGGAATTCCCTCCCTAAGGGCATTGTGAGTCAAGCCAAAGCAGGTGGACTGCAGTGGTTCAAGAAGACACCTCATACCCACCTTCTCAAGGGCAATAGGGAACGGGCCATAAATGCTGCCAGTCAGCGATACCCACATCCCACAAAATGCATAAATAAAAACAAAAATATGTGGTTACTGCAAAGTAAAATATTCCGTCTAAATACTATGAAGACTGGTGAGGTCAGAGTCCAGATATCCATTCCAACATTTGGCTTAGTGGCCAGCAGATGAGAAGGGTCTGCCTCTCCCTTGGATAATAGTCACTTAATCCCCGTGCAATAGATTCATTGAGAGGAAATGAGCTGAATATGGAATCCAGGAGCAATGTGTTACTCTCGAGTGATGTGGTGGAGCCGACCAAGCCGTCAACCTTTAGCTTTTGTATGCTCAGACAGGCCGGGATGAAATCAGCTAGCTTAATTATTCTGTTAGTAGCATAATTCCTCAGAAAATTACATCTAGGGGCCAGGGCGACACATGTCAGGGTGCGGAGTCAACCCACAAACCAGCTTGTGACAGCGTAAAGCCAGCCACAAAGCAGGCAGTTAGAATGCACAGCCAAACCAGGACCAGCTGCTCAGGATATGGAGCCAGCCCAGGAATTCCAAACTATCATCCAATAAAAACAAATTGAAAATTGTTCCCTAATAAAGGATTGTGTTCTTAAATTCCTCTTTCAAGGAGGTGACGGAGCAAGGGGCCTGAGCCCGCGGCTTGTCTCTTTCTTTCTTGCTTTCTTTTCACTTTTGCTCGTTTTGTTTTGCTTTTTCCTTTTAAGGAGAGTGGTGGGTGAAGGAGGATGCCTCCCGTGGTGGCAGTGGCACCACCACCAGGGCGAGCTGGACCCAGTTCCAGCCCAGCCCGGGGTCTCCTACTGAGTGAGGAGAAGGTCCCGGGCTGACTCCCCTAGCCTGGACTTGCAGGTTAGGCTGAGACTCCATGCCTGCAGCTCGGCCTGGGGGCCTGAAGGAGAAAGGCAGTCTCAGCTCAGCCTGACGCTCTTGTCCTGGATTAGCAATCTTGGCCCAGCATGCTGGTCTTCTTAGGAGGTGGTTTCTAGCCCAATATTCTAGCAGCCCTGTGTGGTGATCTCATTCTGGCTAAGTCTTCAGGATATACCATTGTTTCTAAATTGGCTCTCCCTGAGCCCAGGAGCCATTAAGAGTCACATACCGAGGGTCTAACAGTAATCTAAAACTATACAAGCTACTTAAGCCGAGAGATCGTAACAATTCCTCAAGGCGATGATGCCAAAACAGGACAGTAAGGAAGATACATGAGTATCTGCCGTGGGAACACACCCATCGCATACATGGCAAGTAACTTGGCCAATGTTGTCTATCTCATATGCTGCAGGCAAGGACCCCCAAGGCATAGTATATTGCCGAGACCATGCAGATGCTATGACAACAGATAAATGGAGGGTTTCCTCCCTCACCATTCCCTTATCACCCATGAGGAAGAACGCCTCATCTTCTGCCTTGGGACCCTCCAACCCCATGGCATCAATGTGGATTTCACCAGTTTCCTCATTTCCCCTCCCTCCACCTTATCCCAGTTCCAACCTTCCAGCTTAGCACCGCCCTCACAACCTGTCCTATCTGTCCATCTTCCTTCCCACCTATCTGCTCCACCCTCCTCTCTGGCCTACCACCATTATCCCCACCTTCATCCACCTATTGCACTCTCAGCTACCTTCTCCCCAGCCCCACCTCTCATTTATCTCTCCACCCCCAAGGTTCCCAGCCTCATTCCTGACGAAGGGCTTTTGCCCGAAATGTCAATTTACCTGCTCTTTGGATGCTGCCTGACCTGCTGTGCTTTTCCAGCACCACACTCTCAACTTTACTCACACCATCTGACTCTGATGATCACCTGCAGAGACTTATTACTCAGCGTCTCGACCCTCCACTCACACCATTTGTATGGTTTTTTGATATCTTTGCCCATGAATTCTCTGCCTGTATGCCTCTCTCTCGCTCTACCTAACAAAGGGACAATGCTCCAAAGGCTTGTGATCTTAATTAAACCTGTTGGACTATAACCTGGTGTTGTCTGACTTCTGACCTTATTCTCCCAGATGTTCGGCTTAATTGGTGTATAATTTCCTGATAAGGACACCAAGATAATATTATGGAAATTTCAATCAACTTTGTAAATTCTTCCTCATTGACACTGGATGACTGATACTGCTCTGCACACTTCTCCAGAATTAATCTATTTATTAGCCCTCATCCCAGACTCCCTCATCAACATCCATGGGTATGTCCCAACAGTAGGTCTGGGCCACCAGTTGTGGGAGAGACAGTAATGCATTGGGATTGGCCCAGATTTTCTCAAAGTTTCAGGTCAAACTTCAGGTCAAAGAGACGTCATGCTGACCACAGTTAGCACTGTCCCTCAACTGAATGAGTACAGCTACAGTGTGAACATTGCTCAAAGGAAACACTACAGAATTCAGGGTGTAGAAAGTTTTGGATGGTAATTCAATAGTAACACCCAGAATCGTTCATTATGGCTGTCGACAATATTTGTTATTAGAAAAGACCATAATACAGTTTAAATGAAAACGAAAATATGGTCTATATCACAAAGATGTTTTCTATTGTGTAGTCTGACACTACCAATGTTTCAAATGACAAACGATAGACCAAGCAGTTCAAATCTAGCCAACTGCGAGGTGGTAGGAGTGAGCAGACTTTGAATCCATTATAACAGAAACATAGGAACAAGAGGAGGCCATTTAGTCCATCAAATCTGTTCTGCCATTCCATACTATCATAGAGACAAAAAAACTGCAGATGCTGGATTCTAAGGTAAATAAGCAGGAGGCTAGGAGAACACAGCAAGCCAGGCAGCATCAGGAGGTGGAGAAGTTGATGTTTCGGGTGTAACCCTTCCCCAGTCCTGAAGAAGAATTACACTGAGAGAACACAGACATCTCTCTAACTCTATGACTCTATCACAGTGCAGTACAGGCCCTTCGGCCCTTGATGTTGTGCTGACCTGTGGAACCAATCCGAAGCCTATTCATCCTACCCTGCTCCATTATCATCCATATAAGATTTTTAGATTAGATTCCCTACAGTGTGGAAACAGGCCCTTTGGCCCAACAAGTCCACACCGACCCTCCAAAGAGTAACCCAGCCAGACTCATTTCCCTCTGACTAACCTATGGGCAATTTAGCATGGCTAATTCACCTGACCTGTACATCTTTGGACTGTGTGAGGAAACCAGAGCACCCGGAGGAACCCACGCAGACACGGGGAGAACATGCGAACTCCACACAGACAGTCACCCAAGGCTGGAATCGAACCTTGGACCCTGGTGCTGTGAGGCAGCAGTGCTAACCACTGAGCCACCGTGCTGCCCATATGTTTATCCAATGACCATTTAAATGCTCATAGAGTAGGCAGGTCTACTACTGTTGCAGTAGAACAGTGCTTCTGTTCAACATTATCAGCCCAATTTTCCTAACAGACACTGGGGGCTTTCAAACAACTTCTGCTTTTATTTGGAAGATATCACTCAACTCAATCCCTACAATAGCAAAGTATAAGGATAACCTGAACAAATTTTAATTTGATTCAGAAACTCAATAAACAATTACATCTGTGCACCTGAATCCTAATTATAATTTTGAGATTTCCTGAACCCCAGTCTCAATAGGCAGAAAGTTGCTGAAAACCCACCTTCAATACCTAGATGCATCCTAAGTTTCTTGTCTCAATATCCAGGAGTGCTCTGAACATCCAGGTAGGTAATGAACCCCAGTCTCAACACCCTGCTTTATCCTAAACACCAGTCTTAATACCCAGATGTGCTCTAAACTCCAATCTTGACACCCGGACTGTCTCTGATTTCCAATCTCAGCATCTGGTCTTATTCTAACCTCAGTGTCAACATTCAAACTCACCGTGAGTCTTAACTTGGTTAGCAGCTTGTACTACTCACCCTGACCTCTAGCTCGAAGGTTGTAGGCCTCATTCCTGATGAAGTGCTCCTGTCCTAAACGTCGATTATCCTGCTTCTCGGATGCTGCCTGACCTGCTGTGCTTTTCCAGCAACACTCTAATCTTGATTCTGATCTCCAGCATCTGCAGTCCTCACTTTTGGTCTAGCTCAAAACGTCAACTTCTCCACCTCCTGATGCTGCCTGGCTTGTTGTCTTCTTCCAACCTCCTGCCATTCCATACTATCATGGCTGACCATCCACTTCAACGTCTTTTTCCCACACCATTCCAAAATCCTTTACGTCATTGGTATTCAGAAATCTATCAATCTCTATTCTAAAACATATCCAATGACTGAGCAGAGAGAATTCCAAACTATAACCAAAAATTGCTGGAAATGACAGCGGGTCAGACAGCATCTGTGGAGAGAGAATAGGCTAATGTTTGGAGTTGAGATGACTCTTCATCAGAGAGCTCTGGTGAAGAATCACCTAGACTCGAAACATTAGCGTGCACTTTCTCCATGGATGCTGCCTGACCTACAATGATTTCCAGCATATCACCTCTGTCTATCCCTTTAAGTATTTCATGGGTTTTCAACAAAATCACATGTCATTCTTCAAAGCTCTAGAGAATACTGGCTCAATTTCTCTAATCTCTCTTCAGAGATAGTCCAGCGAACACTTTTTTCCTCTCCCTCAGTGGCAATAACATCCTTCCTAAAGTAAGGGGACCAAAACTGCACACAATATTCGAGTGCAGTCTACCAAAGATTCTACACAATTGAAGCAAGCTTTACCAACCCTGTCCCATTAGCCTTCCTAATTGTTTGTCATTAGCCTTCAGGATGCTCCTTTTTCACTGTGGGGGACCAGCCCTGGTCCAACATGGTGTCTGGAAGGATTTGTCAGAGGCAGGGTTAAGTTCTGCCCAGAATGCTGAGTGAATTCGGCAAAGCTAACCACGCAGGGCTACTTTTATCTTAAATCCACTCCCCCCCCCCCCCCCCGCCTCCTCCACTCAATCCCCCACCTCCATAGTTGGCTATCTCGAGCAGCCTGGGAATCAAATCTGAGAACTCTCTCATGACGCAGGCTTGTAATGTATTAGGTGAGAATGCAACCCTCTGTATCAAACATGCTGAAAAACAGAAGTGGGTCAGATACTTGGTCCAACGTCCATCTCAGTCCAACTATATCAATGGCATGGACAGAGACAGAGATACTCACTGAAAGAACACACGAATATATATTCCCAAACACAGTGACAAATGAAGAGCAGCTTATCAATATGGATCAAGTCAGCAAACTCTTGTACAGGTATAAGAGAGGTGAATGACATTAATCCAGTTTAAACTGGTTTTTTGTCACTCATAAATGCTGGACAGGTCCCAGGATTCTTATGCACTCAATCGTCAATCATAAAATTCATTACTAACAAGGATCACTCAGCAGTGTTAGAAAGGCCTCTCACTTCACATTTTAACCCACTCAGTAATAAAGGGCACAAGTGTCTGGAAACAGTGGGCAAAGGGGGTGTGTGGTAATAGAATTCCCCTCTCACCCAATTCCCTCCTCTTTATCGCTTCCAAAAGAAGGATAAAAATTATTAACTGCAGCAACTTCATGACAAGTGAACCAATTTAACCAGTCAATAATTGAGCCAGCCACAGACTGCAGATTTGAAAAGTGATTCGAGAACTGGGGGCTCCTTTCAACAACAGGAACGCTGTGTTGATTTAAATGCCTTTGATGTAGTAAAACATTCCAAAGTGATTCTCTGGAATGACATCAAACCCAAACTCTGACCCAAAGCTCAGTCAAAGAGGTCAGTTTTAAGGAGCGTATTGACAGAGGTCAGAGGAGACAGAGAGATTTAGAATGAACTCCCTACAGTGTGGAAGCAGGCCATTCGGCCCATCAAGTCCACACTGACCCCCTGAAGAGCATCCCACCCAGACCCATCACCCGATCTTATCCCTGTAACCCTGCATTTTCCATAGCTAACCCGCCTAGCCTAGACATCTCTGGTCACCATGGGGCAATTAAGCATGGCCAATCCACCCTAACCTGCACATCTTTGGATTGTGGGAGGAAACTGGAGCACCCAGAGGAAACCCACGCAGACACGGGGAGAACGTGCAAATTCCACACAGACAGTTACCTGAGGCTGGAATCAGGTCCCTGGCGTTGTTAGGCAGAGAATTCCAAAACTTAGGGACCCATGTAGCATGGCCCTCATTGGTGGAATGATGGGAATCAGAGGACTGCCCAAGTGGCTGGAATCCAGGGAACAGCAAAAAAATCAGATGGCTGTAGGGACTCTGCAGATTACAGAAATGGGTTGCTGGGGATCTTAAAAATTATAGAGATGGGAGAGGTGCAGAGGTTGGAGGTCATTACAAAGCAAGGGAGCAGTGTAAGGGCTAGAGGGGGTTATAGAGATAGGGAGGGAGTGTAGGGGCTGGAGGGGGTTCCAGAGATAGGGAGGGGGTGTAGGGGCTGGAAGGGATTACAGAGATAGGGAGAGGTGTAGGAGCTGGAGGGGGTTACAGAGATAGGGAGGGGGTATAGGGGTTGGAGGGGGTTACAGAGATAGGGAGGGGGTATAGGGGCTGGAGGGGGTTACAGAGATAGGGAGAGGTGTAGGAGCTGGAGGGGGTTACAGAGATAGGGAGGGGGTGTAGGGGCTGGAGGGGGTTTCAGAGATAGGGAGGGGGTGTAGGGGCTGGAGGGGTTACAGAAATAGGGAGGGGATGCAGGGGCTGGAGGAGGTTACAGAGATAGGGAGAGGTGTAGGAGCTGGAGGGGGTTACAGAAATAGGGAGGGGGTGGAGGGGCTGGAGGAGGTGTAGGGGCTGGAGGAGGTTACAGAGATAGGGAGTGAGTGTAGGGGCTGGAGGGGGTTACAGAGATAGGGAGGGAGTGTAGGGGCTGAAGGAGGTTACAGAGAAAGGGAGGGGGTGTAAGGGCTGGAGGGGGTTACAGAGATAGGGAGGGGTGTAGGAGCTGGAGGGGGTTACAGAGATAGGGAGGGGGTGTGTGGACTGGAGGGAGTTACAGAGATAAGAAGGGGGTGAAAGGGCTGGAGGAGGTTACAGAGATAGGGAGGGAGTGTAAGGGCTGGAGGGAGTTACATAGATAGGGAGGGGGTGTAGGGGCTGGAGGGGGTTACAGAGATAGGGAGGATGTAGGAGCTGGAGGAAATTATACAGATTGGGAAGATTGTAGAAGCTGGACGAGGTTACAGAGACAGGACAGGCTGTAGGGGCGGAGGGAGTTACAGAGATAGGGAGGGAGTGTAGGGGCTGGAGGGAGTTACAGAGATAGAGAGGGGGTGTAGGGGCTGGAGGGAGTTACAGAGATAGGGAGGGAGTGTAGCGGCTGGAGGGGGTTACAGAGATAGGGAGGGGGTGTAGGGGCTGGAGGTGGTAACAGAGATAGGGAGGGGGTTTAGGGGTTGGAGTGGGTGACAGAGATAGGGAGGGGGTTTAGGGGCTGGATGGGTTTCAGAGATAGGGAGGGGGTTTAGGGGTTGGAGTGGGTAACAGACATAGGGAGGGCTGTAGGAGCTGGAGGAGGTTACAGAGATAGGAAGGGGGGTGTAGGGGCTGGATGGGGCGACAGAGATAGGGACGGGGTGTAGGACCTGGAGGAGGTTACAGAGATTAGAAAGATTGCAGATCCAGGGTGGGGTGGTTACAGAGGTAGGTTATAGGTGTTAGAGGCAGTTACAGAGACAGGGAGAGTTATAGGGACTGGAGAGTATGCATAGGCCAGTAGCCAATTAAATTTTGGAGTGGACTGTTCAGAAAGTCGAATCTACTCTGCCACTTAACATAATCGTGGCTTTTACATTACCCCCATAACCCTTTACAAAATTGGTAATCCAAAATACATCAACCTTTGCTTTAAATATAATTTAACACTGAGCTTCCCCAACCCTTGAGAATAGAGAATACCAAAGATGTACAACCTCAGAGTCAACAAATTTCTTCCTACCTCAGTCCTAAATGGCATCCCCCTTTTCAAATTGTTTCTCTGTTTCCAGGCTATCCAACCAGGGGAAATATATTACCTGCATCCACTCTGTCTGTTCTTTTAAGCATTTTGTAGCTTTCAATGAAATTACCTCTTTATCGTTTGATGTTCTCAAAAAGTCTTTCATAGAGGCCTTTGATGTAGGCCCAGTTTCTCTCATCTCTCTTTAAAGGGCAACATTGTCCTGACAGGAACAAGTCTGGTGAACATTAGTTGCCCTTCCTCTATGCCAGTAATATCTTTCCTGAGACAAGGTGTGTTCCAACCAAACCCCTCTACAACTGAAACAAGGCTTTACTGGTCCTGTACTCAAATCCTCTTGCAATAACAGACATCATTCCATTAGCCTTCCTAAAAGCTTGCTGCACCAGCACAGCAGCCTTCAGTGGCTTACTGAAGGTCATGCTTTGCACATCTATACTTTTAAACCTCTTACCATTTAAGAAATTCTCTGTACATCTATTCTTCCCACCAAAATGATAAATGTGCATTTTTCCATGTAGGCAGCCCTCATCAATCGTCACTACCCTCAAAAAAATCTATTAGGTTTGTACAACACAATATTGCTTCACAAACCCACTGTGACTACCCCTGATTAATCCACGCTTCTCCAAGTTAGTTATTCCAACCTCTCACGTGAGCTACAAATCTTCTCAAAACTCGCTCTCACCTACATCCATTCCAGTAATCTGTCTCCCACTGAAGACAGACTGAGCAGCCTATAGTTATTTTGCCTGTTCCTCACACCTTTTTAAAATAATGGCACAACACTTGCAGTCCTCCAACCCTCTTGTACATTGTCTATGTCCAGCAAGAATTGGAAATGGTCCTCAGAGCATCCATTATCTCTTCACAGTTTCCTTTAACAAGCTAGGGTACAATTCAAAACAAAAAGTGCTGGAGATCACAGCGGGTCAGACAGCGTCTATGGAGAGCAAGTGAACGTTTCAAGTCCAGATGACTCTTCATCAGCATTGACCTGAAGTATGGAGGAGGCAGTATTTATGCAATAGTGTAGGGGTGGAGTGCTGGGGAGGAAAGGCGTTGATAGTGCACATTAAGTGATCGGAATGTGAGAATGGCAGAATGGTGTGTCTAATTGCCAGACTGGAAAGAACAGACAGTCCCGCTGGAGTGGAGGGAGGGCAGAGATGACATGGTGACAGAGAAAGCTTTACTTGTTCCATTCACTGACCACCATCCCCTTCCCCTACTCCAGTCGACAAAGTTAAAAATCACACAACATCAGGTTTAGTCTGTCATGCCTACCTGATGTAGGAGCAGCGCTCTGAAAGCTAGTGCTTCCAAATAAACCTGTTGGACTATAACCTGGTGTTGTGTGATTTTTAACTTTGTCCACCCCAGTCCAACACTGGCATCTCCACATCATATCTCTGAGAGGGGCAACCCTTTCCTGACTCATCCTCTTGCTCTTAGTGTATTGGAAAACAACTTTGGATTTTCCTTAATTTTACTGTATTAATGTACAATACTTTTTCATAATCTCTCTTTGTTATCCTAGTTTCCTTTCCACGCCATCCATGTACTTCCTCTCCTCCTCTAAGCTTCCTAAAGTATTCCTTTTGTTTGAGACTGTCTCAAACTCTACCTTTCTGTTTGATCTGACCCTGTACACTTGCATCTAACCTGCGAACTCTTGATGCAACATGATCTTTTGCTTTTGTGGAACATGCCTACTCTGCTTGGAGATTCTCACTTATGAATACATTCCATTAATTTATCACCGACTTTCCTTTACATAGCTATAACCAGTTTTTTTGCCAGATCATTTCTCAACTTCATGAAGTTTCCCCTGTTTTGAACTTTTACTGCCGTGCTTTGTCCCATTCCATAATGATGCTGAATTTAACTATATTATGATCACTATTTCCAAAATGGCCACCCATTGCTACTTCATCGACCTGTTCAACCTTATTTCCTAAGACTAAATATAGAATTGCACCCTCTCAATTAGGCAACCATTAAGTCATGTTAGGATTCGGATTAGGAGGGGTTTGCGATTTGGTTAAAGAGGCAGTGGAGGGGTTTAGGTGGAACGTTTTGTGAGGTGGGTCCTGGTGTGGCTGATGACACAAGTCCAAGTAATATGACTAAAACAGACAGAGATTCAGAAGAGATGCATAAAAGGAAGGAAGGGTATAGTATGGGGTCAGGCTGTAAGGTTCCAGAGTGAGGGATGGTTATGGAGCAATATAAACGTAGGGATGAGGATTTGAAATTGGGACAGGTAGCTGGTATAACAAGCACGGGAGTCAGATCAGATACAGGCAACAGAGTTTTGATTGAGCTTTTGGTATTCCTACACCACACAGAATGCATCCCCTTCTCAGAGGCAATTTAGGATAGGAAACAAGGACTGACCTTGTCAATGACATTCACATCCTTAGAATGAACTTGTAAAGACGAGTTTGCGTGTGTTTCTCCATGATCTCCACATGGAGCCTCGTGGAATTCAATTACAGCCTGAAATTGTGCAGCCAACTTTGTAGGTCGATGCTTTTGAACTGAGTGAGATTCAGCTGGAAGATTTCAATCAATCTCAAAGGGAAGTTCAGCAAACAGTCTGACAGCACAGAGATGACAGATGGGCTTGTGAGGAATGTGGAATGGGTTAAATCCAAAATCGGTTATTGACCAGTGAAGAAAACAAACTGAAGAGAAAGGATAAATTGAAAATAAGAAATCCTCAGCTGCTCGTGTGCCTCATCAATAATGAACTGCTTCCCTAAGTGCCCTATTAGTCAGTGCTTGGTGAGAATATTCACACGCCCTTCAGTGGAAAACCCCCAAGGCACTATGTTTACATGCAGTGTTGCAGGGTGGGGGTGAAAACAATACCACCAGAATCAATTGCTGCTTTTCCCCTTGTCTGTCAACAATATTTCCCCAGACAAAGTGATTCTAACAAGACAGCACGCTTTATTGGAACTCATCCTGCAGTTAGCTTCCATCACACGTTGGTTATCACAATGTTGATCTGAGCAGAACAAGGAAAGCAATGCAGTGCTAACACTTCTGCTAAGTGTCTACCTCAGGCCTGGATGGGGAGATTGTCTGCGATGCACTGTGAACACTGATGCCAAAGGCAATGTACTCACCTCTTTACACACCCTCCAGCGATTATAACCAGTTTACACAACAGCACAAATGGAATTTCCTTTCTTTACAAAACACTGTTCAAAGTTTAAGCACGATGGGCCAATCACACACTGCCATTTATCACTGAATGTATCTAATTTATATTTCCTGACCTTGCATTAGAACAAACTCACCGGCCAAGAGTGACTGCTTGCCTCCTTCTCTGAAATCAACTGTTCATGGCCGCTGGACAACAGCTCCTGCACCAGAGAGGGAATGCCATCTTGTGCTTGAAATACTAAACTGAGGCCCTGGCTGCCCCTTCAGATGAACATCTGGATGGAATAGGTCCCAGCCCCTCGAGCCATTCAATATCTCATCTGATTACGATATGGAGATGCCGGTGTTGGACTAGGGTATACAAAGTTAAACATCACACAACCACCTGATGAAGGAGCAGCGCTCCGAAAGCTAGTGCTTCCAAATAAACCTGTTGGACTATACCCTGGTGCTGTGTGATTTTTAACTTCATCTGATTATCCCACAGTAAGCAGGAGAACAGATCCCTTGGCACCATTTGAAGCAAAGCACTGGAGCTCAGTACTGTCCTGACTAACAGGTGTAGAGACATAAAGATATGCAGCACAGAAACACACCCTTTAGTCCAACTCGTCCGTGCTGACCAGATGTCCTAAATTAATCTAGTCCCATTTGCCAGCAAGTTGGCCCAAATCACACTATACCCTTCCTATTCATATACCCATCCAGATGCCTTTTAAATGATGTAATTGTACCAGTCTCCACCACTTCCTCTGGCAGCTCCATATACACACCACCCTCTGCGTGAAAAAGTTGTCCCTTAGGTCCCTTTTAATTCTTCCCCTTCTCACTTTAAACCTATGCCCTCTAGCTTTGGACTCCCCCACCAGGGGAAAATACCTTGTCTATTTATTCTACCCATGCACCCCCAAGATTTTATAAACCTCTATAACCTCTCAGCCTCTGACACTTCAGAGAAAATAGACCGAGTCCATTCAGCCTCTCCCTCTAGCTGAAGCTCTCTAATCCTGGGAACATCCTTGTAAATCTTTCCTGAACCCTTTTAGGTTTCACAACATCCTTCCCATAGCAGGGAGACCAGAACTGTATGCAATATTTCAAAAGTGACCTAACCCAATGTCCTGTACAGCCACAACATGACCTCCCAACTCCTGTACTCAATACTATGACCAATAAAGGAAAGCATACCAAACACCTTCTTTACTATCCTATCTACCTGTGATTCCACTTCCAAGGAACTATGACTCTGCCCTCCAAGGTCTCTTTGTTCAGCAACACTCCCCAGGACCTTACCATTAAGTGTATAAGTCCTGCCCTGATTTGCCTTTCCAAAGTGCAGCACCTCGCATTTATCTAAATTAAACTCCCATCTGCCACTCCTTGGCCCATTAATCCATCTGATCAAGAGCCAGTTGCACTGTGAGGTAACCGTCTTCACTGTCCACTATACTGACAATTTTATCTTGCAAACAGTAACACTACACCACATTATCTTGTCTTTCTTCCAGTGCTGTTTGTGCAAGCTTGCTGGTTGTCACTTATCGTGCAACTCAGCCAGTGACTACATAGCCAGCAAAGTGCTTCAGAGTGTTCTGGCATTGTGGAAAAAATGAAACACCTTCCTTCCTATTGCCCGAGATCTCTTTGAGAAACAGATGGAGGAGGAAGGAAATATAGCATGCACTGATGACATTGATAAACCACCTGGTCTTTGTACTTCAAGTGTAAGGCATTGTCTAAATCCCATGACTGGATCAACTGGCTTACTGTGCATTTTCCCATTATTCATTGTAGGAGAAACCAAGGCAGCTGGAATATTAAGCACGTTGCCCACTGTCGTGTGATGCTTTACAGCTGGAATGCAATATACCTTCATGAGACACATACCGGAGCTTTTGACTTGACGTTGTAAACATCTCAGTCACCATCTTACTTGCAGAATGATATAACGAGGGAAGCATGCAACAATTTGTAATCAAAGTACTCAGTACTAGCCATGACAGGGCAGTGACCAACACTGTAATTTATATGTAGATAACAGGAGTTGTATGAAAGATCTACTGAATCTTTCAGTGCCCAGCTATAGGAAGGATATTATTAAGCTGGAGAGAGTTACCAGGATGTTGTGAGGTATGGAAGGTCTGAGTTATAAAGAAAGGCTGGATAGGTTGGGACCATTTTTACTGGAGCGTAGGAGGTTGAGAGGCGATGTAATAGAAGTTTATAAAATAATAAGAGGTATAGGCAGAGTTAGTGGCAGATATCTTTTCCCTAGGATGAGGGATTTCAAGACTAGGGGGCACATTTTTAAGGTGAGAGGAGAGAGATTTAAAAGAAGACATGAGGGGCAATGCTTTTACACAGAGGGTGATTTGCATGTGGAATGAACTTCCTGAGGAAGTGGTAGATGTGGGTACAATTACAACGTTTAAAAGACATTTTCATAAATACATGAAGAGGAAAGGTTCGGAGGGATCTGGGACAGGAGCTGGCAGGTGGGACTAGTTGTTGTGGTTCTGTTCGCCGAGCTGGGAATTTGTGTTGCAGACGTTTCGTCCCCTGTCTAGGTGACATCCTCAGTGCTTAGGAGCCTCCTGTGAAGCGCTTCTGTGGGACTAGTTTAAAGTGTGCTTATGTTCGGCATAGGCATGTTGGACTGAAGGGTCTGTTTCCGTGCTGCATGATTCTATCTAGTTCTTATTTTACTGGAGCTAACAGAATTTTGAATCGTCAGGTACAAATCCTGTTGCTGGTAAATAGCCCATCACTGTAGTTACAGCAGACTGTGAGGGCAGATCAGATCACCTACTTGGACTTGATACTAGTCACTGTGGCCAAAGAATGTCACCGAAACAAATAATCAGCAGAACCGACTTTGATCGGTCACTATTCCTTTTTGCCTCAGTGAACTACTGTGTAATTTATGGTTAGATTTAGCTGCCTCATCTCAAGCCCCAGGCCTCGTCTGCAATCAAGAAAATCAGCAGTTTCCTCATATGCTGGTCAATATTTAGCCATTATTCAACACAATTAATAGATACGATTCAGGGCTTTTTCCTCCTAAATAGTTCTGCGCCAAAATCCACTGATGTCTGTGATGTTTAAATTCTAATCTGCCCTACCAACTCGTACGCTAAATGGCATTCAGTTGCATTATGGCTCTGAAGATGTAAATTAAAGATGGTAATGATGGTACTGTATGACTACATCTGTGATCCAGATTCTAGACAGTCAGGCCTGCCCTACCATGTATTCGCTCAAGAGGTAAGAAGGAATACTGAGACTGGGGAGAACCGCCACTGAAACAGGACCCACTGCAAATGCAGAGTAGGCCAAGCAGCAGTTTAAAGAGAGTCAGAGGCAGGACACATGAATCTGCAGGCATACCCCAACAGACTGGATACTATCGGGGTCAGCTATCTTGGGAAAAGAGGCCAAAATGATCAGTGGTCAAATAGCATTTAGGATAGTTACCGACCTTAACAACAACCAGTCCAAGATAAGCTTTTATATAATTGATTAGTAATTAGTGATTTCACTCAGAATGGTCGTTGTGAAGAGTAGAAATCTTATACTATTTGTCAAAGAAGACTAATTGAAAGAAACAAAGACAACAGGGAAAAAGAAACAATATCAAAGCACTGCAGCCCCCATCTGGTTCTCAATCAGTTCAGCCTCAGAGATGGGAGCCAAAAGACTCATTGTGTAGAGCATTCTGCAGCCAATCTGTATCACATGCTGCTAGTCACATTATTAGGTAGAACAATGCAAGCAGAGGATCAGTTTAATACCAGGCTGCTGCGGATTGTTGTATAATCTCTGTGTCTGCACCACATCCCTGAGGTAATTCTGGTGAATAGGATTGCACTGGCTCCATATTGATTATATGCCAACCTATGCTTCTCTTTTTAATTTTCAGTGGATCTCTTGTATCTTATCACTTGCTGCCTAAAATGTGTTCAATCCTCGCTGTGGTAAGATTTATTGTGCCTTGGGTGTTCTCTATTTCCTTGTCAGTGTCAGTATTAGCAGTACAGGCGCTGTTGAAGGGTTACCAGAATGGTTTCAGAGTTCACTGAGTATAGGTGATGTGCACTGGGTTCTTCCCCAGTGCGGTCTGGGTTCTCCACTGAGCAAAAGGGAAAGCTGGAAACTGGTGTTTGGGCTAAACTATAGTTTTACGATAAAATCCTTGTAAATCTCTAAAAGGCTTTTCCAGGCATTGATCAAAAGTCATTTGCATTCTATTTCTGCCCTGCCTGCACAGGATGAAGCTGAGCTGAAAGACTGAGGACTAAATGGGAGATCAGGCAAATAAGGGCAGGACTTTCACACATAGTGGTAAGGTCCTGGGGAGTGTTGCTGAACAAAAAGACCTTGGAGTGCAGGTTCATTGTTCCTTGAAAGTGGAGTTCAAGGGAGACAGGGAAGAAGGTGTTTGGTATGCTTGCCTTTGTACAGTACATTGAGTATAGCAGTTGTGAGCTGAAAATGTGTTGCTGAAAAAGCGCAGCAGGTCAGGCAGCATCCAGGGAACAGGAGATTCGACGTTTCAGGCATAAGCCCTTCTTCAGGAAAGGGCTTATGCCCGAAACGTCGAATCTCCTGTTCCTCGGATGCTGCCTGACCTGCTGCGCTTTTTCAGCAACACATTTTCAGCTCTGATCTCCAGCATCTGCAGACCTCACTTTCTCCTCCTATAGCAGTTAGGAGGTCAGGTTGCGGCTTGACAGGATGTTAGTGAGGCCAATTTTGGAATACTATGCTCAGTTCTGTTCTCCCTGTTACAGGAAACATGTTGTGAAACTAGAAAGGGTTCAAAGAAGATTTACAAGGATGTTGGCAGGGTTAGAGGGTTTGAGCTATAGGGAGAGGCTGAATAGCCTGGGGCTGTTTTCCCTGGAACGTAGGAGGCTGAGGGGTGACCTTATAGAAGTTTATAAAATCATGTGGGGCATGGATACAGTAATTAGACAAGGTATTTTCCCCAGAGTAGGAGAGTCCAAAACTAGACGGCACAGGTTTAGGGTGAGAGGGGAATGATTTAAAAGGGACCTAAGGGGCAACTTTTTCACACAGAGGGTGGTACGTGTATGGAATGAGCTGCCAGATGAAGTGGTGGAGGCTGGTACAATTACAACATTTAAAAGGCATTTGGATGGGTATATGAACAGGAAGGGTTTGGAGGGATATGGGCTGGCAAATGGGACTAGATTTATTTAGGATATCTGGTCGGCATGGACGAGTTGGACCTAAGGGTCTGTTTCCGTGCTGTACCTCTCGATGACTTTATCTGTGCTGTGAGACAGTGACACAAAAGGCAGCTAGGGCTTTCTACAATGTTCCTTCAGGGAGATATTCCCCCCGGCTCTCAACGATTGGAGATACCTAACAATCCAAATGTGCAAAAAATAAGTAACATTTGATGTATAGTCCCAGCATGGCGCTAAACCGTTAGAGAAATCAAGCAGAGGAATGAAAGAAATGGATGTTTCCCCTTGAAAAATCTCCTATTTGTCTGATGTGAATTGATATTACTAAAGGGAAGGGCCATATCCATGCCATTAACTGGCAGAGTGCAGTAGTCCATGGAACTTAACAGCATGGGGATGGAGTCTGCAGCCTTGATCTCTGGGTTATTGTCTCTTCTGTTCAGGATGAATGCTTTTCATGTCTCAGGAGCCTCACACTAATATAGTAACAAGAAAGCAGCTTAAGGTTGCTATAATGGAAGAATATGGTTTAAATCAAGTGTGGTATAATGTTCATGCATTTACTGAGGAGGTAGCATTAACAGAAATATGAAGAGAAAGTATGGAGCAACTCAGCAAGTCTGGCAGTATCTGTGTCATAGAATCATAGAGATGTACAGCACGGAAACAGAGTCTGCAGTCCAACGCGTCCATGCCGACCAGATATCCTAATTAAATCTAGTCCTATTTGCTAGCACTTGGCCCATTTCTTTTTAAACACTTCCTATTCATGTGGAACGAGAATCAGGCATGGCTTAGAACTGAATTTCGAAGAAGTGTCAAATTGGATCTGACATGTTAACATTTCTCTCTCCACAGATGCTGCCAGACCTACTGAGTTTCTTCAGCACTTTCTGTTTTTATTTCAGATCCTCAGGATCCACAGTACATCTATTTGAATGTTACAGGAACTGTCCTCTGTGTCTGTGCTCATAAAGAAGAGAATCTATCATACAGACCAAGGAAAAGGATGTGAGAGAGAAGCTGATACATCACAGAAAAATAACTTTGAAAAGGTGCGAAGGTAATTAGGACAAGTGGATCCTGAAAGGTCATCACTGGAGAGAAGACCGGCCTCAGCCAGTGTGAGTACCATAAACAAGCAGGTGAATCAGACAAGGTAGTTTAAACGATCAATTAAGCTACATAAACCAACTTGTCTCAAGTTACAAACATGTTTTGAACCAACATCACTAAAAATAGATCATTTATCTTGTTCAAGAACAGAAATTGCTGGAGAAACTCAGCAGTTCTGGCAGCATCTGTGGAGAAAAAAACAGCCAACCTCTCAAATCCTTTCTAGACTAGACTTTGGTCAATGGATTTCAACCATTAACTCTGTGTTTTTCTCTACAGATGCTGCCAGACCTGCTGAGTTTCTCCAGCAATTTCTGTTATGTTTCAGTTTTCCAGTATCTGCAGGTCTTTGCTTTATTTGAGTCATTTATCTTTTTGTTTGCTGGAGTCTGCTGTGCACAACTTGGCATTTACATTTCAACATTACAACAGTTACCACTTTTCAGAAAGTCTTGGTTTGTGAAAGTGCTTCAGAATATCGTCTAGGATGTAATTTGTCTGTTTCTTTGATTCCAGCCAGGTGACTTTATGGCTGCCAAAATAGGCCCTCACTGACCACTGATGGGGAACATGTCAGCCAGGATTCTTGCTCCTGATTGCTATGTTCCAACCCGAAGTGGAAAATGCAAGTCTATACTTCAGGTAAGACTCTCTCAGGAGCTAGTTCCAGCCCTGCAATCCTTCAAGATCCCCAAAGCTCAATGATGGCCTTTTGATGTTAAAATCACATCAATTGAAGGGTGTAAGGGCAAGGCAAATTGTCATTGGTCAGCTCTGGGACCCAACCCCTGGCAGATCCAGGCAGCAGGCTGCAAGGGGCTTGTTAGACTCGATTGCCTGGCCCTCCTTGTGTGGGGTTATGTCATCACCTGGATGTTCCTGGAGAGGGAGCACATGGTGTACACTGGTACGCTTGAGACCTTCCACAGATGGAAGGCATCCACTGGGGCTGAAGTGTGCCAAACCCCTAACAAAACAACAGTGAAAATGGTTACGTTTCCTTTGAAATTCAGTTTACGTTACATACTTGATTGGAGCATTCAATACAGTATAAGGGGAGAGCTGCAACAATAGGCCACACTCTATAGAATAATGTCACAGTGTCTTTTGGTTCTTGGTTCACTATCTGTCTAAGATCCATTTAACACTGAGTGTCCCGATGTTAAACACTCCATCAGGGATGGTTGCACCATTATCTGCTTGAGTTCCAAGCTCTGGAAATCCCTCCCTAAAACTTCTCTCCCTGCCTTCAACAGGCTCCTTAAAAACGTTCACACTTTGATTGAACTTTTGGTCTAATGTCTCCTCATCTTGTCCAACATCAGATTTTATTTCACAATGGTCCTTATGTGAAATGCTTTGAGACATTTCAAAATGCTGGCGGTGATGTCCAAATGTAAGTTGTTGTTGAAATGGGGAAGCTGTGACTATTTTGCAGTCCCTTGGATCTTATGTTTCAAAGAAAGCCAAATATCTAAATGTGTGGCACCGCTGCAACTATGTTCTAACGTGCAGCAGCGTCTTCACAAGGCAGGGCAGGAGTTTATTTGACTTCAATCATTTTAAAATATCCTTTAATTGCACTTTACTCTTGATATTTATGAAGAGACTTACAATGGTTCGCAGGTTGTTGTCCTCTGCTAGTTTCAGGCTTTTTATGTAACAACTCTGGAGGGCTTTCTCTGGCAGCGTCTCCTTCCCCTGTACGATGGGTCCCACTGTGTGGATGACATCTATAAAAACAGGGGAGAGAATAAAAGAGACCAAACTGAAACAAGACAGTGGCTTTTTGCTGTTCTTGATACACACCAATATTGTTCAAGTCTCATTTGCAGTTTAAAATTCTAAAACTGGTGCTGGGAAAACAAAAACTTGTGCCTTTGAGAGAGGTCAAAGAAAAGTTTTGATCATTTCCTTAAAGCACTGATTAATATTCAGTTAGCGTGCCAGGGTTGAGCTGCAATGTTTACTTCCTAACCAGTGCAGTCCCTTTCAACTTACTGCTCAGGTAGTAGACATGGGAAACCAGGGACTGGTTATGCATGTGTCTGAGTCATAGATGGAAATCTTGAATCTTCCAAACCACTTACTCCTCCCAAGGAACACCATCCAGAACACTCCGTTAGAAGGACAGAACAAGAACTGCACTGTGGGCAGCACAGCTTTGCAAATCTATTATTAAACTTCAGACATGCCTGCCAGGGAGCACTGCCTTCTCTTTACAGTAGTGCTTTGGGATTGTCTGTTTCTGGGAGAGAAGGCAGAAGAATACATAATCAAAAACTTAGGCAGACATCCTTCCATTCTCTGCTGAAGCATTCCCTCGACATTAATTTGCTCAGACATATTGAAATGGAGTTTGAACTCATGACCTTACAGCTCATAATGAGAAGGTTATCCACTCCTCTCCCTCTTCACCACTCCACATCGGGATTGAGAGTGGCTTGTCTCCACTCTGGCTTGACGGGTCTGGCACGGCTGGTAAGCCCAATACGTGAGCTGTGGACTCTGCCACAGGTGGATCAGGTAGGTGAGGTGTTTGGAGGTCCATGTGCTTCTCTCCAATGCCTCAACCTCACCTTCCTGATGAAAACCACTCGATGTGTTCGGTGCCTTCCTGAATGAGCGTCCTCCATTTGGTTCAGTCCCAAGCCAGGGTCACTCAGGGCTCAGCAGGGATGCCTGTCCTCCCTAGGGGCACTTACAGGATGGTCCACAGGTTTCTACTATCCTCCTGTAAATCTCTTGCTGTGTAGTCTGGTGTCAGGCAATTGAATGAGATGTCTCACCCAAGAATTGGCCCCTCAATGCTGGGCAAGTTGCCTTGGAAGAGGGCATTGCTATGGGAGGGCTTTTCTTGTCTATGGGTTTGGAGGGTTTCGTGAAGGCACCGCTGCTGCTGATAATCCTATCGTGCCTTGCAGCTGCCCACTGGCCCATTAGCGATTACTGCTTGGTTAGTATCAGACAAAGACAAGACCGTGTACTGTGGTTCTGAACGTCCCCTGGCTGTGCAGGTTCCCCACATAGTGAAGACATGTTTGGAGGGTATCCACACTGTCTTTGGGAGAGTGGGAAAATTGAAAACAAGGAGGATACAGTCTCTGTAAAGACTTCGACCTATACAGAAGAAGGTCCTTGTGTGCTAGCATCTAGGGTATCCACACTCTCCTTGGGAGAGTGGGAAAATTGAAAACAAGGAGGATACAGACTCTGTAAAGACTTCAATCTATACAGAAGAAGGTCCTTGTGCTTCCTTTTGCCAGGAACTAAAAAAAGAAATTGAAAAGATTTATAAAAGATTAACAATGCAATCAAATAGCAAATCCAACTGTCCCTAATCCTGCCAGTTAGAGATCAGATGATTCATTTCAAGCTGTCTACTGCTTTTCATCAATAAAACCTCTCATCTCTGCTGGCTGACAGATGAGACCAAGATCAGACATGGCTGCAGGTCGCAGTCTGCGCCCGGAGATTTTCCTCACATCAAAAAGGCAGAACTGCAAAGATATTCTAGGTGTCCTAAGTCTTGGGATGCAGGATGTTGATAAGTTCCAGCTGTGTGATAATGTACCAGAGTTAGTTCAAGGTGGCACAGAGGTTAACTTAGGCTTTACATTCGAGATTCAAAGGCAGTGGTACGTTTTACACAAATTTCAACTCAGATTTACAGTTTCAACACCATTTGCCTGTTCTTCAGCTTGTACAGCATCCATAGACTGGCTAATGCAATCTTTGTACAGAGTGGAAATATGACGTGCAATTTTCCTGCCACACTGGCCTATGGGTGAAAATCATTCAATAACATTAACTTAAGATCTGACTGTGTGTGTGTGTGTGTGTGTGTGTGTGTGTGTGTGTGTGTGTGTGTGTGTGTGTGTGTGTGTGTGTGCATGTTTGATTGAGTGCGTGTATAAATCATAGAGTCACAGAGATGTACAGCATGGAAACTAGTCCATGCCAAACAGATTTCCTAACCTAATCCAGTCCCACTTGCCAGCACCTGGCCCATATCCCTCCAAACCCTTCATATCTTCATATTCGTTTACCCATCCTTTTAATGTTGCAATTGTATCAGCCTCCACCACATCCTCTGGCAGCTCATTCCACACACGTACCACCCTCTGTGTAAAACGTTGCCCCTTAAGTTTCTTTATACCTTTCCCCTCTCACCCTAAACCTATGCCCTCTCATTCTGGACTCCCCCACCACAGGGAAATGACCTTGTCTATTTATCCTATCCATACCCCTCATGATTTTTTAAACACCTATAAGGTCACCCCTCAGCCTCCGACGCTCCAGGGAAAACAGCCCCAGCCTATTCAGCCTCTCCCTATAGCTCAAATCCTCCAACCCTGGCAACATCCTTGCAAATCTTTTCTGAACCCTTTCAAGTTTCACAACATCTTTCCGAGAGGAAGGAGACCAGAATAGCATGCACTATTCCAAAAGTGGCCTCACCAATATCCTCTACAGCTGCAACATAACCTCCCGACTCCTGTACTCAATACTCTGACCAATAGAGGAAAGCATACCAAACGCCTTCTTCACTATCCTATCTACCTGTGACTCCACTTTCAAGGAGCTATGAACCTGCACTCCAAGGTCTCTTTGTTCAGCAACACTCCTTAAGACCTCACCATTAAGTGTATAAGTCCTGCTAAGATTTGCTTTCCCAAAATGCAGCACCTTGCATTTATCTAAATTAAACTCCATCTGCCACTCCTCAGCCCACTGGCCCATCTGATCAAGATCGCGTTGTAATCTGAAGTAATCTTCTTCGCTGTCCACTACACCTCCAACTTTGGTGTTATCTGCAAACTTACTAACCATACTTCTTATGCTCACATCCAAATCATTTATATAAATGATGAAAAGTAGTGGACCCAGTACTGATCCTTGTGGCACTCCACTGGTCACAGGCCTCCAGTCTGAAAAACAACCCTCCACCACCACCACCCTCTGTCTTCTACCTTCGAGCCAGTTCTGTATCATATGAGTGAATGTGAGTGTGTGTGTGTTTGTGTGTGAGTGTAAACTGTCCGTGAAGCATTCACAAGTATTTGTGAAATTTAATCCTTGATTGAGTTTGCCCGGGTCTCGCTAAAGTCTTTGGTAAGCATTAAATTTCCCCCTGCCCTCTCCAACTGCCTATCACCCTCAACTCGACTCCCTTCATTCAAGATTAATGTAACTGTCCTTTGGGATTACAATAGAAAGGGAATGATTTGTCAGGGGTCTAATTCCTAATTGCTATCCAGGGTCTGCTGAGATCTGTGTATCGATATTGGATGTAAGTTGGAAAAATATAATTTGCAACCGTTATCTTTCCAAAGTGCTGTACATTTAGTTATTTTTTACAGTGTAAACACTGTCATCGCATAGGAAACACAGCAGCCCACTTTCACACAGGAAGCTCCCATACACAGCACTCAGGTAATGACCCTGACATTGGGTGAGGAATAAATATTACCCTAGGACAACTATCCCTGCTTTTCATCTAATAGTGGCCAGGGAATCTTTCTCGTCATGAGTGAGAGCAGATGGGAGCTGGACTTTCAGTCTGATCAGGAAGACAGCACTTCTGACAGTGTTCAGAACCGTGTCAGTGTTACCAAGCTTATAGATTTGATCTGATTTATTGACTGTCACATGTATTTTTGTTACAAAATACAGTGAAAAATGTTGTGTAGTGTCGCCAATCTCCACTGATGTCTCAAAATGCATAAACCAAAACATAGTATAGAAAGGCAGAAAAATAAATTATAACTTCACAGTCCTTTTTAGTAAGTGCTCAGCAGTGGGCCAGGAGAGGTCAGGGGGGAGCAGAGAGCTTCAATACAGCAAATATCACCAGGAGGTTATTGTGTGGGCACTGGCTCCCCAATGAGCATCATACCCTTACAGTTAGTTCTATTCAAATATTCATCCATTGCCTCTTGAAATGACTTTGTCTCCCCACACTTTCAGTCAGAGCTGAACCATTTGTGGGACAAAACTTCTTTTCCTCACGTCAAATTTGTAAAGTTTGCAAGTCACTTTAAATCTCTGACCTCTCATTCTTGATCCTTTTACGTGAGGGAACAGTTTCTCCCAATATACTCTATCCAGATCTCTCATGTGCTTGAAAACTTCCATCAGATCTTCACTTACCTTGTTTTGGATGAGCAAGGTGGCAAAGATGGCGGGTTAGGTAGTGTTTGGGCTCCTGGTTCATCCACTCCCTTTCAGTTTACTGGCTGCACCCTTTTTAAAATTGTCTCTTATTATTATTTCTAAATTTCACCTATCGTACCAAATTCATCTTTTCTTATTTCTGCAGCTGGGTTGCATCAGTTTCCATTGGACAGCCCTGGGTCCTTGGCAGTTTTGGAGGGTCCCTGTCCTCTACAGTTTCAACAGGCCCCAGTCCTCGGCAGTTTCGACAAAGCCTGGTCCTCAGCAGTTTCGGCAGGGCCCGATCCTTGGTGATTTTGTCAGGGCCTCGCTTTTTGGCAGTTCCAAGAGGTCCCCAGTCCATGGCTGTTGGACACGACCTACTCTTTGGCAGCAGCTGGTTTGTGAAACCAAGAGGTAGTGGAATGTATAAAAAATGACATTTATCTCAACTTGGTCTCATTTTATATATAATTTTTAAATGTTATATAATTAAATGCCGCTGTTTTTATGGTGACTGATACAAATTTACTTTTTGTTCACAAATACAAGTAACAATATATTTCTATCTATCTTTCTTCTCTTCAAAGAGAACATTCCCAACTTCTCCAATCTCTCCTCATGCCTGGAACCATTTTTGTACATCTCTTCTGAACTCTCATGTACGCTCATATCTTTCCTTTGCTGTGGATTCAGAATTGTTCACATTACTCCAACTGAGGTCGAACAAGTGTCTCAAAAGGGTTCACCATGACCTTGTTAAGATGGCGCTGTCTGCTTGTGAAAGAATTCTTAGGGCCCGGCTCCTTCAGTGACGATATCATGAATGTCTGCCTCGATTTCTGTGCTGAAATCTCCATCACCTACAGGACATGGCTGAGTTGTGATGGTGCATGTACTGGAACATTGTGTTGACGCTCAAAACGAACGTTAGCTGGAGGAACTTTGCCCAACGTGTGTCGCTGTGTACAGAAGAGAATGGCTGGGAGGGAGAGGGCAGGGGCTTAATTGGGCAAGAACAAAAAAAAAGGAAAGAGGAAAATAAAGAGAAGGAAAAAATGGTTGTTTTCCGTGTGTACCAAGGTGCATTACAATCTAATTTGCACGCTGTGCCTGTTTGTCTGACACAAGCACTTGCTGTGTGCAGTGACCTGCAGCAATGCAATAGATGAACGAAGCACCAGTCTCAGGCAGCAGCCACAGAGATAACCTCAGCAAACAATATGGCAATTAGACGGGGCTCTGTGTCTCTCAGCAGTAGTTTAAGACGATGGTGTCTGTTTGTAAAATAACTCTGTGGGGCACCGCTGTTTCAGTATTGAAGGGCCTGCATACCACAGAGCAATGTTACCAATGGGACTCAGGCTCTTTTCAATCCTGACAAACTGAACCGGAGAACGGTTATGTGTTTCGGAGCCGAATGAAGGTTTGCTGCCTTTAATCAACCTCTTTATGAATATGGATCAGAAGAGCGAAAGTCTTTTTTTAGATTAGATTCTCTACAGTGTGGAAACAGGCCCTTCGACCCAACAAGTCCACACCAACCCTCCGAAGAGAAACCAACCCAAACCAATTCCCCTACCTATATTTATCCCTGACTAACGCACCTAACACTGCGAGCAATTTAGCATGGCCAATTCACCTGACCTGCACATCTTTGGATTGTGGGAGGAAACTGGAGCACTCAGAGGAAACCCACGCAGATACAGAGAGAATGTGCAACTCCACACAGACAGGCGGGAATCAAACCCAGGACCCTGGTGCTGTGAGCCACTGTACTGAAGTGTAATATAATCCTTTGTTCACCCATTGGCGACTGTCTAGGGTCTAAATTCTGTACTCCCCCTACATGTCATCTCTCCCTCCTTTGTCTGGAAACTAAACAATAAAGCATTTTAGCTTGTCTCTTAGCATCTCCTTCCATTTTGGTGCTGATTTACCTCTGATAAAGCTCCTGTAAAAAGCCTTGGAACAACATTGTACGCATTACATTAATGCAGGCGGTTTTGCAATATCACCTGCAATTTATAGTTGGGGAGATAGGTATTTTGAGTCACCAGAGAGTTACTGCTGCCTCGTAATCACCCAATAGACAGGCAGGAGGCTGGAGGAACGCAGCAAGCCAGGCAGCATCAGGAGGTGGAGAAGTCAACTTTTCAGGTGTAACCCTTCTTCAGGACTGGGGGCGGGTCTTGAGGGAGCTGCAGATAAAGGACGGGGGGGGGGGTGGTTGTGGGAGGGTTTTGGGTGGGGAGAGGGACAGGGTGGTGAGGTGGGGTTAGGTGAACACAGGTAGAGGGTACGGCCTGGTTGGTCGATGGGAGGAATGAGTCTGGTGTTAGCTGGAAGGAAGGGTCGATCAGAGGGATGGAAGGGAGGGGGTGGGGCTGGGAAGGGAGTTGGGGAATGGGAAGGGAGGGAATTTGAAATTGGAGAACTCAATGTTGACTCCTCCAGGCTGTAGGCTGTGCAGGCAGAAGATGAGGTGCTGTTCCTCCAGTTTGCAATCTGATTCATCATGGCAATGGAGGAGGCCGAGGATGGTCATGTTGGAAAGGGAGTGGGAAGGGGAATTAAATTGGGCAGTGCCTGGGAGATCAGGTCAGCCCTAGCAGGTCCAGCTGAGATGCTAAGCGAAATGTGCCCTGTGTTTACATTTGATCTCCCCAGTCTAGAGCAGAACACATCGGGAGCACCGGATACAGTAAACTAGGTTGGAGGAGAGGCAGGTGAACCTCTGTCTCACTAGGACGGACTGTTTGGGGCCCTGGATGAATCTCCAATGTTTTCCAGGTTGAACGGTGTCAATCTCAGCTTCCTCATCTTGGGAACATTCAAGTTTCTTCATTTTAAAGATGCCACTCCGTGATCCATATTCACAGAACTAAAGGATGATTACTGCTTAGTAACAAGGCTATTCAGCCCTTCACATCTGTTCCAACTCCCTGCAAGAGGAACTCAGATAGTCTCATTCCCCTTTCCCTGTAGTCCGACAAGTCACATCTCTTCAGATAAGTTTTTAATCCTCTTTTGAGACTCCCAGTTACAATCTGCCTTGATCATGTTCTCAGGCAGCCCATCTCTACCCTGCACTGTGTACAAAGGGCACCCTTCCTGTCACCAGTGCATCTTTTGCCAATCACCTTACAGAATGGTGACAGTTCAGGAGGCCATTCGGCCCAGCATGTCTGCCCTGGCTCTCTGAATGAGCAATTCGCCTCAGTCCATTCTCTCACCTTCTCTCCGTGACCCTGCACGTTTGTCTTACTCCCTTGTTACAGCCTCAAAGGAACCTGAGATGCTCAGACAGTACAATCCGCACCTAAATCATTCACTCTGTGAAGAAGGTTTATCTGCATATTGCCAATTGACTGATTTGTGTCCTTTCATTCTGGATCCTCCCCATAGTGGAAACACTTTCTCCCTGTCGACGCTATCCAAACCCTTTCTGGTTTTTGATCACCTCAATCAAATTTCCTCTGAACCTTCTCCTTCCCAAGCGAACAACCCCAATAAAAACCAAAAGGACTATGGATACTGTAAATCAGAAACAAAAACAGAAACTGCTGCAAAAGCTCAGCAGGTCTGTCAGCAACTTTTGAACCCGAAACATTAACTCTGATTTCTCTCCACAAATGCTGCCAGATCTGTTGAGCATTTCCAACAATTTCTGTTTTTGATTTCCGGTTTCTCCAATCTCCCTAAGCAACTGAACTCCCTCATCCCTCCAGCCAGTCTTGTAAATCTCATCTGCTGTAAGGTCTTCACATCCTTCCTGAAATGCAGTTTATTGTATCAATGTTTCTTTCGAAAGCCCAGGATTCCGTACAATTTACCAATAGCTCTCTCAACCTTGTACTGTCACTTTCACTAGTTTATACTGCACAATCCCAGGTCCCTCTGCTCCAACATCCTATTAGAGTTGCATCTTTGATTTAATGCTACCCCTACACATTCTTCCTCCCCAAAATGAATCATATCACTTTTGTCTCATTCATTCATAGTCTGGGTCAGCACTTATTGCCCATCCTTAAATTTCCAGATAGTACTAAAGAGACAACCACATTGCCAACAGGATCTGAAGTCACACACACAACAGACAGGTAAGGATGGCAGATTTCCTTCACTAAAGAATATTAGTGAACCAGGTGGGTTTTTATGACAATTTGCAGGTGGTTACATTTGGCTAGCTTTCTCTTGCCACTGAATTTCATCTGCCAGGCGTTTTTGCCCCGTCTACCAACTTGCCTATGTCCTCCTGAAAGTTCTCATTGAAATAACTCCACAGAGGCCTGTATCTAGTCATAAAGTCACCCTTTATGTACACTTGGAGAGTCCTTGACACTGTCCAGCTCCCTCAGAGCCAGCTCTCGGCATGTCAGAATGTCTGACATGCCTCTTTTTATCTGTTAGCCAGAGCTCCCTGATTGGGGTTCAATCAGGGAACTCATATTCTATTATGTCCACCAGACTGACCTTGTTATAATCACTACACTTACTATGACTGCCACGTCCTAAAGGCAGATAGAGAAGCACGGTGGCTCGGTGGTTCGCACTGCTGCCTCACAGTACCTGGGACCAGGGTTTGATTCCACCCTTGGGTGATTGTCCGTGTTGAGTTTGCATATTCTTCCACTGGGTGCTCCAGTCCCACCTGCTCCAGAGGTGTGGAATAACATCTCTGAACGGGTTAATTAAAAATAAATGTTAAATTTTTTTTTAAATGCAGAGTCTACTAGAGGGCAAGCTGTGAGAAAAGCTCAGAGAAACTCAAGCTTCAAAGCATTAGAGGGAGTGTGGTTCAAGGAATATCTTTACTTGTGTTAAGGAATTAAATATCACTTGACTTGTAATCCAAAGGCCCAGATGGATGTTTTGGGGGGATATGGATTCAAATTCCATCACGAATCTGGTGGAATTTAAATTCAATGAATAAATAATTAAAATGTGGAAAATAAATTTAGTCTCAGTGATGGTGGCCATGAAACTATTACAAATGGTTCACTAATGTCCTTTAGGGAAGGAAATCTACCATCCTTACTTGGTCTGACCTACATATGACTGCAAAACCCACAGCCGTGTAGATAACTCTTAACTGCCTCTGAAATGGCTGAGTGAGACACTCAGTTCAAAGGATGGGCAATAAACAGAGAAGTGTGGTGCGGGGGAACACAATATCTGAGAGACCTGAGTAATCTCAATACCTTGCTAGACATAAACATATTGAATCATCTTCTTTCATATAGATAGCTTTATCTGTCAGCTCATTTGGTTTGTTGACAACAGCTTGCATCTTTACAGCATCATTAACATCATAAAACATACTAAGGTACTTTGCAACAGGTTAACCAGATTAAAATTGATGGGAAGCCTCATAAGGAGAGATTAGGGTAACTCACCTAGACTTTTGTCAAGGAGGTCTATTTATCAGGTTCTCTCCCACAGGCCTCTGGTTTGACACCTAGCCTGAAGGAGCTGGGTAGAGTCATAGAGGTGTATAGCACAGAAACAGCCTTTCGTCCAACTCCTTCATGCTGACCAGATATCCTAAATTAATTAGATTACTTACAGTGTAGAAACAGGCCCTTTGGCCCAACAAGTCCACACCGACCCACCGAAGCGCAACCCACCCATCCCCCTACATTTACCCCTTACCTAACACTACGGGCAATTTAGCATGGCCAATTCACCTGACCCGCACATCTTTGGACTGTGGGAGGAAACCGGAGCACCCGGAGGAAACCTATGCAGACACGGGGAAAACGTGCAAACTCCACACAGTCAGTCACCCAAGGCGGGGATTGACTTGTTCCACTTGCTAGCATTTAGCCCATATCCCTCTAAACCCTTCCTATTCATCTACCCATCCGGATGCCTTTTAAACGTTGTCATTGTACCAGCCTCCACCACTTTGCCTGGCAGCTCATTCCATACACACACCACCCTCTGCGTGAAAACATTGCCACTTAGATCTCTTTTAAATCTTGCCCCTCTATGCCCTCCAGGACTCCCCTGCCCTAGGGAAAAAATGGAAACAACTGCGGATGCTGTAAATCAGAAACAAAAACAGAAGTTGCTGGAAAGGCTCAGCAGGTCTGGCAGCAGCTGTGAAGAGAAATCAGAGTTAACGTTTCAGGTTGAGTGACCCTTCCTCAGACCCGAATCATTAACTCTGATTTCTCTTCATGGATGCTGCCAGACCTGCGGAGCCTTTCCTCTGTAAAGTCCTTGGTTAGCCGCTCTATCAATGCCCCTCCTAATTTTACAAACGTCCGTAGGATCACCCCTCAGCTTATGATTCTCCAGGGAAAATAGCCCCAGCCTATTCAGCTTCTCCCTATAGTTCAAACCCTTCAACCCCAGCAACATCCAGGTAAATCTTTTCTGAACCCTTCCAAGTTTCACAACAGGGGTATCCTGTGAACACACAGGATGTGGAACAGAAAGGGTTGTGAGGAAATTTCATGGCTTTTTAAGGTCTGTTCTTTTTACTTCTGAAGGAACAGGACTTGAGGTCGAATTACTGCACAGTTGGAAAGAAAAGCAAGGATTTAAAGTCATCTTCTCCCAGCTGCTCACTTGGTCAGAGCTCCACAATAACCTCCAAACTCACAATCCCAAAACTCTGGCCTGCGGACCGGCACTTTGAGAAGCCTGATTTAAGGAATAATCGCTAAATCTTATCTTTAGGATGGAAGAACCGATGTGCTGTTGTGGTTAGTCAAGAATAACAGTAATGTGGCCAGATTGAATTCTGTGCAAAATTAATAGGGAAATATTTTGGGGCAATATGTACAATTTGTTTTGCTGTACAGAATATAACCTAATTGAAATGGAGAGATTGCCTGTCAAATGATTGACCAGTGCCTAAAGTAGAAATTAACCAGATAAATATTGGGGAAGGAATTAAGCAAGAGAAAAATAAAGAGTCTTAATGAGAAAAGATATTCTTTTTCAAGTTGTTTTTAATCATCCATTTCATTTGCTGCAAATCAAATGAAGTAAAGGAAGAGAGCAGCTTCCTATGCCAGTTGTTCAGTACACAATGTTAATCCTACCCAAAGATCACCTCAAACTCCAGCATGATGCCTGACATTTCGCAGCTGTCTGCAATATGAGGAATGAAATGTAATGTGAGTGCACCAGCCAACTCACAGCAGCCATTAATACCTCAGCCACTGTGCTGAGGGGGTGTAGGATTTGCTCACTAATGCGCCTTTGTCTCAAATGAAACATTAGATATTTCAGCTGTGCCAAGGTTTCGGCTGGGTCGGACTCGACCTTTAATGAGATGTGGGCCACGCCAGGCCCTGCTTTATGAAGGAGATTGCATTCAGGAGCATTGAATGCAGGGGGCTGGTTCCACTTGACTTCAAAACTACGTGAATATGATAGCTAGCCACTAATAAATTCAATCAGGAATTCAAGAGAAGCATTCCCCAGAGAGTGGGGGAAGCATGTGGAACTCGCTACCACAATGAATGATCGAGACAAATAGCAAAGGTGTTCGGGAAGCTGGGTAAACACATAAGGGAAGGAAGGAACAGGAGGAAATGCTGATTGGGTAAGATGGCGAAGATTGTTAAGGAGCTTTGTGTGAAATGCTGGACTGAACACTTGTTTCTGCGCTGCATGTAACTCTCAGATTAATAGAATTAAAGCGCTGCTGAGTTCTTCCAACAAAGGAGGCCATTCTGCCCATTCTGTCTGCACTGCCTCTTCAATTGAACAATTCACCAAGTGCCACTCTCCACTTTCTTCCAGTAGCCCTGCACGTTCCTCCTTTTCAAATCTAATTCTCTTTCAACTTTCTCAATCGAATTTGCCTCCACCATAATTTTTCACCACAGGGTGCATTCCAGTCCTGAATCATTTGCCGCGTGAAAAGATTTTCCTCATGTAACTTTTGCTTATTTTATGAATTACTTTTAGTCCATGCCCTCCCATTCCTGATCCTTTCAGGAATGGGAACATTTTCTCCCTATTTCTGCTGTTTGAATTTTGTTATCCGATCTCCTCTCAGCATTCTCTTCGGATGAAATCCAACTTTGCCAATCTGTTCTCAGAACTGAAGTTTGGAGGTGCCAGTGTCGGACTGGACTGGATTAAACCTGTTGGACTATAAACTGGTGTTGTGTGATTTTTAACTTCATAACTGAAGTTTCTCATTCCTAGAACCATTCTTATAAACCTCTCCTGCTCTCTCTCCAATGTGTTCACATCCTTTCTATAATGTGGTACCCAGAACTTTAAACAATATTCCAGCTAAGGCTGAAATAGTGTATTTTATATTAACAGTTAGATTCAACATGTTCTTGTGCTCTGTGTCCCTAATAAAGCACAGGATACTGATTTATTAACTGCTATTTTAACCTGTCGTGCAATTGTTAATGGTTAATGCACAAATACACACAGTGCTACTACTGCAATAGAGTAAGCACCCTTCAGTTTAGACTGCTTCTCCATGATCTTCCCACAAAAATATAACACCTCACATCTCCAGATTAAATGTCATCTGCTGCCTATCCGCCATTCCAACTGCAGCACTTCTAAGCTATGGGTGTTTCCCCTTAACAAAAAGGTGGGGGGGGAATCCATGACCTTCTAAAACTAAAAACCTAATGTACAATGATTTAATGTGTCATAAATACCTCCCAATGTAAAAAGATTCATATTAGCCTCCACAAACTCTCTCTCTCAGGCTGCTTTTTCAAAGAATCACCATGGCTACAGAAATACCTTCAAGTTAATTATTCAACCCCTTCAGAGACATGGAAAATACCTATACCATTCCAAGTTCAAAGTTCAAAATACCAAATTAAATGACATACATAAATATAAATCACACACCTCAGATCATATCATTACTCTCTGCTTTCTCATTTTCAATAGTTTTATCTATTTTTAAGAATTCTCTTTCTCTCTCCCCAGAATATGTTACTTTTTGCCTGCTATCATAGTCTGTCCTAATCATATGTTCAGCTTTTAACTGCCGACCAGTGGGCAAGAGACATTTCTTACTTTTGGCTCAGGAATCCCATTATTGCAGCATTGCTTGCCACACCCAGCTTCAGCCCAGTATAGATGAATGCAGAATGAACGTAGAATGCAGTATTGACCCAGGATCACAAGTGTAACCTTCCTTTGACCTTTATCTCACTGAGCTGTGGATGTGAAACTGAACTACTAGATAGATTGCTCAGATCAATTTAGTTGATATCCTGAAGTGTAGAGGGTGCTTTAATCTGTATCTAACCCTGTGCTATCCCTCTCCGGGGAGTGTTTGATGGGCACAGTATAGAGAGAGCTTTGCATTGTACCTAATCAATGCTTTATCTACTCTGCAGGTGGTTGAGGGAGCAGTGCAGAGCAGACTTACTTTGATCTAATCAATATCGATGTTATGCATGAATGGAAAGTGTGTCACATTGTCATCAACTCTATTTGATTTAATGACAGAAAAAGTTAGGTTTCAAGGCAACTGTGGGGAGGAAAGTAGCACTGGAACACAAGTATAACACGGGGAAACTGCATGTCACTCCTCACCTTGAGGAACACACTTTGGAAACGCATCCAGTGAAATAAATTCTGCAACATGACTGTCTTTACTGTGCTTAATTTCCGTTCCGCCTGCAATCTTTATTTGCTGCAGTAATGCCAGAGGTAATTAAACCACATTGCCATGCCTCTGAGAGTTTTATTAGTTGCTGCAAACTAAACTGCCTCATATTGCTGTCAGTGTTTTACAGTGAAGGAGACTTATGATATGCTTCAGCTTGGCGGTTGTCAGATTTTATTACTGTTAAAATTGATGGGTGAAAATTGGTGGACATTGTGTTCCTCTAATGTATAATTGCCATTTACAGAAATTCAGTTGTAATTATAGACATATTGAATTTCAATGGTAATTATAACTGTTAAATACAAAGGCCATTGTGCTCATGCTTCACATGTCACACACTGGCAGGATATCAGAGTCAATTTTCCATATGTAAAACCTGTTCTGGAAAATATATTAGTGCTTCCAGCTTTAGAAAAGAACTTTTCCAGCTGCCTTGCTTTTTTCTCGTGGTGGGGTGCAGTTTCACAAGCCCAGTATCTCAGCCTCCAGTCTGCATTCTCCAGCTGTGTGGTTACACAGTGAATGCCGACAGGCTATTCAATAAGAGAGCATCATGGCTGAGCTCAAGCTGCTCTTCTACCAACATCTGCTTCATTCTCGGGATCTCCAGTTTGTTACCAGAACTGAGAATCTTTCTGCTGTTCCAGTTCAGGGGTTTCACTTGGTGAGGGGCAGCCTCATTTCTGAGTCAAGAAACTGGTAGGTTCAAGTCACATCCTGACTGAAGTGTATCTTGCAGAATGACACTTCTAATGCAGCATGGAGGGAGTGCTGTACTGCCATAGGCACTGACATTTGGATGGATGACAAAGATCCCACCCCACTATTTTGAAGAAGAGCAGGAGTTATAGAGTCATACAGCATGGAAACAGACCCTTCGGTCCAACCAGTCCATGCTGACCATAATCCCAAACTAACCTAGTCCCACCTGCCTGCTCCTGGCCCATATCCCTCCAAACTTTTCTTATTCTATGTACTTACTCAAATGTCTTTTAAACATTGTAACTGTACCCACATCCCCTTCCTTTTCTAGAAGTTTCCCTCAGTCGGTTCCCTCAACTAATTCAGATTTCTCCAGTTTCCTCATTTCCCCTCCCCCCACCTTGTCTCAGTCGGTTCCCTCAACTAATTCTGCCTGGGAACCCTCCAACCACAAGGTATGAATTCAGATTTCTCCAGTTTCCTCATTTCCCTTCCCCCCACCTTGTCTCAGTCGGTTCCCTCAACTCAGCACCGCCCTCCTAACCTGCAATCTCCTTACTGACCTCTCCGCCCCCACCCCACTCCGGCCTATCACCCTCACCTTGACCTCCTTCCACCTATCCCACCTCCATCGCCCCTCCCCCAAGTCCCTCCTCCCTACCTTTTATCCTGTTTGGCTACTCTCTCTCATTCCTGATGAAGGGCTTATGCTCGAAACGTCGAATTCTCTATTCCTGAGATGCTGCCTGGCCTGCTGTGCTTTGACCAGCAACACATTTTCAGCTGTGATCTCCAGCATCTGCAGACCTCATTTTTTACTAGAAGTTTCATTCCACACACGAATCACTCTTTGCTTAAAAAGAAATTCTGCCTGTGTCTTTCTTTAAATTATTCCCCTCTCACCCTAAAAATATGCCCCTGAGTCTTGAAATCCCCTATCCTTGGGAAAAGACACATCATTCACCTAGTCTATACCCCTCATGATTATATAAACCTCTATGTGGTCACCCCTCAACCTCCTATACTCCAGTGAAAAAAGTTCCTGCCTATCCAGCCTCTCCTTATAACTCAACCTCCATTCCCAGCAACATCCTAGATAACGTCTTTTGAACCATCGTCAGAATTAACAATATCCTTCCTATCAGCAGAATTGGAGGCTAGATGCTGGAGGCTAGAGTCAAGATTAGAGTGGTGCTGGAAAAGCACAGCAGATCAGGCAGCATCTGAGGAGCAGGGAAATCAACGTTTCGGGCAAAAGCCCTTCATCAGAAAATCGACATTTCGGGCAAAAACCCTTCATCTAATATCCTTCCTGTACCAGAACCACCAGAATTGGACACAGTACTCCAGAAAAGGCCTCACCGATATCCTGTGCAACCTCAACATAATGTTCCAACCCCTATAAACAAAGGTGAGTAATGCAGGCAAGCATGATAAATGCCACCTCAACAACGCTATCCATGTAGAATCATAGAAATTCATAGAATCCCTATAGTGTAGAAGCTGGCCATCTGGCCCAATGAGTCCACATCGACTCTCTGAACAGCATCCCATCCAGTCCCACCTCCTGACCCTAACCCACCTAGCCTACACATCCCGGGACACTATGGGCAATTTAGCACGGCCAATCACTTAACCTGCACATCTTTGAACTGTGGGCGGAAACCAGAGCACCAAAATGTAATCCACACAGACACGGGGAGAATGCGCAAACTCCACATGGACAGCTGCCCAAGGGTGGAATTGAACCCAGGTCCCTGGCGCTGTAAGGAAGCAGTTATAACCACTGAGCCACCGTGCCACCCATGAAGAATTATATTTCTGAGTCTCTAGGTCTCTCTGTTCTACAACATTACCCAGGCACGGTGGCTCAGTGGTTAGCACTGCTGCCTCACAGCACCAGGGTCCTGGTTCGATTCCAGCCTCAGGCAACTGTCTGTGTGGAGTGTGCACATTCTCCCCGTGTCTACGTGGGTTTCCTCCAGGTGCTCCGGTTTCCTCCCACAGTCCAAAGATGTGCAGGTTAGGTGAATTGGCCACGCTAAATTGCCCGTAGTGTTAGGTGCATTAGTCAGAGGGAAATGGGTCTGGGTGGGTTACTCTTCGGAGGGTCGGTGTGGATTGGTTGGCCGAAGGGCCTGTTTCCACACTGTAGCTAATCTAATCTAATCCTATTTTTTAATTGTATAAATCCTGTAGACTTCCCCTCAGTGTCCCAGGTAACACTGCTCCCTCAAGCAACATTAATAAAATCGATTCTTATTTGTGGGGGTTTGCTATGCACAACCTGGCAGCTGCAATTCCTTTCTCACAACACATCAATAAATTACTTCAATGGTGGAAAAGCACCTTGCAAGGAACCAAAGGTGTGAATGGTGCTAGATGAATCCAAGTTTCCTATCAAAAATTAAACTTTTTTCATAAGTCCAATGATCACTGATGAAAAGTACATTTGTGCATGGGCTAAAGCAGATGATAACGGTTTTACGGCAATGGCCATTACAGTAAATGTGGCTCCCACATTCGTAAAGCCAGGGAGTCAATAATTGCCAGCAAAATAGCTCAGACTCAATTGCTTGCTGTGATTTCAGAATGGGCTGATTGATGGCTGCACGAGGGTCCCCTTTTCAGGAGAGACTGGGTGAACTGGGGTGGCAGGAGCACAAAGAAACCGTGCCATTGTTCCTGAATCAGAAAGTGGCCAGAATGCCTGTGGAACTATCCGCATCTCACAACAAAGGGAACAGGCAATCATGCTGCCTCTGGCCCTGCGTCCTGCTGCTTAGCAACCCCACAGACAAGTTACGCTCAACTACAATTAAGATGGTTGGGGGAAAGCTGTGCAGATGTCACAAAAGCACTACTCATTTACTGCGCAGCTCAGATGGGCACAGCAGATGGCACAGATTTCTTGTATAAATAATGGAGAGCTCCCACAGGATGCACAGACCACTGTCAGATTTTAGGCACAATAGACTTTGTCTTGATTCAACAGATTGTCAAACAGGGATTCCAGATAAGCTGTAATGGTTTGCAGGAGGTAGCAAAGATGGTAGTAATTAAAGGGCAGCGCTTGTAGTGGTGTTCCTCTTCACCACTTGGAAAGCAAAAACCATCAGGGATTGGAGATAAATGGTGGGTGGTGTGTGTGTGTGTGTGTGTGTGTGTGTGTGTGTGGCGGGGGGGGGTGGCACTTGATGGTGTTTGGGACAACAGCTTCTGAATTTTATTGTACATGTTATATTTCTATCAGGTGCGGTCAGTGAGAAAGATGCCAATAGGATGATTGACTCTACCTGTCTTCTCTCATTTGGAGTCAGCAGTACTATTTCAAAAGAGCAATGTAGCTAACACAGAATGGAGTGAATGTGCATGCCCTTTTGCAACAGGGACAGCTGGTGCATTTTAAACATACAGAGAGAAAAAAAACCTTTACTCATGTCAATGACATTTTCTGGAAAGAAAGCGAGAGAAAAATATGGAGGAGGCTGAGAACTTTGCGGAAATTTCACAAGGCAATGAAAACGAGTAAGGGTAAAGAGCATTCTCTTCAATATCTGATGGGGCTTTAAGGACCATGGTCAGTCTATCTCATCCATCACCTTCACCATCCACTCCTTTCACCACCAATGCTCAATGGCAGCATTATGTTCCATCTATAAGATGCAATGCACAACTCAGTAAGTCTCCTTCCAAATATGCAACTTCTATCATCTAGAAGGACAGAGGCAGCAGATACCTGGGAACACCAACTCCAGCAAGTTCCCCTCCAAGCCACTCACCATCCTGATGGAAATATATCATCGGTCCTTCACTGTTGCCCGGCCAAAATCCTGGAATTCCCTCTTTAACAGTATTGTGGGGTCCCTACACTACATGGAAAGCAGCTCACCAGCACCTTCACATGGACAAGGGGGGATGGTCACTAGCCTAGCCACTGACATCACATCTCATGAATGATTAAACTCAAAGCTTCAGTGGGAGGGCTTAGGGGAACTGTGATATGGAATTCCATATTTATTGGAACCTCTGAGAATTTTAATTCTCTGGTCACGGACGGCGCTCTGAGATGCCTTCTTCTGTGAAGGGCAAGACTGCAAAGTAGCACACAGAATCAAACTGGCAAATGTGGACACAGCCGACCATAACCAGAAACTGCAGGTCATGTTTTCAGTCTGGAAAAGATGGATAGTTCCTTGAAGGGGTTAATGCCATCTGAAACAAGTGGAAAGTTTGCGAAACTTGAACCAGCAACTTCCTTAAACCTCAGTCAAGTTAAATTGGCTGCAACAGCTTCCTTCCAAGCAGCTTAACAGGAGGTCTCTTGTTACTCACTACGATAAGTCTGCTTCTGATAAATTTGTCATGGAATGGAAGGGAATGAGAGAGCAGCTGAAGCAGTCCAAATGAATAATCATAATTTTCGAGAATTGCGGCAAAATGAAACACCTTCAGCAATCACTTGCTGCTGGGGCCCACAAACGTTGGGTCCTTAATGCAAGTGGATTCATGAGAGTTACTGTCTTGAAGCAGTCAGGCGTTGGATGTGTCAGGAAAACTGTATCCTAGCTGTTGACAAATATTGTATTGTGATCTACTCCAGACATTCCTTGTAATGCTACTGTGAGCTACAAGTAAATAGTACAGGAGGTGCTCACTTTGCCTCTTGTTTCGATGCCAGTTTTTTGTTTGAAGTTAATTCAACTGCTCTGCTCTTTCTCCTTAGCCCAATGAAGATCTATCGGTCCACTGTTCCATGTCATTGTATGCAATACATGTGGGAATTAGTTAAGACATAGGCATTTTCACCTTTCTAAAACATTTGCAGATGTGGAGAAAAGAGAGGGCTGAGAACGACCTATTCAAGGTCTTTAACATTTAATGGGTCAGGCACAGAGAAGATGTTGCAGTTGTGGAGGGAACCATCACTGTACAATAATGAGCAATACATCTAATAAAATTCGGGAGAAACATGCATATAGGTTTGCTCGCTGAGCTGGAAGGTTCGTTTTCAGATGTTTCGTCACCATACTAGGTAACATCTTCAGACAGCATCCCGTGAAGTGTCGTTCAGAGGCTCACTGGTGATGTTACCTAGTATGGTGATGAAACATCTGAAAACAAACTTTCCAGCTCAGCGAGCAAACCTACATCCAGAACTCAACCTGAGCTACAAATCTTCTCAAAACTCGTTATCAGGAGAACATTTTTACCCAGACTTCATCGTTGGTTCATATCTCAAAACCAAGTAACCATTACTCATGTGTCCAGCGTACACAGTGAAAAACTGTTTATCAGTTTTCCACAGCCAAGCAACCACTCATTTGTCAACATTTCAACTTTATCTGACAACTTCACATCTTCAGTAAGTTTCGAGAAGTTCCTGGAAAGTGGTCAGGAGCAGGAATGCAGAATGTATTTCTCTATTTTCAGCTAGAAGTGCTGGAGCACATCGGTCTATTCAAGACGAATTAATTTAGTATGGATTGGGGATCAAATCTGCTCTATCTAGCTTTGTGCTACATTAAACCGAGCCAGTGAGATATTCGTAGAGAAGATGTGGCTTTGTGCATTTAATTACAAAGCATTTTGCCTGTTTCTGTGATACAACACTTAATCTTGTCCGTAAATTAACCCAGCTCTCCTTGATCATTTCTGCTTCTGAGATACTTAGAAGTCTCTTTCATTCCCAAGCAATCAAAACAGTTGGGGATTAAACAAGACAATCTTCTATAACTCAGCTTGCTGACATCTCCCCTACTTCCAGCTATCTCATTTATTTGTTACTATATTTAAAGTGCAATGTTCCAGCAGCATAAAAACTACTTTCTGAACATTACTTGCCTTTTTGTCTTGTTAGCACTCAGGCCAAATGTCAAATGTGGCCCATGAAATCCCCTCCTGTTCCAGCCAGGAAATACATTTACTGACCTGTATGATGTTCCCACTAGCATCAACGATTTCAGGAGTGTGTGAGGATTTAGATTGTTAAATTACTATCTTCATTTAACTCTCCTGCTTCTTGGAAAATACATGATGTTCAAAAGTTACTTTTTAAAAACATTTTAGCATTAGTCTCAAAACAGCTAATTAATAGCATTATTTCACTGCATTAATCTATTTAGGCTCCCAGTATGTCACCCGTGTTGTGGGATCTATTACACCCTGTTTCTGCATTTTTTAAACATGGCTATCTGAGTCTGAGACCACATAAGTGGACAGTTATCCTGAAAGTGCAGGTCTGCATCATGGGGAGGTCGTAAAAGAACCCACACCAAACAGGGGCTTCTCATCCTTCTGGCAGTTGGATTGAATGATCATACATGCATCTGGCAGTGCTGACTACACATAGAAATGTATTTCCAGGGCTTTGCACGTGACCTCTTCACCTGCCAGGGAAGCCCCCATTCCTTATGGCAGAGGTAATAAGTTTAACACGGTGAGTGTCTGGTTCCTTCACTGCAGAACCTTCCTTCAGCTCAGCATCTCTCAAGTCACTACCAGCTAAGGCTGACGTACTTAGAGAAATTCCACATGCCCCAACTGTTATGTGTGTTATGGCGGTAGCTCTGTCGGTAATGACTCAGTTGGTTGTTGTCTTAATTCTGATTCTAGTTGTAAAGAGACCTTGAGTAGCAGATCTCATTGGTGAGCATTGAGGGAGGTCACTATGAAGGGGTGCTAGGCAGAATCCCTCTAGAGGAAAGTAGATCTTTGCTAGATAGAGGACTCATGGAGAGAGAATGAGAGATAGACAGATAAATGAAGGTTTCCTCAACCAAGATGTGAACCACAGGCTTAATCCAATGTAAATACTCTGTCTTCCTAGCTTTAGCCTTAAGTTCCCTTAGTTTTTATAAAGACCTGATGCCAGTGGAATGGTGAAAACAGCACTGAGGCTGCACTGTCCTGTTGGAGGGGCTGTTTCTCAGGTGAGACATTAAACCCAGACAGTAACTGACAACACTGCAAAAACAAAACTTCATTGGCTGTCCAGCAATTCAGGATATTCTGTGAATGTGAAAAACGTTGTGCAGAAGCAAGGTTTTTGTTTCTAGAATTGAGAGTATTTCTGTACATTCTGCTGCAGCTTCTGTCTGGACAGGACCAATCCAAAAAGAATAAGACAGCCTCGAGTCTATGCAGTGCTACCTTCCAGTTTCTGGTGCCTGTTTGCACTCAGTGAGGCTTCTCACAAAGTAAATGAGTGCACTGCTCAAAGCAGCATGATCCTCATCTGCCTTGTCCTATCGGCTGGCCTTTAGAATAAGTGAGCAGATTCTTAAAAGTGAACCACAAATGAAGACCTTGGACTGAATGCAATAAATCAACCCTGGCAATCTCACTTATTTTAAATAATAACGATATCAAATGAAAAATAAAGAGGCAAACAAAGGAATGAAGGGAGGGTCACAAGAAGTCGAGTCTGGATTCTACAAGTCTCTCGTGGTTGAATGTTCTCCAGTAGCTCATTGTTTGTCTCAAAACTCTTGTGCTATTGTAAAAGCCATCAGGGTTTAACAAGTTTATGAAAATAACTCAGAAAGTTATTTAAGCCAAACTGGTAACCTGCTGTGCTTTGACCAGCAACACATTTGCAACCAGTTCATCAGGCAAATTAAGAGCCTGCTGAGTACACTATTCTGAGCACACTTGTTCTCTCCAGCTTCATGTTCGTCCTGTGTTAATGCAATTTTCAACTCAAATGTAAGCCTCAAAGAAAAAGAGTGGAAGTTTTCATAAAGACAAAGGAAGACTGCTTTAGCACTGGCATTTACAATGAAATCACATGAGGTTAATTCTGTGTCCAGTATAGCACTAAAGTGGTGAATTGTCGACTCTCCTGCAATGCGGTTATACTCTCATTGACCAACAGGAGGTGCAATTTACACAAGGTACATGGTTGTTCAATGTCTGACCTCAACATGTGCCAGACTGATCAGTCTCTGATTCCTGGCAAAGCCACAAGGCAACAGACTTGACATCTACACAAATTGGTTTCCCTTAAAACTCCCTTCCCATTCCATCTGATAAGCCACGATACATTTTTACTCGGGATTTGGGAGAGCTTTTGCTTGTGATTCCAGCCACTTTGACATGAATGCACAAGGCCCTGAAGGTACACAAAAAACAATGAGATCCCAAGGGTCCTTAAAAGTCACCCTCGTTGCGAGGTTGATAAGGATTCAGATGTTGCAGCCGACTGAAATGAACCCATTACCAACCCATTACAAAGCTGCAGGCCTCGAATCAGTAACTGATCCAATGCAGCTTTTCTTTTCAGAGCCATTATGGGACACGGTTAGACCATTGTAACCTCAGAGGATTAAAGTCACAAGAAGCTCAAAAGAGAAAGTTACAGAATAAACCTAAACGTGTATTCTCTTATTCAAAGCATTTTGACAAAGCTACATGAATCTGCTGACCTACCTTTGAGAGAAGCTCACATTAGAAAAGCAGCAGCTTTGGAACTCAGAATTATTTGATGAAATGCTAAAAGAAGCCTCTTCCTTGTCGACATCAGAAGTGCCAAACATATCTTTATTTGCACTCAATACTCACCAATGAGACCTGTAATCAGGTATTAATGCTCAGTACTTTAAAATCCGTTGACTGAAAGATACCCTTTCTGGCAAGAATCAATCTTCCCTCTCACTCAGCGCTGCAACTTACACTCCCCTCCCTTACTCAATTACTGATCCGATGATGGAATGCGTAGCTTCAGAGATGGAGATTTTGAGGCAGATCCTAACTTAAAGCAGAAACTGAAATGGGCAACTGAAAACGAATGAAGAGAGAAAGGAAAAACATACCTGATAGAAGTTTATAAGATTGTGAGTAAGGTGGAAGGATTGATTACAAGGGGACACAGGTCCATGGGTGGGTGGGGGGGGAGGGGATTAAAAGAGATTTGTGAAGCAAGTTTTTCACATAAAAAGATGGTGTCAGGAATGAGCTGGAATGGTGGAAGCAGAAACAATACAAGAAACACCTGGATGAATACATGAGTAGGAAGGGAATAGAGGGATACAGATCATGTAAGTAAAGATAGTTCTAGTATAGAGTGGCAAAATATGTCAGCGCAGGCTAAAATTTGGGACTGAGATGGAAACTAAAGCTTCTGCAGAGAGTGAAACTGTTGACATTACATAAGGAAATACAGAGACATCTTCGCTCATAGTAGCAGTGGATGAGGAGACAGTGAGGACTGCAGATGCTGGAGATCAGAGTCGAGAGTGTGTGGTGCTGGAAAAGCACAGCACGTCAGGCAGCATCTGAGGAGCAGGAAAATCAACGTTGCAGGCCGGAGCCCTTCATCAGTGGATGAGTTCAGTTGTGCATTACAGGCAGCTGAAAAAGACAAATGGCAAGTCTGGAAATGTAGCATAAGGTTTTGCAGTTGTTCCTGTTATTTGAAGTTAAAAATCACACAATATCAGGTTACAGTCCAACAGGTTTATTTGGAAGCACTAGCTTTCGAAGTGCTGCTCTTTCATCTGGTGGTTGTGGAGTATAAAATCATAAAACACAGAATTTATAGCAAAAGACTTACAGTGTCATTGAGCTGTAATCATATTTTAAATCAATTCACATTAAGTCTTTCATTTTTTAGAACGGGATATACTAGTTCTAGTTCTTTAACATGTAAGTCACAGAACTCGTTTTAAGTTAAATTCTCAAAATAGCTTTAGCTTTTCTAACAATAGGTGCCATTTCAGCTCAAACAATGCCTTGAAGGTGTGAGGTTAAAGTCTGTCTGTGACCCAATGTTGAGTCAGACTGGTGCTATTTCTAAAGTGGGACTTACAGAATCTTACATGGATTTATGCAGGTTTTTTCAGCAAAATAAAATGTAATTTTGCAAATATAAATTCACCCCATAAACTTATATGTGTACGCACGCAGGAGAGATAAAGTGTGTGTTTGCATGTGGGGCATGAGTACATGTGTGTGTGAGAGAGAGAGAGACTGTGTGTGAGAGAGAGAGAGAGGGAAAGAAAGAGCGAGAGAGAATGAGAGTGAGAGAGAGTTTGGTCAAGTACACCTTAAAGGCATTGTCTGAGCTGAGATGGCACCTATTTTTAGAAAAGCTAAACCTATTTTGAAAATGTAGCTTAAAAGGATTTACATATTAGAGAACTGGAATTAGCATATCCCATTCTAAAAAATGAAAGACTTAATCTGAATTTGTTTAATTTATTATTACAGTTCCATGACACTGTAACCCTTTTGCTATAAATTCTGTGTTTTATGATCTTATACTCCATATAAGAGCAGTGCTCCAAAAGCTAGTGCTTCCAAATAAACCTGTTGGACTGTTGCCTGGTGTTTTATGATCTTTAACTTTGTTTACCCAGTCCAACACTGGCTCCTCCAAATCATGACTGTTACTTGAAGACAGCATCAGTGCATCTATGCCATTCAGAGTGGGCTGCGAACATTCTATAGATATGTGCCATCTTTAATGAAGACCATGTCCATAGAAATCAGGTTGGTTATGTGCTGCTGGTGGCTGGGAATCAGATTAGCTCCAAGAAGGTCAGAAATCAAAATTCGTCATGAAGAAGAGTAGGTTTTGAAGGTCTTTGTGACGTTTGATGTTGTATGTCAACCTATTTACAAGATCTGTCTTAGATGCATCTGCCACTCAATGTGTAATTTATAGTTTATAATCAGTCCCAATTTGTCTGTTATTTCATGTTTAATTTCAGCGGATTCTGACTTTTAGAGGATGGATGATCGCCTAAAATAGTGTTTAATGTCTTTTTTTAAATGTTGTTAAAGTTCTTCCATTTTATACCATGGAATTTTGTTGCATCATTCTTTTCGCTATAGCTGGAGCTAAAAGATAATCAATTACTGGCCTCTGCTGAAAGTGTCACAATATTTGTAAGGTTGCAAAGACCTTTTGAAACTTGCTATCAACATACCAATCAAAGTCAAAAGTCTGCACACCAAGATCAGGCTGAAGTTTTTAAGAAATGGGATATACTTACAAACGGACTTTTCAAAAATCCACTAAACAAGTCATTTGCATGTGATAAACTTCACAGGTAGCCCACAGCAATAAGGATTAAAGCGTGCTTGAGATTCAGGGTGGAATTCTCATGTTAGAGGTAGAAATAGGGAGGTGGGTTCATTTATCATTTGCCAAAGTGCACCCACAGGGAAGTGGAAACTTCTTAGTACTTTGGTGTAGGTGAGTTGGGGTTGGGTCAGTATTAGGTCTGCCAGTCAATTATTGACTGGGAGTGTTGGACTGGAGGAGAGTTAGTGATGCGGGTCACTGGGAATGCATGCCACATTGCAGGAATGATTGCAGTTGGATAAATGGAACCTGCAGACTTTACAGATTTTGGAGGGCAGGTGGAGACCTGGAACCCAGGATAGGAGAGGAACATGACTGCTTGTAAATGCTCCACGAAGCCTCTTTCATCACTGTGACTTGTATGTCTTCTTCAACCAAAACAGTGAGTCCATTTGTGGGCGGCACGGTGGCACAGTGGTTAGCACTGCTGCCTCACAGCGCCAGAGACCCGGGTTCAATTCCCGCCTCAGACTGTGTGGAGTTTGCACGTTCTCCCTGTGTCAGCGTGGGTTTCCTCCGGGTGCTCCGGTTTCCTCCCACAGTCCAAAGATGAGCGGGTCAGGTGAATTGGCCAGGCTAAATTGCCCTTAGTGTTAGGTAAAGGGCAAATGTAGGGGTATGGGTGGGTTGAGCTTCGGTGGGACTTGTTGGGCCAAAGGGCCTGTTTCCACACAGTAAGTAATCTAATCTAATGTAATCATTTGCCACCTTTGAGCTGGTCAGCATTAGAAAGCTGCCCAACCTGTGAAAGTTTGTTAAAGGTTCACTGGGAGTTCCTTAATTGGCCTGACCTTTGCTGTGGGTGGGATTCACTAGCCCTCGCTTTCCCATGTCTCACAAAGGTCACAAGGACCAGGAATGGAGGTTGTACACTTCATGCTCAGACCTCCAACACAGTATTATTCAGTCACCTGTTCTGTTCTTATCTGAGTTTGTTCACGTAACCTTTCCCCCGTTATAGGCATCAGCTACAGCTCAGTTGGCAGAACTCTCATATCTGCTTTTGAATGGTTTGTGGGTTTTTAATATCCCTCCCCCAGGGGCTCCCATGTGGGCCTTTAAGGCCAGCACTGAAGAACTACAAGGCCGTTAATAGCTCCATATTTCAGGTGAGATGTTAAATTCAGGCCCCAGCTGTTCTCTGCATGTGGTGTAAAAGGTCCCAGGATTACTGTTTGAAGAACAGCAGAGGAGTTCCTCCCAACACCCTGGGACAATGTTTATCTTTCATCCAACACCTGAAATAGGTGAGTTGGTCATTTATCTCAAGTGCTTTGAGATGTCAATCTGAAGGTCCCTTACCCCTATCTCCACGGCTATTTTGGAAAATAGCTACAAGAGAGATGGGTCCGTCTGGCTTACTGCAACACAACATCTCTGCATTTTCCACAGAGCTATTGCAAATAGTATGAAGGTAAACTATAATTTAAACTATTTGCTCAGGAAATGTGGACATCTCTGGCAAGGCTAGCACTTATTGCCCACCTCAAACAGCCCAGAGGATAGTTAGGAATCAACCACATTGCTGTCGGTCAGCAGTCACATGTAGGCCAGACTGGATGAAGATGGCAGTGTCTTTCCCTTAAGGACATGAGTGAATCTGATTTTTCTTTCACCTACGTGCTGTAAGCCTTGGGTCTCCTGCAATCCTCGGTTGCAACCACCTCTCCCAGTGTGCTGAAATAAACACGGCACAGACAGCATGACACAGGTAGCCAATTAGGAAAGTGCCTGTGTGAAATCTTGTCAATCGGGACCTGTCGCTAGCGAGTGCGGGCCTAGTACCCACTATCACAGTGGCATCAGGGGTTCCAGTCACCAGATAAAATTCATCCCACTCTTTCAGAAGGGAAGGACAGTCCAGTGGGCTAATGCAAGAGAGATCAGTGAGTATGGGTCAGAGAGATGAGTGATTACAGATTTCCACGTATCGATATGACATTTCACAGGATACTGCAGTAACTTTTCTCATTCCTAACCACTTCTTGTTTTAAGGACATCATAATTTGAGCATTACAAAACTGCATTTGGCTGCTGTTTAGAGTGGTGATTGATCTCTGTGCAAATTGTTAGCAGTCTTTAACCTCGACCCTGAAACTAAAGTGCTGCTGAGAATGAAATGTGTTTGTTTTAGGTTCATTTCCTTGAGTGCAAGATGACCATTAACACAAACAAAGTCCCAATTAATCACAAGAAAAACCTCTTCACTAAAATGTAACATTAGAATTCTGTCCACACGCTGGCTTATGTGTTCCATTTTCCTTATACAATTGTTTCCAATAGCAACGTCACTACTGAAACCACAGCACCAACAGAAGAGCTGATGAGGTGAGTGTCATTGCCCTTGACATCAAGGCAGTGTTCAAATAAGTGTGGCACCAGGAAGCCTATCATAACTGGAGGCAATGGGAACCCAGAGGAAACCTTTACACTGGTTCATTCATAGCACAATGGAAGAATGGCCACGGTAGCTGGAGATCAACCTTCTCAATCTCAGGACATTACTTAGGGCTTCCAAAGTTGCTTCATCAATGAGTCCATCGTAAGGTCAGAAATGGTACATTTACAGATGACAGCACCATTCATGATTCCTCAGGTACTGAGTAGTCAATGGCCAAGTGCAACAAGATATGGTTTGCACTGACAAGTGCCAAGTAACTTTCTCACCTTACAAGTGCAGGGAATAACCATCTCCAACAAGAGAGAATCTAATGATCTCCTCTTGACGTTCAATGGTGTTACCATCACTGGATTCCCCCATTATCAACATGCTTGGAGTTATCATTGATCGGAACTCAAAAGGGCTAGCCATATAAATACTGTGCCTACAAACTACTTTGAGACCAAAACTCCTGCAGTGAATTACTCACCTCCTAACTCTTCAAAGCTGGTCTACCAACAAAAGGTGCAAGCCAGGAATGTGATGGAATACTCTCCACTTGCCTGGATGAGTTCCAACAACATTCAAGAAGCTTGATGCTATCCAGAGCAAAGCAGTCCACTTGATTGGCACCACATCCTTTCACATTTACTTCCCTTCACCACTGATGAGCAGTAGCAACACTGCCTGTCATTTATAGGATGCACTACAATAACTCACTGAGGTTGTATAGGCAGCACCTTCCAAACCCACACCCTCTACCACCAGAAGAGCAAGAGCAGCAGATACATGGGAGCACCACCATCTACAAGTTGCCCTCTAGATCACACACCATCTTGACTTGGACTGTATTTGTTGTTTCTTCAGTGTCACTGGGTAAAAGTCCTGGAATACTCTTCCTAAAGGCACTCTGGGTGTTCCTGTACCACATGTACTTCAATCGTTCAAGAAGCCGGCTCACCACTACCTTCGCAGAAGCAATTAGTGAAGTGAAATGATTACGAGCCTAGACAGCAACGCCCACGTCTCGATAAATTAATACTAAAAACCAGCCAACTCTGTTGCACAGACATTACTGGACATTCTGAAACCCCTCTCCATCTAGTTTGATTCTGTAGCTCTGAGGAAACTGGAGATGGAAGCCGAGTCAGTGTTTTGGTTATCTGGGTGAGCATAGCCACACACACACTTTCAGACCACTGTTTGAGTCCACTTCAGCCAGAGTTCAGTGTACAGATGAGCTGACAGTAAAGACAAGAAAGTGTGATCAGTTTGTTAGCTTATGCGTTATGAACAGGTCATTGAACATCTTACTGCACTGTCAGCAGTTCTGAAGGCGAGGGAGGAGGAACAATACTGGCACTACCTCCTCTTCAAACTTATAAACATAGCAATTAGGAGCAGTCATTCAATTCTTCGAGCCTGCACTGCCATTTAGTAAAACCATAGCTCATCTGTTTGTGTTTTAAATTTCACATTTCCACCTACCCCCAATAACCTTTAATTCCAAACGGACTAAGGCTTCTTTTGGAGGTTTTCATAAGCAAAACCAGCAGTATATCTCCTTGAGACAGAGTGTGGAAGTCTGACTCACTGAAATTGAGCTTTTCTCATGAATCTGCTCTCACATCTTTTTGTTTGTTTGTCTTACGGGGGATTTGCTGGGTCAAAATCCTGGATCTCCTGTTCTGACAACAGTGTGGCTATTACTACACCACACTACTGCAGCAGTTCACAAATGCAGCTCAACACCACAGTCTCGAGGGCAAATAGGGAGATGCCTGTCCAGTGATACCCATATCCCATGAAAAGTCTTTAAAAAAGTAAGCCCCAAAGTAGAAGTTTGCTGCTTCATCAACCTGCTTCAGTAATCTTTAGCTAATGCTGGCTGAACAAAAGTTCTCAATTCCAAGTATCCTCACTCCTGTCATTTATCTGAGAAATTGCCACTGCATTCCACGGGAGACTGGTTAGCAAGGTTAGATCACATGGAATACAGGGAGAACTAGCCATTTGGATAGAGACCTGGCTCGAAAGTACAAGGTGGTGTGGAGGGTTACTTTTCAGACTGGAGGCCTGTGACCAGTGGTGTGCTGGGTCCACTGCTTTTCACCATTTATATAAATGATTTGGATGTGAACATAGGAGGTACGGTTAGTAAGTTTGCAGATGATACCAACATTGGAGGTGTAGTGGACAGCGAAGAGGGTTACCTCAGAGTACAATGGGACCTTGATCAGATGGGCCAATGGCCTGAGAAGCGGCAGATGGAGTTTAATTTAGATAAATGTGAGGTGCTGCATTTTGGAAAGGCAAATCAGGCCAAGACTTATACACATAATGGTAAGATATTGAAGGGTCTGTTTCCATGCTATACAGCTTTATAACTCTTTGACTCCATGTGTAAAGTAGCCGACTCAGGAAATTCTGTCATCTCAGAGTACTGAGGGGTAGAACAGTTGACTCATAGTGCCAAACTGGCCCAACTCAGTGTGTTGAATTTTAGGGTCAATATCATCTATGGGTTAGGAGCTTTTACACATGACAGACTCCCTTTCTGAAAATCCTTAGGCAGAACAAATCAAGACCATTAGATAATCACAGATTTTAAACAGTGATAAAAATAATGCCTTAACATAGCACAACAGTGTAATGAGCCCCCAAGACACTCACATTTTCATCTTGGAACCAGCAAGGCCACAGAATTTTAATGCAAGCTGAGTGAATTTGATTTGAAACCACAGAGAACCAGACTGACATTATTAGTCAGTTGATGCGTATGTGGAAACACTCACTGGTGTGGTCTTGAGACACACAGTAAGGAGGATAGAAGTTCAGTCTGTGCTGGGTAAGGTAAGGCAATTGTGTAGGGTAGCACTGGAGGTGCATTACTGACCTGCACACCTTGAGATGAGAAAAAAAATCAACAGACTGGGGACTTACGGCCACAAGTATTTGTGATAAAGAAACGAAAGGGGGGAGAGAGAGAGAGAGAGAGAGAGAGAGAGACAACGGGAGACAGACCGAGCAAGAAGGGAAGAAAGAGCAAGTGAGAGAGAGCGAAAAGCTGAAGAAGGTGAGAAAGAAAGAAGGGTAAATGGAGAAGGAAAGAGAGAAAGACAATGAGAAAGGAAGTGTGAAAGAGAGTGAAAGAAATGGACAAAGAAAGAAAGACAGAATGAGTGAGGGAGAGAGAGGAGAAAGAAAGAGAAAGCAAGAGACAAAGGAAGGGAGAGAAAGTGAGAAAGAAAGAAAGAGAAAAAGACAAAGATAGACATAGAGAAAAAGCAGAGAAGAGATGGAAAGAGAGAAAAAAAGTGAGGTAGAGAGTGAGCCAGAGAGAAAGAGAGACAGGTAGAGAAAAAGACAAAACTAAAGGCAGAACCTGTTAGCACATATGGAAAAGTACACAGTACAAGTCAGGATAAGATGCAGGAAGAGTTGGAAAGAGAAATTTCAGAAGCAGAGACCAAGCTATCAGAAACAAAATTAACGGACCACACTGGCAACTGAATGAAAGCTTTAGGTAATTTTAGTGATGTTTCTTAAACATTCTGCCCAGATTGCCAAGTAATTAGCTTCAAGCTGCTGTTCAGATTGCTGAACCTTCTCAAGGCCCCCTGGCTCCACTGGAAATGGTCACCTGTCAGTGCAGGCAATGATAGCACAGCAGGACATTCAGACATCACAGAAAGCCATTAATGAGCTTTGCTCCTGCCATCAATCAGCTAAAGTCCTTACCAGAATTTCATAAAATGGAAACTGTTTGACATGTTTTCACCACCATTCAAGTCAGTTTGGTTTGCCAGGAATGCCTGATATACATGGAGGAATGACTGGGCAGGTGAAATCATATCCATTCTCTGTATTGAGGAGGGTGGTCAGCACATCCTAGCCCAGTTCTTTCAAACCAAGATGTTCCATTGCTTAGTGTCAACACAGCACCAATAACACGAAACACTTCAACAATTAGCTCGTCCATCTGTTTCACAACTAACTCACAAAGAGCTTCAGCAGCCAGTGCCAGGAATATCCTGCTGCAAGCTGTATCAGATCACTGTACACAAGAGTAAAGATACAATAAACGACCATACTACATATTTATCCTGCCTCAGCTCCCAAAGCAAATTACAAACACCACCAGTGCAACAGGACAAAATTTGTTCCTTTATCACTACAATAATCTCCTTTCTAAGAGAGAAGAAAATGCAGGATTGTTGATGGGGACTTCAAGGTAGGTGAGAATGTGGATTCACATTTCAAATGCCACATCTCAATTCATACTCTGTTAAATAATCCTGTTTTCTTCTTAAAACTGCAGTTATGCTTACAGTCCTATAACTTACAGATTCATTTCAGAAATCACAGTAGCTGGTATGCAACAAGGCAGCGAGCTGTGCAGGGAGAGCGTTACATTGGCTGGAAGAGGCAGCATTGCTTGGTTACTAGTTGGGAACTGACATGGGACCCAAGTAGAGGTTATTTATAGTGAGAAAGGAGACCACAATTCTGATGTGACAAATATATCACTGGTGCCCAATATTGTCATGGAAGATCACTGAGACACCGTGTTGCAGTTTGTGAACCAAACAGACTAGGAAGATTTGTATTCATTGTTCGTTGTTCTGTTGTGGAAGTCAGAAATGAAGTGAGCTTTGGAAATTTTGAAGTGAGTAACTCACCTGACTCCTCAAAGTCTCTTTGCATTCTCTAATGGGGAGGAGCCGGTATTGGACTGGGGTGGACAAAGTCAGAAGTCACACGACACCAGGTTATAGTCCAACAGGTTTATTTGAAATCTTAAGCTTTTGGAGTATTGCTCCTTCTTCCTGATGGATTGGTGTAGCCCAACGTCACACAAGGAGCTTGACATCATCCAGGAGAAAGCAGCCCACATGACTCACGTGCCATGTACCAATGAAACATTCATTCGCATCACTATCTAACAGCATCGAGCATCTACAAAAGCAGTTCAACAGCAGCTTCCAAACCTGCAATTACTACCACCTAGATGGACAACACAGGTGACATTTGATTCGATTTGATTTATACTGTCACATGTACATAGGTACAGTGATAAGTTTTGTTTTGCGTGTAGTACAGGCCAATCGTACCATGCAAAGTGCATTAGGGTGATAGGAGAAAGTGAGAATTGCAGATGCTGGGGATCAGAGTCAAACAGCGTGGCGCTGGAAAAGCACAGCAGGTCAAGCAGCATCCAAGGAGCAGGAGAATCGATGTTTTGGGCATAAGCACTTCATCAGGAATGCAGGGGGTGGGCAAGGTAGCTGGGAAGGCGATAAGTAGATGAAGGTGGGGGGCGATGGTGATAGGTCGGAGTGGAGGGTTGAGCGTATAGGTGGGAAGGATGATGGACAGGTAGGACAGTCCAAGAGGGCAGTGCCAAGTTGGAGGGTTGGATCTGGGATAAGGTGGAGGGCGGGGAGATGAGGAAACTGGTGAAACCCACATTGATGCTATATGGTTGGACAGCCCCAAGATGGAAGATGAGGCATTCTTCCTCCAGGTGTCGGTGGCTAGGATTTGGTGGTGGAGGTGGTGCAGGACTTGCACGTCTTTGGTGGAGCAGGAGGTGGAATTGAAGTGGTCGGCCACAGGGCAGTGGGGTCGTTTGGTGAGTGTGTTCCAGGCATGTTCTCTGAAATGTTCCATGGTGTTGGCGTCCTGTCTCCCCAGTGTAGATGAGACCATATTGAGAACAACGACACAGTAGATGAGGTGTTTGGATGTGCAGGAAAATCTCTGCCGGATGTGGAAGGATCCTTTGGGGCCTTGAATGGAGTTGGGGGGGAGGAGGTGTGGGCGCAGCTGATTGAACAGAATGAGGAATACAAAATTATGGCTGCAAAGAAGATGCACAGAAAGCAGGATCAGCACTAGATTTGAAATTTGAGAGGTCCATTCACAAATCTAATAACAGCAGGGAGAAACTGTTCTTGAACCTATTGGTATGCATGTTTAAGCTTTTGTACCTAATATCACAAACTGCAAGTTACCCGCCAAATAATATTAAACTTTGACTTGGGACTATATCCCTCTTCCTTCATTGTCATTGGGATAAAATCCTGGAACATCCTTTCACACAGCACAGTGAGTGTCCGTACACCACGAGGGCTGCAGCAGTTGAAGAAGGAAGCTCCCCTTCACCTTCTCAAGGGCAATTCAGGATGGATGAAAATAGTTGCTATTAATGTTCCCATCACCAGAATGGAGAAATTATTGGCTGGTGGGTATGTACAGGATGAGACCTAAGCTTGATGCAGTCTGTCACCACTCTAGTTAGACTAGCAAGTTCTGAATTACAATTGCTTGGGTACCAGATAGTAGCTAGTACTGATAAAACAACTTCTACACAAGTCAGTGCATTCACTGACCATGTACCTGAAAAATAAAAGCTCTGAAGTGAAAATTTCAAATCAGGTATTTCCCAACTCTTTTGACACTTTGAAATTGTTCTTTCTTATCACACAACATGACTCTTAGACTCATAACTCAAAGACATAAATAGCCCTACATACAGTAAGAATGACTACGCACAAACAAATAGATAACTGTTATTTAAAAACAAATGATGATTTCTCAATTGATGAATTTTCCAGTGACAGAGATTACTATCATTGGAGTCCTGTATCGCTGTTTGCCTCAGCCATATGTTGAAATGGAACGCCCTCGATGAGACATCTTTCATTTTAATTTTGATTGCAGTTCAAAATGAAGGATTTAACACTAAACAAAACTCATGGTAACACAGCTCCATATTTCTTGAAACAAAAGTGTGCAGTCAGGCATGGCTAATGTTGTACTTATTACAATGATTTATTTCCCTCTCTCGGCTAAAGTGACTCTGATGTCATTTGCATGCATAAATGATGGGGTATGCCGGCCCTGAACATAGCCCATTTGTTCATATTTCATAAATACTTCATTGTATATTGCTGTAACTAAATGCACCCTGTGACAACATGTGTGGCAAAAATTTGCAAGCAATTCCTTATTATCAATCTTAGTGTCCTTTTAATCAACGGAGTCACATGCTGCTTTTGTCCGTTAAGTAGCACAGACACTCACATTTGTATGATTACAGAAAGCTTCAGAAATAGGATGTGAAACCAGATGAATGCCTAGGCTGTAGGAAGTACAGAGATAGCAGCTCCTCTGGTCACTTACAGAAGAACAAAGAGTAGGAGTAGGCCATCTGGCCCATCAAGCCTGCTCCGCTGTGGCCGATCAGCTCCCTTTACCTGTCTGCTTACCATAACCCTTAATCCCTTTACTGTTCAATATCTATCTTTGCCTTAAAAACATTCGATGAAGTAGCCTCAACTGCTTCAATGGGAAGGGCATTCCACAGATTCCCAACCATTTTGGTGAAGATGTTCCTCCTCAACTCAGTCCTCAATCTGCTCCTCCTTATTTTGAGGCTATACCCTCCAGTTGTCGTTTCATCTGCCAGTGAGAACACCCTCCCTGCTTCTACCTTATTTACTCCCTTTGTAAGTTTATATGCTTCCACAAGATCCCCCCTCATTCTTCTAAATTCCAATAAATCCCAGTCTACTCAGTCTCTCCTCATAAGCCAACCCTCTCAACTGCACCGTCAGCCTAGTGAACCTCCTCTGCAGCCACCGCCCTGTTCCAGTAAATCCTTTCTCAAACAAGGAGACCACAACTGTACACAGTATTCCAGGTGTGGCCTCACCAATATCCTATACAACTGCAGTGTAACCTCCCTATTTTAAATTCCATCCTTCTGGCAATATAGGACACTTTGCAGCAGATTTCATCGCAACGTAGAGTATGTTTCACCATGTAACTATAACTCGTTGGTGACAGTAATAGATCTACCCAAGGAGGTATCCTCGATATTGCTGAAAGCAGTGGGTTGCCAAATTCTCACAATAAGTGCGAGCTGAGCCTGAGATACATGCTGGACATTTTATCAGTTTAACGGTTGTCAGCTAATCCAAAACCTGCAGCGTGAATCCTTTCATGCACAATCTCACGATTCCTCAGTTTGGCGAGCTCCACCAGCTCCTATGGCCCACATCATGTTGATGTCACGGCGCTACTCATCACCCTGGCCTATCCTCGACATCCACACCAATCAAATATCCCAATGTCCTTCAACATGCTATCCCCCGTCTTTTGGTTTTTTTTCAATCCAGGCCACCACCAGCAACTCATCACTTTTCATTCCTCTTCATCGTCCTCTGGAAAAAAACATACCTCATCAAAAGAGCTTTTGTCTCCATTCTCCCAACCCCCATTCCCCTCGCATTCACTCGCGCACTGCACCAGTGTGTATCTCAAAATGATCTCTTGCATTAGGAACATTGCAAAAATGGGCTAAATGAACTTTGCAGTAATTGCTGCACTCCTGCTACTGTCTGTGTCACTACTCATCAACCACAAGATGAATTCAGGTTATCAGTGTCAGCAATGACAAAAACAAAAGGAGAAATGAGCAAACAGCAGTGTCACTGACAAAGTATCAAATTGGAAAACACCGCAAGTACTGAAAGAAAATGATCTCAATTTAGGATTGCACAATCATTTATCTCGATTATGTTCACTCACTCTCAGATATCTGTTATCCTATGTATAAACATTCTGAATAACTCGATTATATTCCTGTCTGTAACTTGCTCTCAGGAATCTGTTATTCTATATATAAACCACCCTGAACTCTTCAGTTAGGTTCCAGTTTGTACTCAAACCTGGGTACCTGTTATCATACACATACGTCATGTGTATGAGATGCTAGCCTGCAAATTGCTCCTTGGTATCTGTTATCTTCTATATATATTTGCCTCCCTCTAATCTGTCACTCATACCTAGGTAACTGTTATCATACGCATAAACTATCCTGAACCCCTATATGAGATTCCAGTCTAGAAATTACTCCCAAGTGAAAATACTTACCTGATGACAATTTTGTAACCATAACTAAAACACACCTGGTTCACTACTGACTTTCAGGGAAGAAAATATGGTAACCTCACCTTTTCTGACCTGCATGTGACTCGAGACCAATAGCAATGTGCTTGACTCAACTGCCTTCTGGGCAATTCGGGATGGGCAATAAATGCTCCCTAGCCAGTGATGCCTTCATTGCGAGAATGAATGAATAATAAAAAAAAATTAGTTTGCAGTAACTCACTGATGGGTAACCATTACTGTTTCTAATCACTCACACCCGTTATTTAGATTACTACCAACCAAGCACTCCTGGAGATTCATTATTTCTCTGCACTCACAGGCAACTACTTCACTTAAAAAGCTGTTTCAACATTCATCATGCTTAAGTGTAGCTATTCACTCAAAGCTGTAAAAGCAATTAGCATTTTTGCTGTAATTTTATTAAACGTCTCATAAATATGTAAACTCTTGTTATCACATGGAGCATCAATAAATTCATTTTCATTGCAGCCATCTGATTACACTGGATTGTTTAACTCAAATACTTTCTTTCGCCTGAAAGCCTATTCCTTTCACAAAGCTTTTGAACTGCTCCCCAAGAACCGACAATGACAACATGAACTGCCAGCTCGGTGGATATTCATGCTGATCCTGCATCAGACTCTTCAGTCATGAGAGATCCCATGGAAGACAACAAAGTCACTTGGATTCGCTCCAGTAACAGGGTGTCTTGACCACTACCTGTCCCACTAACACTTCTTATGGTTTGGTCTTTTAATGTTAATGTGAAATGTCTTGAGAGTTTTTACAAAGTGAAATACAAGTTCACTTAAGTTGGGACGTTACGTTGAAGTTGTACAGATATTGGTGAGGCCTCTTCTAGTTTTCTGTGTCGAATCCTTGTTATAGGAAGATTATTATTAAACTGGAGAAGGTTCAGGAGAGATTTACCATTTACAATGCCAGGGATGGAGGGCTTGAGTTATAAGGAGAGACTGGATTGGCTGGGACATTTTTCATTAGAGCTTTATAAAATTATGAGGGGTATAGATAAGGTGAATGGTAAGTGTCTTTGCCCTAGGGTGGGGGATTTCAAGACAGGGGACACATTTTTAAGGTGAGAGGAGAAGGATTTTAAAAAGACATCAGGGCAATTTGTGTTACACAAAGAATGATTCGTGTATGGAATGAACTTCCAGAGGGAGTGGTGGATGTGGTACAGTTACCATGTTTAAAAGACATTGGGATAAGTACATGAATAAGAAATACTTGGAGGGATATGGGTCAGGAGCAGACTAGTTTGGCATGGACTGGTTGGACTGAAGACTCTGTTTCTGTGGTATATGACTCTATAACTGGTTTGGAGGTATGTTTGAGAAAAGGAATCTTTCTAAACTTAAAACTCCCTTTGGAAACCCAAAATGGATAAACATAATCATGTAGATCAGCAAGTCAGACATTTGAAAAATACACAGAAAGTGCGAGGGCAGTTCAGCAGGTCTGGTAGCATCGGTGGTGAGAGAAACATAGCTAACGTTTCCAGTGCGATATGACTCTTCTTCAAGAATCATAAGTTTGATCCCTTGATAAGCCTCACTTGACTAATCTCACCCAATGCTGTGCTCAGACTAGTCTCCCCATGGACCTAATAGCTTTGACTCATCCTGACCTGAACTGAATAACCCCCTTGACCAAATCCAATCAAACAAGCTGCAACTCCCCACACCGGAATCACCTTCCTGGAAACCTACCAGACACCTGACAACTCCTCTGTTGGAGTTGAGCATTGCCTCCATCTCCTGACATCTCTTCTCACCGCCACCAAACCTCTTTAACAGACCTCTCCAGTGCTCCTCCTTTAGACCCAGCCAAACTTTCCCTTTCCTACTCTAAAAACTCATCCACTGGCATCCTATTCCCACCTACCTGGTACCTTTATCTCCCAAATACCTGCCATCCTATCTCCTCAACCACCTAGTCCACTATTACCCCACTACCCATGTTGTATGGTAACCCTTCACCCACCTGCCCTCTTGCCCTACCAATACACTAGCCAACTTGACCTATCACTCAGCTGTCAGCATGCATTCAGCTGGTACTCTTAACCCATCTGCTCAAACACCTCACACTCACATGATCCCTCTCACCTCGCACCTTATCCCTCACTTAGCTGCCACTTTACCCTTCACCCACTGGCAGCTATCCATTTGGTAGCTGTACCTCACTCACCTGCCACCCTATCCTTACACACCTCATATTCTACACCTCACCCAAGTGCCACCCTACCCCTCATCAACCTGTCACCATATCACCTCATTATCTGGCATCCACCTGGCATTCTACATCTCCCACTGAGATCTTACTACCCACCCACTCACTGCCTTCCTCCCTCATTCATCTATCAGTCTAACCCCTTACCCACCTGGCCCACTACAACAAAATCACCTATTTGCCCAACCTCTGACCTACCTTGTATCCCAAAACCCACATCACCTTGCACACAACCCACATGGCACTGTAACCCCTCACCCACCTGGTATCCTTGCCTTCACCCACCTGCCTCCCTATCCTTCACTCATCTGCCTACTCTCCCAACACACCTGCCAACCCACTCCCTCAATCACCTGGCATCCTAAACCACATTTAGCAGGCACTCTAAACCCCCAAACACCTAGCATCCTACCTGGCTCACCTTTTGGCCACCCTATTCCCTCTATTATCCACCATTTTTACCACTACTCCCCATACAGTTAACACTCTCATCCCTACCATTCTCCCCCCCCCCCCGACACCAACTGTTTAGCGTACCAAACCCTCACCCACCAGTTAGCCCAGTTTTATTTTTATTTATCGTTTTCACGTGTACCTAGGTATGGTGAAGTTTTGTTTTGCGTGCAGTACAGGCAGATCATACCATTCAAAATCATCAGGGTGATAGAACAGAGCGAGAAATACAATTTAATGGCGGCAGAGAAGGTGCACAAAGAGTGAGATCAATATTTAAATATGAAATTTGAAAGGTCTGTTCAGAAGTCTAATAACAGCAGGAAAGAAGTTGTTCTTAAACTTGTTGGTACATGTGTTTTATATTTTCTGCATGATGGAAGAGGTTGGAGGGGATTATAACCAGGGTGGAAGAGAATCTTTGATGATGTTGGCTGCTTTTCTGAGATGGCGAGAAATGTAGATAGAATGGATGAAGATTGGTTTGCGTGATCGATTGGGCTGTGTTCACAACTCTTTGTTGTTTCTTATGGACCTGGGCAGAGTAGTTATCATAGTAGAAAATGTGTTGCTGGAAAAGCGCAGCAGGTCAGGTAGCATCCAAGGAACAGGAAATTCGACGTTTCGGGCATAAGCCCTTCATCATCATTCCTGATGAAGGGCTAATTCCCGAAACGTCGAATTTCCTGTTCCTTGGATGCTGCCTGACCTGCTGCGCTTTTCCAGCAACACATTTCAGCTCTGATCTCCAGCATCTGCAGACCTCACTTTCTCCTCCTAGTTATCATAGTAGTCATGGATGGTTGGTTTGCAATGCAGAGTGATGCTAACAGTATGGGTTCGATTCCTGCACAGGCTAAAGGTACCAAGAAGGACTTTCCCTTTCAGCTTTTTTTCTTGTCAGAGGGTGGTGACCCTCAGGTTAAACCATCACTAGTTGTCTCTCTCAAAAGAGAGAGTAGGCCTTTTCTCAGCAGCTGTCAAAGTGGCTTCAGAACCTTTCAATGAGGGAATACGAACTGGGAGCAGATGTAGACTGATCAGTCTTTAAAGCCTGCTCCACCATTCAATATGACCATGGTGGATCTGTTTGTATTTTCAAGCCCAAACTCCCATCTAAGATGGCTAGGGTCGTAAAGGGGGCTATGTTTCAACACTGAACCACTCTACTGTTGGCTGCGAGGATTGATGGCCAGGACAAGGTTGCTTCAGGGTTTCTAATCCTGATTGGAAGAGCCCTTTGATGAAGGGCGAGAGAAAACCATTAACCCACACCTGTCTCCTTGTCACACCGACCCACTTGCTGTGCATTTCAAACATTCCACTCTCGAAACCTGAAAATATTTCACCTGTTTTGTCTTGCCAGAAGGATTCATTGCATTCACAAAACCAACAAAACATTTAAACCACAACCATCAGGAATAGTAACCAAAATGCACAAAAGTACAGCCTTCAGGAAGAGGACATGTTCCATGCTCTCACACAGAGCTGAGTGTCTCCAATCTGGAGTTGACAATCTATTGCACCATTACTAATTATTAATGTCATTCTTGCTGTTAATGCTGGTCACATTACACTGTAGTCCTCTCTCGGTTTCCTAATGCAAGAGTGGAGTTCATTTAAACCTGTTTGACTATAATCTGCTGTCATGTGACCTCTGACCTTGTCCATCCCAGACCAACACCAGCACCTTCACATCATTAAATAGAGACATCCAGTAACCATGCATGATTTTGGAAAAGTAAATAAGGAGTTGCTGTTTCTAGCAGCACAAGTTGAGTTACCACGGGATGCAGATTTAAGATAATTGACCAAAGGAAAGCAGAAGGAATAAGATGTTTTGCAGTGGGTTGTTGTGATCTGGAATGTGCCGTCAGAGATGCTGTTAAACCTGATTCCGTAATAACTTTCAGAGGGAATCATACACAACTTTAAAGGGAGACATTAGAACAACTGAGGAAAAAAGGTAAATAAGTGGGACTAATCTAAAAGGTGCAGGGGCAAGATGGGCCAAATGGCCTCGCTCTGTGTTGGACCCTATGATCGCTAAGACAGGACTTTGAAAGAAAGTGACCTGCTGCTGAGAATGGTGCACAAACAGGGGAACTGTTTTTAATCATATGGCACAGTAATATCATTCATTCAGAGCCTCAGGAACTGGAACAGCCCATTCTCCACCATTTAACTGGATCGTGATTGGTATGGATACCAGTTCCATTTACCAACCTTTACCTCTATACCCCTCACGAAACTTTCCTCAAAAACATCGATCCCAGTCTTGAAAATTCCATCCAATGTTCACAGACTTTTGGAGTTCCAGATTTCTCTTCCACATTGTGTGAGGAGCTGGTAAGGGGGATAGGGTGTGTTTGTGGGCATCAGGCGCTCAGCTTGGGTCAGATAGGAAGCTGGGATTGAGGATGGCTATGGGCTGGCAGAGAGGTAGGGCACACTGCAGTTCTTAAAGCTGGTCCCAAATGATGCCTCGCTGGAAAGTCTGTAATAATCCGATTGGAGCAAGTGAGGTGCCTGTCTTTTGAACAAATGCTACAAGGAATGCAGGCCCACCATTCCATTCCATTATATTCACTCCAACAGCTTGGTGCAGCAGACAGGATGATTCATTACCTTTTATCTTAAGAGGAGGCATAGTTAAGCCTATAACTACGGTAAATCTAAGTTTGTTATTGCATCTGTTCAGTTATCCAGTTACTGTTCAATAAATCTGCCAGACTGTTCCTACTCTAAGCCAAGGACCGGTAAGTATTTATTTCATCACTATCTGAAGTCAAGGGACATCAGATGGGAGCCAGGCAATAAGACCAGCAAACCGAAACGTGGTTAGAAGAGCTTGCTGTTTGATCCCTGGATTTGTTAACAATTATTTGGCGACTGGACAGGTAAAGGCACACTCTGGAGCAGAGGGATTTTCTACATGCAGCAGTGAAGAGTGAGATAGTCATTACTTAGATTGCTTACAGTGTGGAAACAGGCCCTTCGGCCCAACAAGTCCACACCGACCCGCCGAAGCGCAACCCACTCATACATTTACCCCTTACCTAACACTACGGCAATTTGGCATGGCCAATTCACCTGACCCGCACATCTTTGGACTGTGGGAGGAAACCGGAGCACCCGGAGGAAACCCACGCAGACACGGGGAGAACGTGCAAACGCCACACAGTCAGTCGCCTGAGTCGGGAATTGAACCCAGGTCTCAGGCGCTGTGAGACAGCAGTGCTAACCACTGTGCCACCGTGCCGCCCAAAGGTTGGACCCAGATACAGAAATTAAGATCACAAAATGTTGGCATCACTTGTTGGTTTGTGGTATTTAAGCATATGTTAGAAGCTTCAACAAACTTGTCTCTTTAACTTACAGATCAACGCAACTAGTCCAATTACTTATAGTATCCTTAAAATATTCTCTCAAGACTTGTCTCTTGAGCTGCAGATTTCACAAGCTTTTATTTAACAACTTAAATCCATCAGTGCATGGCCTTGAAGCAAGTAAAAAGCAGTCCCACCCTGATTTGCTGAGTTTCTTCATTCCTAACTTTGACTCTTGGTAATTAAAATTTTCACTAAACAGAGATAGTTTATTTCCATTTTGATCTTGACGATTTAGAATTATTGAGATGTACAGCATGGAAACAGACCCTTCGGTCCAACTCATCCATGCCGACCAGATATCCTAAACTAATCTAGTCACATTTGCCAGCATTTGGCCCACATACCTCTAAACCCTTCTTATTCATATACCAATCCAGATGCCCTTTGTCTGCTGTAATTGTACCAGTTTCCACCAGTTCCTCTGACAGCTCATTCCACATACGCACCACCCTCTGTATGAAAACGTTGCCTCTCAGGTCCCTTTTAAATCTTTTCCCTCTCACCTTAAATCTATGCCCTCCAGTTTTGCACTTCCCCACCTCAGGGAAAAGACCTTGTCTATTTACCCTATCCATATCTGTCATGCTTTCATAAACCTCTATCAGATCATCCCTCAGCCTCTGACACTCTAGGGCAAATAGCCTCAGTTTATTCAGTCTCCCCCATGGCTCAAACCCTCCAACTCTAACTTCAAGAAGATCATCTCCCCCTTTCCAAAGAAAACAGGCCCAATGTTTCCTGACCATTCCAAACGGTTACAAGTCCTGTTCTGCCAGTATTTATTCTTTCACTTTTTCAAGTGATACAACATCTCTAAAAGCTACCCCTTATTCCCAATTCCTCTGCCTCCACTGCATCTGCTCCCAGAAGGACCAGTTCCTCCACAGAACACACCAGATGGCCTCCTCCTTTAAAGATTGCAATTTCTCCTCCCACATAGTTGATGATGCTCTCCAGCACATCTCATCCACATCCGCCCTCGATCCCCACCCCTCCAACCCTCCAGTCCTCACCTTTCACCCCACCAAGCTCCGTTTATATTGCATCATCCTCCGCTACTTCCTCCACCTACAAACGGACCTCACCATCAGAGATATATTTCCATCCTCACCCCTATCTGCTTTCCGTAAAGACCATTCCTTCCACGACTATCTTGTCAGGTCCACATCCCCCAATAACCCACCCTCCCCTCCCAGCACCGCAGAAATTGCAAAACCTCTCCCTTCACCCCCGTCCAAGGCCTCAAAGGAACCTTCCACATCTATCAAAGTTTCACCCGCACTTTCACACACGTTATTTACTGTATCCGTTGCTCCTAATGCAGTCTCGTCTACATTGGGGAAACAGGGCGCCCTCTCGCAGAGTGCTTCAGAGAACACCTCCTGGATATCTGCACCAATCAACCCCACCGCCCCATGGCCGAACACTTCAACTCCTCCTCCAATTCTGCTGAGGACATTCAGGTCCTGGGCCTCCCCCGTTGCCACTCCCTAACCACCTGATGCCTGGTGGAAGAATGATTCATTTTCTGTCTCAGGACCCTCCAACCCCACGTCATTAATGTGGATTTCACCAGTTTCCTCATTTCCCCTCCCTCCACCTTGTCCCAGTTCCAACCTTCGAACTCGGCACCATCCTCATGACCTGTCCCACCTGCCAATCTTCCTTCCCACCTTTTCTGCTCCACTCTTCCCTCTGACCTTTCACCTTCAGCCCCACCTTCATCCACCTATTACACTCTCAGCTATCTTGTCCCCAGCCCCACCCCATCCCCTTTATCTCTCCACCCCTGAGGTTCCACCCCTGAGGCTCCTGATGAAGGGCTTTTGCCGGAAATGTCGATTTTCCTGCTCCTTGGACGTTGCCTGACCATGAAGCAGAAAAAGGCCATTTAACTCATCAGCTGCTCTTTGAATGATTACAATAGCTCAGTGTCAATCTCTTACCTTTTTGGTCGAACATTGTTTCAATTCAAGGTATCGACTGAATCTGCCCCCACCATTCTAAAGCAATGTCTCCCAGACAACAACAAATTGCTGTGAGAAGTGTTTTTTTTCCTCATACCTCATTTTGTGAACCTTTTTAAATCTGCATCCCTTCATTCTTGATCCCTTTATGAGCAGGAACAGTTTTTCTCTGCCTATTCGATCCAGTCATCTCATGATCTTTAAACTTTTAAACTTTAATTAAATTTCCTCTTAGCCTCACCTCCCCAAAGAAAATAGTTCCAAGTACTTTGATCAATCCTCGTAACTGAAATTCCTCATATCTGGAATAATTCTTTTAGACTAGATTACTTACAGTGTGGAAACAGGCCCTTCGGCCCAACAAGTCCACACCGACCCGCCGAAGCGCAACCCACCCATACCCCTACATTTACCCCTTACCTAACACTACAGGACAATTTAGCATGGCCAATTCACCTGACCCGCACATCTTTGGACTGTGGGAGGAAACCGGAGCACCCGGAGGAAACCCACGCAGACACGGGGAGAACGTGCAAACTCCACACAGTCAGTCGCCTGAGTTGGGAATTGAACTCAGGTCTCAGGCGCTGTGAGGCAGCAGTGCTAACCACTGTGCCACCGTGCCACCCACTGTAAATTCCTGTAAATGTCTTTTGCACCCTCTCCAATGTGTTCACACCTTCCCTATTGTGTGCTGCCCGGCATTGTACACAATACTCCAGCAGAGGTCGAACTAACGGCATATCCTTTCTTTCATTCATTTCAGGAGATATAGGCTCCACTGGCTTGGCCAGTGTTTATTGTTCATTCCTAACTGTTCTTGGCAAGGAGATGGTCAGTTGCTTTCCTGAACCACTGAAGTCCATTTGGTGTAGGACATAAGGACAGGAATTCAAGGATTTTGTCCCAGCCCCTGTGAAGGAATGGTGATATAGTTCCCATGCATATGCTTTTTTCTCTTCTCGATGGTGGAGCTTGGAGGTTTGGAAGATGCTGACAAAAGGAGCCTTGGTGAATTTCTGCAGTGCACCTTGTGGATGGTATATTCTGCTGCTACTGATATCACAGGGAGTGAACTGAATTGGCTGAAAGCTGGCATCTATGATGCTGGGCACTCCTGGTGTAGCAAGGCTGTAGAGCTTAGATCTGATCCATTGATTGACACTGATGGTATGTGGCACATACGTAGCCCTGTGTTGCAGCTTCACCTGATTGATAACTCATTTTCAAGTAGGCCTGGTGCTGCTCCTGGAATGCTCTCTTGCACTGTTCATTGAACAGGGCTAATCTTCTGGTTTGAGGGTAATGGTGGGGAAAGTGAGATCTGCAGATGCTGGAGGTCAGAGTCGAGAGTGTGTTGCTGGAAAGACACAGCAGGTCAGGCAGCATCCTAGGAGCAGGAGAGTCCACATTTCGGGCCGGAGCCCTCCATCAGGAATGAGGATAGGAGCCTCGGGGATGGAGACATAAATGGGAGGGGGGTGGGACTGGGGAGAATGTACTAAGAGTGCAATAGGTGGATGGAGGTGGGGGTAAAGGTGATAGGTCGGAAAGGAGGGTGGAGCGGATAGGTGGGAAGGAAGAATGATAGGTGGGGAAGATCATGAGGACAGTGCTAAGCTAGATGGTTGGAATTGGGGTAAGGTGGGGGGGAGGGGAAATGAGGAAACTGGTGAAGTCCACGTTGATGCCCTGGGGTTGAAGGGTCCTGAGGCAGAAGATGAGGCGTTCTTCCTCCAGACGCCGGGTGGTGAGGGAGTGGTGATGGAGGAGGCTCAGGAACTGCATGTCCTCGGCAGAGTGGGAGGGGGAGTTGAAATGTTCAGCCTCGAGGCAGTGGGGTTGACTGGTGCAAGTGTCCTGGAGATGTTCTCTAAAGCTCTTCGCAAGAAGGTGTCCAGTCTCCCCAACGTAGAGGAGACCACATCGGGAGCAATGGATACAATAAATGACACCCCTCTCCCATTTACTTCTCCACCCCTGAGGCTTCCAGCCTCATTCCTGATGAAGGGCTCTGGCCCAAAACTTCGATTCTCCTGATCCTTGGATGCTGCCTGACCTGCTGTGCTTTTCCAGCACCCCATTCTTGAGGGTAATGGTAATTACGAGAAATGTTGGCCATGATGTTGCAGTTTGTGTTGGAGATTCTTGAGTTGCCACATCTATTTAAAACCTATTCCATTTAGCACGGTGATGGTGCCACCCAACATAATGGGTGGGGGGGTACTCTCAATATGAAGACAGGATGTCATCCTCACAAAGACTGTGTGGTGGTCACTTCTACCGAGACTGTCACGGACAGGTGCATCTGCAGCAGGCACATTGGTCAGGATCAGGGTAAGTCTTTTCTCTCCCTCGCTGGTTCCCTCATCACAAAGCAGCAATGCTCTTTTGGATTTAACCACCTTAATAGTGGCACTGTTGTGCTCCTCTTAATGATCAAGTTCCCCAATCACAGCACTTTGTGGCCTTGCCACCCTCAGTATTTCCTCCAAATGTTTTGCAGCATAGAGGAGAACTGTTCCATCAGTTGAGAGTAGGCAATAAATGGCAACCAGCAGAAAGTTTGACCTGGTGCCTTGAGACTTCATGAAGTCCAGAGTTAATATTGAGAACTCCTAGGACGCTCCCTCTTGACCATATACCACTGGGCCATCAGTAACATTGTCTGTAAGGTATGTTTCCACAAGTATGACTATGTCAGCGCGTTCTTTGACTAGTCTGTGAGACACCTTTCCCAATTTTGGCACTAGCTTCCAAATGTTTGCTTGGAAGATTTCACCGAGTCAACGGGGCTGCCACGATCTTTTCTTGTGCCGAGATTGGGTGGTCTGTCCAGTAGTTAGTAACCTCCTTATTTTTGCCTTTTATGCCACTATTAATAAAGCTGAGGGTAATGTACGCTTCATTATGTTGTGCACTTTTCACCTCTCCTGCCATCTTTGCTGACTTATGCACATATTTTCCCAGGTCTCTCTGCTCCTGCACATGTTTTAGAATCATAAAATCGTCACAGTGTGGAAGCAAGCCATTCAGCCCATCAAGTCCACACCAACCCTCCGAAGAACACCCCACTCAGACCACTCCACTGCCTTATCCCCAAAACCCTAAAATTCCCATGGCTAATAGAATCATAGAAAAATGTACAGAACAGAAACAGACACCTTGGTCCAACTTGTCCATGTCGACCAGATATCCAAACCTAATCTAGCTTCACTTGCCAGCACCCGGCCCTCCAAACCCTTCTTATTCAAACACACATCCAGATGACTTTTAAATGTTGCAATAATACCAACCTCCTCCATGTCCTCATGCAGCCATTCCACACACACATCACCTCCTGCATGAAAACGTTGCCCTTAGGTCTTGTTTATATCTTTCCCCTCTCACCCTAAACCTATGCCCTCTAGTTCCGGACTCCCCCGTCCCAGGGAAAAGATCTTGTCTGTTTTACCCTATCCATGCCCCTCATGATTATATAAACCTCTGAAAGGTCACCCCTCAGCCTCCAACGCTCCACGGAAAACAGCCCCAGCCTGTTCAGCCTCTCCCTAAAGCTCAAATCCTCCAACCCTGGCAACATCCTTGTAAATTTTTTCTGAACCCTTTCAAGTTTCACAACATCCTTCCGATAGGAAGGTGACCAGAAATGCACACAATATTCCAAAAGTGGCCTAACCAATGTCCTGTACAGCTGCAACATGACCTTCCAACTCCTGTACTCAATACTCTGACCAATAAAGGAAAGCATACCAAACACCTTCGTCACTATCCTATCTACCTGCGACTCTACTTTCAAAGACCTATGAACTTGCACTCCAGGGTCTCTTTGTTCAGCAACACTCCCCAGGACCTTACCATTAAGTATATAAGTCCTGCTCTGATTTGACTTTCCCAAAATGCAGCATTTCGCATTTACCTAAATTAAACTCCATCTGCCATTCCTCAGGCCATTGACCCATCTGGTCAAGATCCTGTTGTAATCTGAGGTAACCTTCTTCGCTGTCCACTGCATCTCCAACCTTGGCGTCAGTTGCAACCTTACTAAATATACCTCTAGTGTTCACATCCAAATCATTTATATAAATGACAAAAAGTAGTGGACCCAGCACCGATCCTTGCGACACTCTGGTCTCAGGCCTCCAGTCTGAAAACAACCCTTCACCAGCACCTTCTGTCTTCTACCTTTGAGCCAGTTCTGTATCCAAATGGCTAGTTCTCCCTGTAATCCATGAGATCTAACCTTGCTCACTAGTCTCCCATGGGGAACCTTGTCGAATGCCTTACTGAAGTCCATACAGATCATGTCTCCCACTCTACTCTCATCAATCCTCTTTGTTACTTCTTGAAAAGAAACTCAATCAAGTTTGTGAGACATGATTTCCAACGCACAAAGCCATGTTGACTATCCCTAATCAGTCCTTGCCTTTCCAAATACATGTACATCCTGTCCCTCAGGATTCCCTCCAACAACTTGCCCACCACCGAGGTCAGGCTCACTGGTCTATAGTTCCCTGGCTTGCCCTTACTACATTTCATAAATAGTGGACCATGTTAGCCAACCTCCAGACTTCTGGCACCTTACCCGTGACTATCGATAGTACAAATATCTCAGCAAGATGCCCAGCAATCACTTCCCTAGCTTCCCAGAGTTCTCGGGTACACTTGATCAGGTCCTGGGGATTTATCCATTTTATGCATTTCAAGACATCCAGCACTTCCTCCTCTGTAATATAGACATTATTCAAGATGTCATCATCTGTTGATGAACATTCTATATCTTCCATGTCCTTCTCCACTGTAAGCACTGATGCAAAATCCACCTAGTCTGCATATTCCTGGACACAATGGGCAATTTTACATAGCCCAACCACCAAACCTGCACGCCTTTGGACTGCGGGAGGAAAACGGAACACCCGGAGGAAACCCGCCTACACCGCCCAGTCCATCATGTAAGCCAACCTCCCATTCATAGAACCCATGTTCACTTCCTGTAACTGTGGAAGGACAGCCAACATCATCAAAGACCCCACACCTCAGTTATAGTCCCTTTCATCAGACAGAAGATACAGAAGCTTAAACACATGTACCAAAAGGTTCAAGAACAGCTTCTTCCCTGCTGTTATTAGACTGTTGAATGGACCTCTCTAGTTTCAAACCTAATGTTGACCTTGCCTTTGTGTGTCTCCTGTGCAGCTGTTTCTCTGTATGCCTCACTCTGTTTAAACACCCTATGATCTGTATGTCCATGCATGTTATAATCTGCCTGTACTGTCTGTAAAACAAAACTTTTCACTGCACTTAGGTACATGTGACAACAAAAAAACAAACTGCACACAGCCTGAGGATGGAACTAAACCTAGGACCCTGGTGCTGAGAGGCAGCAGTGCTAACCACTGAGCCACCATGCCGTCCCAAAGAGTAGTACTCTTTATTTTATACTGTCAATCCATTTTCCTTGTACCAAAATGTATTGCCATACTTCTGCACACTGAGCTATATCTGCCATCCATCCCCCAATCCAACAAGTCATCATTGTCCTTTTCAAGATTTACACTGTCTTCCTCAGTTGATAAGGCTACAAGGTTTTGTACTATCAGCAAACTCTACATATGGTCTGACCATGTGTATCTGAAGGATACCGTGTGCAGCACACAAGTGTGTAATAGAGGAAAAGAAACTCTGTACCCAAAAATGAATGACACAGATCCCCAATGTAGACCATTTTTCTGGGAAACGCTGTGACACAGAGGAAATGCACAATTTCCACTGAAGAGAAAAACATTATACACTCATCAAAAAAAAATTAAATCCTTCAGGGATAGAAAATGGCAGCTAAGTTAAAGGATTGGTAATACATATACTGAATATATAACAATTCCCTTTGGAAATCCAGTAATTTCCAAGCTTGGATTAGTGCACAGTATGTTATTTGTCATGTGAAAACCAGCAATTTTCTCTTTCATAAAGAAGCAAGTCATGTAACAATGAAGTTGAATCCAATGAAATTGTCTCTTACTTTTCTTTGGAAACCTGTAAGAAATAACAGGGCACCAAATGTGATTGCTCTCCATCTGTGAACCTTGGCCTCACACCAAACCAAAAAAAAACGACTGAGGGACTCATCTGTCGCTTGCCTCAAAGTGTTCCTGTTTTCGCAGTCGGGATGTCAATGTGGGCCTTGGTGCGTCGGCACTTGGAAGGGATTCCCACTCACAACTGCGAAGCATTAAAGCCTCCTGTTGGATGTAAATGGCAAGGGCATGATCACAGAGTCAGCCATGCCTACACCCAGGCATAGCCCGCAAAGAATAACCACTTGCAGGAGAGATGAATGAAGAAAATGTGGTAGAAGGAGGGAGAAATTAAATATGACAGAAATGGAGAAAACTACTAGGGGTGGCATAGTGGCTTATTGGCTAGCACTGCTGCCTCACAGAATTAGGGACCGGGATTTGATTCCAGCCTCAGGGAACTGTCTGGGTGGAGATTATACATTCTCCCTGTGTCTGTGTGGGTTTCCTCTGGGTGCTCAAGTTTTCTCCTGCACCTAAAGATGTGCAGGTTAGGTGAATTGGCTGTGCTAAATTGCCCATAGTGGTCAGGGATGCGCAGGTTAGGTGAATTTGGCCATGCTAAATTGCAGGAAAATCAATGTCTCGGACAAAAGCTCTTCATCAAGCTTTGCTGATGAAGGGCTTTTGCCCGAAACATCGATTTTCCTGCTCCTTGGATGCCTGACCTGCTGTGCTTTTCCAGCCCCACACTCTCGACTCTAATCTCCAGCATCTGCCATGCTCAATTGCACCATAGTGTTCAGGATAGTGCAGGTTAGGGTGGATTGGCCGTGCTAAATTGCCTCGTAGTGTCCAGGGATACAGGTTAGGTGCATGGATCAGGGTAAATGTAGGGGAGTGGGTTTGAGTGGGATACTCTTCGGAGGGTCAGTGTGGACTTGTTGGGCCGAAGAACCTGTTTCCACTCGGTAGGGATTCGACTTAATTAATGGTAAACAATTTCTTATAATGTTAAAGGTTGCCACATAGAGCATAGAAGACGACAGCACAGAAATGGACCCTTTGGCCCACAATGTTGTGTCAAAAATGACATCAAATTAAACTCATCTTTTCTGTCTGCCTGCCCTTGGTCCGTATCTCTCTATTCCATGCATATTCACCTAAAAGTCCCATAAATGCCCCTCCACCGCACTCTCTATGTAAAAAGAACTTGCCCATCACATCTTCTTTGAACTTTCCCCCTCTCACCTTAAATACATGCCCCCTAGTATTAGATAATCCAACTCTGGGGAAATGATTCTGACTGAAAATGTGTTGCTGGTTAAAGTACAGCAGGTCAGGCAGCATCCAAGGAACAGGAAATTCTACGTTTCGGGCCAGAAGGGCTCCGGCCCGAAACGTCGAATTTCCTGTTCCTTGGATGCTGCCTGACCTGCTGTGCTTTAACCAGCAACACATTTTCAGCTCTGATCTCCAGCATCTGCAGACCTCACTTTTTACTACTAAATGATTCTGACTGTCAACCCTGTCTGAGCATCTCATTATTGTATAGACCTCTCTCAAGTCTCCCCTCAGCTTCTGCCACTCGAGAGAAAACAACCAGAGTTTTTCTAGCCTCTCCTTATAGCTCATACCCTCTAATCCAGGCAACTTGCTGATAAATCTTTCCTGCACCCTCACCAAACCCTCCATACCCTTCCTGTAATGTGATGACATCCGACCATAGCACCACTGGGATAACAGCCGAGGTCAATTCCTGGAATGGAGGGATTACCTTACACTGAAAGACTGAAGCTTGTATACCCTTGAGTTTAGAAGACTGAGAGGGGATCTGATTGAGACATATAAGATTATGAAAGGACTGGACACTCTGGCAGCAGGAAACATGTTTCCGCTGATGGGTGAGTGCCGAACCAGAGGACACAGCTTAAAAATACGGGGTAGACCATTTAGGACAGAGATGAGGAGAAACTTCTTCACTCAGAGAGTGGTGGTTGTGTGGAATGCTCTGCCCCAGAGGACAGTGGAGGCCCAGTCTCTGGATTCATTTAAGAAAGAGTCGGATAGAGCTCTCAAAGATAGTGGAATCAAGGGTTATGGAGATAAGGCAGGGAGTGGATACTGATTAGGAATGATCAGCCATGATCATATTGAATGGCGGTGCAGGCTCGAAGGGCTGAATGGCCTACTCCTGCATCTTAAGTCTATAGTCTATTGTCTATTGATTCCTCAGCCCTGATGACCACTTGGGTGCTCATTGCAAAGCAGACTGGGTGATTATGGGCTCATGTTTGTGATTAACTCCACAGCTGAATAATAGCCTTAGAGATTTGCACATACCAAGAACTGCATTTCAATGAGGCACCGGGAAGGTGATCTATCTAGCACCGCCAGCACAATACAAAAGAGGACAAGAACTGAAAGGACAAAAGTAAAAGACAGACCAGGACAAAAACAGCTTAGCAAATAAGTAACAATTATCCTTCACCCAACTGTGAAAGATTTTAGAATTTTACAGCACAGGAACAGACTTTTGGAAGGAGCTATCCACTTAAACCCATTCTCTTGGTCCTGCTCCATCATCCTGTAATTATTATTTTCTCCCTTTCAAGTACTTATCCAAGTTCCTGTTTGATCTGCTTCCACTACCCTTTCAGATCACAGCAACTCACTCAGTCAAAATTTCTCTGATTCCAATCCTGACTTTCTTACATCTATCTCTCTGGTTTCTGACCTTCCAGTAGCCCCTTCCTTACTTACTCACCCAAAACCTTTCGTGATTTTGAATGCCTCGACTCAATCCCTTCCCCCCCTAACTTTCTCTGCTCTGAGAAGAACAATCCTCAGCTTCTCTGGTCTCTCCGCATGCAACGAAGTCTCACATTCCCGATACCTTCTGAGTAAATCTAAAATCCCTTAAATCTAATACTCTCGCTCGGGATAAAATGATTCATGTCTCCAGCCTGAACCAATTTGCACTGTAATCTGTATGGCCAAAACCTCTTTGAAAGTCTTTGTTTGAGAAGCGCTGCAGTGACCTGAGAAGAAAAGCAGAATAAAATACTGTGCGTCCATTAAGGTCCCCTGCTGAAACCACTGCAAATAGAAAGAATGTCAAATGGAGGCTGCTATAATAGTGTTTACTTATACTCTCTCAACTAAAGCCTGTCCGTTACACATTCAGAACTGCAACTGCACGTAAGGCACACATGAAGGATAGAGTACATCCTAATACACTCTATAAATCAAGGGGAACATAGAGGGTTTGGAATTGATCTGCTACTTAAGAGAATAAATTGTCACAGAGTCCATAAGTCGGCAGCTTCTCACTTGCCTCTCTTTAACCCTCCAATAACTGATCGTCCTTTAGAGCTTTTACAAGCAGCACTGAGTACTGGCAGAATTGTCAATGTTCAATCTGACTTCTTATAGGCCACGTAGGCATGCTCCCCATCCCATTTCTCCCCACATGTGTGGTTCCCTTCTAAAATATTTAAAACATGAGTGCTTCTCAGCCTAAAACAGCACAACATTAGAAAAGGCTCTCAGTTCACACATTATGACAGAATAATAATATGCAAAAGCTGGTCTCTCGTTGTATAACTGCAAACAGCAGGGCCAAACATGTCCGATTAAACGTGGAGATAAGCTGCACAAGCATAACCATCACAGAAGGAGAAAAACTAATGATTTTATAGAGCCATTTCATCAGCTCAGAACTTTTCAAAGCACACTACAGCTGCTGAAGCACTTTTTGAAGTGCAGCCAATTTACATAGAGCAAGCTCTCACAAACAACAATGTGATAATTATCAGAGAATCTGTTTTCGGGATGTTGGTTGAACTATAAATATTGGCTCATACACCAAAAATAAACAAAAGTCTAGAGAATGTGAAGTCTCTTCTAAAGATTCTGACAGGATCCTAGTCATCCACTGATGTTGATGAGGAAGAGGAGTAAAAAATGAGGTCTGCAGATGCTGGAGATCACAGCTGCAAATGTGTTGCTGGTCAAAGCACAGCAGGTTAGGCAGCATCTCAGGAATAGAGAATTGACAAAACATCCTGTGCCCAACCCCATGGGCAAGATAGTGTCATCTCAATAAAAGACCTCCTGCAAGTATTTCTCTGCTCCAACTCTCTCAATCTCACTCCATGCCATTCTCTCTCTCTCTCTCTCCCATGCATCAGCTCAAATACTGGGCAAGCAGATGGTGTCAATGAGAGTGGCGCACCAGATGATTCACGGATTGTGAGAGTGGAGTGAGGATATGGGTGATGAGGTGCCAACCTCCCTGTGATCCCCAGGCCCACAGAGGTGTTGCTGTGGATGTACCTGAACCACGTGGACTGCAGCCACTTATAAACAATGGCTCACAACCACCTTAAAATGGCAATGAAGCATGGGTAACAGGCGTTGATTTGAAGAATAAAAAGAATAGGAAGCCAGCCTGTGACGTTGTGCCTGAAATTAACAGTTACTGGGTCATTCACCCACAGGCATGTTTGCAGCAGAGATAAAAACCAGAAATTGCTGCAAAATACAGACAACACTGGAACAGTGATGCGGGACATCAATCGGTTAATTAGCGTTTTCTTATCTTTTATAATGCTGCTGCACATTTTTGTTTGCTCTTTTGTCAAATTCTTCCCCCTTGATTCTCAAATTGCCTTAAACTACGCCCCTAACTATGTCCTTCTCTCATACCAATGTTAAAACTTTGCTGGCGTTACATGGTGTGATTAAAAGTGAAACTGAATAGAATAAAACATGAGAAAAAGTTCTGTTGATAAAGAATTGCATTGACTGGTTAATGTTAATAAAAATCTTTTTTGAAACAAAAATTCAGCTTAAACAGGACAAAAAAAATTATGCTTTTAACTATTATTTATGACCCCATCAAAATATTTATTAGCGTCAATCCTCTCATATTTGTTTTAGCTGACAACATTTGTCAAACCCTGAATTAATGGAGAATGGCAAAGTCAGCCAGGACAGCAAGAGGAAGCCTTTCTCAAGTAGGCCTTGTGTGATTGATTAAATTGGGCAAGCAGACAGCTGAGAGCCTGAAAGCAAAACAGCGCAGTTTTCCTGGAAGGAATAATAGCATTAATACTAATTAACACTGCATAATTCGTCTCTGTCAGAGAACTGGCTGCCAGAGGAAGCCACTTCCTCCAAGGTTCCATGCGGTAATTAAAAGCAAGGGCCAGTAATGGGCCTCTTAGCTGAGAGCGATAATGGACAAAGAGACAGGGCCTTGGAATTGATGGAAGAAAGTTTGTCCTCCAATCTGTTTTACTTTTCCGCAGTTTCCTCAGATTTAAATTAGTGCAGCAGAAAGATGCACACACGCACTGTACTGGGCAGTAGCCAGAAGATAAGCAAAGTGACTGGAGGCTTCAGCACTCTGAGATTCTGGGTTGCTGTGCTTAAGTAGTCTACCTTCCCTAAAACTCAGTTTTAGAATCTCCTCTTTGGGGTTTGTGCAACTAATCTGAATAAACTCCTGCCACATATAGTCTTTGCCCAGGTGGCTTGGTCAATGGCACAGTTTGATAGGAGGGCATAAAATGCAGAGTTGCCGTGATAGCATTTTTGCTTCTGAATCAGGGTTCAGAGACAGAATCTACGCTCACACTTTTGAAGCCAGTCCTGAGGGAAGGCTGCACTGTCAGAGCTGTTGTTTAGACGAGATTTTGAACTGAGGCCTCATTTGCTTCCTCATGGAGAGTGGAGCAGGGAAGGCTCTCCCTAGTCTCCTGATCAATTGTCAAACAACATCATGAAAATAAACCATGCATCTTTAAACCCACTTCTTTTGACGCCGAAACTGAGGGTCCTGCTGCAGGAGCAGCACCAAAAGTGTTTAAAGACAAATGCCTTTACTCAGTAAAAACCCAGTAAAAAAATACTTTTAAACACCCGACTTCAATTGAGGAAGATGTGTTTTTTTTTGTGAGCACTGATTGAATAAGAGGTATAGTGAGAGGGAGGGTAAATGGATTCGAGGCAGAAGAATATTGTGTACCTGTTCTTATTTCTTATAATGGTTTATAATTGAGTAGAAGGTGATCCCATCACTCTCATGGGATCCATTGAGAAAGAGAGTATTCTACACTGGGAATGCATGCACCCAGTGGAAAGCATCATGATCAGGCACAAAACACAAGTTTCTCTGAACACTTTTTCCCAATGCTAAAGTTGATGACACACTTTACTTGTGGATGGAGACAGCATCCCAGGAACTGAAACTAGCAAGACTTAAGTGTCAACTGTAGCTCAGTTGGTTGCATTCTTGCCTAGGCGTCAGATTGTTGTGGTGTGGTATTTGTAGTTAGAAGGTTTCTGCCATCATTCCACTTTCCTTGACTGGGTCAAAGAGCCTATCTGGTTTGTACTGGTAGATGATTAACTACTAGTGAGTCTTAACACTTGCATCAACTAGTAACTAGAGAGGAGGACAGTCGTAAACTGCAGGAGGATATCAATGGACTGATCAGCTGGGCAGAGCACTGGCAAATGGAATTCAACCCAGAAAAGTCTGAGGTAATCCATGGGATATTACATGCAATTCTGGTCTCTTGCAAGGATGTTGTGAAACTTGAAAGGGTTCAGAAAAGATTTACAAGGATGTTGCCAGGGTTGGAGGGTTTGAGCTACAGGGAGAGGCTGAACAGGCTAGGACTGTTTTCCCTTGAACGTCGGAGGCTGAGGGGTGACCTTATAGAGATTTATAAAATCATGAGAGGCATGGATAGGGTAAATAGACAAGGTCTTTTCCCTGGGGTCAGGGAGTCCAAAACTCGAGGGCATAGCTTTAGGGTGAGAGGTGAAAGATGTAAAAGGGACCTAACGAGCAACTTTTCCATGCAGAGGGTGGTGTGTGTACGGAATGAGCTGCCAGAAGATGTGGTGGAAGCTGGTACAATTGCAACACTTAAAAGGCCTCTGAATAGGAAGGGTTTGAAGGGATATGGGCTAGGTGCTGGCAAATGGTACTAGATTGGGTTGGGATATCTGACCGGCATGGACGGGTTGGACAGAAAGGTCTGTTTCCATGCTGCACATCTCTATGACTATAATTGCACCACGAATGATAGACCCTGGAAAGTACTAAAGATCAGAGGGATCTTGGTGTGCACATCCATAAATCACCTAAGGTAACAGGGCAGGGAGATAAGGTGGTTAAGAAGGCAGAGTTAAGGTACAGAATACAAGACCAAGGAACTGTACAAAACATCTGTTAGGTCACAACTGGAGTACTGTGTGCAATTCTGATAACTACAGTATAGGAGGGATGTGATTGCACTGGAGAGGGTGCAGAGTAGATTTCCCAGGATGCTTCCTGCATTGAAGGGTCTGAGCTATAATCACAATTGGCAAAGGTGGGATTGTTTTCTTTGAAGCAGCAAAGGATGGGAGGGAACCTGATGGAGGTGTAAAAGATTATAAGAGACATAGATAGGGTGGATAAGGTCTTTTTTTAATTAGTAGAGGGCTCTTTAGCAACCATACTATTCCTGTTCAAACTCCTTATTCATACCCACTGCTCTTGGCTCAAGCGTGGCAACCATGATGCACAGGGACATCTATTACAATGGGTGGCCGCTCTTACCTATACGACTGGCCCTTTCTACAAGTCTAGCTGCCTGAGGAAGGAGCGGGGGCTCCAAAAGCTTGCGGTTTCAAATAAACCTGTTGGAGTCTAACCTGGTGTTGTGTGATTTTTGACTTCGTACAAATCTTACATCCCCCTTTTGGTAGGATATGGAGTCGAGTCTTCAGTTTTCTACCCTTCAGTAATTCAGCTGCAGAGGGGATCTGAAGTCCTTAAGACCATGTTGGGTGGGACAGGCTAATGTTGCATTTGATTAATGTTATTTAACTCAGCTTCTGAATTGGACCTGACTCCTGGTATCTGCAGCTTGGCCTATGCTTTGTGTTGGTTTGCCATGTGTGCTTTTTAAGTGTTTATACCTTGTAAAATGGATAGATTCTGTTGTTTTCCTGTGATAAGGTTGACCTTCTCCTCTCGGGATATCCTGTCATTCTCACTGGCTTCTGCTGACAGCACATTCGGAATAGCTTTCTCTTAAGTGAAATTTCCTTTGGATTGTAATAACTCTGACAATGACTCATTGGTAGTTCCAAGTTTGTCGCTTATGAATTCTGATTACAAAGTCCAGAGTCACAGTTTTCCACTAATCTGAAGGATCATCAATAAACTTATCTATAGATTCTACAGAAGCTGAACTCTCTTGTTCTTTCAAGATTTTGTTTGCTCTTTCATTAAGCCGAGGCCCTGTCTGTTCTCCAGGTGGAAGTAGGTGTACTCTTTTAAAGAGAAGCAGGGAAGTTATTCCCAGGACTTTGGCCAATATGGAACCTCAACAGCATCAATAAAACAGAGGAGGTGAGGTCACATAACTCCAGTGGCAGTTTTCAAGTGGTTAGTGCCATATTCTTTAGGCTATAACTACGAGCAAGGTAAGTCTTAGTATGTCTGCGTTGTGGGTGTCTACGCAAACACCCATGAGACTGTTGGCTCCTTACGCTTGTGTAAGGCTCCGTTACTCCTGATATATTGTAATAGTCTTTACTGACATCGGTTAAATTTAGGTGACTGAAAACAGCTCTCTAATGCAGTTTGTAAGACCTGTCCCTTTATATGTTCCTTCTAGTCTGATGTCTTCTCTCAAGCACTCTTACTGATGTTAAAGTCATGCCATGAGTTTTGATTAGATTAGATTATTTACAGTGTGGAAACAGGCCCTTCAGCCCAACAAGTCCACACCAACCCTTTGAAGAGTAGCCCACACAAACCCATTCCCCCTGACTAATGCACCTAACACTATGGGCAATTTAGCATGGCCAATTCACTTGATCTGCACATTTTTGGACTGTGGGAGGAAACCGGAGCACCCGGAGGAAACCCAAGCAGACATGGGGAGAATGTGCAAACTCCACACAGACAGTCACCTGAGGTGAGAATTGAACCTGGGTCTCTGGCGCTGTGAGGGAGCAGTGCTAACCACTGTGCCACCATGCCGCCCCACGTATTTCAAAAATAATGTATTTCAAACATTAAAGACTGAGAATCCAGTTGCTTCATGGCTACTCTGAGGTGCCATAAACTATGTCTGTGAAAACAGCTGACTCAATGCCAAATTTATGGGAAGGGGCCACAGTGGAATCAGCCTGGGCTTGAGTCCTCTACATGAGCTGACTACCCCATCCATATCCTCCACTGCTAAGAATTGGTGGAAATGGAACAGGAGTGCGAACTCTAGAATCAAGATCTGCCATTTTTGAAGGTCTCTCCGCTCAACCTAACTCCGGAAAAATCTGGCCTTAAAGTTATTACAGGACATGATGCATTCATAGAAGACAGGATCAGATATGGCTGCAACATCCCCAGAGTCAAATAACCTTTCAAGATTTGCAGATAAAGTAAAATTACATCAGCATCATTTGTATTTCTCATTTTCCCGTAGTCGGAATGTGAAGTTTGCTATCATAGTGAGTGTATGTGACATAGAGGAACAGAGATAGCCAAATGAGGGAGAAAGGAATGGAAGTGATGATTGGTTTAGATCAGAAAGATGGAGGGAGTTCGTGTGGAGCATAGCTATCAGCACAGGTCTCTTGGGCTGAAGGGTATGTTTCAGCACTGTTCAAAAAGCATGTAAATGTTAAAATCAAGGCAATGCTGGACTGGAAACCAATTTATGCAGGTATTTAAAGTAAGTGAATGGGTGAACTGATGTGAGAGGTTTGAAGTTAAACCATGAGGCTGTACAGATTGGCAGATTAAATTGAGAGAGGAGTTCAGTGAATATGATTGACAGCTCAGGGCAGGGGATTGGATATGAATGACAGCTCCGAACATGAAATCCATTTGTTTTAAGGCTCCAGCAAAAGTGGTTGCTCGTGTCAAATCCTGTATGTAGGCCTGGACCCACATCAATGACAAGGAATGAGGAGAGGCAGATTGAACGTAGCTGTCATCAACTTCTGTCATATTTCATTCCTGTGCTCTACCTCTCGATACAGATGTGACATCAGGAAGAGAGCTGCATGATGATATTTTGGGAATAAAGACCAGTGACTGAGAGATCAGGTATCAGGCTGGGAGAGCTCACAGCAAGGATTTTGTTTATCGTCAGAGCAGCTGCAACATCAGAAAGGCTTTCAAACCAATCCCTGCAGCAGTGATGTGCTGCGCCTCATGGCCAGCATTTACAAACATACAGCAGAAGTAGACCATTCAGCCCCTCAAGCCTGGTCTGCTATTCACTAAGTTAGTGGCTCATCTGTTTGTGTTTCAAACTCCTCATTCTCAGCTACCCTCAATATTCCTGATGAAGGGCTCTGGCCCGAAACGTCGAATTTCCTGTTCCTTGGATGCTGCCTGACCTGCTGTGTTTTAACCAGCAACACATTTTCAGCTACCCTCAATAACCCTTGATTCCCCTGCCTAACCAGAATCTGCTGACCTTTGCATGAATAATTTCATATAGTTTTAACGATTTTCAACAATCATGTGTCATTGGCCAAATTGGACTCAAACAGCTCCATGCACCAGGTAAGTAAATGGCAAAATACCGGAACAACTATGGATGTTGGAAATAAGAAACAAAACAAAAATGCTGGAAAAGCTCAGCAGATCAGGGATTTAAATGGCCTTAGCTTATCGTGGCTTGCAGCCAGGATTGGAGGCAGATCACTAAGCCAAGTTGTGGGCCAGTAATGAAAACAGAAATTGCTGGTGAAACTCAGCAGGTCTGGCAATATCTGTGGGGGGAAAGCAGAATTTATATTTTGACTCCGGTGACGCTTCAACAGAACTGTGGTCCAGTCAACCTGATGCCCAAACAGCTTGGGGGTTGTCCTTAACACATTCATCGCAGAACAATATCTCTCATAACCTCGCTGATTTAATGACTACAGTAACTTTTAGCTCGTCCCACTGCTCCTTCTCCTCTCCCCTTGTAAGGTTGTCGTCACGCTGTGCTCGGTATCTCTGTCCAATGCTTTCCATCTGTTGTCATGTCTTAATGTGATTTTTACTTCTTCCATCAGTGTGTGATATAATCCAGCTAACACTCTGAGCTTCTGAGTTAGCACAGTCTTATCAAGAATCCAAAAGTTAATTATGAGGAGAGATTACAGACGCTGGGCTTATATTTTCTGGAATGCAGAAGTCTGAGGCTCAGTTTGACTGAGTGGTGTAGAATTCGAAAAGAAATTGTGCTCTGACAGAAATGTTTCCTGCTGGTTGGGAAATTCAAATCAAGGGGCCAAATCCTGAAAATCAAAGCTAGGCCATTGAGAAGTGACTTCAGAGATATCTCCTCACACAAACAGGGGTCAGAATTTGGTACTTATGCCCACAGGAAACAACAGATGCTGGAGTTCAATTAATTTTAATTCTCATATTAACAGACCTTTGGGGGATGAAAGAAACTGGAGCCAAGGCAAGTGGATGGATGTAGCCAAGAGACAAACCTTATTGAGTGTTGGAACAGGAATGGCTGACTCCGACTCTTCCTATGGTTTTGTTCTGCAGATGTTGGTAGACCTCTTTAAGGAGAAAGTGAGGACTGCAGATGCTGGAGATCAGAGCTGAAAATGTGTTGCTGGAAAAGCGCAGCAGGTCAGGCAGCATCCAAGGAGCAGGAGAATCGACGTTTCAGGCATGAGCCCTTCTTCAGGAAGAGCTCATGCCTGAGACCGCTTTAAGACCAATTTTCATGTTTGACCCGAACAATAGGTTATGTCATTATGGGCAGTATCACTCGCATGTTTAATCTTTTCTTCACTTAATGCCTATATATCCAGGTATCTAGTTAACACAAGTGGGTACAATGGTTCATTTTATCTTCTCCTGAAGACTCAGGCTGCTCAGACCAAGCTATGCCACCTCAACCCCCTCAGACAAATGTTACCCAACTGAGCACAGGCATCAGGTTGAACTTTCGACTTTGTAGTAAATGTTGGCTCAGTCACACACCAGACAATGCCTTTACTTGCTCAGCCAGTGGGCACTTGAGAGTTGAAAGTTTCACCTAACCTGCAGAATCCACTAAGAACAAAGTAAGCAATAGGCCATTCAGCCTATTAGCCTGTCCCAACCAACAGGGTCTTCAGGACTTCAGATCCCCTCTGCAATTGGTCATTTCTGTCGCATGAGCAAGGCTGTATGTCACAGGGAGTTAACAAAAAGGAATTTATTTATTTTTTGCCATCTCATAAAATTTAGCAGCCCATTTAAATCTTTAACATTTATTTCTCCTTACTCAGTGCCAACAGCATAAAACCGCTTAAAATTAATAGGCGTTTCAGATTATTATGAGTCCTTCAAAATGCTAATCACCTCCAGCATCATCAGTCAGCAGATTAATGAATAGTTTAATAGGTACTCCCTCACTAACCTGCTGGACTGCAGTCGGGCGAAGGGTTTTTTTTGCAAGAGAGTGACAGTCATGATATACAGCGCACAGCTTTGTTAAAGCCGAGTCTGTTATGAGAATGGAAATGTTCTTTTTAAAAATGAGTTGAGCAGAAGGATAGAAGTTCAAGCTACACAGTAGGAGGTGTTTGACTATTGGGAGGTGTCCTGTGGATCAGACATCTGGCCTTAGTAAAAGGTCTTGAAGATCCAGATGCAGTATTCCAGGAGGAACAAGATAATTCTCAGGGTTTTCTGTCCTAGCATTCCAAGCCATCACTATCTGAAGAACGGTTCCATTACTCATCTAACTCAGTGTTGTCTGCAAGATGTGAAATATCAGCCTAAGAGTATGCAGTTCTGAGGGAGCATTGCAGTGTCTCAGGGACAGGACTGAGGGAGCTCCACACTGTCAAAGAGGCAACGCTGAAAGAGGATTGCAGTGTCAGAGAAACAGGACTGAGGGAGTGCTGCACTGGCAGAGCAACAGCAGGGAGGGAGCACCGGATTGTTGGAGGTGTCTGTCTTTCAGATGAGACACTAAACTGAGACCCCCATCTACCCTCTTGGTCAGATGGGGGTGCAGTTGGTGCAGTCACTACTGGAAGAAGTTAGGGAGTTGGGGGAGGGCTCCTTGCTAGCATCCTGGGACCAATAGTTATACATCACTGAAAACAAATGATCAAGTCAGTGATCAAGCTGGTGTTTGTGGGAGCTTGCTGTGTGCAAATTGGGTGCTGCATTTCCTACCATAAAAGTAGTTAATCAGCTCATAGACACTTGGAATTTTCTAAGGTCTCAAATGATGCTGGAGAAATGCAAATCCTTCTTGTATTTCTGTATTATTACTGACAGAACAACCACTACTCAAAAGGGCATTTTCTCTTAGCAAAAATTCCCCATGGGGTAACAGAGTTTGGCTGCTTGGTAAACCTGTATCCTTCACTCGTCTGTCTCTAATGACAGCTCGGTGAATTCGGCTGATACCAGAATACAGTTTACAAGGGAGGGCTGCATTGTCAGAGGCCATGCTTTTCAATTGAGAGGTCAACTGAAGCAACATTTGCTGGATGGAGAGATTGTTGAAGGAAACATTTCTCTGCATCCTGGCAAACATTCTTCCCTCAACCAGTACCTCCCAAACCAAAAGCTCATTCACAAGAGTTCCATTTTTGCCAGAATATAGTCTGCATTAATGTGCTGACATATTGAGTCACAACTGTATGGGTTGTTTTTAGGAAGAATCATTGTTTCTGTACCGATATTAGTTTAACTCCCTCACACTATCACACAGTAACCCTTCTACCCTCCCAGTGCCCTGTGTTACTGACTGCACCTCTGCTTATATTAATCCAGCTCCCTCACACTGTCACTCAGTAACCCCCATCCCCCCAGCGACCTGTGTTACTGACTATACCTGTACTGATGTTAATCTAGCTCCCTCACACTGTCACTTGGTAACCCCTCTCCCCTCCCCTATGTTACTGACTGTATCTCTGCTGATGTAAATCCAGCTCCCTCACACTGTCACTCAGTAACCCCTCTCCCCTCCCATGTTAATGACTGTATCTCTACTGATGTTTATTCAGCTCCCACACACTGTCACTCAGTAACCCCTCTTCTCCACCCCAGCACACTGTGTTACTGACTGTATCTGTGCTGATGTTAATCCAGCTCCCTCACACTGTCACTCAGCAACACCTCTCCTCCACCCCCCCAAAAACACCCTGTGTTACTGACTGTATCTCTGCTGATGCTAATCCAGCTCCCTCACACTGTCATTCAGTAACCTCTCTCCCCCAGCTCCCTGTGTTGCTGACTGTATCCCTACTGATGTTAATCCAGCTCCCTCACACTGTCATTCAGTAACCTCTCTCCCCTCAGCTCCCTGTGTTGCTGACTGTATCCCTACTGATGTTAATCCAGCTCCCTCACACTGTCATTCAGTAACGCACCCTCCCCTCAGCACCCTGTGTTATTGACTGTATCTCTGCTGATGTTAATCCAGCTCCCTCATGCTGTCACTCAGCAACTCCTCTCCCCCAGTGTCCTATTTTATGGACTGTATCCCTACTGATGTTAATCCAGCTCCCTCACACTGTCATTCAGTAACGCACCCTCCCCCCAGGGCCCTGTGTTACTGACTGTATCCCTACTGATGTCAATCCAGCTCCCTCACACTGTCACTCAGTAATCCCTCTCCCCCTCCAGTGCCCTGTGTTGCTGACTGCATCGCTACTGATGCTAATCCAGCTCCCTCACACTGTCACTCAGTAACCCCTCTCTCCCCCAGCGCCCTGTGTTACTGACTGTATCCCTACTGATGTTAATCCAGCTCCCTCACGCTGTCACTCAGTAACGCACCCTCCCCTCAGCACCCTGTGTTATTGACTGTATCTCTGCTGATGTTAATCCAGCTCCCTCATGCTGTCACTCAGCAACTCCTCTCCCCCAGTGTCCTATTTTATGGACTGTATCTCTGCTGATGTTAATCCAGTTTTCTCATGCTGTCACTCAGTAACCCCTCTCTCCCAGTGTCCTTACAGACTGTACCTCTGCTGATGTTAATCCAGCTCCCTCACACTGTCACTCAGTAACCCCTCCTCCTCCAGCGCCCTGTGTTACTGACTGCATCTCTACTGATGTCAATCGAGCTCCCTCACACTGTCACTCAGTGACTCACCCTCCCCTCAGCGCCCTGTGTTATTGACAGTCTCTCTACTGATGTTAATCCAGCTCCCTCACACTGTCACTCAGTAACCCCTTTCCTCCTCCAGCGCTCTATGTTACTGACTGTATCTCTACTGGTGTTAATCCAGCTCCCTCACACTGTCACTCAGTAACCCCTGTCCCCCTCAGCGCCCTGTGTTACTGACTGTATCTCTACTGGTGTTAATCCAGCTCCCTCACACTGTCACTCAGTAACCCCTGTCCCCCTCCAGCGCCCTGTGTTACTGACTGTATCCCTACTGATGTTAATCCAGCTCCCTCACACTGTCACTCAGTAACCCCTCTCCCCCCAGTGCCCAGTGTTACTGACTGTATCTCTGCTGATGTTAATCTGAGTACCAGGCACAGAATGAAGACAATCTTTGGTCTGTAGAACACTGCCATATCCTGATAAAACAAAGGGCTACATGAATAGGTGGGACAAGCCTTTGTTTATGACAGTATGATTTTTCTCAGCAGTAACACAAGTATGGGTTTGTGCTGTTACATGTGAAGCCAGTTAGATAGGTAGCTGTTTATTCTTGGATTTCTGAATGTGAAGCTTGCACTAAAATATCAAACTGGATTGATAAGAATTTTCCCAGCTCTGAAACAGAACACGGCCTTAGAATGAAGTTCAGAGCATGCTCGGGGAGAATTGAAAATGAACAATATATCCTGTGCACCAGTGGACTGATGAGGGCAAACCCGCTGAAACAATCTATAAGTGCAATTTTAATACAGTTATTTTCCAAAGCTGTGCCCAGTTTTGGATATGGTCAGTAATGTACAATTCTCTGTTGCAGTGGCCCAATATGTAGCATTCATAATCCAGAACAGAAGGTTACCCTCCGGAGCAATACAATTTTGGATACCATTATTAGTGTGGGAGTGCTACACTGTTAGACCTCAAGTACTCAGGTGGCAATGAACTGTCAGAGGGTCTCCAGAATGCTAGAGCGTTAGTACCCTGCAAGTGTGTCTAGGTGTGCCAGACTATCAGTGGGTCGGTACTGAGGGAGTGCTGCATTGTCGGACAGTCAGTGCTACGGGAATGACACACTGTTGGACAGTCAGTGCTGAAGGAGCAGGCACTGTCAGAAGCTCAGTACTGAGGGAGTGCCACACTATTGAAGGGTCAGGGCCGAAGGAGTGCTGCACTGTCGGACGGTCAGTGCTGTGGGAATGCTGCGTTGTTGGAGGGTTAGTGCTGAGGGAGCGCCACACTGTCAGTGGGTCAGTGTTAAGGGAGTGCCGCACTGTCAGAGGGTCAGTGCTGAAGGAATGCTGCACTGTTGGAGGGTTAGTGCTGAGGGAGCACTGTTAGGAGGTCAATGCTGAGCAAGTGCCAGACTGCTGAAGCATTAGTACCCTGCAAGTGGCACACAACAGAAAGTCAGTACTGATGGACCACCACAGGGTCAGTAATGAGGGAGTGCTCAGATGAGATGTTAACTGAAGCCATATCTCCCTCATGAGGTGGATGTAGAGCATCCCGTCGCACTGTTCCAAAGAAGAGAAAGGAAGTTCCCATCAGCCCTCAACCAACATTGTTAAAGCAGTTTACTAATTAGGTTATCATCATATTCCTGTTGTTGGACCTCACTGTGCACAAATTGGCTTTCCTACAGTCTAACAGTGACTACACTGGCCTCATTGGCTGTAACGTGCTTCCTGAGAGCTGAACAAGATTGTACAAGCCTCATTCCTCTGCCGTAGTGTGCACTGTGTGTGATGACACCACTCAGCGGCACACTGTTGTGACATTCAATACGCTTTTAGTTCAGAGAGAAAATAGGTGTTTCCAACACTTTACAAATAAACTGTGCCGGAGTAGGTATGGGAGGTGAATCGTGGTCCGTTTTCTCTTGAAAGATGAAAATAAAGCAGATAAATGTCACACATCAAATTAAAAATAAAGATAAGGACAGGGAAAAGCTTCTATCATCAGAGTTTTACCGAATTGTCTCATCTTTGTTGTCATCACTCCAAGGGAGTTGAAAGCAATCAGTTCAACAGAGCCAATGCTGACAATGGACTGTTTTGAAAGGTGCAGTGGAGGCTCATTATTGGAACAGTTAGACTGTGGGTAGACGGTAAAGCATCTGCTCAGAACACTGGAGCAGGATAGGCAGTCTCAGTGTAGCCTATTTTTTAAACTTCACTGAGATTTAGGGTCAAGACCCACAGTGCAGAACATTAGCAAAGTGGAAGAGAGTAGCTGAGAATACGGCAGTGTACTGAAAGAAAACAGAGAAAGACCTTGCATTTATATCAAGCCCTTCATGATCTCCATATTTGCACATTACAGCCAGAGAAGTACATGCATATGAATACACAAATTATGAGCAACAGCAGGCCATTCGACCCCTCCAGCCTGTTCCACCATTCAATAAGAGCATGGTTGATGTGACAGTGGCCACAGCTTCATATTCTGATCTACCCCACCACTGATAATCTTTGAAGTGCTTTTCGAAGTGATATGAACTTAGCAGACTCCTGCACACATGACAACAACAACTGACGGCACTTAGGGGATATGTAAGCTGTGTATATTGACATCACACACATGCACTTGTTAGCCCCAGGAAATTGGAGAGAAATCCCCTGCGCTTATTTGAGGAGGGATGCAGGATTTCATCCATCCCTGGTTTCAATATCTCATCAGAAAGACAAACAGTCCCTCACTCCTGGGAAAGGATATGTTCGAGTTGGTTATTACATTGACCTTGTATTGGAAGCTTGGAAAAAACAAACAAAATAAATAAAATGCTCCTCTGAGATTCAGACCTTCATTATCCCTGGATAACAAGGTTATCACTTGCTGGTTAGGTTGTCAGTCTCCATAGGCCCCATGTGTATCTTACTGATAATATACGCCAATTGTACAAGATAGAAAAATGAAGGCGTTGTTTCAAGTCAATGCACATATCATTGAGAAATGCTGCTGGAGACACAGGTGGGGCTGACCTCTCTCTCTCTCTCTTTGAGTTGCAATTTTCTCGATGAAGGGTCATTAAGTGTGTTGTAAACAGCTTTGCTACCTTGCTCTTACTCCAATTGATTTGAAGGGGGAAGCGGCTGAAGGGTGTGTTGTAAGTAGTTTGTATTAATCAAGCACAACTAAACAGCTGGCTGCTATTGACGCCATTGACAGCTTTATGTACAGTGTGCCATTTATAAAGTACATTATTTTTAATGGAAGCCGATCGATGGCTTGCTTTGCACTCTTGTCTTCATTGATGAATCATTTACATTTTAATAGAAAGTGGCCTTAATGCTATCTCCTACATATATCTGATTAGATAAGCCACAAAGTAGCCAAGCACTCTGCTCCACTAAATCAAAAAGACAGTGGCCGAAACACCATTCCTCCCTTTCCGACAGTTAAATGCAAGCACTGATGCAGGGAACGAGGTATTGGGCTAATCACTTCTTACCACAAAAACTGGTGCCTATCTAACCAACCCTGAATGCGACCCAGCACAAAATGAAGCTCAAAATTGGGGTTAAAGCTGGAAATGTGGCTCAGCCCCAATCTTCCTCAATATATTGCAATGGGCATCTAATTCTTCTCAAGGAAATAACCTTACATACAAAAGGACGCTTCCTCAGTGACTACTGTTGAAGGCTTTGATGAGCCTTGCAATTCTCAAATTACTCAGAATATCTCTGACCGGACATTTCTGGGTAGACTATTATACTCACTTAAATGTCCACAAACTGGTAAAGCACTCTCTATGCTTCCCCTCACAATGCTTTAACCTTCACTATGTGATCAACACTCTCTGCTGAAGCAATGTGACATTTTCCATTTGCTGCATCAGCCACTCTCTTTGACCTTTCTGAACAAGACAGTTTAATGCTATTCTGTCCCAACTATGGATAACATGCTCTGTACCTACAGCAACGTGGTTAACACTTATCACTTCACAGAAGTATACCTATGAAGAGGAGAGCAAGAGGAAAAGGGTGAGATAGAAAAGAGAAGAGGAGAGGGACGTAGAGGAGAGGAGCACATAGAGTCATAGAGATGTACAGCACGGAAACAGACTCTTCGGTCCAACCCATCCATGCTGACCAGACATTACAACCTAATCTAGTCCCATTTGTCAGCACATGGCCCTTATCCCTCTAAACTATTCAGATACCCATCCAGATGCCCTTTAAATGTTGTCATTGTACCAGCCTCCACCACTTCCTCTGGCAGCTCATTCCATACCCGTGCCACTCACTGTGTGAAAAAGTTGCACCTTAGGTCTCTTTTAAATTTTCCCCTCTCACCCTAAACCTATGCCCTCTAGTTCTGGATTCCCCACCCCAGGGAAAATACCTTGTCTATTTACCTTATCCATGCCCCTCACGATTTTATAAATCTCTATAAGGTCACCCCTCAGCCTCTGACGCTCCAGAGAAAACAGTCCCAGCCTATTCAGCTTCTCCCTATAGCTCAAACCCTCCAAACCTAGCAACATCCTTGTAAATCTTTTCTGAACCCTTTCAAGTTTCACAACATCTTTCCGATAGGAAGGAGACCAGAATTGCATGCAATACTCCAACAGTGGCCTAACCAATGTCCTGTACAGCCACAACATGACCTCCCAACTCCTGTACTCAATGCTCTGACCAGTAAAGGAAAGCATACCAAATGCCTTCTTTGAAGGGAAAGAGAGATGGATTCAGAAGGAGGGGAAGAGAGATGAAGGCATGCCTCAGGCAAGGATGGGATAGAAAAAGCAGAGGGAGTGAAGAGTGAAAAGACAGTAGGAGAGAGTAGGAGACGGAGAGGGATCAGGAGAGTTGACAGAGGGAGAAATGGAGAGAACTAAGAGAGCGAAAGAGGAGGGGAAGGGGTAGGGATAGACAGAGGCGAGAGATGAGAGATGAGAGAAAGTTGAAAAATGAGAGTGAAAGAGAGAGAGGGAGAATGAAAGAAAGATTTATGAATTGTTACCTTTGAGGCTAGATTCAAATCCAAGTCCCAGAAGTAAAGCATATGGACTGATTGATAGTATCCCTATATCTTGAAGCTAAGTCTTCTTTTAAGAAAGAACAGAGAACAATACTTGTCAGTAAATTATCAGCAAAAAATCACAACCTGCCGTGAGGAACAGCTCTAAAAGTGATATAGACAGATGGTTGGAGTTTTTATAAAAAGGCAACGCTCATAGCAATAAATAAGCACCGTTTACATTTGATAAAATATTCTGAGTAAAGGAATGTTTAAAATCGCAGCAAAGGGAGGAAGTGGGTTTTGTACTGGCTTGTCAGATCATTGTGAAATCTCCAGGCAACAGGAAACCCAACACTCATTTGGTTCAGTGGTCAGCTGGCTTATAATTTACAGAGCTTTTTTGAAAAATGAACAGGGAACATACAAATTCTGGCGATGAGAAAAGCTTTTCAGCACATCAAAGCTCATCAGTCTAATATTCCCACCATCTGAAGATCCTGTTGTGATAATCAGAAGAACATGAAGCAAAGAGCCCAAAGGCAAAGATGATGATTTAATAAGGTTTATTGTGTTTTCGAAAAGTATGACTGATGTCGTTAATTAGTCACCTTCCCCATGAAGCCAGTTTGCTCCTTTACATTAAATGTCTACAACCATGAGCTTGGCGTCTCATTTACATAAGGTGAGTCTTACATCTGTATTGCCCCACTCTCAAATGCCCCAAAGTCTTTAATACAGTTGTGCAACATTGCTGTTAGATGGTTAAACCCAACAGCCATTTTGTGCACAGCTAGGTTTCCTGTAAATTTGACTTTTCAATCTTTGGGTTTTCCTGTAGTCCATTCTGCGATTTATCCAGAACTTTATCCAGAACCCACACCTACAACAGTTACCTGTTATAAAATAGTGAAATCCCTGTCTGATATGCATAGCGATTTCAAGTTTTATCAATGTTCTGCTCCATGTTACATCTTACTTCACCTGCTTTATTCTGCAATTCCTTAGATATTAGATTTGCTTAGCCTGGTAGCAGTTTTAGCTTCAGGGACAGAAGGTTGAGAGTTTGAGCTCTGCATCAGATTTGAATACATATCTAGGTTAACAGTCTAATCAACAACTGAGAGACTGCTCTACCTCCAGAGATCTTAACACTGTCTTGGGATGAAATATAAATCTAGGTCTCATCTACCTCTCGGGGGGGGGGGATGTTAAATATCTGATCAAGTCAGAAGTCTCACGACACTAAGTTATAGTGACGAAGGAGCAGTGTTCCGAAAGCTTCTGATTTCAAATAAACCTGTCAGACTACAACCTGGTATTGTGTGATTTCTGACTTTGTCCACCTCAGTCCAACACCAGCACCACCACATCATAAATATCTGATGGAACTAGCTGTAAGAATGTAATGTCCAGGCCAATATTCCTCCCATATGCCAGGTCACCCAAACAGATTTGTTAGACCTAGTGACCTCCTCTTCTAAAGATTCTTATGCTTTAATAATTTATTCAAATAAACTTTATTTGGCTCCGTCATTGATAAGAATCAGACTCTCTGACTCTGTGACCTTGATTTTTTTTTTAACTCTGTGAATGGGAGGATTAAAATTGGGCTCCATAATTTAGGAATTAGGACCATTCATTGAAACAGAAAGAAGAATGCATCAGAATTATATATCGTCTTTCACAACTTAAAGAATTCTAAAATATTTTACAAAGAAATGCTACTGAAGTGTCATTGCTGCTGTATTGCAGGATGCCTAGCAGCTAATTTCCACACAGCCACTCCCGCAAATATCAATGCAGTAATGACAAGCTAATCTGCTCTTAATGGTGACTGAGGGATACATTTTTTACAGGGCATAGAATTATAACAATAATGACAGAGACCATTTGGCCCATCTTGTTCATGCTGACTTGCTGCAAAACAGCAACTGAGCTAGCTCACACAACCTTTCCCTGTCACCCTCTAAATAAATGCAAATAGAATCTGACTCCAGCACATTCTCAGGCAGTGCATTCCACATCAGATATGCAGCGGCCTAGTATTATTGCTAGACAATTAATACAGAGAGCCAGAAAATTGTTCTGATGACCTGGGCTTGAATCCCGCCATGGCAGATGGTGGAATTTACATTTAATGAAAACCTGGAACTCAGGGTCTATTGCTGACCGTGAAACCATTATCTATAGCTGGTATAATCCCCTGGGTCACAAGTGCCTTTTAGCGAAGGAAACTGCTGTCCTTACCCAGTGACCATTAGCTGCTCTCTGGGCAATCAGGGATGGGCAATAAATGCTGACCTAGCCAGTGATGCCCTTATCCTGTGAATGAACAGAAAAAAGATCAGAACCCCATTTTCATTATGATGTTTTTCCTTGTATTTGTTTGATTCTTTCAAGGCATTGAGCTCTTGTGTCTTCTTAAGAGGCTTTTGACCAATTTTAACCCTGACACTCACAGAGTTTCGCATCTCATCCGCAAGGCAGCAACTTGATGCCACAGAATGGTTGAAAAGTATTGCCTGGTTCCTGGAGTTAGCTGTCCAAGGCCACTGGCATTCCTTGACTAATTTATCCCTGATGCTGTTCGATGGTTTCAATTTGGAGGGTGTAATTGTGGAGATGAACACCATCCAATAGCTGTCATTGGAATAATGGGAGAAGGAGAAGGCAGATGGGGTTACCCAAAGTTCAGAGCTTTTTAAAAAAGAATTAGCAAAGTTAAGAAGAGATCTGATTCAAATATTCAAGATTAGAAATGATCTTACTTTTGGAAACTACAGCCATTGGTCATTCAGACATTAAGTAGAAAGCAAAAGAATCAAGGGGAAGGACATTCCCCCCAGTGGATTTAAGAATATGCCACAAAAATGAGTGATAAAAGCAAGATATGTGGTACTCTTTAGGTAATATTTTAAGCAATACTGAACAAAAGGACAGGGAAATAGGCTGGAGAGAACCAGTACAGACACAATGGATCAAATGATCTTAATGTATGCTCTATAAAGTCCTAAAATTCTGGGATTAAGCTAATTGAGGCTTAGCAAGGAGCAAGGTGGGAAGAGCTGGTCAATATTGTTTCAACTCAGAAGAGTCAATTTGCCAGAGGTGAGCTTTTGAAGGTGTTTGGTACTAGGAAAGTATCTAGAATCAGAAGAGATGGTTTGAAGGGAAGAGTCTGGGAATGAGACTGTTTTATAAGGTTTTGGAAAAGTGCAGGCGAATAGCATAAATGTGACACTCTTTTAAAGAACTAGCACAGAAAAGGTGGATTAAATGGCCTCTCTTTATTCTTCTATGATTCTACTATCTCCTTCCCTGCTTGCTTTGATCAGTTGAGTCAGCAAGGTCAGTGATTGCACTTGGATGTTCAATGATCTGAAGGACCCAATTCCATACTTGGCTGAGATCTTACCTAATGAATCAGTAACAGGGGCCCTTAAGGTCACATGTTTAAGAAATCCTGATAGTTTGTCTCACAGACTGCAAGGTGACAAGATTGCATTTCTGATTCCCCACAAACTAATAGTTCTTTGATCAATTCTGCAGAGAATGGATGAAATGTTTTTCTGGGGAAATCTTCCACTAATTTTTCCTTTATTTCAATAACAATTATAATTTCAAAGTACCTGATTGATTGTGAAATGCTTTGGGACATCCTGTGCACTTAAAAGATGGTGCAAAAATGCAAATTGTCCTCCCAGTCTTTCAATATTTCCAACAGATCTGATCTCAATTAAATTATTAAAGGTGGATGGGAGTTACTGAACTAATCAATCAAATTCTAGTTGACAAATGGAGAATGTTTATGCAATTGTTGAATTCTGACAAGACATAGGAGGCAGGGAAATTCTCTCACACAACAGTGTTTCTGAGGACTTTGAACCGTGCAGGCCTCGTGCTGCCTTTGTTCTCTATTTCGGCCAGCCTTACAATCTCAAAACCAGCAGTGCTTCAAGGATGAAACAAGCAAGTTCGCAGCTCCCACACTAGCGCTGCTACTTCCTCAGCCAGGAGAAGCAGCTGAAGGTGGGCAGATGAGACAAAATGAGTGGAAGAACGCATAAATCAAACCAAAAAGGATGCATCTTTGAGGCAGTTAGAAGGTAATTTTCTGCATCCCAGAGGACCATTATGCACATAAAGCCAAGTTACTGTGACTGTAAGATTCCTGAGAGAGTTATTTTGATGTGTACAAGCTATGCACAAAGGTTTTTACATTTTTAGAATTCTACTCTCTGAACTTAACAGATGCGGATCCTCTCATTCCTCCTTTAAATTTATCATTAGATTATGTCATTAAATGCCATGAGTTTTTTTCCGCATGGTTGCTACTTATTCCTGAAAGTCTCTTTTAATTTACAACATGGTGATTGAACGGCTATGGCTTGGCCCTGCAGGAATGCTCATTATCTGACAGCATGGTGTCCTGGCTAACTGCACAAATGATCAAAATTCAGACGATATGACTGTGCAATGAAGAGGCATACAACGAACCATGACAAGAACTGACTGACGGGCTGCTCAGATAAAATCTCTGCAGTGCTACTGGAAATTTCATAAATGTGCTATGATGAGCTGAAATTGAGAAATGGAAAACTTCAATGCCCAATTAATGTGTCCATACATCAGAATGGTAACTGTTCATCCATTTTTACTTTTTCTCTGCCCTTGTTAGACTCTTCAGCCTTCCGATGAACGAGACCAAATAAGAGAAAACCTGCTCCTATTCTCAGCAGCCTGTAAAAGTATCTAAGGATGGCTAATTTGATCATGTTCCTTAGACGTTAGACTGTTTTACAGGATAATGAATAACGAGGGAGTAGCGAGCAGGAAAGGGGAAGAACAGGGCTGAGGTACAATAAAAAAGTCGAACACTTAGGTGACTTCTAAAGATAGTGGGTAGATGATGAAGAAGAAATGCTGGGGGAGACAGCTTTGGAGTGCCAGGGAAAAGGGAGTAAGATAACAAGGCTTGGTTGCAGAATGCTTGGCTCATAATTGCTTCTTTTTTTCTTTTCTCTCTCTGTGGTTCAGACAATGATGAGTTTTAATTAGATTAGATTCCCTACAGTGTGGAAACAGGCCCTTCGGCCCAACAAGTCCACACCGACCCGCCGAAGCGCAACCCACCCATACCCCTACATTTATCCATTACCTAACACTACGGTCAATTTAGTATGGCCAATTCACCTGACCCGCACATCTTTGGACTGTGGGAGGAAACCGGAGCGCCTGGAGGAAACCCACGCAGACACAGGGAGAACGTGCAAACTCCACACAGTCAGTCGCCTGAGGCGGGAATTGAACCCAGGTCTCTGGCGCAGCAGTGCTAACCACTGTGCCACCGTGCCGCCCACAGTTTTCTGTGGTAGTCAATGGTGAAGTGATGTAGAATAGCTACAGAGAATTGTGGTCTAGTTACAGCACAGATTGAGGCCATTTTGTCCCATCATGTCTATGCAAGCTCCACACATGTACAGCTCATCTTGTATCACACCCACATCTTTTCCTTACAGCCTGCCAAATTGTTTCCTCTGCAAATAATTATCCAACTCAAGGGTGGAGTGGCCTATTATTATTCCTTTCTCATATGTTCATTTGCGTTCAGTCTGGGAGGAGAAATACGATGGACTGAGGCTGTCAATTTTCTCTCTAAAGGATTGCAAATAGATAAGGGTTGGAAAGAAAAAGCAAGCTTTGGAGAGAGAGAGTGTCAAATAGAAAACGTGAAAACCTACCCTTCCTGTGGCTCCTGTGGAAATGCTTCTATCACAGGTTAGAAAATAAGAGCAGTTATAGAAGATGGTTGCCAGGAAAGGAACCACCAGCTGCAGTGGCACTGACCATGTGGAAGAGACAATTTGCATAATTCCAAGGATACATTTAAAATGTCAGAAGAGGTTGACTGACCTCATACAAGGCTGGCAAAGAAAGCTTTTTGATAAGTAAAAAGGCAAGTAGGTGAATCACAGTTAGGCAAATGGGTATTCACTGGCATAGACGTCATGCACTGCTCCTTGGAGTCATCACAAGTTCCTTGTCCCAGTCGCAAAGTCACTTGGCAGCCTCTGTGTCATGTAGCTCATATCCTGTAAAGTATGGCAGCATACTGAAGTCTCTAATCCTTTTCGCTCTCTCCCACTTAACACCAACCATTTCACAAATCTTGAGGTTGTGGCAGCAAAATCTGGAGAGTGCAACATCCAATTAACACTATGTGTTCCTCCTACAGGAGAATGCCAGGGGATGCTAACACCTGACATGTAAGAACCTAGGCAGAGGAGGCAATTGCAAATATCTAGCCATTGGAGATGGAGAGTTAGTGCATCAGCTGTACTTCCAGTGGGCTTGTGAAAACTTAAACCATTCACATTTGATGTTTCTAATTTCCACTCTTTCCATCACTTCTGTTGTACAACATCCTCTGTAGGAAGAGTTCAATTCATCGTCAAGTAGCCTGGAGAAGACAGCAGCTGCTCAAACTTCTGTAAACCTTCCCTCATTCTATCAAAGAACCAGGCAGGTCAGTCAATTCAATGTGGAGGCACTAAATGGGAGCCCATGGATCATGGGGGACTGTCGGGAGAGGGGAGTGCCAACCAGATTGCAAATCATCTCAGAGCAACAACAGAAAACTTTGACAAGATGTGTATTTTCTTTCCAGAACATTTTGTAAATAGTTGTGATAAGTCATTGGATAATTGGTGGAAGGGCTTCATGAGCTTGGTTCTCATTCAAGACAACAGGGAACAAGGAATACAATGATGTTGAAGCTCAGGGTTAAGATGTTCTGGCTAGCTGTGGGTAACAAAAAGGTTGGCATGAGGTGTTGACTGATTGACTGAGATTTCTGAACAATGCTGGTTTATGAAGATGTGCCAAATGAGTTTGTCTCTCAGCTGCCTAGCAGCAGTTACTGTCAGCTTATGGGTTGGACCTTCAGCAGCAACAAATGCCTTCATCAGATGCTGGAGCCTACTTATTGTAAAATGCTGTAATGTCACAAGTAGTGAGGCAGTGCATGTCCAAACCTACTCAAACACTAACATCATCTTTTGAGCTTTCAATAGCTTCCTCTACATTAAAGGACACCAGAATTAATGTTTGTCATCCCAAATAAGATGGATACTTCGAGAACAGTGGTTTTTGGGTCATGTAAATATGTGAGTTTATGTTGGGAAGGGTGTAGCCAATAGCATCACAACCCAGGTGAACTGGGCAATTATGAAAAATGTGATGGTGCTCTTAGTCATTTCTCTGGGAACAGATATAAACTGAGAAGTGGGCACTCATTAGTGAATTGCATCAGAGTGGAGTGTACCACAAATGAACTGATCTCATCCCTGCAGTTCCCTACAATGTGTGTCTAGATTAAAGTTAAGAAGTGGCCACTTTCCCTGCATACACTTAGAGAGATACCTATTTAAGCATACATCCCAATGTGGCAAGGAGTTAAACTCCTTCAGAAGACCATGACTAAAGCATAATCTGTTCTGAGACATGGCTTCTATTAAAACACTCAAAATGTGGATCTATACATTCTGTTGGATGGGTAATGGCTCTAATGCTGCCTAATTAATCTATTACTCTTTACCACCTTTCTGTTCTCCTCTTTCTCCAGCATATACATTACATAAAATGGAATTCCCATTGGCAAGCCAGTGATGCAGGTGTCACACAGTGTCTCAGTAATAATCTTTCAAGACAACATTTTTCCAAGCATGATGCAAACAGTCAGAAAAAGGCTTCCTGTGTGTAACAGCACCATTTTATGTCTTTCCAATTGCCTGCAGAGAGTTCCAAGTTCCAAATATATACACAAGGAATCAAAGACCAGCAGTATCTATTCAATGAAATACTTCCACCAGGATGAATGAGTCCAAATTGCTAAAATAAATGTTGGGACATGATGACAAGGGTGGAAGTAAGTTAATTTAGGTCCAGCAACATCTGCATGTTCCAACTCTTACCATCTGCATGTGGCTGTGACTGGATTGGTAAGACACCTACAAAGGTACATGGGAGCAGGAACCCCTTGCTCCTGTTTCACCATTCAGCTATATGCTGGTGGATTTATGTCAACACAGTGTACACATAGGCTCTGCGGCAGAATGCTGATCCTATCCCTGGCCTCTGCAAATATACAATTGTCAACTTATACCGATAACCCCAACCCAAGAATTTTGAGGCTGCAGTGTCAATGGGTTAATTATCTTAAAAGATCTCATTGCTCAGCTAACTCCTGTCCTTGCCAGTTTGACAGACGTGAGTAGAACCGACAGAACAGACGTTTGGCAATAGACAATAGACAATAGGTGCAGGAGTAGGCCATTCAGCCCTTCGAGCCTGCACCGCCATTCAATATGATCATGGCTGATCATACCTAATCAGTATCCGCTCCCTGCCTTATCTCCATAACCCTTGATTCCACTATTTTTACGAGCTCTATCCAACTCTTTCTTCAATGAATCCAGAGACTGGGCCTCCACTGCCCTCTGGGGCAGAGCATTCCACACAGCCACCACTCTCTGGGTGAAGAAGTTTCTCCTCATCTCTGTCCTAAATGGTCTACCCCGTATTTTTCCTGCTGCCAGAGTGTCCAAGCCTTTCATAATCTTATACGTCTCAATCATATCCCCTCTCAGTCTTCTAAACTCAAGGGTATACAAGCCCAGTTGCTTCAGTCTTTCAGTGTAAGGTAATCCCTCCATTCCAGAAATTGACCTCGTGAACCTACGCTGCACTCCCTCAATAGCCAGAATGTCTTTCCTCAAATTTGGCGACCAGAACTGCACACAGTACTCCAGGTGTGGTCTCACCAGGGCCCTGTACAGCTGCAGAAGAACTTGTTTGCTTCTATACTCAATCCCTCTTGTTATGAAGGCCAGCATGCTATTAGCCTTCTTCACTACCTGCTGTACCTGCATGCTTGCCTTCATTGACTGGTGTACAAGAACACCCAGATCTCTCTGTATTGCCCCTTTACCTAAATTAATTCTATTGAGGTAGTAATCTGCCTTCCTGTTCTTGCCACCAAAGTGGATAACCATACATTTATCCACATTAAACTGCATCTGCCATGCATCTGCCCACTCACCTAATTTGTCCAGATCACCCTGTAATCTCCTAACATCCTCCTCATGTTTCACCCTGCCACCCAGCTTTGTATCATCAGCAAATTTGCTAATGTTATTGCTGATACCATCTTCTACATCATTAACATATATTGTAAAAAGCTGCGGTCCCAGCACGGATCCCTGCGGTACCCCACTGGTCACTGCCTGCCATTCCGAAATGGAGCCGTTTATCACTACCCTTTGTTTCCTATCAGCCAATCAATTTTCAATCCAATCTAGTACTTTTCCCCCAATACCATGCGCCCTAAGTTTACTCACTAACCTCTTATGTGGAACTTTATCAAAAGCTTTCTGAAAGTCCAGGTACACTACATCTACTGGATCTCCCTCGTCCATCTTCAGAATTACATCCTCAAAAAACTCCAGAAGATTAGTCAAGCATGATTTCCCCTTCATAAATCCATGCTGGCTCTGACCTATCCTGTTACTACTATCCAGATGTGCCATAATCTCATCCTTTATAATAGACTCCAGCATCTTTCCCACCACTGAGGTCAGACTAACTGGTCTATAATTTCCTGCTTTCTCTCTCCCACCTTTCTTAAAAAGTGGTATAACATTAGCCACTCTCCAATCCTCAGGTACCGATCCCGAATCTATCAAATTCTGGAAAATCATCACCAATGCATCCACGATTTCCCGAGCCACCTCCTTCAGTACCCTGCGATGTAGACCATCAGGCCCCGGGGACTTATCAACCTTCAGACCTAACAGTCTCTCCAACACCAAATCCTGGCAAATACACATTCCCTTAAGTTCAGGTCCTCAGTCACTGTTACCTCAGGGAGATTGCTTGTGTCTTAACCAGTGAACACAGATCTGAAGTACCCATTTATTTCTTCTGCCATTTCTTTGTTCCCTGTAATATATTCCCCTGTTTCTGTCTTCAAGGGCCCAATTTTAGTCCTAACCATTTTTTTGCCTTGCACATTCTTGAAAAAGCTTTTACTATCCTCTTTATATTATTGGCCAGTTTACCTTCGTACCTCATTTTTCCTCTGCGTATTTCCTTCTTAGTAATCCTCTGTTGTTCTTTAAAAGCTTCCCAGTCCTCTGTTTTCCCACTTATCTTTGCTATGTCATACTTTTTCTCTTTTAAATGTATATGCTTCTTAACTTCCCTCGTCAGCCACGGCCGCCCATGCCTCCTCCTGGGATCTTCCTTCCTTTAAGGAATGAACTGATCCTGCAACTTCTGCATTATACACAGAAATACCCGCCATTGTTCCACCATGGTCATCCCTGCTAAGGTATTGCACCATTGAACTTTGGCCAGCTCCTCCCTCATAGCTCCATAGTTCCCTTTATTCAACAGAAGTACTGTCACTTCCGACTGTACCGTCTCCCTCTCAAATTTCAAATTGAAACTTATTGTATTATGGTCACTACTTCCCAATGGCTCCTTCACTTCGAGGTCTCTGACCAATTCTAGTTCATTACACAATACTAGATCCAGAATTACCAAAAGCTCCAGCACCAGCTGCTCTAAGAATCCATCTCTGAGGCACTCCACAAAGTCTCTTTCTTGAGGTCCAATACCATCCTGATTCTCCCAGTCTACCTGCATGTTGAAATCCCCCATAACAACTGTAGTAACATCTTTACCACAGGCCAATTTCAGCTCCTGATTCAACCTACATGGCATGGGAAACCGTGATGGTTTTTTCTTTCGGAGACACAACAGCACTGAGGTTACCTCTCTCTTTTTCCCAGGATGAGGGATCCAATAACAAGAGGTCACACTTTCAAGGTGAGAGGTGAAAAGTTTAAGGGGGATACGCGGGGCAAGTACTCTACACAGATGGTGGTAGGTGCCTGAAACGTGTTGCCAGCAGAGGTAGTGAAGGCAGGCACGGTAGATTAATTTAAGATGCGTCGGGACAGATGCATGAGTAGGTGGGGAGCAGAGGGATACAGATGCTTAGGATAGGGCGACAAGTTTAGACAGTAGATTTGGATTGGCTCAGGCTTGGACAGCCGAATGGCCTGTTCCTGGGCTGTAAATTTTCTTTGTTCTTTGCTCTCACGACTTCAGTGGAGATAGAATTTGGAGGAGCTGGTGTTGGACTGGGGTGGACAAAGCTAAAAATCACACAACACCAGGTTATAGTCCAATAGGTTTATGAGGAGGCATGAGCTTTCAAAGTGCTGCTTCTTCATCAGATGGTTGTCACACCTTCGAAAGCTAGTGCCTCCAAATGAACCTGATGAACTACAGCCTGGTGTCGTGCGATTTTTAACTCAGTGGGGATAGGCTTAATCAATCGGCTAGTTTAGGATTCACACTCAAACATGTTGGGATGTCCTTAGCTTCTGTGATTCTGAAAATTCAGATTTTCTTTACTGATCTAATCAGCAAGCCTTGTGCAGTAGAGAAGCCTTCTGCATTAGTGATTTGCTGTCTCCTGTGACTGTCACATTGATTGTACATTTGTGATTCCTGCTGATAGCCACATAGCCAGAAGGCACAGTTTTGATAGCATCTAACTTCATAACACTTTCATTTACCTTTCCAACTTTATCAAGGGGACTTTTGTTCCTTTTAAGGAAAAAAAATTGTTTCAATGTACAAACACAAAACATTGTTTTTAAGAAAACAGCATGTTTTGTAAAGTACTGTTGTTCCCTGTTGTGTATAGGCTTGCACACTGAGACAGAGAGATAAGTAAGAACCCAACTTTGATCCTGAACTGGATCAGTTGTGTTAGTCCATCCTCACTGAAGGATGAGAGGTGACCTCAGTGCTGCTGTGTCCTGGATAGAAAAAACAGCATGGTTTCACATTCCCATAGTGGGTGGCACGGTGGTTAGCACTGCTTCTGACAGCGCCTGAGACCCGGGTTCAAATCCCGACTCAGGCAACTGACAGTGTGGAGTTTGCACGTTCTCCCCGTGTCTGCGTGGGTTTCCTCCGGGTGCTCCGGTTTCCTCCCACAGTCCAAAGATGTGCGGGTCAGGTGAATTGGCCATGCTAAATTGCCCGTAGTGTTAGGTAAGGGGTAAATGTAGGGGTAGGGGTATGGGTGGGTTGCGCTTCGGCGGGTCGGTGTGGACTTGTTGGGCCGAAGGGCCTGTTTCCACACTGTAAGTAATCTAATCTAATCAAATATCTGTTCATTGGGTTCCTCTCATGTCTGTTAAACTGGCAAGAGTTTGTTCAGCAATGAGATCTCTTAAGGTAGTTCGCCCACTGACACTGCAGCCTCAACATTCGCAAAGCCATCAGGGACACCAAGAGACAATACCAGATGAGAGACCCAGAGCAACAACACAAATTTGTGTCAACTGTGACAATCACATGATATAATGGGCTGCAAAGCAAAGTTGAGTAGAATCACTGTCACGATGCATCCCTCCCTGATGAGCTCATTTTGAACAGAAGGTCAGCGAACTGATGGCACTTGTATCTCAGTCCATGCTTTTCCAGCTGCTTTGAACCTGCTTTAGCGATGCCAGTCAAAGGTGAGAAAGCCACCAAAAAAAAACCTGGGGAGAAGGTCTCTTGTTCTGCTTTGAAACAATACTGACGTCACAGAGTCATAGAGGTCTACAGCATGAAAACCCTTTTACATTGAGGAGGAAAGTCAACATGGTCTCCACCTGATATCTTTCCCTGTTATTTTTCATGTGCATTTTAAGTGTATCATTATATTCATCAATAATTGAAACTCCAATTACTGGTGCTGAGAAGTTTAATTCAAAGTTGCAATCTTATTTAACCAATAACATTACCCAACATGCTGTAAAAATGTTTTATTCACTTGCACTTAGTGCGGGAGACTCTCCAATTCTGGCCATGCATGGAGGAGGGAAAATGTAATCAAATGTGCAAGACCAGTCTGGGCTGATTCCACTGAGCGGCAACTCAGCTGCAGCTAAACTTAAAAGTCTGGTGCTGAAATTGTTTACATTAACAATTAAATGGGCATCATTAAGGATTATGTTTTGATGCAGAAGGTAAATAAAATATGGCCTTTGGATTCTGAAATAGATTGAATTCCTGAAGAAATCTGTGGCGTGTGGAACATACTGGAGATGAAGGAAAGATTAGCAGTGACACAGTAAACAAGGAGAGTGCTGCCTGAGTCAGCAGAGAAAGTGAGAATGAATATAGACTGCGGGGGATTATGCTTTGTTCTTGGTTAAAATTCTATCCTTTCAGTTTTGAAAGCTGGCTGAAATTCAACTCTCGATTGATGGAGTAGAAATCTCCTCTCTTTGGGTTAGTTGTGAGAGACCTGACTTTAAAGTTAGAGTGGACTCAGCTCAAGAACCTAATGAAAAATTATTAGCCCAAGTAATTGCAGCACAAGTTGGGGATGCATTCACATCTGAGAGAGATGATTTTGAGTTCAGGATTGCTTCAGAGACTTTGTCACTTAACTCAAGTTGACTGAACTCAGGCTGAAGGAATGCTACACTCTTGAAAATGCCGTCTTTCACGTGGGACATTAAGCCAGACCCTATCTGTTCTTTCAAGTCCACATAAATGATTCCATGCCACGATTTAAAGAGAAGCAGGGGCGTTCTCCCCATTAAACTACAGCAATGATTAGCCAATGCCCCTAAAAACACACTCTCTGGCTATTATGACCTTTCTGTTTGAGAGCTTGATGTGTACAGATTGGCGCAGCATTACCAAAGCCGAATGTGCTCCAAAGGTACATTTTTATCCATTCACGGGCATTTATTGCTCATTTTGATTTCCCTGAGGAAGGTGGTGGTGAGATGCCTTCTTGACAGCTAGAGTCCATGTGGTATCAAACCAACCACAATTCTGTTCAGGAGGGAGTTTTAGGATTGTGACCTAGCAACAGTGAAGGAATGCCGATATATTTCCAAATCAGATGGTGAGTGGTGCAGAAGGGAACTTGAAGGTGATGGTGGCCCCGTGCATCCTTGTCCCTCCAGATGGTAAAAGTCACGTGTTTGGAAAGTGCTGACTAAGGAGCCTTGATGCAGTGCATCTAATAGATAGTACATGCCAGTGTGCATCAGAGGGAATGAATATTAATGTGTTAAATGAGGTGCCAACCAAGTGTCCTACTGATTGACTATGTGGACATTTTGTAAAATGGACGCTTCCTTCTTTTTGAAGTCAGTGGAATTGCCAATGTGGGAACGGTGAGTGTAGTAGGGAAGGAAGATAGAACAGAAGTCTCCAAGGTACTGTCTGATATTGCACTTGGTGCTGAGGCAGGGTTAGTGTGATTTCAGGAAACCAATCTGTTGGTGGATAGGGAGGTTGATAAGATCAGGAGTTTTATTCCATTTTCAGGGCCTTGGACCATTGGGCCAAAGGCCACAGTCCCTCAACTAAATAGCATCAAAACCAGAAAATGCTGGAAGTACTCTGCAGTTCAGACAATAACTGTAAAGAGAAAAGAGGGCTAAGTATTTCAATGATTTTTTTTTAGGGAAGCATGGGGGCTCAGTGGTTAGCACTGCTGCCTCACAGTACCAGGGACCAGGGTTTGATTCCAGCCTCGGGTGACTGTATGTGTGGAGCTTGCACATTCTTCCTGTGTCTGCATGGGTTTCCTCCCGGTGCTCAGGTTTCCTCCCACAATGGAGAAAATACTAGCTGCTGGAGATCAGAACTGAGAGTGTGGTGCTGGAAAAGCACAGCAGGTCAGGCAGCATCCGAGAAGGCCTTCATTGGGCAGCATTCCTGATGAGGGTGTTTACGCCCAAAACATCACTCTCCTGCTCCTTGGATGCTGCCTGACCTGCTGTGCTTTTCCAGCACCACACTCTCAACCCCCACTTTACTCCCACAATCCAAAGATGTGAATTGGCCAAGCTAAATTGCCCATAATGTTCAGGGATGTGTAGATTAGGTGTATTAGTCAGAGGTAAATGTAGAGCAATTGGGGAGGGTCTATGTAGGTTACTCTTTGAGGGTCGGTGTGGACTTGTTGGGCCAAAGGGCCTGTTTCCACACTGGAGGGATTCTATGATTCGATTTCAATGGTAAACCTTTGTCAGGATTCCTTTTTCTAAACACTGACAGGCTCTCTGCAGCTCTCTCCTGGTCCGGACTGCTGGCATTTTTAGCTGAACTAATCAGTGTTCCCTTTCGTTACACCTTTTTTTTCACATTTCTAGGATACCACAGCACCTTAGACGGTAGCTCACATAATTCATGCTTAACCACAGTGGTTTCGCACCTGAGTGAAAAATGAGGTGAATTATTCCTTGCCTGAGACTGACAATCCACATTTAAAGCACAACAATTCCTACAAGTGCCTGGTCAAGTATAAAGTCCCAGCATCCAAAACACAAACTATAGAGAATGTTGCATGACTAAAGAAATTGAGGTGAAAATGTGTTGCTGGAAAAGCACAGCAGGTCAGGCAGCATCCAAGGAACAGGAAATTCGACGTTTCGGGCCAGAGCCCTTCATCAGGAATGAGGAGAGTGTGCCAGGCAGGCTAAGATAAAAGGTAGGGAGGAGGGACTTGGGGGAGGGGCGATGGAGATGTGATAGGTGGAAGGAGGTCAAGGTGAGGGTGATCGGCTGGAGTGGGGTGGGGGCGGAGAGGTCAGGCAGAAGATTGCAGGTTAGGACGGCGGTGCTGAGTTGAGGGAACCGGCTGAGACAAGGTGAGGGGAGGGGAAATGAGGAAACTGGAGAAATCTGAGTTCATTCCTTGTGGTTGGAGGGTTCCCAGGCGGAAGATGAGGCGCTCTTCCTCCAACCGTCGTGTTGTTATGTTCTGCCGATGGAGGAGTCCAAGACCTGCATGTCCTCGGTGGAGTGGGAGGGAGAGTTAAAGTGTTGAGCCAGGGGGTGGTTGAGTTGGTTGGTCCGGGCATCCCAGAGGTGTTCCCTGAAGCGTTCCGCAAGTAGGCAGCCCGTCTCCCCAATATAGAGGAGGCCACATCGGGTGCAGCTGATGCAATAGATGATGTGTGTGGAGGTGCAGGTGAATTTGTGGCGGATATGGAAGGATCCCTTGGGGCCTTGGAGAGAAGTAAGGGAGGAGGTGTGGGCGCAAGTTTTACATTTCCTGCGATTGCAGGGGAAGGTGCCGGGAGTGGAGGTTGGGTTGGTGGGGGGTGTGGACCTGACGAGGGAGTCACGAAGGGAGTGGTCTTTGCGGAACGCTGATAGGGGAGGGGAGGGAAATATATCCCTGGTGGTGGGGTCCGTTTGGAGGTGGCGGAAATGACGGTGGATGATACGCTGCATACAGAGGTTGGTGGGGTGATAGGTGAGAACCAGTGGGGTTCTGTCCTGGTGGCGGTTGGAGGAACGGGGCTCAAGGGCGGAGGAGTGGGAAGTGGAGGAGATGCGGTGGAGGGCATCGTCAATCACATCTGGGGGGAATCTGTGGTCCTTGAAGAAGGAGGCCATCTGGGCTGTACGGTATTGGAACTGGTCCTCCTGGGAGCAGATGCGGCGGAGACGAAGGAATTGGGAATATGGGATGGCGTTTTTACAGGGGGCAGGGTGGGAGGAGGTGTAGTCCAGGTAGCTGTGGGAGTCAGTCGGTTTATAATAGATGTCTGTGTTGAGTCGGTCGCCCGAGATAGAAATGGAAAGGTCTAAGAAGGGGAGGAAGGAGTCTGAGACAGTCCAGGTGAATTTGAGGTCGGGATGGAAGGTGTTGGTAAAGTTGATGAACTGTTCAACCTCCTCGTGGGAGCACGAGGCAGCGCCGATACAGTCATCGATGTAGCGGAGGAAAAGGTGGGGGGTGGTGCCAGTTAGTTGCGGAAGATGGACTGTTCCACATATCCTACGAAGAGACAGGCATAGCTGGGGCCCATGCAGGTGCCCATGGCAACTCCTTTAGTTTGGAGGAAGTGGGAGGATTGGAAAGAGATGTTATTCAGGGTGAGGACCAGTTCAGTCAGTCGAAGGAGGGTGTCAGTGGAAGGGTACTGGTTGGTGCAGCGGGAAAGGAAGAAGCAGTGGGCTTTGAGTCCTTCGTGATGGGGGATGGAGGTGTACAGGGACTGGATGTCCATCGTGAAGATAAGGTGTTAGGGACCGGGGAAGCGAAAATCATGGAGGAGGTGGAGGGCGTGGGTGGTGTCCCGAACGTAGGTGGGGTGTTCTTGGACTAAAGGGGACAGAACCTTATTGAGGTACATGGAGATGAGTTCGGTGGGGCAGAAGCAGGCTGAGACAATGGGTCGGCCGGGGCAGTCAGGTTTGTGGATTTTGGGCAGGAGGTAGAAACGGGCGGTGCAGGGTTGTGGGACTATGAGGTTGGAGGCGGTGGATGGGAGATCCCCTGAGGTGATGAGGTTATGGATGGTCTGGGAGATGATGGTTTGGTGGTGGGAGGTGGGGTCATGGTCAAGGGGGCGATAAGAGGAGGCGCCCGCGAGCTGGCGTTTGGCCTCAGCGGTATAAAGGTCGGTGCGCCAAACTACTACCGCGCCTCCCTTGTCTGCCGGTTTGATGGTGAGGTTGGGGTTGGAGCGGAGGGAGTGGAGGGCTGCACGTTCTGAGGGTGAGAGGTTGGAGTGGGTGAGAGGGGTGGACAGGTTGAGTGGTTAATGTCGCGGCGTCAGTTGGCTATAAATAGATCGAGGGCGGGTAAGAGGCCAGCACGGGGTGTCCAGGTGGATGAGGTGTGTTGGAGGCAGGAGAAAAGGTCGTCAGGGGGTGGGCGGGAGTCTTGTTTGTAAAAGTAGGCATGGAGGCGAAGACGGCGGAAGAATTGTTCAATATCTTGCAGCGTGTTGAACTCATTGATCCGAGGGTGTAGGGGAATGAAGGTGAGGCCTCTGCTGAGGATTGATCTTTCATCCTCAGAGAGGGGGAGGTCTGGAGGGATGGTGAAGATCGGCAAGGTTGGGAGCTAGGACCTGGTGTGGGACTGGAGCTGGGGGTGGGGGCGGGGTTAGGGGCGGGGACAGAGATCGACGTAGGGGCGGGGTTAGACATGGTGGCGAAACTCGGTGTGTGGGGGGCGGGGTTACACGTGGTGACGAAAGACGGCGTTGAGGCGGAGACACCTGAGGCGTTGTGGTCGTGCAGGTTAGTGATGTCAGTGGGGGCGGAAGTGGCTGCGGCGACGGCAACCGAAGGGGCGAAATGGTTGTGGCGATGAAAGAACCGTTGTCATTCCCGGTAGCCGCGGGGGTCGCGAGTCCGTTGGCGATCTTCCTGGCGATCGTGGAAGTGGTTGTCTGTGCGGCGATCGTGGAGGCTGTGAGGTCGGTGGGGGCGGAAGTGACGTCACGGTCGGCGGCGGCTGTTGGTGCCGCGGGCGCTGTAGCGGCCGCGTGTGTAATGGCTTCCGACATATTATGGAGGCTGATAGAAGATTCTGGAAACGTTGAGGAATCACGAATGTGGGGGTAAATACATGAAAGTTTTCGGTACTTACTGTCTTTAATTTCTGATATGGCTAGGAAGAACTGTTTGTTTAGTGTATGGATTCTTCTGTAGATGAAGAACAGTAAAGGTCCTTTACAAGTTTGTGAGAGTGTTGTCCTGAGCTGGGGTAGGGCTGATTGCAGGGAATGTAGATAGCGACGCATGGCTGCAAGGGTGGAGCGGAGGATCCGGAGGGAGGTCTGATGCTGGAGGCTTCGGATTTGTTGCTGGTACAGGTTGTCCTGGTTGGGTCCAAATTTTGTAGTCCGGAGTCCATGCTGGATCAGTCGGTTCCGTAGGCAGGTGCTGAGGACACAGCTAAAGAAATTGAGGATTTGGTTAAGAAAAAGAAGGAAGCATATGTCAGGTATAGACAGGATAGATCGAGTGATTCCTTAGAAGAGTATAAAGGCAGTATACTTAAGAGGGAAATCAGGAGGGCAAAAAGGAGACACGAGATAGCTTTGACAAATAGAGTTAAGGAGAATCCAAAGTGTTTTTACAAATACACTAGATTAAATTCCCTACAGTGTGGAAACAGGTCCTTCGGCCCAACAAGTCCACACCGACCCTCCGAAGAGCAACCCACACCCCTACATTTACCACTGACTAACCCACCTAACACTATGGGCAATTTAACATGGTCAATTCACCTAACCTGCACATTTTTGGACTATGGGAAGAAACCAGAGCACCCAGAGGAAACCCGCGCAGACATGGAGAGAATGTGCAAACTCCACACAGACAGTTGCCTGAGGCGGGAATTGAACTCAGGTCTCTGGCGCTGTGAAGCAGCAGTGCTAACCACTGAGTCACCATACCATTAAGGAGAAAAGAGAGACCTTGGAGTGCAGGTTCATAGCTCCTTGAAAGTGAAGTTGCAGGTAGATAGGGTAGTGAAGAAGGCATTTGGTATGCTTTCCTTTATTGGTCAGAGTATTGAGTACAGGAGTTGGGAGGTCATGTTGCAGCTGTACAGGACATTGGTTAGGCCACTGTTGGAATATTGCATGCAATTCTGGTCTCCTTCCTATTGGAAAGACGCTGTGAAACTTGAAAGGGTTCAGAAAAAATTTACAAGGATGTTGCCAGGGTTGGAGGATTTGAGCTTTAGACAGATGTTGAATAGGCTGGGATTGTTTCCCCAGAGCGTCGGAGGCTAAGGGTGACCTTATAGAGGTTTATAAAATCATGAGGGACATGGATAGGGTAAATAGACAAAGTATTTTCCCTGGGATGATGAGTCCAGAACTAGGGGGCATAGGTTTAGAGTGAGAGGGGAAAGATATAAAAGAGACCTCAGGGGCAACTTTTTCATGCAGAAGCTGGTGCGTTTGTGGAATGGCTGCCAGAGGAAGTGGTGGAGTTTAATACAATTGCAACATTTAAAAGGCATCTGGATGGGTATCTGAATAGGAAGGGTTTAACAGGATATGGGCCAGGTGCGAGCAGGTAGGACTAGATTGGGTTGGGATATCTGGTCGGCTTGGACAGGTTGGACTGTAAGGTCTGTTTCCATGCTGTACATCTCTGTGACTCTAACCTGAAGTGAGACAGTCACAGGTTTGACTTCTAGTGGCTCTCCATCACTCTGACCTGTCCACCACCATCCTACAGAGCCACATAGTTGCATTAATCCAAGCTACTGGTAGTGCTTAGAAGGATCTCCTAACCTTGGATACCTCTCTGTCATATACAGAAAATAAATCTTGATCTATGCAATGACTGGCATGACTTGTGCACATCTGAAAGTGCCTTAAAGTCAAATTATAGTGACTGTTGCAATATTGGAAAATTTGAGAGCCAACATTGCACAAAGCAGGATTTCACAACCAGAAATATAATAAATCTGATACACTTAGTGTTTAAGATGGTGCTTGACAGATATATTTATAGGTTAAATAAACTATAATGCATAGTGAAGGAATATAGCAATGGGTAAAAAAAACAAGTTTGGGATAAATGTGGGAAAACCTTTGAAGGAAAGAATATAAACTGAAAGCTGTGTAAAGGTTACTGAGGCATATGAATGTGTCCAGCATTGCAGGGTTTTATGCAAATCCACGAACCATTAAAAACAATGTCAGAGAGTTGAGAGACTCAACAGAGAGATCAAGTGTTAAAGTCTTACTGAAAGCTTGACTTCAGCTGGCTGTCACAAGATACAATAAAAGGAAGTGGAATGGTTCCTTAGCTTAAGGGCACAATTAAAGAGGTAAAAAGGAAGGTTTTTATATCAACGATAGGGCTCAAATGGAGTCTGTCTGGGTTGAAAGAAGAAATAACAACGGATCTGTTACCATATTGTTATTCCTTAATGTTGACCATGAAAGGATGGTAAAGAAATCAAGGATGAGATTTGTTGGCAAGTTGGAGCCATTTGTAACAATGTTATGATCCCAGCTGTTGTTGCTATTTGACGAGTCAGAAACCAGAAGGAAATCTGACTTGATGGCTCACATTTTGGTTTATTAATTTAGTGTGGTGGTCTTTCACTGAAACATAAGCACACTAGGCTGCAGATTTGGCTTTAACAATAAAGCAAAAGTTTATTATGCAAAAGGAAGAATAAAAGAAACCAAGATATCCACATTTCACACAGATTATAAAGCTTCAAGCATCCAGCAAAACAAAATCCCATCGATTCCCCAATGGTATCATTTTACAGTTAATCAAAATTGAGAGAAATTCTCCCTTCACATCAAATCTGTAGATTGACTTAGCAGCTTCATTTTAATCTTGGTCCTGTGCGCTGACAAATCATTTTCTTTGAATCAAACAACTGAGATCTTTCAACTTCGAATAACCATTGCAGATCTCCAACCAAACTCTCTTTGATCTGAAAGTTCTCACAAACTGAAACCCTTAAGCTGAGGAGCTGTCAGCACTTTCCATTTTAGGCCACACTGCTGACACTTCAGCTGAGCTAATCATTTCCTTCGACAAAAATAGAAATTACTGGAAAAGCTCAGCAGGTCTGACAACATCTATGGAGAGAAATCAGAGTTAACGTTTCGGGTTGACTGACCCTTTCTCAATGAGGAAGGGTCACTCAACCCAAAACGTTAATTCTGATTTCTCTCTGCAATGCTGCCAGACCTGCTGAGATTTTCCAGCAATTTCTATTTTTGTTTCTGATTTACAGCAACTGCAGTTCTTTGGGTTTTTAATCATTTTCTTAAGAGATTCCCTTGATTGCCCCGAATGGCCTTTCTTTTTATTTTGAGAAGAATCTCTTCTCACATTTGAATGCACTTTAGAAATTCACCCAAGATCTTTTTACAGCATCTTCCAAACCTGCGACCATTCCCATCTACCAGGACAAAAACAGCAGCTACATGGGAACACCACTGCCAGCAAGTTCCCCTCCAAGCCATGCACTATCCCGATTTAGAAATATATCACCATTCCTTCAATGTCACTGCACAGGGAATTCCCTCCTTACTGGCATTGTGGGTCTATCTACAACATGTGGGTCTATCTACAACATTGAACTGCAATGGTTCATAAAGGTAGTTCACCACCACCTTCTCAAGGGGTAACTAAGGATGGGCACGAAATACTGGCCATCCAGTGATGCCCATGAGTTGAGTCAAAAAAATCTTCAGTTGGTTCTGCTTCAAATGAATCCAAAAGCTTTCCATCGCTGCGTTTTTCTAATCTAAAATCAATCCTTGATTATACTCACTCAAAAAGCAAGCTAGTGTATTTCTACATTTTCTGTCTCCTATTGTAAAACCTCACGACATCAACAAACTTCCATGAACTCTCTGGGAGTCTTTCAGTCAGCTGCTCTCTGCTTTAAAATAATGGTTCTGAAATGACTGACCTCGCTATGTATTAAAGCCCTTCATAGAAATAGACCAAATCCTTATGCGACTAGGTTATATTTCAAACTTTAAAACAAAATACATATAAATCATACATCTTTCCTCATTACAACGACAAACATTAAGAATATGGAAGATCCATTATAGATTCAGCTAAAATAAATGTTTCTGGCCAAAACGAGGAGAGGAAAGCTAATAGAATGTTATGTCTTACTGAAAGAGGAAATGGAGAGTGGTTATGTTTCAGTTCTACAGGGCACTGGTGAGACTACATCTACAGTGGTATGTACAGTACTCGTCACTGCCTTACTGAAGGATGTTAAGGCACTGGAAGCTGTTCAGAGACTAATATCTGGATTGCCTTCTAAGGAAAGGCTAGAGAGGCTGAGCCTGGAGTTAAGAGTCAGACGTGATTTAATTGAAACACAGAATATCTTGAGGTCACTTGAGTTTGAACGAGTGGATGTTGAAAGAATGTTTCCAATTGTGAGGGAATCTAGAACTAGAGGTCATGGTTTAAAAAATAAGGGGTTTCCCATTTAAGACAGCAATGAGGAAACATTTTATCTAGGAAAGGTATGGAGAGGTATGGACCAGGAGGGGGCACGTAGGACCAGTTTAGTTTGGAGTTATGCTCAGCATGGACTGGCTAGACTGAAGGGTCGGTTTCTGTGCTGTGTGACTCTATGACTCTCAGAGGATGTGCGTCTTTGGAATTTCCTTCCTCAAAAGGAAGTGGATGCCGAATCTTTAAATGTTTTTAAGGCCGAGGTAGATAGATTCTTGATTACTGAGGGGCTGAAAGATTATGAGAGGGGTATGCGGGAAATGGAGAGTGAAGGTTAAAATCAGATCAGCCATTAGCTTACTGAATGGTGGAGTAGGCTCAAAAGGCCAAGTGATGTATTCCTGTACCTTTCTGGTCCTTGGAAAGTGTCCAAAGAGTTCAGTCTCTCATAGAGTCATTGCTTCGAGCTGATAAAGTATTCGGATGGGGCGAATGGCCTTGTTATGTGTTAAAAGAACTGTGATTCTAGGATTAATGTACCAGGGAGGCTTTGATGTCCAAGGAACTGTAACCCACTATTACTATCTTCAGGAAAAGACTGCAATATTTTTTAGGTCAAAAAGACTGAATATCACCTCTTGTATCAGTAAAAAGTCTCACAACTGTCAAATCCTTTTTTCTGTCAAATTCATTGAAGATTTTCAATGTGTTCAATAAAGTCCTCCTAGCTAGCACTGCATGACGCACCCCACATCTATAAAGGTGATCCAGCTCTCTCACACTGTCGGCAATGTTGGTGGCTATTTGCAAAGACTTAATTTTTTAGAAGAGCATGTCTAATGAAACTGGTTCATTTAAAAGGAGGATTCTGTTAATCCGGGATGTGGCTAAAAGGTAAAGCAAAATTGTTTTGTTCCACTTTAACATATAATGTCTCTTATTTTCACAATTTCAAGCAGATATTCAATAGCAGCTGAACTCACTGGGGAACTGCTGGCCAGCGTGGGAATCAAAGAAATCAATACTGTATTCACATTTTACTACATCAAACTATTACTGAACCATTGGCAACAAGCAAAGATTACATGGAGGTACAATCCTCACTCCTCCTGTGTTTTGCCTGAGAGGCTTAACCCTGAATTTTGTTCTGTATAGCTACTCCAATGCTGGATGCTTGAGTCAGGTAAACAATCTATGAATTTCTGAGCAAGCATTTATTGTCCATTCTGAGGCGTCAGGCACAAGGTTACACAAGCAGTTTATGCTGTTATTTTCCTCTCTTACTGAGCACAAAAGAAACATGAGTATACAGCCGAGTGCAATCTCCTTTGGGGCACAGTCTTCCTATCCTCCTGTGATCCTTTCACTGAAAGCTGTGCAAATGCATTACACTTTTATGCCTTTTACCCTGTTCTACTTTTGGTCAGTTTGTCTTCTTCCTGTTTTAAACCACTTATTTTCACCAGAGTCCTGTTCATTTGAAGTCAGCAAGCCTCTCCCACACTGAAATGTAGACATTTCCCATGGTAACCGGAGTCAAAGGGGATAATTTGGCCACAGGAGGTGGTGGGGAGGCATTGCACGTACGCAGCATGGATTGCAACATGCACTTCCAGCCCGGTTGTGGCTTTCGGAAGCCAATAGCCTCAGACCCAGGTCATTACAGCAAGAATTCCACAGAAAAGTAACCTGGGTTAAACCATCCAGGGCTATCCATCATAATGTTCAAATTGGAGATGTTCGCTGATGATTGCAGTGCTCAGTTTCATTAGTGACTCCTCAGGTACCGAAACAGGCTGTGTCCAAATGCAGCAAGACCAGGACAACATTCAGGTTTAGGTTGATTGTATTCCAAGTAACATCCAAACTAAACAAGCAGCAGGAAATGACCATTTCCACCAAGAGTCTAAGCTTCCTCCCTTGACATTCAATGGCATTAGCCTCACCAAATGTCCCACTATCAGAATACTGGGGATTATGACTGTCCCGGAATCGAACTGGACTAGCCATATAAATGCTGTGGCGACAAGACCAGGTCAGAGTCTGGAAATTCTGCACTGAATAACACATCTCTGGACTCCTCAAAGCCTGCCCATGAGCTACAAAGCTCAAGTCAGGAGTGTCGTGGAGTACTCTCAACTCATCTGGATGAGTACAGCTCCAACAACACTTAAGAAGTACAATATGCCACCCAGGACAAAGCAGCCTGCTTGGTCAGCACCTCATCTACTGCCTTAAACATTCAATCCCTTCACATGGCAGCCATGATTTGACTTATTGTAGTCACATGTACCTAAGTACGGTCAAAAGCTTTGTTTTGCGAGCAGTACAGGCGAATCAAAGCAAACAAGGACATACAGATCACAGGGTGCTTAGGCAGAGTGAGGCATACAAGGTTACAGCTGCACAGGAAGTGCCTAAAGCAAGATCAGCATTATTTGAAATTAGAGAGGTCCATTCAGCAGTCTAATTAAAGCAGGTAAGAACTGTCCTTGAACCTTTTGGTACATGTGTTCAAGCTTCTGTATCTTCTGCCTGATGGGAGAAGTTGGAAGAAAGCATGACCGGGGTGGGAGGGGTCTCTGATGATGTTGGCAGCCTTTCCAAGCCAACAAGCAGTGTAAATGGAGTCCATGGATGGGATGTTGGGTCCATGGTGGTATGGGCTGTGCACACAACTTTCTGTAGTTTCTTACGGCCCTGGGCAGAGCTATTGCCTTCCCAGGCCATTATGCACCTGGATAGAATGCTTTCTGTGGTGCATCTGTAAACAAAATGGTAAGGGTTGTTATGGCTTTGCCTAATTTTCTAAGCTGCCTGAGGAAGAAGAGGCATTGCTGTGCCTTCTTGATCAAAACATCTATGTGGGAAGTCCAGGACAGACTGTTGATTGTCACTCCTAGGAACGTGACGATCTCGATCCTCTTCACTTCAGCTCCATTGATGTAGATCGGGGCATGTCCTCTTCCTTTCTTCCTGAAGTCAATGATCAGTTCTTTTGTTTTGCTGACACAGAGAGAGAGATTGTTATTGTTGTGTAGATGCATTGCAGTGACTCACCTAGGTTCATTCGACAGGAACTTCCAAACATTCCTGATGAAGAGCTAATGCTTGAAACGTCTTGCTCCTTGGATGCTGCCTAACCGGCTGTGCTTTTCCAGTGCCAATTTTTTTGACTCCAATTTCCAGCATCTGCAGTCCTCACTTTCTTCTAGCAACTGCCAAACCCCTAACCTCTGCCACCTCCAGGACAGGGTCAGCAGTTACTTCGCATCGTGACCACCTACAAATTTCTCTCCAAGTTATACACCATCCCAACCTGGAGCTAAATTGCTGTTTCTTCACTGTCACTGGCTTGACATTCTGAAGCTTCCCTCTCTAATAACTATAGCATCACACAGACTGTAGCAGTTCAAGAAGGTCCCCCACAACTAACTTCTCAAATGGAAATTACCAGTGCTGGCTCTCCTGGCTGTGTGCAAATTGGCTGCAGTGTTAGCGAGTTTTGAGAAGATTTGAGCTGGAAGGTTCATTTTCAGACATTTTGTCATTATACTAGGTAACATCTTCAGTGAGCCTCCGGGTGAAGCAGTGCTGATGGTTCTTGCTTTCTATTTATATGTTTGGGTTTCTTCTGGTTAGTGATGTCATTTCCTGTGATGATGTCATTTCCTATTCTTTTTTTTCAGGGGGTGGTAAATGGAGTCCAACTCAATGTGTTTATTGATAGAGTTCCGATTGGAATCTAGGAATTCTCGCGCGTGTCTCTGTTTGGCTTGTCCTAGGATGAAGTGTTTCTTACATTGCTACCAAATATAGTCACAGATGTGGATGAGGTGCACAACTCTGCACACGTCAAGTATTGAACCCAAATCCCACATAACCTCAGTCAAAGCTCAGTAATATATCATATTAATGATCGACTGAATCACAAGATGGTAGTGAGCTTTATTTTGCTACTCAGATGGTAATACACAGTACAGCTACTGTTCCTAGCAATGTAAGACAGTGCATTGGGGAAGAAAGATCTCAAACAGCATGGGACAACCCAGCAGGTTATCCTCAACAAGGAGAGGAACGAGCAAAGAAAGTAAGAAGAAGTGCTCTAACTTAAGGATTGAATTGATTGGAGTTTTTCTCCTTAGAACAGAGGTGGTTGAGGGGTGACTTAATTGAGACTTACAATATAATGTGGGGCTTGGATAGCGAGGACAAGGAAGACAGAGAGGTCAGTTGCCAGGGGCACAAATTTATGATGTTTGGGAGTAAGGTTAGAGGGGATGTGAGAAAATACATTTTCACCCAGAGTGTGGTAGCTATCTGGAATTTGGTGTTTGAGGCAGCCATCTTCAACTCATTTCAAAAGAACCCGAATCTGCACTGGACCAGGTTCTAGCAAGTGAGATTAAAATGAGCAGCTAACTTATTCACCTAGCACAGACCCAATGACCAACATGGCATCTTTCTTTGCCATAACATTGATAGATCCATTGTTGTATAGGTAGCAGTATTGTTAAAGTGACATGTCAAATGAAATAATGGTTAGGAACACGCCCATCTATGAGTTCCTGTCCAAACTACAAATAGCAATTAACACTGGGGTGGCACGGTGGCTCTGGGGCAGTATGATGGCTCAGTGGTTAGCACTGCTCCCTCACAGTGCCAGGGACCTGCGTTTGATTCCCACCTCAGGCAACTGTCTGTGTGACGTTTGCACATTCTCCCTGTGTCTGTGTGGATTTCCTCCAGGTGCTCCAGTTTCCTCCCACAGTCCAAAGATGGTGCAGGTAAAGTGAATTGGCCATGCTAAGATGCCCACAGCGTAAGGCGCATTAGTCAGGGATAAATATAGGGTAGGGGAATGGGTCTGGGTGGGTTACTCTTCGGAGGGTTGGTGTGAACTTGTTGGGCCAAATGGCCTGTTTCTATACTGTAGGGAATCTAATCTAACTGTCCAAGACAGCAATGCCCAAAATCCCATGAATGATTATGTAGGGTACCACATTTTCTTTTCAGCTTTGGACTATAAACAGAAATGGAAATTGGACTGCTATCATTGGAAAATTAGGCAAACTTCGCAACTTCAAACTCAGGTGTTGCATATTGTTGATCGACGCAATACCATGTTGCTTTTTGGAAGCATTACAAAGCAGATTTCGAGGCTGACTAGCACCACGAATCTTTCAAGTTAGGGAAACATACCTGACATGAGCGCTGTGATGGGTTGAGCTGCTGAGTGTTAAAAAGGTGAGTGTGCCAAACACAGCAGGGTAGAAGAAATATCCCGAGTTTGCAGACAGACAACAGCCATCTCTCACTCTCTTTGCGTGAGGAAAAGACAGAAAACCCAAGAAAACTTAAAAGTAAGAGTTTGTACATGAAAAAACCGAAGCTCATCTAATCAACTAATAAATCAAAGGACAACTGCCACTTTGCAGTCAACAGCGATTCATTGTAACAAAAATCAGAAAGACTATGAGGAAAAAATCTTTCTACCTTGTGGTGTGGATGTTTGATCTTCAGAATTTTGTCTACCCTGTCTATTTTGTTTTCCCACCCATGGTAGACGTGATTGAGTGAGAGTGTGTAAGTAAGTGTGTGAGAGTACGAGAGTGATGTATTGAAGGAAGATAATTTATTTAGAATACATTAGAAATTCTTTTCACTGCTCTTGTTAAAATTAAATATGTTACAATAAACAATTACTTGACTACTACTGAAGAAACCTGTCAGATAGGCAAATTTTGGTAGTGTCACTGGAATTTCATATATTTATACATTTTGTGACGACTTGTGGAACAGGATAACACCATTATGATTTAGCCCCTTCCCTCTCTCCCCACCACCCCTTCACCCTCTGATGGTTCGCATTGCCCTTAATGGGCTTTGTTAGTAAATATACAGTTGGCTACACAGGTGATTTACTAGTGACAGTTAATAATTAAAGACAAAAAAACGTCATGGAGATTTGGGGATGGGAGAAGAAAAATATTCAATTGTGCGTAAGAACACTTCTGGATATAAAATAAAGTTGTAAACAGGGTGAACAGACCTGTTCAAAAGGGCTGGGTTTCACCTGAACTGGAGGATGACCAATATCCTGGTGGGGAGCTTTGCTAGTTCTATTCAGGAACCTTTAAACTTGCAGAAAGGACGTGTGGAGGGATCCAAAAGAATAGTGAGAATGGAAAGATAGATGAGGATAGTTTTGAAGTTAAAGAGAGCAAGTTAATTAGACAAGGCAAGCAACACCAAGTTAGAGAAAGAGGTAACAGTGAAGAGTTAAACTGCATTTATTTCAATGCAAAAGGTTTGACAGGTAAGGTGGATGAACTTATGGCATGTATGGAACATGGGACTGGGACAACATAGCTTTAAAGAAGCATGGCTGAGGGAGGAATAGGACTGACAGCTCAATATTCTGGGTTATAGATGTGATAGGAAGGAAGGAAGGGGAGGCAAGAGAGGACGGGGAGTAGCATTCTTGTTTAGGGAAAACATTACGGCTGTACTTAGGAGGATATACCTGAGGGATTGTCCAGGGAATAGATGGATCTCAGAAATAAGGGCATGATCACCTTGATAGAATTATATTAAGAGGCCTCCTCCCAATAATCGACAGGAAACTGAGAAGCAATTATGTAGAGAGGTCTCAGATTATGTATGAACAGTTGGGTTGAAATAGCATTTAGCATACTTGCCTTCATTGCTCAGACCTGAAAATGTGTTGCTGGAAAAGCGCAGCAGGTCAGGCAGCATCCAAGGAACAGGAAATTCGACGTTTCGGGCAAAAGCCCTTCCTGTTGAAGGGCTTATGCCCGAAACGTCGAATTTCCTGTTCCTTGGATGCTGCCTGATCTGCTGCGTTTTTCCAGCAACACATTTTCAGTTCTGATCTCCAGCATCTGCAGACCTCACTTTCTCCTTCATTGCTCAGACCATTGAGTAGGGGAGTTGAGACATCATGCTAATGTTCTACAAGATGTTGGTGAGGCCACTTCTGGAATATTGTGTGCAGTTGTGGCCCTGCTGTAGGGAGTGTATTATTACATTGGAGAGAGTTCAGAAAATATTTACTAGGATGTTGCCAGTACTGGAGGGCTCGGGCTGTAAGGAGAGGCTGCATAGGCTGGGACTTTTTTCATTGTAGTGTAGGAGGTTGAGGAGTGATCTTATAGAGGTTATATAATCATAAGGTTAATAGTAAAGGTCTTTTCCCTAGAGTCGGGATTTCAAAACTAGGGGGCATAGTTTTAAGTTGAGAGGAGAAAGATTTAAAAGGGACCTGATGGGCAACGTTTTAACACAGAGGGTTATGCGTATGTGGAATGGACTTCCAGAGGAAGTGGTAGATGCAGGTACAATTACAACATTTAAAAGACATCTGGTCAGATGCATGAAAAGGAAAGGTTTAGAAGGATATGGGCCAAGTGCAGACAAATGGGCCTTGCTTAGTTTGGGAAACTTGGTTGGCAATGGCAAGTTAAGACTGAAGGGTCTGTTTCCGTGTTGCATGACTCTGTGACTATCAGACAGTCTTCTGAGTTCCAAGTCAATCTGATGACATGAAAATCACAGGAGACATAAATAACTTTAAATCACCTCTGCAGCACCAATGGCTATTCAACTCGGGTGGTTTTTAACTAATGTATGTTCAGCAGCTGTCAGGGTGTGTGTGAGCGGTAGTGGTGATGGCGGGGAGGGGAAGCGCGGTGTGTGGAGGTGATTGGGGAAACAGTGTCATTGTTGCTGTACATCAGTCTCAGTTAAGTCAGGAAACAAAAAGGAGGACTGGGTGAATCCATAACACTCAACAAGAACTTTACTAGTAATGGTTAATTAGGCTAATTATATCCTATAACACTGTGGAAAATTGGCCAGGTATATCCTGTTCATAAAAAGCAGGATAAATCCAACCAGACCAATTATCTTTCCATCAGTCTCCTCTAGATCATCAGTAAAATAATGGAAGGTGCCATCAATAATGCTATTAAGCAGCACCTGCTCCGTGACACCAAGTTTAGGTTCCACTCAGCTCCCGACCTCATTACAGCCTTGGTTCAAACATGGACAAAACAGCCAAATTCCAGAGGGAAGGCGAGAGTGATAGCCCTTGATATCAAGTATGCATTCAATCAAGTGTGGCACTAAGGAACCCTACCAACACTGGAATCAATAAGTATCAGGTGGCAAACTCTCTGCTGGTTAGAGTCATACCTGGCAGATAGGAAGAAGGTCATGGTTGTTGGAGGTCAGTCATCTCAGTTCCATGACATCTCTGAAGGAGTTCCTCAGGGTAATGTCCTAGGCCCAACCATTAATACCTGCTTCATCAATGACCTTCCCTCATAAGATAAGAAGTGGGGATGTTTGCCAATCATTGCACAATGTTCAGCACCATTCGCAACTGCTCAGATACTGAAACAGTCCATGTTAAAATGCAAGGAGATCTAGACAATGTCAACGCTTGAGCTGACAAGTGGCAAGTAACATTCATGCCACACAAATGCCAGACTCTGACTATCACCAATAAAAGACAATCTAAATTCTGCTCCTTGATATTCAATGGTGCTACCATCACTGAATTCCTCAGTACCAACATCCTGGGAGTTACCATTGACCAAAAACTCTTGTGGACTCACCACACACAAGAGCAGGTCAGAGGGTAGGAATACTGCAGCAAGTAACTCACTTCCTGACTCACCAAAGCCTGCCTACCATCTACAGGTCAGGAGCTTGATGGAATATTCCCCACTTGTCTGGATAGGTGCAACTCCATCAACACTCAAGAAGCTCAACACTTTCCAGGACAAAGTGGCCTGCTTGACAGGCACCACATCTACAAACATCAGCAGTGTACTATCTGCATGATACACTGCAGAAATTCATCAAAGATTCCCATCCCCATGACCATTTCCATCTAGAAGGTCAAGGGCAGCAGAACCACCACCTTCAAGTTCCTGTCCAATCTATGGCAAGATGGCGGCGGAGTTAGACGCTCCAGCTGGAGCTCATCTACTCATTTTCTCCCTTTTTCCTTTCATTCTTTTTTCCTTCTGTCCTTTTCCTCTTCTGCCAATGGCCCAGAGTGGAATGGGGCAGCTAGCAGAACAGAGTGAACTGGGGACAGCCAGCCACCTGGAGTCGGTAGGGATGGCGAGTGGCCCAGAGTCGGGGTGGGGAGAGCCGCTGGCTCGGTTTCAGAGCGGGGGTGGCCAGCAGTACAGAGCAAAGTGGGGATGGGGCGGGGTTGGTCAGTGGGCCCAGAGCGGGATCGGACAGTGGGCCTGGAGTGGGTCGGGCAGTGGGCCCGGGACAGGGTCGGACAGTGGGCCCGGAACAGAGTCGGACAGTGGGCCCAGAGCGGGGTCAGACAGTGGGCAAGAGGCGGAGTCAGACAGTAGGCCTGAGGCAGGTCGGACAGTGGGCCTATGCGAGGTCAGACAGTGGGCCCAGGGTGGGGTCGGACAGTGGGCCTGGGGCGGGGTGGACAGTGGGCCCAGGGCGGGATAGGACAGTTGGCCTGGGGCAGGGGCGGACAGTGGGCCCACAGCGGGATAGACAGTGGACCTGGGGTGGGGTCGGATAGTGGGCCTATACAGGGTCGGACAGTGGGCCCAGGGTGGTATCAGACAGTGGGCCTGGGGCGGGGGCAGACAGTGGACCGATGCGGGGTTGGACAGTGGGCCTGAGAGTGTGGTCGGACAGTGGGCCCGGGGCGGGGTCAAACAGTGGGCCTGGGGCGAGGGCGGACAGTGGGCCTGGAGTGGGGTCGGACAGTGGGCCCGGGGCGGGGTCAAACAGTGGGCCTGGGGCGAGGGTGGACAGTGGGCCTGGAGTGGGGTCGGACAGTGGGCCCGGACCGGGGTTGGACAGTGGGCCTGGGGCGAGGACGGACAGTGGGCCTGGAGTGGGGTCGGACAGTGGGCCTGGGGCGGTGGCGGACAGTGGGCCTGGAGTGGGGTCGGACAGTGGGCCCGGACGGGTTGGACAGTGGGCCTGGGGCGCTGGCGGACAGTGGGCCTGGAGAGGGGTCGGACAGTGGGCCTGGAGAGGGGTCAGGCAGTGGGCCTGGGGCGGGGTTGGACAGTGGGCCTGGGTTGGGGCTGGACACTGGGCCCATGCAGGGTCACTCAGTGGGCCTGGAGCGGGGTCAGGCAGTGGGCTTGGAGTGGGGTCAGACATTGGGCTTGTAGCAGGGTCAGACAGTGGGCCTGGAGCGAGGTCGGACAGTGGGCCCTGGAGCAGGGTCGGACAATGGGCCCGGGGCGGGGTGGGACAGTGGGCTTGAAGCGGGGTCGAGCAGTGGGCCCGGGGCTGGGTGGGATAGTGGGCCCGGGGCAGGGTCAGACAGTGGACCGGGGGTGGGGTCGGATGGTGGGCCCGGAGAGGGGTCGGACAGAGGGCTCAGGAGTGGGGTCGGACAGTGGGCCCACGGCGGGGTCGGACTGTGGTCCAGGGGCAGGGTTGGACAGTGGGCCCGGGGTGGGGTCGGACAGTGGGCCTATGCGGGGTCGGACAGTGGGCCCGGGGCGGGATCAGACAGTAGGCCTATGCGGGGTCGGACAGTGGGCCCGGGGCGGGATCAGACAGTAGGCCTATGCGGGGTCGGACAGTGGGCCCGGGGCGGGGTCAGACAGTGGGCCTATGCGGGGTCAGACAGTGGGCCCGGGGCAGGGTCAGACAGTGGGCCTATGCGGGGACGGACTGTGGGCCCAAGGCAGGGTCAGACAGTGGGTCCGGGGCAGGGTCAGACAGTGGGCCTATGCGGGGACGGACTGTGGGCCCGGGGCGGGGTCAGACAGTGGGCCCGGGGCAGGGTCAGACAGTGGGCACTGGAGCGGGGTCGGTCAGAGGGCCCGGGGCGGGGTCAGACATGGGCCTGGGGCGGGGTCAGACCCTGGGCCCAGGGTGGGGTCAGACAGTGGGCCTGGGGCGGGGTCAGACCCTGGGCCCAGGGTGGGGTCAGACAGTAGGCCTATGCGGGGTCGGACAGTGGGCCCGGGGCAGGGTTAGACAGTGGGCCCTGGAGCGGTGTCGGTCAGAGGGCCTGGGGCGGGGTCAGACAGTGGGCCCGGGGCGGGGTCAGACAGTGGGCCCGGGGCAGGGTCAGACAGTGGGCACTGGAGCGGGGTCGGTCAGAGGGCCCTGGGCGGGGTCAGACAGTGGGCCCGGGGCGGGGTCAGACAGTGGGCCCAGGGCGGGGTCAGACAGTGGGCCTGGAGCGGGGTCAGACCCTGGGCCCAGGGCGGGGTCAGACAGTGGGCCTGGGGCGGGGTCAGACCCTGGGCCCAGGGTGGGGTCAGACAGTGGGCCTGGGGCGGGGTCAGACCCTGGGCCCAGGGTGGGGTCAGACAGTAGGCCTATGCGGGGTCGGACAGTGGGCCGGGGCAGGGTTAGACAGTGGGCCCTGGAGCGGTGTCGGTCAGAGGGCCCGGGCCGGGGTCAGACAGTGGGCCCGAGGCAGGGTCAGACAGTGGGCCCGGGGCAGGGTTAGACAGTGGGCCCGGGGCAGGGTTAGACAGTGGGCCCTGGAACGGTGTCGGTCAGAGGGCCCAGGCCGGGGTCAGACAGTGGGCCCGGGGCAGGGTCAGACAGTGGGCCCGGGGCGGGGTCAGACAGTGGGCCCGGGGCGGGGTTAGACAGTGGGCCCTGGAGCGGTGTTGGTCAGAGGGCCCGGGCCGGGGGCAGACAGTGGGCCCGGGCCGGGGTCAGACAGTGGGCCTGGGGCAGGGTCAGACAGTGGGCCCGGGGCAGGGTCAGACAGTGGGCCCGGGGCAGGGTTAGACAGTGGGCCCTGGAGCGGTGTCGGTCAGAGGGCCCGGGCCGGGGTCAGACAGTGGGCCCGGGGCAGGGTCAGACAGTGGGCCCTGGAGCGGTGTCGGTCAGAGGGCCCAGGCCGGGGTCAGACAGTGGGCCCGGGGCAGGGTCAGACAGTGGGCCCGGGGCGGGGTCAGACAGTCAGCCTGGAGCAGGGTCGGACAATGGGCCCGGGGCGGGGTGGGACAGTGGGCTTGAAGTGGGGTCGAGCAGTGGGCCCGGGGCTGGGTGGGATAGTGGGCCCGGGGCAGGGTCAGACAGTGGACCGGGGGTGGGGTCGGATGGTGGGCCCGGAGAGGGGTCGGACAGAGGGCTCAGGAGTGGGGTCGGACAGTGGGCCCACGGCGGGGTCGGACTGTGGTCCAGGGGCAGGGTTGGACAGTGGGCCCGGGGTGGGGTCGGACAGTGGGCCTATGCGGGGTCGGACAGTGGGCCCGGGGCGGGATCAGACAGTAGGCCTATGCGGGGTCGGACAGTGGGCCCGGGGCGGGATCAGACAGTAGGCCTATGCGGGGTCGGACATTGGGCCCGGGGCGGGGTCAGACAGTGGGCCTATGCGGGATCAGACAGTGGGCCCGGGGCAGGGTCAGACAGTAAGCCTATGCGGGGTCGGACAGTGGGCCCGGGGCGGGGTCAGACAGTGGGCCTATGCGGGGTCAGACAGTGGGCCCGGGGCAGGGTCAGACAGTGGGCCTGGGGCGGGGTCAGACCCTGGGCCCAGGGTGGGGTCAGACAGTAGGCCTATGCGGGGTCGGACAGTGGGCCCGGGGCAGGGTTAGACAGTGGGCCCTGGAGCGGTGTCGGTCAGAGGGCCCGGGGCGGGGTCAGACAGTGGGCCCGGGGCGGGGTCAGACAGTGGGCCCGGGGCAGGGTCAGACAGTGGGCACTGGAGCGGGGTCGGTCAGAGGGCCCGGGGCGGGGTCAGACAGTGGGCCCGGGGCGGGGTCAGACAGTGGGCCCAGGGCGGGGTCAGACAGTGGGCCTGGAGCGGGGTCAGACCCTGGGCCCAGGGCGGGGTCAGACAGTGGGCCTGGGGCGGGGTCAGACCCTGGGCCCAGGGTGGGGTCAGACAGTGGGCCTGGGGCGGGGTCAGACCCTGGGCCCAGGGTGGGGTCAGACAGTAGGCCTATGCGGGGTCGGACAGTGGGCCCGGGGCAGGGTTAGGCAGTGGGCCCTGGAGCGGTGTCGGTCAGAGGGCCCGGGCCGGGGTCAGACAGTGGGCCCGGGGCAGGGTTAGACAGTGGGCCCGGGGCAGGGTTAGACAGTGGGCCCTGGAGCGGTGTCGGTCAGAGGGCCCAGGCCGGGGTCAGACAGTGGGCCCGGGGCAGGGTCAGACAGTGGGCCCGGGGCGGGGTCAGACAGTGGGCCCGGGGCGGGGTTAGACAGTGGGCCCTGGAGCGGTGTTGGTCAGAGGGCCCGGGCCGGGGGCAGACAGTGGGCCCGGGCCGGGGTCAGACAGTGGGCCCGGGGCAGGGTCAGACAGTGGGCCCGGGGCAGGGTCAGACAGTGGGCCCGGGGCAGGGTTAGACAGTGGGCCCTGGAGCGGTGTCGGTCAGAGGGCCCGGGCCGGGGTCAGACAGTGGGCCCGGGGCAGGGTCAGACAGTGGGCCCGGGCCGGGGTCAGACAGTGGGCCCGGGGCAGGGTTAGACAGTGGGCCCAGGGCGGGGTCAGACAGTGGGCCCGGGGCGGGGTCAGACAGTGGGCCCGGGGCGGGGTCAGACAGTGGGCTTGGGCCGGGGTCAGACCGTGGGCCCAGGGCGGGGTCGGACAGTGGGCCCGAGGCGGGGTCAGATGGTGGGCCCGGGGCGGGGGCGGGGTCTGGGTCGGACGGTGGGCCCGGGCCGGGGTCGGACGGTGGGCCTGGAGCGGGACCGGACAGTTCTAAGCCAGTCACGGTCATGAGTTTGAAATTAAGCGCTGTTCCTTCACTGTCACTGCGGCAATATCCTGGAATTATCTCTCTCAGAACATTGTGGGCCAACCTACAGCACATAGACTGCAGCAGATCAAGAATTCAGCTCACCACCACATTCTCAAGGGCAACGAGGCACAGGCAATAAATAATGGTCAGCCAGGGGTGTCCATATCCCACAAATTAATTTTAACAAAATAAATATTAAAGCATTTAGACTATTTTCATTACAAACAGCAAACATTAAGACCTCCGTTTAAGATGCACAGCCTGTAAAGAGCACCTCTGGAAGCTGGAAATGCAGAAGGCTCATTGCGCAACCTGCCCCTGCACTATTGCTAGCCTTGTTAACGGAAATCCCTGTGTACAGGCATCTGCCATTCACTGGCAACAGCATGTACTGTGTTTTACCCCCTATAGGTACAGTCATAATGAAGCTAGTAAGGTCATTCAGGAAACTCTACTGCGGTACCATTCAGAATGATGAAAAGGAACTTGTGCCTAATATCCTTGTGAATTGTGGTTGTTACTCAGGAAATAATCAGATGCTAAACACATGAAAATAGACTTGAGCATTCAATGGCATTCTAATTAAATGTTGCAAAAAACAAACAAGCATCATATCAATCAAACTAAAGTACAGTGAATTGCTATTAATCTTTTTTTCGGTCATAAGCAGGAGACTTTGAGAGACTGGGTCACACAGTGGATCAGGCACTCGCCTTTCATCTTACAAAAATGGTTTCTGACTCAGATCAATTCAACAGTTTACAGCCTAGTTAAGTGAACTCATGCTAGTTGCTAGGGAACATGGTACAATATGACCCCAAATCCAGATTTAATTTTCTCTAAATTCACTATCTTACCAAGAGACACTGTTAAGGAAATGGAAAATTGTCACACTGGGGATTCCCTTCAGGGACAGGGACATGTTAGAGACAGACTAGTGTTGGAGAGGAAGGGAAAAAGCCTGCCAAATATAGTTCAGAGCACAAAGAGCTAATTTTAGTTTAGAAGACATCCAGCAGTTGAAAGCGACAGGGAAACAACAGCTCCTCCTTTAGAGCCTCTTACCAAAGCCTGATGTGATTTTCAGGCAAGGCTTGTTAATGGGCATCCCACCTTTATAACCTGCAAATACTGCAGCCCTACTTGTGGGTTGTAAGAATACTGCACATATCATGCCTATTTCGGGGAAAGGGCAGATTTAGTACAGGTATTTAAAATTATGGAGAGATTCTGCTGGAATAGACTGGGGGAATGTTTGTCAGTGGCTTAAGGGTTGGTAACCAGAAGTTTCAGAATTAAGATAACTGAATGATAGAATGATTGTGGTACATAGGGAGACCATTTGGTCCATTGTGTCAGTACAGAAAAATAAAGCTGGGGTGAAATGAGTAAATCATTTTACTCAGCAAGTTGTTGTGATCTGGAACACGCTGCCTGAAAGGGTGGTGGAGGCAGATTCAATAGGAACTTTCAGAAGGAGACGAGACACATGCTTAATTTGCAGGGTTATGGGGAGGGCAAATTGACTGAACAGTAGTCCACTTGGACAGTCAGCACAGAAATATCGGACAAATAGCTCCTTTCTGTGCAACGGGACTTTGATGTTTAAAACTGTTCAATAGAATTTCCCAGTGTCTCAGCCTGACTCTCAGTAGCAAAGGTGACAAGTAAGTGGTTTGTGGTCAGTCTGGTGGCTGTACAATATGTATAGAGCATGCAGCTTGGGATTGGGGGTGAGGGGGAATACCTGAGGGACAGCAGGAAGAAAAGGCAAAAAGGAAGAGTGAGCATAAAGGCATATGTCAGAAACAAAAATATATCATTGAATAAATCCCAAAAGTCACTTTAGAAAACTATTTGCTGGGATGCATTTTATTGATTGCTACTAGTTTGAAGTGAACTGCACCGGGTTTAACATTCTCTTTATTTGTTTTGGTCAGCACTTGCAAAGCTAGCATTTATTGTTCTTCCCTAATTGGCCTTCAGAATTACCTTCCTTTGCACAGCTTCAAGCTCACTAAGGGAGACTGTTCTTCTATTGTGAGATTAATTAAATAATTAAACATGTGTTTTCTATTCACAGGTCAGGACAGGGACAAAACTCTATTGTTCCCTGATATAAACAGCAAACTTATGAGCAGTCTAGACAATTTCCTTCGCCACATGTGAAGTTCATAGGAGAAGCAAATAACTTGCAGTCAACAGAAAGGAGTCAGATTAAAAGAGAAACCTCAGATGGCCTGAAATGATTTGGAGCCAATTAATAACTTTTTGAAGTTGTTCACTGTTTTCACGAAGGGAACGTGGAACCCAATTGACACACAGGAAGATCCCAGAAGCAGCATTGTGATAGTGAGCAGTTAATCTGTTTTAAATAAGGGAGAAGCTTTGAAAAGTTGCCATAGGATCTTTTACGTTCACTTTAGAGGGGCACTCACTTCCAACCAGCCTTGATTTTGAACAATGCAGCTGGGGTAATGTACACAATTCACCTGTGCGGCATTTTTGTGGAGATAAACTGGCGGCAATTTCAGATTTTCACACAACCCCCTCACCCACCACTGACATATGCTCTCCTTACTAAATCATGCACTGATGTTATCAGTCTGCCCTTGGGCATTCACTAGGCAGAGTAATATACTGACCAGAGGCAACAACAGCTGCCATTCATTTCTCAAAAGTAATGTTCTATATTTCCAGAAGCATTTACTGATTGCCTTGTCACTGTGACCCTGAAAACTGCTGGAACGCAAACAGAGTGACACAATTCCATAGCATTGTGCATAAATACGCAGCTAATCTCCACAAAGTACTTGTGGGTGCTATGGCTGAGGAATCCTAGTCTGAGCCCTGAGAGCTCCTCTCATTGTTCCCACTCAGTGAGCGGAGCTGAGTCTGGATTTATGACCTTGATCAACCGAGCAGAAGAGCTATTGCTGAGAAGGTCAAAGAACAAACCTAAGCTCCCTGAGGGGCTGCTGTAAGTTATTGGCCATTCCCTAAATCTGAACTGCAGTGTTGTAGTTGTTACAGACTGAGTACAGCAGCAGTAGCTTCATCTGAGAATCACAGCTAGCTGCTTTAATTCTCTAAACATTCAACTTATATTCAGCTGCGAGCGAAGAACCTCCTGCCACCGCATATACTAGTTAATTTGAAGTCTGAACATTGGACACAGAAATACAGGTCTCAGTTCCTGTACCCATGGTTCTAATTTTCTCCTCCCTCGTGGAGCTATCATTCTGTACACACCAGCGTGTACCTCACTTGTTGTTCAGCATGCCTTCCCAGCCTCTTGGGTACTGGAAAGAAACAGCTTGTCTCTGCATCTGTCAATCACACCCTCAAGTTGTCTTAAAGTACTTTCCACCTTATCAAGATTTTCATAGTCCAGCTATGGTTGCAATGCTGATTAGTGCAAAGCAAGATCCCAGGAACAGAAATGTAGCAATGACCAGAGAATCTGTTTCATGTGCTAGATGAGGAATGCAAATGGCCCAAGAGTCTGAGGAGCTGCTTCCCCCCCCCCCCACCTCCCCCACTCTTCATGGTATTGTAGCTTCATATGTGTCCACCTGAGAGAACAGACAGGTCCTCGGCCTACTGTTGCTCACAAACATCTGTTACCTCCAGCAATGCAGCTCTCCCTCCTGATGAAGGGCTTTTACCCGAAACGTCGATTTTCCTGCTCCTCGGATGCTGCCTGACCTGCTGTGCTTTTCCAGCACCACTCTAATCTAAACTCTGGTTTCCAGCATCTGCAGTCCTCACTTTTGCCTAGTTGATTTTAACCTTACTGCGAATCCTCTTGTAAGGATGCCTACCTTAAAGAAGTTCTTCTCTCTCCACAAGAATGTCAGTGAGTCTCTCTCTCACTGCAACCCCCAGGTCATCTCTGCTCCAGTAGGGGAGTCAGTGTGAAGCGAGACTTGATCCCTTGACTTTCTAACTCCGAAGGAGCAATCTTAGCGACTGAGTCACATCTCTTTTGCATGCGCCCCTTACAAGCCCAATGTATCCAACACACATAACGGCGTACTTCAGCAAGTGATAGAAGAAGGAACCTTGCTGAAAATCTTTCCCTGGGATGCTGGGAGGAACTGGAAATGCACACTAACTGCCAGACTGAGTTCAACTAACTCCACACTAAAAGGAAAATCTAGGATTAGTGAAAAGATAGCACCGTTTCTGTGGTCTCAGTCAGGTAGGTGGTAAAGGAAATGCTCAGGGAAGGAGATGGAAGGAAGCAATCAAATAGAACATCAAAAAAGTAGACGGAATCAATCAGAATTCAATTGTGTGCTAATTACAAGGTTTCTTTTGCGATTCAGTTCGACTCTGCGCATCCTGTCCAAAGACCCCATGCCATAAATTTCATTATCAGAATGTATCTGTACTGACTGATTCCCGTTTGAAATATAACCCTCCCCAACTAGTCATCATTACACGATGATTCATGGATAGCCACTTCTGTAGCGGGAAGTTTGAAAATGTGAAAGGATCAGAGAGGGAAACTCTGGGCCAATCATTTGAATCCTGAAGGGACAGAGAGGTGCAAGTTGTTGAGCAGGTAAAGGTTAATGTGTACCTTTCAGTTCAAAGCTGACCCTCCTACTGGTGGCATAGGAAGAGTTTACTGTTTGGCTACAGCATTTGGTTTTACTCACTCATGGGCCAGCATTTACTGTCCATCCCTAATTGCCCCTGGAGAAGCCAAGCTGCCCTGTGTGTGGGGAGTAGATGTGCCCATAGCGCTGTTAGGGAGGAAGATCCAGGACTTTGACGCAGTAACACTGAAGGAACAACAATATATTTACAAGTCAGGATGGTGAGTGGTTGAAGGGGAAGTTGTAGAGGGTGGTGTTCCCATGTATCTGCTGCCCTTGTCCTTCTAGATGGTAAAGATCACCTGTTTGGAAGGAGCTGTTAATGGTAAGTTGCTGCAGTGCATCTTGGAGCTGGTACATTGTTGCACTGACTGTGGATGATGGAGGAATTAAATATTGATTTTGTTCATTGCTTTGTCCTCAATGGTGTTGAACGTCTTGAATGTTGTTGGAGTGATTTTATTTATTACTGTCACATGTACCGAGGTACCATGAAAACGTTTGTTTTGCATGCAATACAGGCAGATCATACCATACAAAGTGCATTAGGGTAACAGAACAGAGCAAAGGATGAGCTGCACTCATTCAGATATGTAGAAACCATCACATTCCTTGTTGTGCCTTGTGGATGATGGACAGGCTTTGGAAAGACAGGAGGTGAGTTTCTCATTGTAGAATTCCCAGCCTCTGACCATCTCCTGTAGTCAACGTTTTTAATATGTCTGATTTCGTTTCTGATCAATGATATTCCCAAAGCCATTTATTTTAGAATGTCTACATTGCGGAAGCAGGCCATTCAGCCCTTCGAGTCCACACTGATCCCCTGAAGAGCATCCCACCCAGATTCACCCCCGACCCTATACCTGAAACCCTACATTTCCCAAAGCTAAATCACCTAGCCTGGACATCCTTCGAAACTCTGGGCAATTTATCACAGCCAAACCACTTAAACTGTTCATCTTTGGACAATGGGAGGAAACTGGGAAACTCTCACAACCATGGGGAGAATGTTCAAATTCCACACAGACAATTGCCTGAGGGTTGAATCAAACTTGACTTCCTGGTGCTGGGAGGCAGCACTGCTAACCACTGAGCCACCATGTTGACAGTGGAAGCTTCGGTGATGGTAATGTCATGGAATATCAGGGTCGATGACTGGCCTCTCTTTTGTTGCTGATGCTCATTGCCTTGCACAAGTGTGGTGTGAATGTTACTTGTTGTTCATCAGTCCAAGCCTGGATATTGTCCAGACCTTGCTGCATTTGGACATGGGCTGCTTCAGTACCTGAGGGATTGTAAATTGTGCTGAATTGTAAACTTATCAGTGAATATCTGCACTTCTGACTTGATATTGGATAGACAGTCACTGATGAAGCAGTTGAAGACAGTTAGGTCCTATTGCACTGCCATGAGGAACTCCTGGAGAGGTGTGCTGGGATTGAGATGACTGACTTCCAATCACCACAATCATCTTCCTTTGGGTTAGATCTGACTCCATCCAGCTTTCCCTGATTCCCATTAACTTAATTTGCTGGGACTCCTTGATGCCACACTCGGTCAAGTGCAGTTACCCTTAGTTCCACTCTTAAACATAAAGCGGCAAGAATGCATTCCTGTTCTATGTGGTACTTAGTCCTTCCATGGCAGATTCATGGTCCATCCTGAGTCGGAGGATTACAATCTGTTCGCAGATGAGATACTACAGTTCACTTCATTGCCCTTGAGCTAGAGAATGCATTTGCACTTCTGGCTTTTTAAGCTTATTAGGAGAGTTCAGGATTGGGCTCAGTTGTATCATAAATCAAGATCATTCGTTGCTTAAAAGCGCATGTTCATTACTTACTGAAACAAACAATTTAAGCAAGAGTTAGTGGCAGGTTTGCCAACCCTCCAGGATTACCTATTTGCAGGCTCCAGAACTTGAAGAATAAATGTCTGAACGCTGCAGCCAGCATTTTAAGAGAAAAAGCATAGCGGCATGAAAAAAAATGTAGTTTTTACTTCTTTTCGGTATTTTGTTTTGCCAGTTTTTAAAAAAAATTTGTGAAAGTGGAAAAGAGCAGTTAATGGAGCATGGCCTTTGAGAAAGGGGAGACACACCTTCAGGCCTACTTTGAGTGGACAGGACAATTAAACAAAAAGATTTGGAATTGCTGTTGAGAAAATGTGTAGGAAAACTACTTGCTACAATTAAAAGATAAAAGTAAAGATAGTTATGGAGGTGTACAAAACATGGAATGCCAACCACCTTGAAATGTTCGGGTTGAATTGCAGGACAAAGTGATGAAAGAAACCAGTGACAATGCATTCACCCAGAGAATGATGAAGCAATTCAATCACAGGCCTCATGACAACGTCAAATTCAAGACTTGGCTTGGAAAGGGTGGACGCTAAGAAATTGTTTCTGTTAGGCGAAGAGACTAGGACCCGTGGGAACAGCCTTAGAATTAGAGGGGGTAAATTCAGAACAGAAATGCGGAGACATTTCTTCAGACAGAGAGCGGTGGGCCTGTGGAATTCATTGCCGCAGAGTGCAGTGGAGGCTGAGACTCTAAATGGCTTCAAGGCAGAGATTGATAAATTCTTGATGTCACAAGGAATTAAGGGCTACGGGGAGAATGCTGGTAAGTGGAGTTGAAATGCCCATCAGCCATTATTAAATGGTGGAGTGGACTCGATGGACCGAATGGCCTTACTTGTATTCCTATGTCTTATGGTCTTATGAAGCAAACCATAGCTTGCATGTACAAACACATGAACGCCTGAATCATATACTTCAGATCATGGGTCAGAGAAAGGTGAAACACACTTCTATTGGAGTTGTTGGCAAAACAGACCCATCTAAATGGAATTCAACCTGGATAAGTGGAAAGTGATGCATTTTGGAAGGTTGAACTCAAATGCAGAATATAGGATTAAAGACAGGATTCTTGGCAGTGTGGAGGAACAGAGGGATCTTGGTGTTCAAGTAAATAGATCCCTCAAAGTTGCCACCCAAGTGGATCGTGTTGTTAAGAAAGCATATGGTGTTTTGGCTTTCATTAACAGGGGGATCGAGTTTAAGAGCCGCGAGGTTTTGCCACAGCTCTGCAAGTCCCTGGTGAGGCCACACTTGAAATATTGTGTCAGGTTTTGGCCCCCCTACTATAGGAAAGATACAGAGGCTTTGGAGAGGGTGCAAAGAAGGGTTACCAGGATGCTGCCTGGACTGGAGGGCTTGCCTTATGAAGAGAGGTTGACTATGCTCGGACTTTTCTCTCTGGAGAGAGGGATGGAAGATAGGTGACCTGATCGAGGTGTACAAGATAATGAGAGGCATGGATAGAGACAATAGCCAGAGACGTTTCCCCAGGGCAGGATTGACTGGCACGAGGGGATCATAGTTTTAAGATATTAAGAGAAAGGTATAGAGGGGATGTCAGAGGAAGGTTCTTTACGCAGAGAGTTGTGAATGTATAGAATGCGTTGCCAGCGGTGGTGGTGGACGCAGAATCATTAGGGACATTTAAGCAACTCCTGACATGCACATGGACAGCAGTCAATCGTGGGGTGAGTAGGTTAAGTTATTTTATTTTACACTAGAATTAATCCTCAGCACAACATGGTGGGCCAAAGGGTCTGTTCTGTGCTGTACTTTTCTATGTACTATGTTCTAAACTCTTACAAATGGTCAGTTGGCTATTTTGCAACTGCAAAGGCAAAATCGGAAACTAAATAGGTAACGGATCATTGGAGCTAATGGTTAACTTACAAGAAGCTAAGGGAACCGAGGGCAAGCGGAGGACTGATCAGAACATCCAGTATAGGCTAATTGGTCTGAATAGCCTCCTTCTGTAATGAGAGATTCCACAATCCTATCACTCACACTCAAATTCAGGTTGCTTTGTCTTGGTTCTGTTTTCTCCTAAGAGAAATGCAACATAAGACTGAGCTATCACCATGAGGGAAAAGGACAGGAGAAAGCCTGCTGTCCCCTGACTGACATGTCTGAAGAACTGATCGCAGTGTGTGAGCTGCACTTTGTTCTATTTTAGCCCAGCAAATCTGGCTGTGTGTATTTTAGCTGGAATTCACAGGAAGTTCTCATTTTCCTCACAGACCACCCAAATATTTCACCCTGACTGATGGATGTGATATTTCCTCCGAAATTCTTATGAAAACCAGATGTCATTTGCCTCTTAACAGCATCGTCCTGTTCCTGCTCTTTGGGTTTTGATTTTTTTTCCTGTTGGAGGTTTGATTTATGTTCTACAAGTTGCAACAATCTGTCTGTGAACCTCTGCAATCTGTTTCATAAGACCACAAGTTATATGCAGATGAAGAAAGCCATTCAGCCCCACTTATTATGTCTACCCTCCACCACTCAAGCCAGAATCCAGTTAATAGATTCCAACAATCTGTTCAAAAAGAAACTGAGAAAAGATGTTGCCTTGTGGTGGAGAGTTTATTGACTATGCCAGTCAACTAGTGCTCTCCCCAGTCCCAGCTTTTTTTCGTTTATTTATTTTTGAGTCTGCCATAGGCCAGCCCAAGTAAGAACAGTAGATTTCATTTAGTGAATCAGAGCAGTTTTTACAACATGTGATTCCATGGTTACCACTAAATTATCCTTTAAATTTCAGATTCTGATTAAATTCAAGTATCCCATCGTGAGATTTTAGCCATGGAAGGAACCTTCGCCTGGGGCTTTGGCTTACCAGTCAGTGACATTCCCATTTCACCACCACCTCTCTCTAATTGCACCTTGATATATATAGACATCAATTACAGCCATTATTGCTTTCCTTCTAAACTGTATTACTTCCTATATTAATAATCAGAAAAGGATTTTGTGCTGTACTGGCAGTGTCCCTACTTCTAGATGAGATGGTCTGTGTTCAAATTCCATCTGCCTTGGATGTGTGTCATAACAGAGTGCTTAATATTTTTCCCATTTAAATATAATTTGAATAAACTTTAAGGAAACAAATAAATTACCAGAATATGGAAAAGATGTGGGGAGATGTGGGATTGATCAGGTAGCTCTTTGAAAAAGCTGCAACAAATTTAATGGGCTGAATGGCCTCTTTCTGTGTCATTCTACAGTGTTAATCACTTATTGCATGTGGAGGTACTTCCTGCTATCATCTCAGAAGTCACCTCGAGCTGGTTTTAACCTATGGTTCTTTGTTTTCCTCCTATAGTTTCGTAACCTAGGTTTACTGTTTTCACACAATATACTATCTTCAAAAACTCTTTAGGTCACCTTTCCAGTAACTCAGTTTGATCTTGTTCAAAGTTTTCCAATCTATCCCATAGCTCAGACTCCCAACTCTTGGGATCAGACGTGATGTTTCCCTGCAACGTTCCTAGCACTTGAACAACTCCGTTGTTCCCTGACAACCATAACTGAACCTTTTACTTAAGTTGTACCATGGATTTGTCAGTAACAATCCCCCACCAGATGTTAATACCACAATGGATTATCAAACTTTATTAAACTTCACTAGGATTACAATACTTCAGTTTTGCTTATCTGGCCTTAAAACTCCCTCTCAAGAGTTGTTCCATCATGGACTGTCTTAATGACTGCTCCTGTTCTGAACAATCATCCTCCTGTTCTGGAGTCCACACTTCCCAACACTCCAGCTCTAGAAATTACATTTCACAGAGAAGGTTGGCTTGTTCAGTGCAAAAGAAATGAATATAACTTGAGGATGTAATCATAAATATAATGCTTCTGAAATGAAAATGCATAACCAGGATTCAACTTCCTGTCAAGGGGAACTGATTTTGACAATGTATCATCTCTGGCTCCTGACAGTCTTTATGGTTATGCCTAACTAGTTTGTGCAGGCATGCAGTAAACTGCCACTTATTGTGCAAGATAAATGCTTCTTCTTGTTAAGAATCAATAATAGTTCATCCTCCAAACGAAAGACCCTTAGACACAATATAGGGCAGCATGGTAGCTCAATGGTTTGCACTGCTGCCTCACTGCATCAGGGACCCGGGTTGGATTCCAACCTCAGGCGACTGTCTGTACAGAATTTGCACATTCTCCCTGTGCATGCGTGTGTGCACTCCAGTTTCCTCCCACGGTCCAAAGGTTTGGTGGATTAGCCACGCTAAAAAATTTTCTTTAGTGTTCAGGGATGTGCCGGCTAGGTGGGTTAACCATGGGAAATGCTGGGTTACAGGCAAAGGATGGGATGGGGCTCTGGGTGGGATGCTCTTCAGAGGGTCAGTGTGGATTCAACGGGCTGAGTGTCCTGCTTCCAACTGTAGGGATTCCATGATTCCAACACAGAAAGGAGGATTGAGGTGTAGCATCATGCCGGACAACATTATTTTGTTTTGGTTTCGATAAGTCTCCCTTCTAGTTCCATAAGTTTCAGCTAAGTGTTTGATTTTGTTTCCATTTCAGTGCTCAAGAAGGGGCTGTCTAACCTGTGAAAGTTTCTATTCAGAAAAGAGTAGAAAGCATTAGTGGCAGAACTCTTCGCCAAACACAAGGCATTAGTGGTTGGTATGGCAACATACAATAACCACCACTCCAGGTTCTGAATACAAATGTAGGCTGATATGTCAGGGCCATTTTTGAATGAGATCTTAAACAGCTTGTCCTGAATCCTCACTTCAGTGTGATGAATAGATCCACACTGACATTTCTCAAAGAAGAACTGAAAAAAAACAACGGATGCTGTAAACCAGAAACAAAAACAGAAACTGCTAGAAAAGCTCAGCAGGTTTGACAGCATCAATGGAGAGAAATCAGAGTTAATGTTTCAAGTCGAGTGACCCTTCCTCGGAACCGGCAGAACTCAGAACAGTTCCAAGGAAGGGACACTCGACCTGAAATGTTAACTCTGATTTCTCTCCACCGATGCCGCCAGAGCTGCTGAAGCTTTTCCAGCAGTTTCTGTTTTTGTTTCAAAGGGAATTCTCTCTGGTGTCTTACGGCCATTATTTATTACACAAAAAAACATTGCTTATCTGCTTGTTCTCATACTGTCATTTGAGGGAACTTACTGTGCACAATTTGGCTGTCAGCTTTCTCAAACCGAGAAGTTTGACTGTACTGCCTATGAAGTACTACGGGATGTCCTGAGGTTGTGAAAGGTGCTACCAACAGAGACAGCTGGCAGGGTTGCTAAAATTCACTCAGGTTAGCAGAAGCTGAACGGCCTCTTGGTTGTAATACCAGATGATGACCTGTGTTTGTGGTGCTGTATTAATCCAGCTTGAGTTGGTTAGCAAAGAAAATGTGAAGGGAAAAGCTGCAAAACAATATAAACATCTAATGACACCCACATCTCAAGATCAATTATATTGCTGTGCTTCCATGACAAATAGATTCTTGTAATCATTCTGGCTCCCCTTAGCTATCCTAGAATCCAAGGCTGCTGCTCTGCTTTCAAGCTGTGTACTAATCAATTCATTCCCCAGAAAGGCACTTTTATATTTTATATATGCTCAGCCAGAAGCGACAGCTCAGAGCAGCCTGTCAAGAGACAAATGAAACAGGGACAGCAAGTGTTGCTCTTCAAGGACAATGCCTGTCCCCTGAGGAAATGGCACTGAGAATTCTTGTTTTATCAGAATCCTGAACTGGAGGGGAGACAGCTGTAGTGTGTTTGTGAACAGGTTAGTGAAGCTGGTGCCTGCAATGAGCACCTTCATTCTGAAAAGAGCACTGATAGGAAAGCATTGGCAAGAAACCTCCCCCTCAAAGAAGGAGGGAAATTCTGCTTGGTTTTTTTTTCAACATTGACTAGATTTTGAATGTCAAAAAAATGGGAGGTGAGCTTGCCACCGGATGGTGAGAAGCAAACGAGAAGCTAAGGCAGATCGGGAAGACAACAAATGCAACCCACTCTACTTCTCCATTTGTTTAACTTGACAACTTTCTCTCTCACACATCAGATTTCAAGGAAACATTTCATTTCCTCGCCCTGGTTTCTGCATCTTTTGTTATTCACTGAAACACTGTAAATTGCAGCCTTCCAAGTGTCCCATAAAAAAGGGAGCTGTGCCTTTGAGTTTAAAGTTTTCACACAAGCTGAACATGTTTGAGACACAAGCCATCAAAGCTCCAATAAAACAAGCATGAATGTTTCGATGTGATACCCAATAAATTCCAGTAAACCTAATTCTTAAAGTAAGATAGATAAACAGGAAGCCCACAGTTCCATGCAGAACCTCTCCTGTCCATTTGACTCCCTGCCGTCAAAAACATTTCTCTTTGCTGGCACTTGTGTTTCTTTAACAAGTGGCTCTTTCCTGCCTGTTGTGAAACTCCTTGCTCTTCCAGCAGCAGTTTCTCAGAAACTGGTTCCAGTTTACAAGGCTGAAAGAAAAAGGATTTCCAATGCAGAGGGAGAGAATTAAAAAACAGTGAAGTTATATATCATGCAACAAATTTTGGTCAAATTACACTTAAGGGTACTATGTAGGCTTCTGGTCACTATTTTTAAAACATGAGATCAAGGCACTGGATAGGATGCAAAGAAGATTTACAAGCACTGTGATGAAGGGTGTTTACTTTAATTTGTATTAATATCATACTTGGAATTTGCATTTCAAAACAGAAGCACATAATTGTTGGTTACTTCCTTGAAGGATTTTCATGTTTTAAAAAAAGACAAGGTCAGAAAGACCTTCTGGAACGGTGACTAAATTTAGTATTTGTTATAAAGGAGGTTACTGCGGATCCTTGGTGTGTTAATGGAAAGACGTTTATACTGTTGTAACCGAAGTAAACATGTATGCTGTTGACTTTGTTTCCATATCATAAGAATCTAGGATGAGAAAGGTTTACAAAATTCAGCAAAGTTGAGGGCAGAAGCAAGTTTAATTTCTCTACTGGGAAGAGGATTTCAGAGTAGCTCATGGAAGCAGTTGCTTTAACATAAGGGGTAGCTTTTGAAGTTTCCAAACCAGGAGTTTGGTTCATAATGCACAGGTTATTGGAACTGCAAAAGTTTAAGTTCTTAGATTTGTGAGAAGTCATTCTGGCAGATTTGGAAAGTACTCAGTGAATTGCCTCCATAGTCAAATAAACTGTAAGGAGTCAGTTAAGCAGAAACTTAAGAGTTGAGATGATAGATGTGTAATTTCCCTAGATTTCTGCAATAAATAATGTTGGGAAAAGGGAACAAAAACAGAAATTGCTGGAGAAATTCAGTGACCCTTTTTTCAGAAAATAAAATAGACTGGACCACTGAAACTCTGTGTCTCTTTCTACAGATGTTGTCAGACTCGCTGAGTTTCTCCAGCAATTTCTGTTTTTGTTTCTGATTTCCAGCATTTGCAGTTTTTTGGTTTTAGTTTGTTTAATGCTAGAAAAAGACTTGAGGTTTGCTTTATGCTTTAGATTTTGCTAATTGTCTTCTTTACTTAGAAAGCTTAACTTGATTTGCTTTTCAACTTTTGTGCAATCAACTTCTGTTTGAATTGAATTGAACTTTACTGTCACATGAATTCAAATGGTGAGTTATAAAGAAAGACTGGATAGGCTGGGACTGTTTTCACTGGAGTATAGGAGGTTGACAGGCAACCTTATAGAAGTTTATAAAATATTAAGGGGCATAGATAGAGTTAATGGTAATTATCTTTTCCCTAGGATGGGGGATTTCAAGATGAGGGGGCACACACTTTTAAGGTAAGAGAGGAAAGATTTAACAAAGACATGAGGGGCAAATATTTTTACACAGAGGGTGGTTCACATGTGGAATGAATGTCTTGAGGGAAGTGATGGATATTGGTACAATTACAATGCTTAAAAGATATTTGGATAAGTACATATATAGGAAAGGTTTGGAGGGATATAGGCTAGGAGCAGGCTGGTGGGACTAGATTAGTTTGGGATTATGGTTGGCATGGACTGGTTGGACTGAAGGGTCTGTTTCCGTGCCAGAAAATTCTACAACTCTATGATTACAGTGAAAAGTTTACAAGTCACCACTTACGGCACCACTTAGATACACGGTACCAGGGACAGATTCTTCAGTACAAATTCTGATGTTAAAGAAAATCTGAAGCCTTGGATGTCTATGTTTCAGTAGTGGTCCACCACATGAACTGGCCAAACAATTAAAAAGTTTATCAAGCTGAGTTTCATGTCCAGTAGTACCATCAGCTGGGATCATAACAGAACAATAAAGAATTGTGTGAGAATGTATATTAGATAGAAGTTTATAAAATCATGAGAGGCATGGATAGGGTGAATAGTGAAGGTCTTTTTCCCGGGGTAAGGGAGTCCAAAACCAGACAGCATAGGTTTAAGGTGAGAGGGGAAAGATTTAAAAGGGACTTAAGGGGCAACCTTTCATGCAGAGGGTGGTGCATATATGTAATGAACTTCCAGAGGAAGTGGTAGAAGCCAGTACAATTACAGCATCTAAAAGGCATTTGGATGGGTAGATGAATAAGAAGGGTTTAAAGGGATATGGACCAAATGCTGGCATATGTGACTAGATTAATTAAAGATATTGAGGTGGACTGAAGGGCCTGTTTCCGTGCTGTATGTCTCTATGACTCTATGAGAGGATAAATAGGATGGGTCTCCTGGCTTTGTCACTCTTGAAAGAAAAGGGCGAGGGGTTACCTATTTGAGGTCTTTAAAATTTTGAAAAGTTTCGATTGAAAGGAGAAGGATCGAATATTTCCTCTTACGGGACAGCATTACTTGTCTCTGTTGATATAAAATAGTCAGTAAAAATATGATAGGAACTTCATATGTAGAGACTGTTGAGCATCTAGAACTCACTAGCATGGGGAGTGGTTGAAGTGAATGTTACAGACCCAGTTAAAACAGTTTTGAAATGTTTATGGGGAAACTGGATAGACACAATCAGGGAGAAGGGTTAAAGGGGTAAGTGAGAAAAGCTAGGAGGATGCTCGTGTGGAAAAAGACCAGTATGTAGTGGACAAGCTGAATGGCCTGCTGCTGTGTTGACTGTATAATCCACAATCCAACAATGACAACACCTTAAGTTTATATACTGCCTTTCACATTGTAATATATTGAAAGTCATTTCACAAAAAAACATGAACTCAAGCCAAAGGGGAAAGTGGGATAAGCCTGGGCAAAGCAGGAGAGAGAGATGAAGAGGATTAGAGAAGGAATTCCAAAGCTCAGAGCTCAGGTAGTTAAAGACATGGCCATCAATGGGGAACCAAAGGCAATGAAGTGTGGTTGGGGAGCACAAAGTAACTGGAGGATCACAAGAGATTATAAAAACAGAGAGATCCAATGCTATAAACACAAGGGTAAAGATATTAAAATCATGAATTATTAATGTAAGTTAGCCAGCACAGAAGTACTTTGTGAACAGAAAGGTGTGGTAGAATACAGGCGGAAGTGTTTAAAATGTGCTGAAGTTAACTGGAAGGCCAAGGGGCATTGGAAAAGTCAAGCGTAGAGTTCCCAAAAGAATGGAGAAGGGTTTCAGCAGCAGAAGAACGGAGGCAAAGACACTATGGCAGATAGACCTTCTGATGGTTTGGGGATAACGGTTTGGAAACTTATATAATATAGGAAGCTCCCTGTGCTTAATGCTACTGTTATCAAATACAGCTCAGGGAGGCTCCAAGCAGCAGCAGAAGGAGGAGGATCTGGAGAATGTGAATGGCCAATGGCTGCCCCTCTGGACAAGTAATTAGGAAGGTTAATTGAATTAATAACTCATTATGAGGGGAATTGAATACAAAAGTAAGGAGGTTATACTTTAGTTAGACAGGGTACTGGTGAGACTACATCTGTGCACAGTACTGGTCTCCTTATTTAAAGGAAAGATGTAATTGTATTTGAAACAGCTCAGAGAAGATTTCCTAGTCTAATGCCTGAAATAGGTGGATTGTCTTAGGAGGACAGACTAGGCTGCTGGAATTTAGAAGGTAAGAGGTGACTTGATTGGATAAGATCCTGAGAGAATTTGATGGGAGGATGTGGGTAGGATGTTTTCTCTTATGCAAGAATCTATAACTACGGGCCACTGTTTAAAAATTAGATGTCGTTCTTTAAAACATAGATAGGGCAATTATTTTTTCTCTCAGTAGGTCGTGAAATCCTCTTTCTGAAAAGCTTGTGTAAGTAGAATCCTTGATTACTTTTAAGGCTGAGGTGGATAGATTCTGGTTAAGGCAAGGGGATGAAAGATTATCCGATCAGCAGGAATTCAGATTTGTAATTACAATCAGATCAAATGAATCAGATTATTTTATAGAATGACACAGGCTGTAGGAGCTGAAGGGTCCAGTTCTGCTACTTGTTGTGTCTGTAGATTTGAATGATGTAGGGTATACAAGGTACTGGTGTCCAATCTTCTCTTTATGAGCTTCTTTGGGAGCCTGCAAATGCCAAAGTTTAACTGCATCTTCTCAGGAATTTTCAGATAGACTAAGTGGTAATAATGGGTCTTGCTCTGTGATTTTGGGATTAGGCAACAGTACAATCCAAACATTCAAGACCACATTTATCTTTTGTGTTCTCCTAGCCTTTAACGGAGTGATTGATTCATGCTTCACCCATGGTACTCACTGGCTGTGAAAGGATCAGTCAGCTTCATCCTCTCCATAGCAATCTTCACATGCTCAGGATCACTGCGACACCCATTTAGTTTCTTTCTTTTTGAATCAGGGTGTTGATGCCAGTTGTTGCCTACCTTCTGCTGTCACAGTAACTCCACCAAGTCCAGAGATGGACAAGATCAAGTCCTGATTTATCCATTAAATGATTCACATTGCCAACTGGACAGCATGTGAAGTTGATGCTTCAAATACACCTATTCCAAAACACCCACCCTACTTACTGCACTGACATGAGAACCCCAGTGGTATTTGAAAGCCAGTGGCATATTAAAGTTATGATACTGTCAGAGCCAGACCGAAGGAGAAATGGGATCCCGAAACGGCTGTTAATGCAACATGATGGATTGTTAATTGATAATCGTTAAATTTAACAGAAGAGCACAATCAAATCATCTGTGAACTGCACAAATTATTACTCAGTGATAATGGAAAAAGTCTTGCATTGATTAATACTTATTTATTTACACAATTAACGTTTTGGCAGAAATATTCTGTTTAAAAATGCTGACGAGCAAACTCTTATCAAGTAACAACTGCACAGATTTGTGATAAGGTACAACGTACAAAGAAATGCAAAGTCAAGGACCATGAACACTCCAGAATGCAGGACCAGAGAGCTCGCAGAGTAAAGGGTGAGAGAAAGCTCAGTGAACATAAGGTCATAAGATCACAAGAAATAGGAACTGGAGTAGGCTGTTTGACCCCTCGAGTCTGTTCTGCCATCCAATAGGATCATGGCTGATTCGACATTCCTTATGTACAGTTTCTTGCCCTTTCCCTCTAACTCTTGATTCCCTGACTGATCAAGAATCTGTATCTCACCCTTAAATATACACCAAGACTCTGCACCCGGGCCCCAACGCCACCCCCCAGTTCTCTGTAACAATGAGTTCCAAAGACACACATTCTCTGAGAAAAGACATTTCTCCTCATCTCAATCTTAAATTGGCACCCTTTTAATCTGAGACCATGCCCTTTGGTCCAAGCCTCTCCCATGAAGAGTTAGGCCCTCTCAGTATTTACCTGTCAAGAATCTTATATGTTTCAGTAAGATCACCTCTCATTCTTCTAAACTCCAGTGAGTAGAACCCCAACCTTTGCTCCATACCAGGGATCCTCCTAGTGAACCTTCTCTGAACTGCCTCCAATGAAATGATATCTTTTATTAAATAAGGGACCGAAACAGCCCACAGTACTCCAGATGTGGTCTCACCAGCACCTTGTACAGTTGCAGTAAGATTTTGATTTGATTTGATGCATTGTTGTCACATGCATCTAAGTACAGTGAAAAGTTTTGTTTTGCGTGCAGTATAGGCTGATCATAACATACAAGGACATACAGATCACAGGGCGATTTGAACAGAGTGAGGCATACAGGTTACACTGCACAGGAGATGTTCAAAAACAAGATCAACATTAGATTTGAAATTTGAGAGGTTCATTTAGCAGTCTATTGACAGCAGGCAAGAAGCTGTTCTTGAACCTGTTGGCACATGTGTTTAAACTTTTGTATCTTCTGCCTGATGGGCGAGGATGGAAGAGATTATAATCAGGGTGGGAGGGCTCGTTCATGATGTTGGCTGCCTTTCCGCAGCGACGAGAAATGTAAATGGAGTCCATGGATGGGAGGTTAGGTTGCGTGATGGTCTGGGCTATGCTCACAACTTCTTGTAGTTTCGTACAGTGCTGGGCAGAGCAGTTGCGGTTCCAAGCCGTGCCGCACCTGGATAGAATGCTTTCTTACGGTGCATCTCTAGAAGTTGGTGAGGGTCCTTATGGACATACCAAATTTCCTGAGCCTCCTGAGGAAGGAGAGGCATTATTGTGCCTTCGTGACCGTTGCATCAACGTGGGAGGTCCAGAACAGATTGTCGGTATCATTACTCCAAGGAACTTGACGCTCTCGACTCTCTCCCCCTTGGCTCTGTTGATGTAGATGGAGGAGTGTCTTCCTCCTTTCTTCCTGAAGTCAATGATCAGCTCTTTTGTTTTGCTGTCTTTGAGAGAGAGATTCTTATCATTGCACCATGCCACCAAGCATTCGATCTCCTTCCTGCATTCTGACTCGCCATTGTTTGATACCTGGTCTATAACAGTGGTGTTGTCAGTGGATTTCTAGATGGCGTTCAGACATAATTTGGCCACACAATCATGAGATTTCCCTATTCTTATACTCTAACCCCCTGGAAATAAGACACAAGATCTCATTAGCCTTCTTGATTACTTGCTGCACCTGCATGCTGACTTTGTATTTTATCCACAACTACTCCCAGGTAGTTTGGGGAGGCAATGGTGCAGTGGTGTTATAGCAAGACTTCTAATCCAAAAACTCTGGGGACATGGGTTAAAACCCTACTAATTGGTGGAATTTGAATTCAATGAAAAGGAGTCTGGAATTAAGAATGTACTGATGACCACAAAACAATTGCCAATTGTCAGAAAAAACCCATCTGGTTCTCTAATGTCCTTCAGGGAAGGAAATCTGTTATCCTTAACCAGTCTAGCCTACACGTGACTTCAGACCCACAGCGATGCGGTTGACTCTCAACTGCCCTCTGAAATGGCCTGGCAAGCGACTCAGTTGTATCAATCACAAAGTTTCAACAAAGAAATGAAACAGGTCAGACCACCTGCATTGACTTAGACATCAGGAAAAATAATAGCAGAAGCAAAGCCCTCCTTACTAACATCTGGGGTTAAGTGCCAAATGTAGAAGAGCTGTCTCACAGACTAGTCAAGCAACAGCCTGACATTATCATACTCACAGAGTCATACCTTACAGACAATGCCCTGGACACTACCATCACCATCCTGGGATATGTCCTCTCCCAGCAGCAGGACAGACCCAGCAGAGGGGGCCGCACAGTGGTATACAGTCAGGAAGGAATTGCCCTATGAGTCTCATGGCTTCAGGTGAAACATGGCCAAGGAAATATCCTGCTGATTACCACATACTGTCCTACTCAGCTAATAGATCAGTGCTCCTCCATATTGAACAATACTTCACATTTTCTCACTTTATACGCCATTTGCTAACATTTTGTCCACTTACTTAACCTATCAGTATCTGTCTATAAACAATGTGTACCCCTTTCACAACTTGCCTTTCCACTTATTTTTCTGCCATTCACAAATTCGGTTATAGTATATTTGCTTTATTCTTCCAAGTCAATACATATTGTAAATGGTTGTTGGCCCAGCTGTGAACCTCACTGGTCACAGGTTGTCAAGCTAAAGAAGAACCCCTTATTCTCACTCAATGCTTCCTGTCCAACTCTCTATCCACACCAATACACTACCTTCAGCACAATGGGCTCTGATCTTATGACTTTTTTTTAGATAGATTACTTACAGTGTGGAAACAGGCCTTTCGGCCCAACAAGTCCATGCCAACCCGCCGAAGCACAACCCACCCAGACCCATTCCCCTACATCTAAGGCTACAGGCAATTTAGCATGGCCAATTTACCTAACCTGCACATTTTTGGACTGTGGGAGGAAACCGGAGCACCCGGAGGAAACCCACGCAAACATGGGGAGAATGTGCAAACTGCACACAGTCGCCTGAGGCGGGAATTGAAACTGGGTCTCTGGTGCTGTGCGGCAGCAGTGCTAACCACTGTACCACTATGCCACCACTTAACAGAGCCAAGAGATCCTCAGAGAACACAATAAGACATATCCAGAATACAAAACAAGAGACATCTCCATAGCAGAGGTCCAGAGAGATCATCAGAATAAGAGAGCAGACGGATGCCAGGGTACAGGACCAGAGAGATCACAGTGTACAGCACCAGAGAGATCTCAGGGTACAGGACTAGAGATATCTCAGGGTTCAGGACCAGAGAGATCCCAGGGTACAGGACCAGAGATTCCCCAGGGTGCAGCACCAGAGAGATCCCCGGGTACAGGAACAGAGAGATCCCAGGGTACAGGAACAGAGAGACCCCAAGGTACAGCACCAGAGAGACCCCAGGGTACAAGACCAGAGAGATCCCAGAGTACAGGAACAGAGAGATCCCAGGGTACAGGATCAGAGAGATCCCAGGATACAGGAACAGAGAGATTCCAGGGTACAGGAACAGAGAGATCCCAGGGTACCGCACCAGAGAGACCCCAGGGTACAGTACCAGAGAGTCCCCAGTGTACAGCACCAAAGAGATCCCAGGGTTCAGGAACAGAGAGATCCCAGGGTACAGCACCAGAGAGATCCCAGGGTACAGCACCAGAGAGATCCCACGGTACAGGAACAGAGAGATCCCAGGGTACAGCACCAGAGAGATCCCACGGTACAGGAACAGAGAGATCCCAGGATACCGCACCAAAGAGATCACAGGGTACAGCACAGAGAAATCCCAGGATACAGGAACAGAGAGATCCCAAGGTACAGCACCAGAGAGACCCCAAGGTACAGAACCAGAGAGATCCCAGGGTACAGGAACAGAGAGATGCTAGGGTACAGCACCAGAGAGATCCCAGGGTACCGCACAGAGAGACACCAGGGTACAGCACCAGAGAGATCCCAGGGTACAGCACCAGAGAGATCCCAGGGTACAGCACCAGAGAGATTCCAGGGTACTGCACCAGAGAGATCCCAGGGTACTGCACCAGAGAGATCCCAGGGTACAGCACCAGAGAGATCCCAGGGTACAGGAACAGAGAGATCCCAGGGTACAGGAACAGAGAGATCCCAGGTTACAGCACCAGAGAGACCCCAGGGTACAGGGACAGAGAGATCCCAGAGTACTGGATCCAAAGTTCCTTGCAATCAATGAGCCATTTTACTAAATCATTAAACATATGTCATCTGCTCGCAGATTAAGAGGACGCTGAAATTCTGTTGTTCCTTGATATGAACAGCAAACCTGTGAGCTCTCCCGACAATTTCCTTAGGCTTATGTAAAGTTCTGAGAAGCAAAGAACGTACAATCTATAGAAAGAAGGTGCCTTAAAAGAAATAAATTTATCTTGTGACTTTCCTGACCTCAGGATACCCAAAATCAATCGCTGAAAATGGGACATTCTTTCAAGGGTTGTAACACGAATGTGGAAAGCATGGCAGCCAATTTACATACAGCAAGCTACCACCAAAAAACAATAAGGTAACTAACCCACTCAGCTGTTTCAATATTGTTAGATGAGGATATTTATTGGTGCTAGTTAAGATATGGACAGCAGGGCCCATCATTAGTGGTTTGTTCCCCCACATTACCAGAATGTTGTTCCAAATATCAAAGTCAAATATGTTATGATCATCTGTTAACTATTTCCTGTAAAATTCCCTGACAAGATTTTTTTTCCCTCATTCTCTGAGTAATGCATTTTTATGCATTACAATACTGCAAATACTGGAAAGTTAAAACAAAGCAGAAACCAAAAATGCTGGATACAAATAGGTGGGTGGAAAAAGAAATAGAGGTAACCTTTCAGCTTTGTGACCTTTCATTAGGCTTCTGTGTTTTTCTGTCTAGCATCTTCTGCTTTTGTCCCTGACCAATTGTTGAATCTGGCCTGTCTTGCCCCCTGGACAGCTGCAGCTCGTGCTGTTTTGAACACAGCCGCTGAGAGGTGTGCGAGGGTAGTTCACAGACGAGTGTCCCTTCTGTTCACAGCTACTTGGCTGAAATCCAGACCTCGGCTGTGTGGGAGCGTGCAGGTGCTCATTATAGGCATGTACTCCAAGGTGATTCTGGGGGACTGGCTGACAAACATGCTGAAAGCAGAGAGCTCATTCAGAAGTGCCACATCACCTGAGAGCGCCACATTGCTGAGAATAACGCGTGTGAATGTTTGCAGTCACAACAAGTAAGTTGCTCTTGTCTGTACAGATAGTAAAGAGAGGAGCTTCATTTTCTGACTTCCTATCGGAAACTCTCGGTTGGTCAGACAGCAGTTGTGTGAGGAGGAAGGCAAGTTACACATTTCTGGCCAATGAACAATTCCTGATGATGGGCTTATGCCTGAAATGTTGATTCTCCTGCTCCTCGGATGCTGCCTGACCTGCTGTGCTCTTCCAGCCCCATGCTTTTTAATTCTGACTCTCAAGCATCTACAATTTTCACCTTTTCCTCCTCTGAACAATGAAGGCAAGTTCTTCACCACTGTCTCTACATACGACACAACTTTCAAGAAACAATGTAGCTCAAACCTCTAAGTCTCTGTTCGACAACACTCCCCGAATTCCTACTATTAATTGTGTATGTCCTGCCCTGGTATGTCTTACCAAAATGCAAAACCTCACATTTATTAAAATAATCTCCACCTGCCACTCTTCGCCCCATTGGCACAGCTGATCAAGATTTTGTTGAAATCTTAGATAACCTTTTTCACTGTCCACTAAACCATCAAGTTTGGTGTCATCTGCAAAAAACTAACCAAACTGACCTTGTATTGTCATCCAGATTGTTTATATAAATGGCAAACATTGACCTCAAAATAATTGACTTGCTAGGCATTGCAGTTAAGAGCCAACCACATTGCTGTGGCTAGGAGTGTGTCAGAATCACACTTAGATCAGACCAGGTAAGGGCAGCAGATTGCCTTCCCTAAAAGACATTAGTGAACCACATGGGTTTTAATCACAATGTTATTAGACTAGCTTTTAATTCCAGATATTTATTGAATTTGAATTTCACCATTTGCCTATCTAGTCTACTGACACTGCTTCCCTTAAACATGACAAGAACCTTGTCTCACAGAATATCTAGAGCAAAGACAAAGGTATATAAGAGGTAAGGGAGTTGCACTTATGACCAGAAATCTGTACAACTTGAAGATTACCTGGACAGGCAATGTTAATGTTATTAGAGACAAAAGAAGTAATTTTCCCAGACGGAATCAAGGAAGCCAAAGCTACTTAAATTTGGACCATCCATATCAATTGTTTCCATACCAACTTCTTTCATTTGAACTTGACTTAGCAGTCCTGTGGATCTGAAGGTCCAGAGGTGCTATCCAGACATATGAAATCTGGATTGATGCATTTTCACATGCTGTCCTATGGATTAGACATCAAACCCAGACATTTTCTGCCCTGTCAGCAGAGCCTAAAGTATCCATGGACACCACTTTGAAGAGAGTAAAAGAATTATACAGAGTGTCCTTGCAAATATTTATCCTTCAATTAACATTGATTATCTGGTCTTTACAACTTGTTTGTGTGGAACTCGCTGAGGTGCAAATTGGCTGCTGTGTTTTCTCCCATTACACCTTGAAAGTATTAATTGGTCTGTTAAAAGCTGAGGTCATGAAACACACCACAGAAAATGAAGTTTTATTTGGTGGTAGTGTGGGGGTTTAGGAATAAAAATCGAAATACAAGTTTTTTTTAAAAAGAACTGGATTGATACTTTCCAGATCAATTAAGCCAAACCCCCCATATTGTGAACTGGGACCAAGATTGTGCATTCAGATTCTCAGGAGGGCCTGAATTGGAATGTTCTGATTCAAAAACTTGAGGGATTCAGATTTTTGGGGGGGTTTGGAGCTGATCAGATTAACCACAATATATTTCAGTCCTACACACTCCCCTGTTGCAATACAAGGTTGTCACCAAATGAAACTGCAAAATGGAATGAAGGAAAGGTAGTTAGGTTGGAATTACCAGAGAAACAAAACAAAGTTTTTGGATTAGTTGTAATTAATTATCTTGGGAACATTTTGTCTTTAATCTGCATGCTTAAATCAAATTGTCTGTGATTCGCCCAATAATCCAATCTCACTGTTTATTGAACCATTGCATATGAAAACCAAGACACCCCATTAGTATCAGCAAGACTTGGCCAATGAACATTAACAAGGCCCTAGTGAGTAAACGCAAGTGTTACTTATCTGAGAGCTTAGTTCAAAATGTACTGGCCAAGATCAGACAACACACAGTGCAGAACACCATCCCTGGCATTAAACATTCAGACAGAAAAACAGCTCCAAGTCAGAACTAGCATCATTATCAGGGGAATTGGCAAGTATATCTTGACCAATGACACAAGCCCCCCCTTGTCCTCACGACTCGCTAGCTTAATAAACTCCTCAGGCCTTACAAAACTTTTGGAATATTGTCTACAATTCTGGTCTCCCTGCTATAGGAAGGATGTTGTGAAACTTGAAAGGGTTCAGAAAAGATTTACAGGGATGTTGCCAGGGTTAGAAGGTTTGAGCTGTAGGAAGAGGTTGAACAGGCTGGGTCTGTTTTCCCTGGGATGTCAGAGGCTGAGGGGATCCTTATAGAGGTTTATAAGACCATGAGGGGCACGGATAGGGCGAATAGACAAGGTCTTTTCCCTGGGTTGGGAGAGTCCAGAACTAGAGGGCATAGGTTTAAGATGAGAGGGGAAAAATTTAAAAGGGACCTAAGGTGAAACTTTTTCATGCAAAGGGTGGTATGTGCATGGAATGAGCTGCCAGAGGAAGTGGTGGAGGCTGGTACAATTACAATATTTAAAAGGCATCCGGATGGGTATATAAATAGGAAGGGTTTAGAGGGATATGGGCCGGGTGCTGGCAAATGAGACGATATCAAGTTGGGATACCTGATCGGCATGGATGAGTGGGCCAAAGGGTCTGTTTCTGTGCTGCCCATCTCTATAACCCGACAACATTCCAAGATCTCTGCCTTCTCCAGCAATTCAAGGAAGTAGAGAAGCAGAAAGCAGAAAACTGTAGGTTAGTTTGCCTCATGTTTGTTTTCGAAAAGATGCTGTATTCTGTTATTGAGGAGGTTGCAATAGGTTACTTAGAAAATCACACTGTGATCCATGAGAGCTAACATGGCTTTATGAAAGGGAAATTGTGTTGAAGCAGTCTGTAGAGGTCATAAAGTCACACAGCGTAGAAACAGAGCCTTTGACCCATCATGCTATGCTGACCAACAAACACCAAACCTCTCCTATCCCATTTACCTGCACTTGATCCACAGCCTACTACGTCCTGGCTACCATGCTTCATAAATATTACAAGAGTATCTGTTTCCACCACCCTCTCAGGCAGCACGTTCCATATAACTCACCCTCCGGTAGAAATGCAATATTTATGTTCACTGATCTGTGTGCTTGGAGGGCAACAGTTTTCTTAATTTTGAAATTTCAAAAAAATTCCTATCATGATGTTAATAAAGTTGTGAAAGTGTCACATTGGCAGCTGGACATGGCAAATTCTGTCTTGATAATGGATAGTGTGCGGGAGAAAAGCATCATCTGTCGGTAGCCCTGAGTGTATTGAACATGGATACATCAATTCACAAAAATGAATAACGAATCAGTAATATAGTTTGAGGGTTCATGTGTCATTGTGACAGCCAGTTTACACCCTGCATGAATTTCAATATTGTATTATTGCCTTGCAACTTTCCCAAACTGATGTTTTGAAAAACTTGTTTGATTTGACTCCATACAGAAGAGTATATTAGAATGGCTGCTTTAGAATAGATTTTAGCTTGTAAAGCACACCTTTCATACCAAAAAAATATTATTATATATCGGATAATAGTTCCATTTCAATCTGTTCAATATATCTCCAAAGACAGGATTACAGAAAACATCCAGAACAGAGTTACGCCATTCAGCCCAACCAGTCCATGCCAGCCTTCCAGCTCCAAACAGTTGCGAGAGTCCCCACTCTGAACGTCACCAGCCCACACCATGTCACTGCACCAGTCCCCATTCCGGGATTCACCAGCCCACACCATGTCGCTGCACCAGTCCCCACTCTGGGATTCACCAGCCCACACCATGTCGCTGCACTAGTCCCCACTCCGGGATTCACCAGCCCACACCATGTCGCTGCACCAGTCCCCACTCCGGGATTCACCAGCCCACACCATGTCACTGCACCAGTCCCCACTCCGGGATTCACCAGCCCACACCATGTTGCTGCACCAGTCTCCACTCTGGGATTCACCAGCCCACACCATGTCGCTGCACCAGTCCCCACTCTGGGATTCACCAGCCCACACCATGTCGCTGCACCAGTCCCCACTCTGGGATTCACCAGCCCACACCATGTCGCTGCACCAGTCCCCACTCTGGGATTCACCAGCCCACACCATGTCGCTGCACCAGTCCCCACTCTGGGATTCACCAGCCCACACCATGTCGCTGCACCAGTCCCCACTCTGGGATTCACCAGCCCACGCCATGTCGCTGCACCAGTCCCCACTCTGGGATTCACCAGCCCACACCATGTCGCTGCACCAGTCCCCACTCTGGGATTCACCAGCCCACGCCATGTCTCTGCACCAGTCCCCAATCTGGGATTCACCAGCCCACACCATGTCGCTGCACCAGTCCCCATTCTGGGATTCACCAGCCCACACCATGTCACTGCACCAGTCCCCATTCCAGGATTCGCCAGCCCACACCATGTTGCTGCACCAGTCCCCACTCTGGGATTCACCAGCCCATACCATGTTGCTGCCACAGTCCCCACTCTGGGATTCACCAGCCCACACCATTTCGCTGCACCAGTCCCCACTCTGGGATTCACCAGCCCACGCCATGTCTCTGCACCAGTCCCCACTCTGGGATTCACCAGCCCATACCATGTTGCTGCCACAGTCCCCACTCTGGGATTCACCAGCCCACACCATGTCGCTGCACCAGTCCCCAATCCGGGATTCACCAGCCCACACCATGTCGCTGCACCAGTCCCCAATCCGGGATTCACCAGCCCACACCATGTCGCTGCCACAGTCCCCTCTCTGGGATTCACCAGCCCACACCATGTCGCTGCACCAGTCCCCACTCTGGGATTCACCAGCCCACACCATGTTGCTGCACCAGTCCCCACTCTGGGATTCACCAGCCCACACCATGTCGCTGACACAGTCCCCACTCCGGGATTCACCAGCCCACACCATGTCGCTGACACAGTCCCCACTCTGGGATTCACCAGCCCTCACCATGTCGCTGCACCAGACCCCACTCCGGGCTTCACCAGCCCACACCATGTCACTGCACCAGACCTCACTCTGGGATTCACCAGCCCCGACCATGTCGCTGCACCAGTCTCCACTGTGGGATTCACCAGCCCACACCATGTCGCTGACACAGTCCCCACTCTGGAATTCACCAGCCCACACCATGTCGCTGCACCAGTCCCCACTCCGGGATTCACCAGCCCACACCATGTCGCTGACACAGTTCCTACTCCGGGATTCACCAGCACACACCATGCCGTTGCACCAGTCCCCACTCTGGGATTCACCTACCCCCACTATGTCCCTGTCACAGTCCCCAATCTGGGCTTCACCAGCCCACACCATTTCGCTGCACCAGTCCCCACTCTGGGATTCACCAGCCCACACCATGTCGCTGCACCAGTCCCCACTCTGGGATTCACCAGCCCACACCATGTCGCTGCACCAGACCCCACTCTGGGCTTCACCAGCCCACACCATGTCACTGCACCAGTCCCCACTCTGGGATTCACCAGCCCACACCATGTCGCTGCACCAGACCCCACTCCGGGCTTCACCAGCCCACACCATGTCGCTGCACCAGACCCCACTCCGGGCTTCACCAGCCCACCCATGTTGCTGCCACAGTCCCCACTCTGGGATTCACCAGCCCACACCATGTCGCTGACACAGTCCCCACTCTGGGATTCACCAGCCCTCACCATGTCGCTGCACCAGACCCCACTCCGGGTTTCACCAGCCCACACCATGTCACTGCACCAGACCTCACTCTGGGATTCACCAGCCCACACCATGTTGCTGCCACAGTCCCCACTCTGGGATTCACCAGCCCACACCATGTCGCTGACACAGTTCCTACTCCGGGATTCACCAGCACACACCATGCCGTTGCACCAGTCCCCACTCTGGGATTCACCTACCCCCACTATGTCCCTGTCACAGTCCCCAATCTGGGCTTCACCAGCCCACACCATGTCGCTGCACCAGTCCCCACTCTGGGCTTCACCAGCCCACACCATGTCGCTGCACCAGTCCCCACTCTGGGATTCACCAGCCCACACCATGTCGCTGCACCAGACCCCACTCTGGGCTTCACCAGCCCACACCATGTCACTGCACCAGTCCCCACTCTGGGATTCACCAGCCCACCCATGTTGCTGCCACAGTCCCCACTCTGGGATTCACCAGCCCACACCATGTCGCTGCACCAGTCCCCACTCTGGGATTCACCAGCCCACACCATGTCGCTGCACCAGTCCCCACTCTGGGATTCACCAGCCCACACCATGTCGCTGACACAGTTCCTACTCCGGGATTCACCAGCACACACCATGCCGTTGCACCAGTCCCCACTCTGGGATTCACCTACCCCCACTATGTCCCTGTCACAGTCCCCAATCTGGGCTTCACCAGCCCACACCATGTCGCTGCACCAGTCCCCACTCTGGGATTCACCAGCCCACACCATGTCACTGCACCAGTCCCCATTCCAGGATTCGCCAGCCCACACCATGTTGCTGCACCAGTCCCCACTCTGGGATTCACCAGCCCACACCATGTCACTGACACAGTCCCCACTCTGGGATTCACCAGCCCTCACCATGTCGCTGCACCAGACCCCACTCCGGGCTTCACCAGCCCACACCATGTCACTGCACCAGACCTCACTCTGGGATTCACCAGCCCCGACCATGTCGCTGCACCAGTCTCCACTGTGGGATTCACCAGCCCACACCATGTCGCTGACACAGTCCCCACTCTGGAATTCACCAGCCCACACCATGTCGCTGCACCAGTCCCCACTCCGGGATTCACCAGCCCACACCATGCCGTTGCACCAGTCCCCACTCTGGGATTCACCAGCCCATACCATGTTGCTGCACCAGTCCCCACTCTGGGATTCACCTACCCCCACTATGTCCCTGTCACAGTCCCCAATCTGGGCTTCACCAGCCCACACCATTTCGCTGCACCAGTCCCCACTCTGGGATTCACCAGCCCACACCATGTCGCTGCACCAGTCCCCACTCTGGGATTCACCAGCCCACACCATGTCGCTGCACCAGACCCCACTCTGGGCTTCACCAGCCCACACCATGTCACTGCACCAGTCCCCATTCCAGGATTCGCCAGCCCACACCATGTTGCTGCACCAGTCCCCACTCTGGGATTCACCAGCCCACACCATGTCGCTGACACAGTCCCCACTCCGGGATTCACCAGCCCACACCATGTCGCTGACACAGTCCCCACTCTGGGATTCACCAGCCCTCACCATGTCGCTGCACCAGACCCCACTCCGGGCTTCACCAGTCCACACCATGTCACTGCACCAGACCTCACTCTGGGATTCACCAGCCCCGACCATGTCGCTGCACCAGTCTCCACTGTGGGATTCACCAGCCCACACCATGTCGCTGACACAGTCCCCACTCTGGAATTCACCAGCCCACACCATGTCGCTGCACCAGTCCCCACTCCGGGATTCACCAGCCCACACCATGTCGCTGACACAGTTCCTACTCCGGGATTCACCAGCACACACCATGCCGTTGCACCAGTCCCCACTCTGGGATTCACCTACCCCACTATGTCCCTGTCACAGTCCCCAATCTGGGCTTCACCAGCCCACACCATTTCGCTGCACCAGTCCCCACTCTGGGATTCACCAGCCCACACCATGTCGCTGCACCAGTCCCCACTCTGGGATTCACCAGCCCACACCATGTCGCTGCACCAGACCCCACTCTGGGCTTCACCAGCCCACACCATGTCACTGCACCAGTCCCCACTCTGGGATTCACCAGCCCCGACCATGTCGCTGCACCAGTCTCCACTGTGGGATTCACCAGCCCACACCATGTCGCTGACACAGTCCCCACTCTGGAATTCACCAGCCCACACCATGTCGCTGCACCAGTCCCCACTCCGGGATTCACCAGCCCACACCATGTCGCTGACACAGTTCCTACTCCGGGATTCACCAGCACACACCATGCCGTTGCACCAGTCCCCACTCTGGGATTCACCTACCCCCACTATGTCCCTGTCACAGTCCCCAATCTGGGCTTCACCAGCCCACACCATTTCGCTGCACCAGTCCCCACTCTGGGATTCACCAGCCCACACCATGTCGCTGCACCAGTCCCCACTCTGGGATTCACCAGCCCACACCATGTCGCTGCACCAGACCCCACTCTGGGCTTCACCAGCCCACACCATGTCACTGCACCAGTCCCCACTCTGGGATTCACCAGCCCACCCATGTTGCTGCCACAGTCCCCACTCTGGGATTCACCAGCCCACACCATGTCGCTGCACCAGTCCCCACTCTGGGATTCACCAGCCCACACCATTTCGCTGCACCAGTCCCCACTCTGGGATTCACCAGCCCACACCATGTCGCTGCACCAGTCCCCACTCTGGGATTCACCAGCCCACACCATGTCGCTGCACCAGACCCCACTCTGGGCTTCACCAGCCCACACCATGTCACTGCACCAGACCCCACTCTGGGATTCACCAGCCCACACCATGTTGCTGCCACAGTCCCCACTCTGGGATTCACCAGCCCACACCATGTCGCTGACACAGTTCCTACTCCGGGATTCACCAGCACACACCATGCCGTTGCACCAGTCCCCACTCTGGGATTCACCTACCCCCACTATGTCCCTGTCACAGTCCCCAATCTGGGCTTCACCAGCCCACACCATTTCGCTGCACCAGTCCCCACTCTGGGATTCACCAGCCCACACCATGTCGCTGCACCAGTCCCCACTCTGGGATTCACCAGCCCACACCATGTTGCTGCCACAGTCCCCACTCTGGGATTCACCAGCCCAAACCATGCCGTTGCACCAGTCCCCACTCTGGGATTCACCAGCCCACACCATGTCGCTGCACCAGTCCCCACTCTGGGATTCACCAGCCCACACCATGTCGCTGCACCAGTCCCCACTCTGGGATTCACCAGCCCACACCATGTCGCTGCACCAGTCCCCACTCCGGGATTCACCAGCCCACACCATGTCGCTGCACCAGTCCCCACTCTGGGATTCACCAGCCCACACCATGTCGCTGCACCAGTCCCCACTCTGGGACTCACCAGCCCACACCATGTCGCTGCACCAGTCCCCACTCCGGGATTCACCAGCCCACACCATGTCGCTGCCACAGTCCCCACTCTGGGATTCACCAGCCCACACCATGTCGCTGCCACAGTCCCCACTCTGCGATTTACCAGTCCACACCATGTCACTGCACCAGTCCCCACTCTGGGATTCACCAGCCCACACCATGCCACCACCAGAGTCCCATTCCATGTGGAAGTGAGGTACCCTCTCTATGTTTTACACGCTGGCTGACTCTGTAGCCATGCAGATCGAGAACCCACTGAGGCTGCCATCCTGCCAAAGAACTCTCTTTATCAGGTAAGGTTGAGCATAAACTTAATAAAACTGAGAAATGAAGAAGATGTAAAAGGACAAAGAAAAAGAAAAGGAAGATGAAGATGATGAGGACAAGCCTGGGCACAGGAGCCCAGAGGCAGCCCACTCCGTTGCTACCATGTTGACCTTGACCCAAAGTGTGAACCTGCCATTGTTCATCTTTCAGGTGATGATGAACTTGCTATAGCACTTTTGGTCTTTTTCAAACCAAATTTATCATTGAAGTCGCTGCGTCGTGGTGTGGTACAGGTCTTGGAGAATTGATAGCATGCTACGATGTGGGCATTATTTACTGCAAACTATCCTGGTGAGGTGTGGCAGGCTGTGTAGATCTGACACACACACTCTCTCTCTCTCTCTCACACACCACCCCCCCCATAATGATCCCAGCTCAGGCATGATGTCAGCACCAGCAAAGATTTTCCATGTTGCAGTAATTGAGCTAAAATTTGTTAGCTCAAAATTCATGCACAAAGATTAAAGTTATTAACGAATATAGGTTCTAACTAAGATAAAATCAAGGTCAGTCTCTAAGAATATTGCTGGCCTGGCTTGCATGAAGATTATCTTTCCAAAGTGAAAGGGTTCAGTAGTTTCTGTAGCTGAATAGTCAGTATTTGCCTGCACAGACGGACACAGAAATCAGCAGAAAGAGAGTTTCTTGTTCTTCACTGGATTTGCAGATATGGCATCTGTAGGTTGCCTGGATGCTTTCAACAGAGCAGCAGTTTCAATTTGTTTTCCCCCCAGTGCTCCCTTTGGTTGAGAACATTGTCTCTCACGGTGTCTCTCAGAATCCTTCATGGCCACTTGCCACCAACCAACGCATTCCCCCGAGGTAGACGGCCCTGCAGCCATGTCACAACTGTTCCAGTCACTTCTCGACCATCTCTGGACACACGTCCAGAATCAACCAGCTTGTATGGCAGATCGATCTTTTTGGAAAATGTTTGGAATGACTGAACGATGATTACAATTCACAAAGGGTTCCTAAAGCTGCTACAAAAGAGAGGTTTGTACATTTACTGTATGAAGGATTCTACTGTTTAATGGCTATGACACTACAAAGCTCTTCAGTGCAGTGCAGTGGAAAGCAATCGCACTGAACACCCCGTGGAATGATGGAATGCTGGTCGGTACCTGTAATTTCCCACAAGATCAACATCTGAGCATGGGACCATGAAGTTTCATCACACAGCCTCCAAATATAAATCACTCTTTCCCACAGGCTCCAAGGTGCGAAAGACTGGCCCCTCTTGGGCTTCCCATCCTAATCCATTTGTAACATCTCCTAAACATCACTCCAATGACAAAGTGCCAAGGATCACTTTACTACACTCAAGGCACTATAAAAATACTAGTTGTTGCTTTATTGTGTATCAGTGCCAAGAATGCCTCAGTTTGTTTCAGATGGTGAAAACAGGGAACAGTTGCTATTAAGATGGGAGGGGAAAGAATTTGATGGGGAGGCTGAAGGCATGGTCAAAACATAGAGATTACTAGACAGAATATTTGCCTGCCCTATGTATAATATTCTTCTTGATGTTCCAAGACTCATGCTTGCACTTGACTGCTTTTCTGAGATGGTGGAAATGCTAACAATTATGCTGAGAATTCACAGCATGTCCATCAACAGCTATGGGGCAACAGTAATAACTTGGTTACAGGTCACTAATTAGATGTGATGAAGGCATTTCACAGAGTTCTCCACCTTAATGATAACCTGTCGTATTTTGCGAGTCACTGCACACCTTACATCTACATAGCAGATCCACAGAATTCCTTTGAATTGCAAGTAATGTACAATTCAAGTTGGAACCTGTGGAAGTCTGCACACAGTCCTCACTTGCAGGCTCCTCCCTGTCAAGGCAAATGATAACTGCTGCAACCCATTGATATCCCTTCATCTGAAGAAGGTTGTATAACTTGATTTCAACATGATTTTGTGTGTGATTGATGCATTGGTACACATTATGCCAGCTGCCACTTTCTTGATTTGTTGTTTAACCGCAAAGATATTCATTCCTGTAAAGCTCTACCTGCCACTTATATGAACAAAGGGATTTGCATAGCGAGCTACATTGCCAGAGATTTTCCACTTTGCCTCTTTCTTCCATCGTTATTTTGGATATCAATGCCTACTTGTTTCCTGTTCCCCAATATTCTACCATGCCCTAACACCACTTGCAACCTCATGAAGACAGCACTTAAACGCCAGCCTCCTTCCACCTATCACATCTCCATCGCCCCTCCCCCAAGTCCCTCCTCCCTACATTTTATCTTAGCCTGCCTGGCACACTCTCCTCATTCCTGATGAAGGGCTCTGGCCCGAAATGTCGAATTTCCTGTTCCTTGGATGCTGACTAACCTGCTGTGCTTTAACCAGCAACACATTTTCAGCTCTGATCTCCAGCATCTGCAGACTTCACTTTTTACTCGTTTATTAGTGATACCCTTACTCACTGGTCTGGATTTGCTGCTTAAGATGAGATCTCTCAACTCATAAACAATAGAATGCCGGTAGGAAACATAAAGAAATCGGAGCCAGTACATTTGCTACATGAGAACAGGAGTGAAGCAACATTCAGGTTACCCACTGACCCAGGCTTACATTCAGTTCTCCAGTAAACGTCAGCACTTCCAGGAAAAGTGGCAGCAACAATTAACATGGGAGAAAGGTTTGAACACACTGTTCCCTAAGAAATGCAGTGAATTCCTGATCTTCACAAAGCCATCCCAATGTGGTCACTACATGTCAACGAGAAAATGTCACCCTGCCCAAAGCCTCTCACCCAACTGAAGGCAGAAATGAAAGGGAAAACAAAACCAAGATTACTTTAGTGAAAAGTACAGCAGCATAAAAATTCACAATTATAATGGCCTGTATAAAAGCTCATTTTCAGAGCCAAAGTGGTTGCTGGACCATGGTTAAGATGTATCACACTGTTAAAAGTTTACACAGACCAGAAAGCACCAGCTGTGATGTGTTCACTGAGTAGAGTGAGTGAGCTGTGATGGGAGTGTACTGTAAATGAGGAGCTGTGGCCAGTAGCAGTTAGGTAACTGGGGTTTGTAACATTCAAGACACAGGATGTTCCGAGGGCTTCGACATTCAATTTGGCCCAGGAGCAGAGAAGAGACTTTGTTAGAGAATGTTTGAGGTCACCCAGATTAGTTCAAGGATCAGGGAACAACACTCGTCACAGGAACAGGAGTAGGTCATTCAGCCCCTTGAGCCTGGTCTACCATTCAATGAGATCATGGCTGACCTGTGGTCTAACTCCATATATCTTGGCCCATATGCCATAAAACTATTGCTTAACAAAGGTCTATCTCACTCAGATGTAAAATTAACAACTGATCCAGAATCCACTGTTGCTTGTGGAAGAGAGTTCCAAACCTCTACCATCCTTTGAGTATGTAAGTGCTTCCTAACATCTCTCTGAAACGGTCAGGTCTGTACCTCTTAGTTGTAGAATACCCACCTAGAGAAAATAATTTATCTTCATCTATCTGGTCTTCTCTTTTAAATATCTTGAAGACTTTGATCAGATCATCCCTTAACCTTCTAAACTTTGTTAGTCAAGACAGGAAGAGGCTCAGTGAAGCTAACATAGTGCTGCTGGAGCTCAGGGAAACCTGTGGATAGCTGAGAAGGTGGGAGAAAATCACAGGATCCATGCAGGTCAGGGAAACTTGGGAACACTTATGGGCTTAGTGCACGGGAAAGAAAGTTGTTCGCTAGATAACTGGCATTTGGGCAAAATAAAAGTCTGCAGGCAGTGGACATCAGGCATTGAAGTTGGCGAATGCTTGTGAAGAGAGCTACTTAGGGCAGGGTAAGGAGCCACAACTGTGCCAGTAATGAGATTATGGAATGCAAGCTATGCATCTGATGGGACACAGCCTCAGAATAACAGATTTAGCAATTTGTAGGCGAACTGCTGTTGAGGCACCGAAAATGGAAATGTTTCTGAGGGAAATCAGAGGCTAGATCTTCACAACAGAATAGTTGAAAACCCACATGAGGAAGGTAATATTATGAAGAATTGTGGTGACTCTTATATGTATGAGTGGGCCACTGAAAAATCCACAGAAATCTGTCTTGATCATGTCTGTTGAATTTTATGTGCTGTTTGTCATTTGCTGGATTTCAGTTTGCCTGCAAGTTCATGTTTACCTCATATTAATTCTGGATTTTAGACTATAATAGAATCGGATCTACTGTTTGCTTTGTTACTTTGAGTTTAAAAGAAACCCTTTTGTTTGAAAATTTTAATTTTGTAGCTTTATTTTCTTTGTGAGTGATTGGAAATTCAAATTTCATTTACTTGGCTGAACTAAAGTTACAAGACTGCCGTGATTCAAAAGTGCAACTTAACACCCCGTTCTCAAGGACAATTAGAGATGGACAATAAACACTGGCCCAGCCAGCAACATCCACATCCTGTGAGCAAATATAAATGTTGCCTGCCCCATCTAGATTATAAACAAATACATGAGCCTGTTCTGAGATTATAAGAGAGTGCGTGTTGCAAATTCACACTTTGCATTTATTTTAACCTCTCAGTAAGGTACCAGTGTGGAGGCAAAGTGCAAACCAAACAGCGACTTCCCCACTTTTCACATTTAACTTTGAAAAGTCAGCTACTCATCAATAACAGTTAGTGCCGATAGCCTCTTCATCTTGGCAGCTGCAAAATCAGGGACTATGACATTAGTCAGCTTTACCGTTTTTTATTTCTTCAACAGTGGATCTCTGTGTACAACTGGTGGAGCTCCTCAAATTACTTTTGGGTTACGGTACCAGCGTATCGCTCATACAGTGGAGACTAGGTTCAATCTCTGGACTGGAACAGCTGCTGGGGTGCTACAAATGATCTTTGGAGGGGAAGAATCACCTAATTACCTGGATTCAGTGATACAAAGCGCACTGTTGTCTGTAAATTCTGTCTGCTGGCATTCCCCATTTCAGCTGTCTGGACGTGGTTTGTTGCTGATGTGCTGTTGTTCCCTGTCAGAGTACAACAGTGAAGGCAAAGCAAAAACGGATAGTGTCAGCAAACAGTAATTTCTTTTCACTAATTAAAGTGTGTTTCATGGTTCAATATTAAGGCTTGGAATATGAGCCTCAAGAGAAAAAGCCTTTGGATTTACTGTAAATAATGCATACTGTGAAGATACGGAGTTCTGCCTTTGTACTTTTACACAAGTGAATACTCCTGACAAAGTAAGGCTTTCTGCATTTAATCACTGAGTTCTAATAATAAGACAGAGTCCCCCATTCTCAGTTATGTGTATTCTGTTTGCCACGTACTTATTTGCATGGGATTTGGGGACTAAAGCCATTAAATTTCTTTAGGCGTTTGGGAGATAGTCCTTAACCTTTCAATCCATGCCTGCTTTAGTCACCATGGTAACAGCCAGGTCCCTTGCTGACCGGAGATGGATAAGTAGTTTCTGACAGTGATATTGGAACTTGAATTAAAATAAATGAGAACATGGTGCATCCTAAATATTTTCTAAATTCATGTCATAATGCCATTTGCTGTTATTTCAATCAAGCCACTAAGCATAGATTGTTCCAGTGTTTGGCTTTGAGAATACACACTGACATTTGTTCACAGATTGGTATTGTGCCTACAGCACTCTGTGATGGTGTATCTTGTTCCACGGTTCTATGACTCAGTATGAGCCTCCTTCCATCCCCAACACCCTATCCTTCTATTTCTTTCTCCCTCACCCATGTGTCTATCCAGCTTCCCCTCTAATGTATGGGATAGGATTCATCTCGGACACTCTCTGTGGGAGTATGTTCCATATTTGCACTCTCCAGGTGAAGAGGTTTCATCTGAATTCACAACTGGATTTGTTGGTGACCACCTAATGTTTCTGACCCTATCCTCCTCCCTCACCCTGAGTTTTGGACTTTTCCATAATATAAATACCTCTACAGCTATGCTACAAAAATGTTTAACCATCTTGTTAATGTTTTATTCCATTTTCTATGAAATTCCTGTGAAATATCCTGTCTGCATATGCATACTGTAGTTAGAATATGTCCATCACATTCACCTGCAGTTGCAAAATTAGCTTAAAATGGGAAACATGCTAGTTGTTGTTTTGAGGTTTGGAATTCACATAAAGAGTATTCTGAGTGATTTCAGGAATTTGTAAGAATCTGCACTTTTCTGAGTTGTCTGTTTTAGGCAGAGGCCAAGCAGAGACAGGACTGAACAAAATCATAACTGACTAATATCACAGAAGCTTTTAATTTCAATGCCACTTCTTAAATACTCAAAAAACATAAGTCCTGTCTGTCAGAAAGCCAGAGTTCACCTTCCAACAGCAGTGATGGGAATGGTCTAGGTACGTATTGCAATCGTTTACAAGTGGAATGACTGATTTCAACAGAATAAAGTTTTGGATCAAATGCAAACATCGGTGTCCTTCTGTCCTATGAATGCAAGAGGTCTTAACTGGAGTTATTTTGGACAGGATCAATCTTATTCTGGGTATGATTTGGAGATGCCAGTGTTGGACTGGGGTGTACAAAGTTACAAATCACACAACACCAGGTTATAGTCCAACAGGTTTAATTGGAAGCACACTAGCTTTCGGAGCGCCGCTCCTTCATCAGGGGATTGTAGGGGACACAATTGTAAGATACAGAATCAATCGCAAATTTATTGCTATAAATTCTGTGTCTTACAATTGTGTACTCTACACAAATACTCCACACCTGATGAAGGAGCAGCGCTCCAAAAGCTAGCGTTTCCTATTAAACCTGTTGGACGATAACCTGGTGTTGTGTAATTTTTAACCTTATTCTGGGTAGGTGAGATTCTACAGTATACAATTAGCAACATTCAGCAGCAATTATAACCAAATATCATTCCCAACCTCACAGTTTATCATGATCTGAACCAGTGCCAGATGCACTAGTCTCTCCTATTGTCAGGTGTGCGGCTTTCTGACTCACTAACATGGTAGCACACTGGAACCATTGTTCAAAAAGATTACAAATGTCATGGCAAATTGGGGGCCTCCCCAGAACATTACAGCATTACCTCACAATCTGTGCTCAGTTGCTAATCAGCAGGTCGATGGGCACATGATTCATTCAAAAGACTGGAGCATCAATTCCACATTATTATATCAGTGCAATACTGAGGGATTGCTGTACCATTGAAGGTACCACCTTTTAGATACAAAATGAAACTGAAGTCCTATCCACCTTCCCAAGTGGATGTGAAAGATCCCGTGGCCCTATTCCAAGAAGACCAGTGAAGTTCTCGCACTGTCTATGCCAACATTTCTCTTTCAACCAACATCATTAGAATCTGGTCTTCAACACAGCAAGTAAACAGTAGCAAGATCAAACTCTTCTGTTACTGCTACAGTTCCCTCAATCTGCCTGGTACTGGGGCAAATCTAAGCTATGTACTCTTAAATGCAAATGTTGAAAGTTTTTTTTGCTTTATCCAACACTAATACCACTGCCTTAGATTAGCAGAAAAAAATCCTTCTTTATTAAGAAGTAAATAAATTGCTAGTTTATTTAATTTCAACTGGCACCAGCACCTTCTAATCAATGCAGCCCTCTACAGAATTTGTTTCATATCTCATAGTTATTTCGATATTTCCCAGAAAGGTACACATCTGCCACACAGCAATCCCAATCTAATCAAAATGCACTGCCGAAGCAAGCTGCGACTGTGCTCTATGGTAACCTGAAAACAGCACATCATTCTTTCAAATGAAGTATCAAACTGAGGGAACCATCTGCCCTTTCAGCTCGGCATCAAGGATCCCATGACCATTACTGGAAGATAAGCAATGGAGTACTCACAAGTGTCTTGAGTCCAATACTGGTGCCTCAACCAAACCCCCAGGTGAAGTTGGTGGGACCTTACTCTGTGCAATTAACTGCTGCTTCTCCTCCGTCATATCAGCACCAAATCATCAAAAGTACTTCACTGAGTATGAAGTGCTTATGACCGTCCTGTGATTGAGAAAGGAGCTATAGAAATGTAAATTCCCTCTTGTCCTCTCAGATGTTAATTATGTTAAGTCGCTTCTCAAAAATTCAGCTTCTTCAGCTCACACCTTGATGGAGAAACGGTTTAATTGTAGGGCTTTGCATCTTTAACAGAATCAATAGCCATAGATTTGACAGTGAAAAAAATGTTTTTTATAGACCAAGCAGTTGCACTCAGTGCTGTATTTCACCCTGTCAGGCTCTCAGGTCTGGCCATAAAGATGCTTAATAATGTTTACGATAGTATTACAACCTGTTTTATCTTTTAAACCATTAAAAGCTTACAGTAAATCTTAAGTGGCTTTGCCCTCTGGTAGCTGACATCCACTCTTGCCATCAGCATTAAAGGCCAGGTTAAGGATGATGCTTCAACCTTCAAACTTGCCAAAACAAAACTCTTCAAAACTTATTTCTTGCTATAAGGTACATTTGTGCCCGAGTTGTTGTCCTTTATAATTCATTCACGGGATGTGAGGATCACTAGTTGGGCCAGCATTTATTGTCCTTGAGAAGGTGGATATGGTGAGCTGGCTGCAATCTGTAAGGTGTGGCCATACTCACTAAGCTGTGGTACCACTCCGACAGGAGTAATGTATTGGTAATCAAGCGCCAGTACTCCACAAGCTATACCATTAGTGTAAATGTTTCATTCAATCACCAAAGTGGCAGAAGTATTTCCCTTTATTACTGTTATTCAGGTCAAAAGAGGCTTTCACCAGGCTTGTTTAATAATCTCAAAAATTACTTTCACAAAACAAATAAGACAATACAGCTCTGCAGAAATGATCTGGGATGTTTTAACGATTGAAAAGAAACCAAAGAAATCCCTCAGTGGGCCAAGGTCTGAGGCAAAGGATAAAACGGGATGACGTCTCACAGCTCCTCGAGTTTCCTGTTGCCAAGTCTGAACTGAGGATCATGGCGGAGTGATGGAAAATCTTCTGACAGTAGACTCACAGCACAGAAGGAGGCCATTCATTCCATCATGTCTGTGCTAATCAACTCAGATCTGACTGTATTAATCCCATTTTAAAGCTCTTGGCCCTGGTTCTGGAGGCTATGACATAGCAAACAAATACCTAAATACTGCTGCAATGTTAGAAGAGATTCTGACTCAACCATTCTTTCAGGTAGTGAGTTCCAGACTCCCATCACCCTCTGGGTGAGAATATCCTCTGCTATCCTCCTCACTATTTACCAACTATATTGATTGGGACCAGGACCAGATGGATCTCATTAATCCTGAGATCCTTGCTTGGGGGTGATTAATCTGGGCCAGTCAGGGAGTCCTGGCTGACAGCTATAAACAGATATACAAGACATTGGTGAGACCACATCTGGAATACTGGGTGTAGTTTTGGTCCCCTTATTTGAGGAAAGATGTAGTGGCATTGGAGGCAGTTCAGAGGAGGTTCATTAGGTTGATCCCAGAGATGAGAGGTTTGTCATATGAAGAGAGATTGAACAGTTTAGGCTGATACTCTCTGGAATTTAGAAGAATGAGGGCTGATCAAATTGATTATTCAAGATGATAAAAGATGGATAAAATAGATGTGGAGTGGATGCTTCCTATTGTGGAGATTCTAGGATGAGAGGTCAGTCTTAGGATATAGGGTAGCAAAACAGAGTTGAGCAGGAACTACTTCTGCCAAAGGGTTGTGAATCTGTGAAATTCACGACCCCAAAGTATGGTGGATGCTGGAATAGTGAGTAAATTTAAGGAGGAGTAAGACAGATTTTTAATTGGGTAAAGGGTTGAAGGGATATGGGGAGAAGGCAAGAAAATTGGAATGAGGAGCATATCAGCCATTATTGAAAGTAGATCAGACTCGATGGGCCAAAAGGCCTAATTCTGCTCCTTTAGCTAATGAAATTATGAACTTAGGAGTCTCAGAGAAAATCCTCAGTCTAGGAACTGGCTTTCAGCTGGTTGGTCAAAGCTCATGTACTGTGCAAGTGTAAATAAAAGGTGACTTGGTGACTGGATATCAGCCTCTTGTGCAGTTATTTCACAAACTACCAACTTTTGTGTCATCTGCAAACTGCTTGATCATACTCCTTACATTTAAGTCCAAACCATTAATGTACAAATGAACAGCAAAGATATCAATAGCATGTTCTGCAAAACCCCACTGGAAACCGATTTCCAGTCACAGAAACATACCTCTCCCATCACCCTCTGCTTCCTACCCTCAGCTAATACTGGATTCAATCTGTCACTTTGCCTTGGATCTCATGGGCTGTTACATTCTTCACCAACCTGCCATGAGGGGCATTACCAAAAGCCTTGCCAAAACTTCCATGTTAAAAAATATCAAATGGATTTCCCTCATTAATGCTTCTGGTCACCTCCTCAAAGAAATCAATAACATTTGTCATATGTAACCTTCCCTTAGAGGGAATAGAGGGCATAGGTTTAAGATGAGAGGGGAAAGATTTAAAAGGGATCCATGGGGCAATTTTTTCACACAGAGGGTGGGGCATGTATGGAATAAGCTGCCAGAGGAACCGGTGGAGGCTGGTACAATGACAACATTTAAAAGGCATCTGGATGGGTTTATGAATAGGAACGTTTTAGAGGGATACGGGCTAAGTGCTACCATTGGGACTAGATTAATTTAGGATATCTGTTCAGTATGGATGAGTTGGACCAAAGGGTCTGTTTCTGTGCTGTATATCTCTATGACTGTGACTCTAAACACTTCTGGGCAGTGGGGAGCTGATCTATAGCTATTACTTCTGCTCTTGCCCCCGGAAAGGGTCTGTTCTCATGGGGTTAGGATGCCACATTTGTCAGCCATTCTCCAGCTACCTGAACCAACTGACAATTAGTTATATGCGAGTGATCAAAGAAAATTTCATATTTGAGAAACAAGCCCAGGTATGGAGAAAGCGAGTTCGAACAGAGAAAAAAATAACTCCATCAAATTAGCTTTGAGCAGGCCAGATAATAAAGGCCCGGATAGTTTGCTGATTAAGATATTCAGAAATGAAAACACAGAGTGAAGGAATAGAGTTTATTTTTTAACAACCTCAAAAAAGTAATTTACTACCAAGAAAGAAACTCTATAATTTAATCCTTTACTCTCTGAATCTGAGATGATGATGAGCAATACAGAAACACAATTCTCACCTTAATAAGGATCCTTACACTATGAAGTATCAGACCTAAGATTTTGTAATGAATCTGATTGCTAATTAAGGTGCAAAGGCAATAACTTCCTGAAGCTCACAGGGAGGCTAAAGAAAAGGTATTTTGGGGAAGCTTATTGCTTACTGATAGAACTTGCCCAGCAACTTGTAGTGAGTCACAATATTCAGAGTAAATCTTCTTTCATGTAAATTGCAACTGTAGTACTTTAACACACCCCCAGCCAACAGTAACGCTGCTAGTGTAGAGCAGGAACTGAACCAGATCCTGCCTTATCCACTTCCCAGATATTCTTTGGATAACATCATTAAGCAAGTTGAATTACATTACATCCAAATAAAAAATACAATTTAGCCTTGAATATTTTATATATTTAGTTAAACAATGCTAATTCACCAAAATTGAATTTTAATTCTGAGATTTTGACAACAATATAAAATTTATTTTAAACCAGCAAAATGTATTTGTATTCAATCTCTTGAAATTGTCTGCGTGAATGAGAGGAATTATGAAATGCAGCCACAAAATTGCTTTATTATAAGCAGTTCCCCAGTTGGAGAGAGAAAGTGATTTTTATCTTTGACTTATTTCAAAATCTATTTAAATTGATTTTAATAGCTCTATGTAACACTCTCCAATGCACACCCAAGGCAATGAGAATTAACCAACTTAATGAAAGCACCTAAAAATACTTCAATTATAATAAATCCTGCCCCTTAAAGATTATTTTCTTTTAAGCTTTTGTGTTTTCCAGGAATCATTCCAATCCCATTATGAAAATTTAATTGGATTATGCAGAATTTTCACAGCAGCTGTGAAATGTATTGAAACAATTTTCCTTATAAATTATCTTTTAATTTCGGGTGAGGGGTGTGTGTGGTAGTGGTGGGATGGGGTAGGGGTTAAGGAAGAGATTATTGCTTCCCTCCTCTCTTAACCACAATGACTTTGGCTAAGGGATGATTTGAAGATCTGTAAGACATTTCAGCCAAGCAGATAATCTTCAGGGGGCTTGAATACTGAGGGCTCCATAATGGAACCCCCTGCTTGTCATTATACAAACACAAATGTATTTTCTAGTGGAAACTGTCTGGTTCACTAATGACCTTTAGGGAAGGAAATTTGTCATTTTATTTAGTCTTCTGACTTACATATGATTCCAGACCCATGGCAATGTGATTGATTCTTAACTGTCTTCTGAAATGACCCTTACAAGCTTCTGAATTCAGTGGTAATTAGGATGGGCAATAAATGCTGGCCTTGCCATCTACCTGCACACCCCATCAAAAAATAATTTAAACAAGTACCTTTTCCTGAAGACCACAAATTGTCATCCAACTGAGGTATGAAAAGAACACTGAGCAGGGAGTAAACTTGGCAGGTGCCAGGTATTAAAGTATGATCATAATTATTTGACTGCTTTTGATGTTAAAGCGACATTTCAGCAAACATGGCATCAAGGATCGCTAACCAAACTGGAGTCAATGGGAATTAGGTGGAAAACACTTCAGTGATTGGAATCATATCGAGCACAAAGGAGGAGGGTTGTGGCTGTTTTAGGTCCTGATGAAGGGCTTTTGCCTGAAACGTCAAATCTCCTGCTCCTTGGATGCTGCCTGACCTGTTGTGTTTTTCCAATACCACACTCTTGATACTAATCTCCAGCAACTGCAGTCCTCACTTTCGCTGTTGGAGGTCAGTCAGCCTAGTCCACTTGACTGGCATTTCAGCCACCACTTTGAGCATTCACTCCCTTCACCCGTGTTGTGATGGCAGCAGTTTATGCCACCTACAGGACAAACTACAGTCACTCAAGGCTTTTTGGACAGAACATTCCAAACCCATGACCTATCCCAGTTACGTGAGAGCATCACAATGTGAATAAGTTCCCCTTTGTGTGTAAGAGCTTCAGGACTCAGGAGTAACTTTGTAATAATGCCAGGGAGCTGCACAACATACCTCAGCACGCCTCAGAAGGAGAGAGAGAGAGAGAGAGAGAGACTTAAGAGCACACAAAGAAGACAGATGAGTCTTTATCGAATGTAACTGTAAGTCTGTAAGTTCAAATCTTGGCATTTCTATGATTACATATGGTTAGTATCTATGTATAATAAAAAGTGTTATTTTGAGAAATAAGCCTGAAGACATTTTTGACATTTTTTTTTCCTCTCAAACTTGAACCCAAACTCACACTGTAACTTCAGTCCACATGGTAGGCATCACTCTAAGCCACAGACTATACTGGCTTTGAACCGTGTCGGCTTTGCTTTTACTGTCGCTGAATCAAATCTTTGAACGGTCTTCCCAATAGGGAAGCATTTTCACATCCCAGCGCTTCAAGAAGATCTTCTCAAGGGCAATGAGGGAGGGATAAAATATGCTGGATCTAGCCAATGATGCCCACATCCAATGAACGAACAGCAAAAAAAACTACTCTGAACACAGAACTCCCACCAAAGTTTCTGAATCTTCCTGCACTAACCTGATGTTTTCAATCATCCCTTAGCATCTCTGGGTGAAACTGCCAATTACGGTCTTTGCTCAGACTGGGTTAAGATTACACATGTGGTGATGGAGTCAAACAGGTCTGGTGCAAAGTCTCGATCTTAATCAAATCATGGGGGCAGGAATTCCCCGACCAGTGAATTACCAACTGACTGGGGTTTGAACATGCTTGTGTATACCATGGGATTGCAAGAATTTCTAGAGTGTAAACTGAGCTCCGAAACTTTATCTTTTACATGGAAGTCCACATGACTCTTTTGCTTCATCCAAAGTCTTGAACCTTGACATTGTAACAGGAGAAGCAGTAAAAGATAAGCAGCTAGTGCTTCCTGTCTGTGCTCTTATACTTTCTGTTATGGGGCTTTGGATGGGATAGTCTCAAACTAAGAAATGCCTCTCTTTCTGTCAGAGGAGTGGATGCGAGATCTGGGAATATGAGATTTGCACAAATGACAAAGAGAAGCAGTTGAGTACAGTCAGTCCTCTTCTTTGTCAGATGTCCTTAATTTCTGCACAAACTAAAAGGAAAATGAGAGCACAGTTGGGAAATATACCACCCTGAATAGCATTATTACAAAGGTGGTGAACTTTTCAATGTATCCTGAATGTAGCATTTAAAATTATTGCTTATTAAAGATGAAGCCTCCTTAATTAATGTCAAAGCTGTGATGTGATTGTGTCTTCGCCATGCCAGGTGCCATGTCACAGCTATTCACTGAGAAGTCAGAAAGGACACCCACCAGGCTAACTGCTACTAGCATCAGACAAGGCAAGTGCCTCCTTTAGCTTGTCTTGGTTGCAAAGAATATCACAGTGTGCCTTTAAACCTTTGGTGACACATTTGTTTAATGACAGTGAAATAAGGTGACAGAGAGTAGAAATATTTAGCGGGTAATGAGTAGCATGTCATTAAACAGTTTCTACCACACACTTGGAGAGAGCAAAATTGTTTGAATAAAGTGAACTATGGGTCAAAAGCATTGACTCACTGTTAAGTGTTCTTGACTGCAAATACTATGCCACAAAACTACCTACTGCTTTCCCTGATTGAGAATGCTGTGCATTTAAGATAGAATGAGATCAGCAGATAGCCATCTCTCATTGTCAAGGGTGGGATGCTTCTCCATCTAAAGGCTTCACCATAGCAGCCAGAAAGGGAAGCCATTAATTCAGAGAGCCGGTGATGGGGATGAACTCTGACAATGAAAGCTGGGATGCACTCAGCACCTCCCCTCCCATCACCGCTATCAATGTGTGCACTTTCTCTCATTTAATGCAACGCTAAAACAAACAACCTTAGCATATTTGAAACAAAAAGGACAACATGACTGCAGTTTGAGCAATGACACGGACAACAACTTTATAAACTCATTTTAAAGAAGTGATGAGGAGCTTGGAACATTGGAGAAATTAGAAATTTATAAAATCATTGGGATGAATAGCCAAGGTCTCTCTCCCAGGGTAGGGATACCAAAACTGTGGGGCATAGGTTTAAGGTGAGAGGGGAAAGATTTAAAAGGGAGCTAAGGGGCATCGTTTTCACACAGAGGGTGGCACGTGTGTGGAATGAGGTGCCAGAGGAAGTGGTGGAGGCTGGTACAATTACAACATTTCAAAGATATCCGCATGGGTATATGAATAGGAAGGGTTTAAAGGGATATGGGCCAAATGCTGGTAAATGGGACTAGGTTAATTTAGGATATCTGGTTGGCATGGACAAGTTGGACCAAAGAGTCTGCTTCCGTGCTATATAATTCTATGACTCTAAATTACTTCTCTCAAAGAATTATGAATCTATGAATGCTTTACCATAGAGTTTGGTGGCTGTTGGGCATTGAGTAAATTTAAGGAGGAGATAGACAGGTCTTTAATGAGTAATGGCTTGAAGGGTTCTAGGGAGCAGGCAGGAAAGTGGAGTTGAAGCTAAAATAAGCCTAGCCATGATACATTAAATGGCAGAGCAGGATCAACGGGTTGAATTTGTCCATTCCTGGTCATAGCTCTTATGCCCTTATTTCAATATGAAATAACCAACTCCAAAGAGTCATTGATATGTAACGGACAGAACATAACTACCTGTCTACTGGTTGTTAGCATTAAGATATTTCTATATGGTATCTTTTATGCTCTCAGGACATCCCAAAAGCATTTTTCAGTCAATGAAGTAGTAGCTGTTGGAACAGAGGGGAAATATAACAACCAAGTTACACACAGTAAGGCTCCCACATGCAGTAATATGATAAAGTGCAAACTTTAGACAGGACACAGATAGGACCTCCTGTCCTCAAAATGATGCCATAGAATCTATTACTTGACCTGGAAGACCAGGCAGGGTCTCAGTTAATTGTTTCCTCAGTTGGTGCAATATTCCCTTGATACTGGCATTGAGCCTGTCAGCTTAAATTATCAGTCGCTAGGAAGTGATTGAACCCATAACATTCTGACCCAGAGGCAAGAGTACTACCAACTAAGCATCTATTCACACAACAATGTTTGCACTGAATGACAACACGTATAAAAAAACTATTTCAGGTTTCATGAAATTTAATTTCCAAGGGGTTACAGGGAAACAATATGGCTGTAACATAAAATAAAACAATATAATGAGATAAGCATTTGTAAAGCAAGATTATTCAAGTAAACAGAAAAATTGCATTAGAGCAGAATGCTTCACTCACAGACACAATATGCTGAATTGTCCTGCATTTTCTCTGTTCTGAAAAACACAAGATGGATGATGGCACAGTAGTTTTGTCATTGGCCTTGTAATCTAGAGGGCCAGGCTAATGCTCTGCAGACACAAGTTTCAAATCACACAGAGGCAAATGTTGAAATTTGAGTTCAACTACGTTCGTCAGTGATAGTGACAATTTCTTTTAAAGAAATCTGTGATTACTACCTGGTCTTAGACTCCAGTGATTGACTCTGAACTGCCTTTGAGTAAGATAGTCAGGGATGTGCCAACAATAGCAAACCTTGTCAGTGCCACTCACATCCCAGCAAAATAAAGAAGAAAAAAATAAGAATACAAGGGATGGCACATAGCTCTTTGATCCGACTCCACTATCCAATTAACTGTCATGATTGATCAGTATATAATTCCATTTACTCACCTTGATTCTACATCCCACATAAAACTCGAACCATCCCAGCTTTGAAAATTTCAATTGACTACCTGATTCAATTCTTTCTGGGGGAAGAGTTCAAGATTTCCATAATCTTTTACACAAAGAAATTTTTCATAAGATCGCCCTGAATGATCTCACTTTCGTTTGGCGGCTGTGCTCCCTTGTTCTGGACTCCTCAGGAAATAGTCTTGCTTGGTAGAAAATAGGAGTAACAGTAGGCCATTTGACCAGTCAAGCCAGCTATACTATTCAAACAGATCACGGCTGATCATCTAACTTTGTGTTGCTTTTACCCACTCTTTCCATACCTTGTGATGTCATCAGTCTTTATCAAGTTTTATCTTCGACACACTCAATGACTGAGCTTCTACAGCTTTCTGGGATAGACAATTCCAAAGAATTACTACTCTCTGATTGAAGAAATGCCTTCTCATTTCAGCTTAAAATGAGTTCTTATCCTGAGATAATGTGACGTGTGGTGGCTCAGCAGTTAGCAATGCTGCCTCCCAGTGCCAGGGACCTGGGCTTGATTCCAGCTTTGGGTGACTGTCTGCATGTAGTTTGCATATTCTCACAGTGTCTGCGTGGGTTTCCTCCACGTGCTCCAGTTCCCTCTCATAGTCCAAAGATGTCCATTTTGGATGGATTGTTCGTGGGAAATGTGGGGTTATAGGATCGGGGGCTGGGTCTGAGTGGGATGCCCTTTGGAGAGCAGGCGCAGACTCAATGAGTCAAATGGCCTCTTTCCACACTGTAGGGATTCTGTGATGCTGGACTCACCAGCCAGAGAAATATCCTATCTGTATTCACCCTGTCATGCCCAATAAGAATTTTGTGTACTTTAATGGGACACTCCAAGGTAGGTCTGCTCTCCTCAGAGGACAATCCCATCATCTGAGGGATCGGCGTCTGCTCATCCTCAGCTGCACACCCTCTGTGGCAAAGGTAAGGAGATTAGTTAAGGAGAATAAATATATCTATCACAAATCCCGGAAAATCCATCAAACCCACTGGCAGATGTTCTTTGTTGGCATATCTGGCCAAACATGGAGAGGTTATGGGGACTTTGGGAGCCACATGATTCAGTATTCAGCAATGGCTAATACTGCTTTCTGACATTTATTGCACCATATTTGAAATTATTAATTGCTTTGAATGCTAATAAGCTCTGCTGACAGAGTGTTGAGACTGGGGAGATCAAAGGATTGTTGAAAACTATAACTATTTACTTGAAAATAATCCTTGCATCTAGAGCTAGTGGATCTGATTCCCAACTCTTCAAATTGGTGGTTTATACCAAAATAGAATCGAGTTCCCGACAACTTGAAACATTGCCTTGAAGCAGTCTCAAAAGTTTATCTGAGATCAGTTCTTGAAATGATTTGTGTGTGACGTTCGGTCCGAATTCCCTGGAAGTGCAAGTGATAGTTCAATCTCCTGTAATATAGTACTGCTGAGTTGACACCTCCTTAATCAGATTTTGTAATGTGTTTCCTGTCAACTTGCCCATTATAAATTCCCCAGCACACATTTACAATGCAAACTTCCCACAAAAACCTGCCATGTCTCAATTCTACCCTCAAGCCACATAGGTAGAGTTCTAGTCCACAATTCAGCACGTTAGCTTATTCTGTTCAGAAAGACATGTGTTCTAAGTAACCCAATGTCATCTCACTAATCATCCACCTCCAATCAAATCCTGTTTGATACTGAAGCATAACCATAAACAGTGACGTAAATCAAAATATTATACAATTATGAAACTGAATTCTATCTCTAGACCCTGGTCCAAATAGACCTAGTGAGTTTGGAGAAGATTTGTAGGTCAGGTTGAGGTTCTGGATATAAGTTTGCTCACTGAGCTGGAAGGTTCATTTTCAGACATTTCGTCACCATTCTAGGTAACATCATCAGTGAGCCTCCGGTGAAGCGTTGGTGGTATGACCCGCTTTTTATTTATATGTTTAGGTTTCCTTGGGTTGGTGATCACCAACCACTGAACCTTCCAGCTCAGTGAGCAAACCTACATCCAAATAGACCTTTTACCATGTCCCACGTCCTTTTTATCATTTACCTGTAACATTCAGTCTTGATGTATGCAAGTATAAAATACATTGTAATGTGTGTATAGAAATGGCACAGGGTACATCAGCAATTTGAAGGTCATCCAAGTCTGCTTGCTGAAGGGTATCAGCAAGGAATGACTGCAAAAAGAACAAAACATGCTTCAGGGCTGGAGCACAGTTCAAGCCTAAGGTATTATAATAAAGACAAGATTCGTATCAGGAAGGGTTTTTACAGGGATTACCATTGAAATAATAGCTGCATTTGAGGTGTAGATGTCATATTAATTATTTAATTTATCTTACTAATTAAATATTTTTGAATATACAGTGGAAGGGGTAGAATACCCTTCAGAGGGCTTCGAAATTTAATTTGTGTGCATCGAGCAGCCAGTTGCAGAAATGGTGCATTTTTAAAGGAAGGGGTTTTAATGAGTCATTCCAAATAGTTTATACCGGACTGATATGTCAGAAACATTGCCTGGATTTTCCTTGTAAATCTAACATTTTATACATTGGAATAAATCAGCAAGGGCTTGGACTTCCCTTCACCTTTGATCCTACTAGAAAACACATACACATTTCATGGACTTGGTTTTATTACTCACTTTGATTGTATAGCCTGAGAACACTCATTATCGAGGAGATAGTGAGGACTGCTGGGTCCTGATGAAAAGCCCTGGCCTGAAACATCGACTCTCCCGCTCCTCTGATGCTGCTTGACCTGCTGTGCTTTTTCCAGCTCCACACTTTATCAACACTCTTTACCGAACTTCATGAGGAGTGTTGATTGGGTGAAATACAAGACAGCAATGGAGCTGTGGAACTGAACGTCAGGATATGTCTGGGAATAAACTGGAGTTTAGACACCTATAACTTTAATAAAAATATTTCTTTCTGGGATGTTTAGAGCTAACAAGGTCCATTAGTCAAAAGAGGGCAGTCAAGCTATAGCAGATACAACAGGCAAACTTATTCTGGAAAGTACAGCACTGATGCAAGTGGTAGAAGTATTATGCATCGGTTTTCAAAGAAGGGTGGAAATATTGAATCATGAGAAGTGAGGAAAGAACAATTAGTAGGACATTTAAAGAGAAATAGGTCTCTGTGATATGTCTCACCACATCAGGACATTACAAAGTTCTTTACAGAAAATGAAGTACTTTTGAATAGAGGTTCCAGCTGCAGTTTGGGGAAGCATGGCAACCAACTGGCAGACCACAAGGTTTCTCAAATTGGAAACGGCCAGCAACTCATTCTTTGGTCATGCTGGGGTTCAGGAATTAATGTTAATAAATCAGACACTCAAATTCAAAATATAGAGATCATTGAAGCTCAACAGCTTGAAGGAGTTCAGGGAAGAAAATGTGTGTGTTTACTCTGGAAATGAAAATTGAAACACCCAACTCGAGGGTGGAATATGTGGTGCTTCTCATGAGAAAAGATAGTGAGAAGTCAAAAAACCTGAAGGCTTGTTGGTATTACTTCAGACGTTGGTAGATTACTAGAGTCTTTAAGGCAAGACAAACTTATTAAATGCTAGGAGGAACAAGCTAATCAGGACTATTCAGCATTGATTTCCCACAAGGCAGCTTTGTGGTTGACTAACTAGTAACAAAAGTGAAGTTAGACAAAGGAAATGCAGTGGATGTCGTTTGAAGGATTAAAGTACTTTAATGAAACACTATATCAGAGACTTACAGCAGCGAGTCACACACGGAACTAAGGAGAGCGTGGCTGAAGTACAGAAAGCAAAAGAGTGGGGTGAAACTCAGTCTAGAAACTTGTAATGAGTAGAATTCCCCAGGGGTATATAATGTTGCCACTTCTATGAACTAGCAAGGTCATTATAGTCTCAACTGAGTTTGCCCTATGTCCCTTAACAGCTTTCATCAATTGACAAGTCAATATCAGATCCATGTTGCTTACCATTTGCAGTCCAGTTTAAAACTTCTGCCATCCTTTGTGGATAGACGTCTTCCCTAATTTCACTCCTAAAAGATCTGGCTCTAATTTTTAGACACTACTTCCCAGTCCTGTACTCAACCAGAGGAAATTGTTTCAGTCTACCCAACTAATCACTAACAATTTTCAAAAACTTCATCCAAATCACCCATTAACCTTCAACTATCCCAGAAATGCAACTCACTTTGTTTAGTATCTCCTGATATCTTAACCATCGGAGCTAAGTTATCATTCTAATAAATCCTACTGCGTTCTAAGGTCAATTCAGCCTTCCTAAGGTGTGGTGTTCAGAAGGGTGGAATGTAAAAAGCATTTTGAATAACTGGAGAATGAGTGCAACACTCCTCCCCCATCTTGTATTCTTGTCCTTTGGATATAAAGGCCACCATTTCATTAGCCTTTTTGAATTTATTTTATAGAATTGAGCGTGGATGATGTTGTCTAGGAAGGGAAATGAATTACTGATCCCAGTCTGGAAAGTGTTATTTGGAAAGCCCGCTGGAAAGCATAGGTACAATGGGTGAGGGTAGGGGAACGAGCTTATCAGTGGAACCCCTCAGGCTGGATGAGATTACTAACATTACAGTCTGTGAAGATGTAATCGAGGAACAGGAGAGAAGGCTGGCATCATTGGAATCATTCCTCATTAGGTCAGTGCCATATGCTGAGGTAAATGTGTACCACACTCCCAAAGCACTGATTATTCTCCAAACGGTGGTAAATTGACTGATTACAACTGGTGTGAGCAGATAAAGCTGCCGCTTACTTGCCATCAGGGCCTTCTCTCATTAAGAGATGTACGCTATATCCTCGCAACAAATTTAGAATGCACAGCAGTCCCCTCCATTTCTCATTATGATCCTACAGTCACAGCACAAAATAAATCTTCACATGAGATATGTAGTTTAAATTAGATAGTTTCTCCAAACACCATTGTTTATCTGTGAGGGGTAAGCAGAAAACAGTTTGTTCTACATGCGGCACTGACTGGGGTCCCAGGAGAGCCATCCATCATGGGTTCTATTGGAGTCAGTGCCCTCTTGCAATGTTTATGTGCTTTCCTTTGGAGGCGGTTTAAATAAATTCTAAATGCCCATTACACACATGTTCCACAATTGTTAAAGAATCCCCAGAGACAGACTAGGAGCATTGGAAAGGCACCAAATGGCAGATTCACAGAGGAACTTACAGAAGCAGTTATCAGCATGAAATGTCATCTTTCTATTTTACTATAGAGTCCTCTCAGTATTGATCCCAAAAACTAGAGATTCAGTGCTATAAATCTGGGCTCAATGCAAGTGCCTAGTCCCAGGGAATGGAAATATTTGTTATCTGACAATGTACGGTAATTTTACAGAAATTAATAAATGAGAAGTAGGACTAAAAAGAGAAGTCAGATAAAACTCAATCATCCAGAGCATCACACATCATGGAATATGTTACAAGGACAATTTAGAAAAGCAGGAGCTCCCTTGATGCATTTGTTGACATTGATATGAAGGAAGGATCTGATGAGAAATGGGTGAATGCACCATCATAGGAAAAACAGGCCAGTTAGCTCAATGTTTATCACTTATCCTAGCCTCATCCCACCCCTCTTCATTTTATCTTATCATCATATTCTGTGTGCCCTTCTCCTTCAAGTGTTTATCCAGCTCACAGGTCCCATATTCTAACCCGTTCACTAGGTTGAGAAGTTCTGCATGTATCATGGACCGGACTAAAATATCACAATCTATTGATTGGAAATACAAAGATCCATCTTGGGATATGGGCATCTCTGACAAGGTCAAGATGTAGTTGCCATTCAGGTGGTGGAAGCCTTGATCTTGCGGAACTGCTATTCACATCCATTGTCTCTAGCAGATGTTCTTACCCTGTTATGAGTTGTACACATTCATTTCCTATTTACTCCTGCTCTACTTTATCCAGAATTAAGGGAATGGATTTTTCTTTCCCATTTCAAACTGGATTATACAAAAAAAACTGTGCAAATCCCCACTTAAACTCAGATAGTAGTTTCGAGTAATTTTAAACTCGGGAGATAAAAAGCTTAATATAACTGGAGTCGAGGGTTGTGACTAACCCCTCCAATCCATTTCTTCATTACCCTAAACCTGCCCCAAACAATTACTGTCATTATTTAAGTTAGGCTGAGAGCTGCAGTAAGGTATCCCTGAGGGGATATCACATTGAGAAGACCGTTTTGTAAATTACCACTAAAGTTTGGTCTGAAAATCACCTCATTAGTCCTTTAGAGTTCAGTCAAGACTTGTGCTGCTAGTTTAATCACCTGCACTCAAAATATGGCTCTGCGCTGAAGGCAACTAATTCTCAGTGGAAGTGTCTCTACTCTAACATTATTAAGAGCAGGAAAAGAATATAGAAAAGGTAAGATTGGATGGTCTTAGAGTCAGGCACCGTAAAAAGGTGTCTGCTCAAGTGCAGCAGAGCTTACACATCATAACGACCTCAAACATATTTAATGGTCAGTGCTCCTTCTTTTGACTCGATTTATTTATTGTCATGTGTATTTTTGTTACAAATGCAGTGAAAAGTGTTACATAGTGTCGCCACTATTCAGTGTCTTCGTAAAATACAGAAAAGTAAACCAAAACACAGAATTTAAAGGCAAAAGAATAAAGAAACAGAGTTCAACTTTAAAGTCTTTCTTGTTAAATGTTCATCCACGGCCCTTGGAGCAGCCAGTCATGAGTCCCCTTGCTGTGCGGTTGGAACAAGAGTCATTACTTTCCGGCACCATCTCGCCTCTATCTCCATTGCTGTCACCATGAGTCCTCGCTGGACATCACCAATGCAGCTGTCACCAATGCTGCTAGGTCCCGCGATGGCTTCCAGCAATTCAAGAAATTATGCTGTCCTTTCAGAGCTGGTAGCTTATCAGAATCAGTATTTTCTTCATGGGATGTGGGTGCAGTTGGCATGGCCAACGTTTGTCACCCATCCATCCCACTAGGCCCATTTCAGAGGGCAACTTAAACAGTCATTCACAATGCTGTGGATCTGGTGTTACATATAGGCCAGACTAGGTAAGGACAACCTAAAAGGCATTAATAAATCAGATGGGATTTATGACAATCAGTCGACAATTGCGTGATCACCACAGAGAGCAGCTTTACGTTCCAGAATTATGGATTTAATTTAAATTACACCTGCTGCCCTGTACAGATTTCAAGATGACTCTTAGTCGTAGATTCATTTGGGACGGATGATGTGCATTCGTGACCCATATGTCAGTGGCATGGAGCCCCATTTCAGAGTGTCGAATAAAGAAATCTGAACTGAAACTCCACTCCAGTGTTCTGGCAATGCTGAACTGTTGGAGGTGCCATTTTGCAAGATTTTGATGATATTGCTAACTTTTAGGGTACCGATTTTGCCTTGGCTAGCTTCTCAAATGGCTTCATTTGAGTGAGACAATTACTGGTAACCGACATTGTAACTGTTTTAGAAGATTGAGGTTAAAGGGCCTAAAGGGGCAAAGGGTCTGGTTCAGCAACTTATGTCTATTTTAATTACACTCGCTGCAATTTCAGTCTTGTTTACCACATTCAAAGACATAAACAAAATGTTGAAACCAGAGGTTTGTACTGACTATGCAACTTATCCTGAAAGAGGAATCATGCAAATTGAAAAGCTCTAATATTACAAACTGACTTGGTCAATTAAATGTGTCGGAGAAGACATCTACATTTTAAAATGACATCATATTTTGTTAGAAACAATTATTCTTAATTGTATGGTGCAGTGAAAATGTTATTCAAGTAATTTTACAATCATTGATATGATTATTGATAGGATGCAACATTGTTTGTACACCATCTCAGTATTTCAATGGTTGTGTCATTTGTTCACACATTAGAATGTAGGATCCTGACATCTGCAGAATAAGAGATGAACCTTATCCTATATGACTCCAACTACAGAGATGGGATGACGGGTGGCTCAGTGGTTATGGGTGTCACCTGTAGTTCAATGGTTACAGGAGTGGCGTGGTGACTCAGTGGTAACAGGTGGCATGCTGCCTCACAGTGCCAGGGACCTGGGTTCAGTTCCATCCTTGGGTGACTGTCTGCGTGGAGTTTGTACATTCTCCCTGCATCTGTGTAGGTTTCCTCTGGGTGCTCTGGTTTCATCCCACAATCCAAAGATATGCAGGTTAGGTCTTGCTAAACTGCCCATAGTGTCCAGGCTAGGTGGATTACCCATAGGAAATGCAGGGTTATTGGGATAGAGTAGTGTAAGCAGGTGGTTCTGGGTGGGATGCTCTTCAGAGGGGCGGTGTGGACTCAATGGGCTGAATGGCCTGATTCCAGACTGTAGGGATCCCATGATTCTATATGCTTGGTTTTCCCCATGAGGGCTTGCACTCCCCCACACTTGACTCAATCTCCGCACTGCCATCTCACTGCCAACTGCCAGGGTCCCTTCCCACTCACTAGCTATCTTGTTTCCAATCACTATCTGGGCTCACCAGCTGCCTCACCACGAGTGCTCTGGACCGTGACGATGCCGTAATGCTGCCAAGTGCTGGAGTTCTGTCCAGCTCACTGGCTACCAAATGCCCTGGTCGGTGACGATGCCATAATGCTGCCGAGTGCTAGAGTTCTGTCCAGCTCACCAGCCACCGAGTTCCCTGGACAGTGTAGGGAGCTACTATAGATTCTGCCCCACAAACTACCTGACAAAGGAGCAGCATTCTGAAAGTCTGTACTTCCAAATAAACCTGTTTGACTATAACATGGTGTTGTGTGATATTTAATAATATATTGACTCAGTATGTCCTATCCATAAAAAGCAACGCCAATCCAATATTCTCCACCATCAGTAAAGTGACGGAAGGAGTCAAGTACAGGGCTGTCAAGTAACACTTGCAAAGGAACTACCTGCCAATGGCACTCAGTTTAGATTCATTGAGGAGCATTTGGCTTCAGACCTCATACAGCCTTGGCCCAAATTTGGGCATAAGAGCTAGAGGTGAGGTGAGATTGATTGGCCTAGAGATGGTTGGCATTTGCCTGAGTGTGGCATCATGGATCTCTAGCAAAACTGAAGTCAATTGGAATTGAGAGAAAAACCCAATTGCTGCTTGGTGTCATACTTAGCACAAAGGAAGATGGCTGTGGTTTTTGGAGATCAGTCATTTCAGTCTAAGGACATCTCTACAGGAGTTCCTCAGGGTAGTTGCCTAGCCCCAATTGTATTCAGCTGCTTCATCAGTGACCTTCCTTTCATCAGAAGTGGGGATGTTCAATGATAATTATTCAATATTATACAACGATAATCATACAGTGTCCATTTACAATTTCTCAGAGATTGAAGCAGTCTGTGTCCATTTGCATCAAGCCCGAAGTAATATCCATGCTTGAGATGACAAGTGACAAATTAACACCTTTGCCACACAAGTACCACGCAATGCTCATTTTCAACATGAGAGAATCTAACCATCACCCACGACATTCTCTTGCAGTTCTACCACTGAATATTCCCACTTGACGGTGTAGAGATTACTATTCAGCAGAAATTGAACGGACTAGCCATATAAATAGTGTGCTTACAGACTCTCAATTCTGATGTGATAATTCTTCTGATTCTGCAAAGCATGTCCACCTTCTATAAGGCACAAGTCAGGAGTGTAACGGAATGCTCCTCAATGGCCTGGATGGGTGCAGCTCCAACAACACTCAAGGAGCTTGACATTATCCAGGACAAGCAGCTCGCTTGGTTGGCACCCCATCTAACATCTTGATCATTCACGTCCTCCACCACTGATGCAAACAGGCAGCATGAAGACTTCTGATGGCATTTGCAATCCTCATGAATTTTTATTTTGAAGTTCCTGACTTTGCTTGAAAGTGGTTGTGTATGAACGCATGCGTGTGTCTGTGGTTGTGTGTATGTATGTGCATGCATCCATAGCACAACAAATTTTAACAAAACTTACCAATCTACCTTCAATATATATCAACCCATGGAGCTCTTTGTTAATAAACTGTAATAATTTCAATTTAAGGATGCTCTAGCTGTTACTGTTCCACTGCAAGCATCACACAGGCATATACTTAGGTCTAGAACAAGGGTCCAGCTACACCTACAATACAATCAGCCCTTTGAATCAACAGTACACTGTGAAATGAAATGAGAATACTGTGGAAACACTGACCAGCAAGTTGGTCAGCACCAGTCAGGAGTTAACTTGCTTGGTATTCCAACATTTTCTATTTTTATTTCAGATATTCAACATTTTATTAACAACACAAAATTACTCCATTCTGGAGTAATTGTAAGGCTATACATATGGTAGTGAGCAGGTCAATCAATAGATACAAACACTATTTGGAACATTTCATGTAGATTCTGACTTGTAACTCATTCCTATCCATCCGTAATTCTAAATACAGTATTAGCTACTGAAGCTTCTTGATTAGATTCCACTCTGTAACCTTAGGGGCATCTTTCTGTCTATATATAAACTATCCAAACTGTTCAATTAGCTTCAGCCTGCAAATGTTCTTCTATATATAAAGCATTTGAACCCTTTGGCTACATTCCAGCTGCTCTCCTCACTCCCAGGTGCTCTATGTATAATGATCCTCATGGGCCATGTGGTCATTTTTTTTAACCTGTTCAGAAGATTATTGCAGAATGGGTTTTAGTAGTTCACTCACCTTGGGATGAATAACAAAAACCTGTATTTAATCAGCATCTTTCACATCCATAGGATCTCTCAAGGCATTTTACTGACAATGAAGTAACTCTGAAGTATACTTATTGCATTGTAGAAAGTTCAGCAGCTCACTTCAATTTCCAGGAGGTAGCAATGTGACAATGATTCACTCTGCCTGCCTTTAGTTGAGGGACCGATATTGGTCCAGGAAACTGAGGCAAATTCTCTTGTTCTCTTTTGAAAAAGCAGTCATGGCCTCTTTTACGCCCATTTGAACAGGACTCAGTTGAACCAATCTAATACATGCAATGAAATCTCAGGCAATTTCAATTATAACATTATAGTGCCGTTTACCAAAAGCGCTCCTTATGGATCAAGGTGAGAGAAAATATACAATTATTATTCCTTCTTTAAACTGAAATTAGGTCATGGTGTCCTAATATTGTGTAGAAAAATAATTTACAAATGTATTGATCTGGAATACAATAGATTTAAACAGAGTGTACATGAGGCCAACAACTTCTGAATCCACTTCAATATGTTGTTACAAATCTACTCTTGGACTTCACATTGGTGGCGACCCAGTTCACCAAGCAAGATCGACATGATTTAAACACAATAGGAAGACTCATATAGTCATAGAGACATACAGCATGGAAGCAGACCCTTCGGTCCAACTCATTCATGCCGACCAGATATCCTAAATAAATCTAGCCCCATTCGCCAGCACTTAGCCCATATTCCTCTAAACCTTCCTATTCATATACCCATCCAGATGCCCTTTAAATATTGCAATTGTACCAGCCTCCACCACTTCCTCTGGCAGCTCATTCCATTCACGCACCAACTTCTGTGTGAAAAGGTTGCCCCTTAGGTCTCTTTTATATCTTTCCCCACTCAGCCTAAACCTATGCCCTCTGGTTTTGGACTGCCCCACCTTGTGGAAAAGACCTTGTCTACTTACCCTATCCGTGCCCCTCGTGATCTTATAAACCTCTGTAAGGTCACCCCCTCAGCCTTCGACATATCAGGGAAAATAGCCCCAGCCTATTCAGCCTCTCCCTCCAGCTCAAACCTTCCAATCCTGAGACCACTCTTACAAGACTCCTTGTGGGATGAAGCTACATAGTTCTTTTACAAGCTAAAACAAATATTATGGTCAATTATCTCCTTTTTAAGAAGTAAAATTTCGACATTTCTTCGAGTTTTAGAAAACAATTTCAAGTGTCTAATGCCATTTGATACTACTGTTTCCATTGTTGCCTATCTATACCTGATATGCATAGCAGAAACTTAAACTCTGCACTAAAAAGATGTTGCTGCTGTTATGTATCAGAGATGTACAACAATTTCGGGTTCAGTGGAGGAGGCGATGAGGAAAGCGGGTAAGCTATTAGATACATGGCAGCTGACAACAGCTATCAGCCAAGTGGTGTAAATCAACCAGGAACCTGTCACTCCCACAGCAACACTTCCTCACTACAAGTTCCTGGACAATTCACACAGGATGGCAGTTCCTGTCTCTAAAGGACATTAGTGAACCAGATGCGATTTTTAAAAATTTCAGATTTTTATTGAATTCACATTCCATCACATGCCATGACAGGATTCGATCCCAGGTCTCCAGACATGTAACTGAGTCCCCAGATTAATAGGAAAAAGTGAGGACTGCAGATGCTGGAGATCAGAGTCAAAAAGTGTGTTGCTGGAAAAGCATGGCAGGTCAGTCAGCATCCAGGGAGCAGGAGAATTGACGTTTCCTGATGAAGGACTTATGCCCGAAACATCGATTCTCCTGCTCCTTGGATGCTGCCTGACATGCTGTAATTTTCCAGAGCCACACGTTTCGACTCTCCAGATGAATAGTCTAGCAATAATAGCAGTCGGCTATCGCCTTCCCAGAACAGCACAGGGTTGATACAGGGAACCCCTGTAAAGAAATGCTTGCAAAATCTATGCTGAGTAAACACAAGAATGCCTCGGTTATCAACTAAATGTTTAAGAACAGTCTTTTCATCTATAGAAAATTATGGTAAATTTATAGAATCTGTTTGAATAACTAGAGATGAAATATTAACTGCCAAACTTCCTCATGACCTTCACGTAGCAAAAACATTGGTAGTGAAGGTGTAAGACAGAAGAAACTGTGAACATCTGCTATTTTGATATCAACTAAAGTCAATTAAAACAAGTTAATTAAGTACAAACCAGAAGTCGGATTTGAAACATTCAAATTGTGTGCTGCTTTAATACTCACCACACCAAGCTTTTAATTACTGTCACTATAAAGCAATCAAAATTAACAATTCCTTTGTCTCACAAGAAATCCCCATGCACTATCCAGAGGGAGATAGAACTTTGATTGAGTATATATGTATCTGGAACATACGCTGAGGAAAAGGTGACCATAGTTGAATAAACATTTACATGTGCTCTGGGCACCTCAGTTCCTGCTGCAGAGCAATGGAACAGTAATATGGATTGAACTGCCCCCTACATCTCCAATCTTTTCAGTTTGCCCATCGAGCCAAAGCTCCTATTGACCTTTATTACAGGAATAATGGAATATAAATGCAGTGAAATTCTGAGACATGGAGTGAGGCCAAACCTAGAACACCGTGTACAGTCTTAATCTCCTCATCTGAAGAGAAATGTACTTGCATGTGATTCAGAATACACTTGTAATTCTAGGAAGGAAAGGGTTGTCTATGAGAAAAGTGTTGAGCAGATTAGGCCTATAATCACTGTTATGCAGAAGGATCAGAGATAATCTTACTGAAACAGAGTCATAGAGATATACAGCACAGAAACAGACCCTTCAGTCTAACCCGTCCATGCTGACCAGATGTCCCAACCCAATCTAGTCCCACCTGCCAGCACCCGGCCCATATCCCTCCAAACCCTTCCTATTCATATACTCATCCTAGTGCCTCTTAAATGTTGCAATTGTACCAGTCTCCACCACATCCTCTGGCAGCTCATTCCATACACATACCATTCTCTGCATGAAAAAGTTGCATCTTGGGTCTCTTATATCTTTCCCCTCTCACCCTAAACCTGTGCCCTCTAGTTCTGGACTCCCCCAACTCAGGGAAAAGACTTTGTCTATTTATCCTATCCATGCCCCTCATGATTTTGTAAACCTCCTTAAAGTCACCCCTCAGCCTCCAACGCTCCAGGGAAAACAGCCCCAGCCTGTTCAGCCTCTCCCCATAGCTTAAATCCTCCAACCCTGGCAACATCCTTGTAAATCTTTTCTGAACCCTTTCAAGTTTCATAACATCTTTCCGATAGGAAGGAGACCAGAACTGCATGCAAAATTCCAACAGTGGCCTAACCAATGTCCTGTACAGCTGCAACATGACCTCCCAACTCCTGTACTCAATACTCTGACCAATAATGGAAAGCATACCAAACGCCTTCTTCACTACCCTATCTACCTGCAACTTCACTTTCAAGGAGCTATGAACCCGCACTCCAAGGTCTCTTTGTTCAGCAGCACTCCCTAGGACCTTACCATTAAGTGTATAAGTCCTGCTAAGATTGGCTTTCCCAAAATGCAGTACCTCGCATTTATCTGAATTAAACTCCATCTGCCACTTCTCAGCCCATTGGTCCATCTGGTCAAGATCCCGTTGTAATCGGAGGTAACCTTCTTTGCTGTCCACTGCACCTCGAATGAAACATAAAAGGTTTCAAGGGGACTTGAAATGGTAATGGCCGAGGAGATGTTTCTCCTGATGAAGAAATTTGGAACTGGATTTTAAAATAAAGGCTTATTTAATTTAACGTGGCAGTAAGGAGAAATTCCTTCTCCCAGAGCAGTACAGACTGGTCACTGAACATACTCAAAACAGAATTTTGATCTACATGGGAGTATAGGATTATGAGGACCATACAGGAAAAGAAAAATAGAATCAAAGCCACCATCTTAATGAATGGCAAAGCAGACTAGGGCGGGGGCAAATGGCCTACACCTGGACCTATTGCTTAAACCCCAGAACCCCTTCTTTTGGTTTTACACAGCAGAATGTTTAGGCACAGCTTCTTACTCTCCCAAAGTAGTTTTCATAACTCCTCCAAAAAAAAAATCATCCTCAATCCCTCCCATCCACCATTTTGTCTCAAAAGTTCTTGAACGCCTTACTGTGGCCTGGACCAATTCCAGCTCTCCCACAACAGCTCGAACCCAGAGAGTGGTCTCCATTCTCAGCAGAAGCCAGGCAACTAACTGTGAGTCTCTCATATGGGATATCGAAATGTAATAGAGAGGAAAGTCTGGCATTATCAAATAATGAGCCTGGGCTGGAACAGAATTAATAGGAGAATGGAATTTTCTTCTCCAGCTTCTTGTATTCTTAGAATTGGACAGGAGATCAACATAAAAATAAGGTAACGACAGAGTTAACAGAATGATTTATGATTATCTGTAAGTCATGATTTAACCTGCTCATTTATACACATCTGTTAAGTATTCTTGAGAATCAAATGGCCATGACACAGATGTAACTGATTAGGACAAAAATTATGTAAAAAATAATGCAAACAAAAGCTAGGAGGTATTCGACGTGTGACTGTCTAAATTGTGCGCAATAGGTCAAGGCATTACATCATCAGAGGTCAAAATGGCTGCCAATCTAAACATGGAATCACAAAGGAACCAGTGATGCAGTGTCAGGAAGCAGATCCTAGGATGCAGATTTTCAGTGATCTCCTCTTTCGGTCATGTTATTAGAAGAGGATGGGCTCTTCCTTCAAGAAACAAGAAGGAATTTAAAGAAAACAAAGCGTCACAGCCACTCAGTAAATATTCTGCTGAGTGGAGAGTTGACCTGTAGAGAACTGAGAATTCCCACGTCCTCTAGAGACCCGGATTTTATGCTAATTCAGCACTTTGCTTGACCCAGTGGAATCAGCTAGACAATTGTGATTGCCTTGCAGAGGACTATCCAGTATCATTCACTGCTGAGTTCACAGAGTCTGCTTGGGCATGGAATGGCTATCAGCCTGAGGGAAACATGTCCCAAACAGAAAACTAATGCCTTCAGGATAGGCAGGGAGAGCATTCGAAAAGGAAAACAAAAATTGATTCCTTAAAGCCAACTGATAACTTTATACTTATTATTCTTTTTTCTGCACCAACTTTTGTTCCTAAGTATTGCTGGTTTGCTCGGATCTAACTTTTCATTCACAAAGTCCAGCTGTGTGCCAATTAAGAGAGAAATTCGAAACTGTAAGCTTCAAGATTGTGATTATCATGTACTTTGAGAATAAAACGGCTGAATAAAGCTCTTTGTCATACAAAATAAATCTGCTAGTCTGCTTTCTCTTCACAGGTTTATGTTAGCCCTTTGTGCTCAGCCAGTGAGATGAAGATCTCAATGGGGAGTTACCTCAAGGGACAAATGTAAAATAAAGAGATTGAAGTCAGCTGGAGCAAATGGAACAGAAAATGGTGTTGTGTACAGACAAGCTGAACGGATGTAAATTGTTTTCTAAAGACTGGAGATTACTGTTGGTGATATTAGCGGGTGAACATTTAATGTCTTCATTTAGATCGGGTTGTTCATTGTTTCAATGAAGGTACCAATCCTTTTAAATTAATCAGGTGAACAAGACTTGCATAAAGTGAAGGGCTGGGAAATATTGAAATGATAAAAATACAAACAAAGAACCACAAAAGCTAGAAATCTGAAACAAAAAACAGAAAGTGCTGGAGAAACTCTTCTGTTGGCCAAAAGATACAAAGGTTTAAACACAGAGACCAACAGATTCAAGAACAGCTTCTTCCCAATGCTTTTAGACTTCTGAATGGACCTCTCAAACTTTAAATTTGATACTGATATCACTCTTTGTGCACTTTCTGCAACATTGTATTCATTGCTCTGTTCTACTACTCTAATGCACTTTGCATGATATGATCTACTTGTACTGTACGCAAAACAAAACTTTTCACAGTACCTAGGTACATGTGACAATAATAAGTCAAATCAAAATTCTTAAAAATCTCAGCAGGTCTGTACAGAGAAGAACAGAACTAGTTTGAACAAAGGGTCACTGGACTCAAAATATTACACTAACCTCATTACTCTACAGATTCTGCCAGAATTGCTGAGTTTTTGAGCATTTTTTGCTTTTCTTTAAAATTTTGTTCTGATCTTAGTTGAGTCCGGAAGATAAATTAAAGAAGTCCAGTTATTTAGCTAAAGAATAATGCCTCAAGACTCCACTGTAAAACAGGAGTTTTACTGTACAACAGTAAAACAAAGCAAATGCCAAATGCTAATTTAGCTAACCACTCCTATTCTAACACCTGGAATTAACTTTAGAATTATAGAATTGTTACAACACAGGTAAAGATTATTCAACACATGTCCGCTTTGATCCTGCTAAGGAGCAATTCATGAACTGCCCCTTCCCTGCTCTCTCTCCACATCCCTGCACATTCCGCGACTTCAGATATTTAGAATATTTAAAAACACCTCCACCCAGAGTTTGCCCTACCCAAAAATAGCCACCCGGACAAATTTCCATTTTCCACTACTTGGTCCGTGTCCCCGGAATTTCAGGTGTGTATCCTGACACGTTTTAAATGAGTGGAGGTTTTCTCCCTCAACTACACTTTCAGAGAGAGTTCCAAACCTGTGGTTGAGAAGTAAATCATAGAAGCATGGTGCAGAAGCATAGAAAGGGGCCAATCAACAAGTTAGTGGAGAAAGAAGCCATTCAGCCCATTATCAATGTACTAGCTCTTCATTCGTCCTCCTCCACCCTTGTCCCTTCTGCTACCAATCATCTATGCAACTGAAAATGGTTTCACATTAGTTACTTCACAAAAACCTTTCCTGATACTGAACATTTCTACTGTAAAATCCCGCAGATCGTAAACTGCTCAAAGAAGCTCCAGTCTCTCCATGAAATTAAAATCCCTCATCTATGGAAGCATTCTGGTAAACCTTCCTTGCATTTTGTTAGGACCTAGACATCCTTCCTGATGCCCAGAACTAAACGCAATACTCCAGCTGAGGCCTAACCAGTGATTTTCAAAGAGCAATTTGGAGTTAAGTCTGCCTACAAGGGTGGTGCTGTTGTTCTCTGCATACTGACCTCTACACCGCAGAGGCTGAATACCAGCTCTCAGACACCTCCTCCTATCTCCCCTGGACCATGAGTCCACCATGGATCATTAGGCCTTTGTGTCCACAACAGTCACTAACCTCATTTCATTTGGTGATCACACCATGCCTCCCCCCACCCCCATCCCCACCCCCACCCCGACAAACTCCACTGCCTTTAAGCACACAGTCTTCCAACCCCACATAGCTTTATTCTACTTCCTTACCAAAATCCACAAACAGGACTGTCCAGGTAGACCCATTGCTTCTGTCTACTGTTGCCCTTTAGAACTCAGCTCTTCCTACTTCGATTCAATTTTTTCTCCCCCTTTTCTCCCCATACCTCTGAACTAGCAGTCCATCGATAATACCACTCGGCCATTACCTTCCTTTAATTGCTTTCCTTACAGCAGAGAAGGCTGAGGGGCAACTGAATGATGTTTACAAAGGTCTGAGGGGCACAGACAGGATTGATAGAGGAAATGATGAGCCAAAGGGCCATTTCTCATGCTGTAAAAACTCTATGACTCTTACATTTTAAGTCAATGACCATTCTTCACAATCTACTATTGTGCAGAGTCCTTTCTAAAAGGGCACTTGAAAGAAAATAGCAAACGTTTTTGCTGGAGATAAGTTATATGACACCAGGTTATAGTCCAATAGGTTTATTTGAAATAACAAATTTTCAGAGCGCTGCTCATTTGTCAGGAGAAGTGACTTCACCTGATAAAGGAGCAGCGCTCCAAAAGCTTGCGATTTCCAATCAACCTGTTGAGCTACAACATGATATCCTGTGGTTTCTAACCATGTCCACCCGAGTCCAACACTTGTACCTCTACATCATTGCTGGAGATATGATAAGGAAGATGGATTCATTACTCAATACAACCCAGTTCTGACTCCTAGACAGTATAAAAAAAACTGAAGTAGAGACAGGATTGAGAATGCAAGGCCAATAAAATGCAGCAGGGATATATTGCAAACAGTCACAACCTGAACGGGGCAGAGGAACAATACACACTGAGGTTTAGCTCAGCAAGGTTTCTGCAACTTTTCTGAGCCATTGGATTTAATATGGCCTACAGGGGCAGTCAGACATTCACACTGTACTAACTGTTGCTGTGAAGGACGTCACTACCTTAACTGTTTTATTACTGGAGACAGGGCAGGCATCAGTCATTATAGCCTCAATTGCATCACTTTGAATATATTGGAAAGCTGATACCACTGTGAACCCATCTAAACAATTCAACAAGAGCCACCAGCAGCAAGAAAGGGAGCCACAGTTCGACAATATCATTTGGCTCCAGGGATACTTGCATCATTTACTGCACGCATGAAGCAATTTGAGTACCTACCATTAATCCTTTGACATACATTAATAGGAAAGAAGATCAGGATTGACTTTAGGAATCAGCACTCCTGGTTCATGCGACAGAAACATTTATCAGGAACTCAAGCGTGCAGGTCAGTCTGCCCAGTGTAATTCTGCATCCAGGAATGGTACAGTTGACAGTGCCCTCCATGCCTAAATTCCCAAGACACATTCCTTTCATGGAGACTCTGTACCAGGAGCACTAATGTGTAAGATGCTTCCCATTACTCTGTCAATGTGCCCTTGTCATGCCGTTTTGCTATTTGCTAGGATATCTTTCTTTTTGGGCCAGTCCCATATAAAATAACATACAGAACAATTTCAGATTTAGAGGTTTATTATCATATGCTGGCTAGTGCTTCATCAGACAGTTTCCAGGCAAAACAGCTGTAATTATTTGAAGCAATGCAGCTAGTGTGTGAATCCTGATTTACTGAACCACTGTGCCACAGCACGGTAAAATGTGGGTCCATGCCATTTTTGCACAGTAATAACCTGTTGGCCTCTGACGAGAATATGTTGAGCCGGAGAGATACACTTCCCAAGAGGATAGTGAGAAAAACTGCAGTAACATTAGGAAGTTATCTGCAATCATTCTGGGTCAATCAACATTGTCAGGCTGGAATGATTCTCCTTTTAAGAATCCCTCTTCCCAATGAGATGATCACCAATTCCTCAACACTATTATTCCGTTCAACAAGTGACCACAGTGAACATTGTTATGACACAGGGTAAACTCCCCTGCTTAATGAAATATCTAATCTAGGAATTGGATATGAGTCCAATTTTGTAACGGCGTTGACATTCCGATAATCCAAGCAGAATCGGTGAGTCCATCCGGTTTGGGCACTAAGACGATCGGCAAACTCCACTTGCTCTGGCTTGGTTCAATGAACATGGCCTCCATCTCCATCTGGACCTGTCTGGCTTTGATAGGATTAAGCCAATAGGGGTATTGTTTTATCGGAGCAGTATTCCCTATGTCTACTTCATGTACAATAGCATTAGTCCTCCTCATCTGATTCTTACATATGTCCTTATACTGCAGTAACAAATCTTTCAACTGTGTTCTGTGCTCCTGAGACAGATATCTTACTAACCTATCCCACTCCTCAAGGACTTCTTCATTTTTAAATCTATTTTGAGGCATCTCAAAATCCATATCATCTGGATTTGATTCCTCAATCTGCGGGGCAGTAACTAACACTTGTTTCTCCAGTTCTTTCTCTCTGGTACAATACAGTTTCAACATGTTCACGTGATATACTCAATACCTTTTTTCTCTATCTGGCATCTTTACTAAATAGTTCACCTGACTCAATTTTTTTCTCAATTTGATAGGGAAAACTAAATCTGGCTTTGAAGGGATCTCCTATCATTGGTAACAGTACTAACACATCATTGCCTTGAGAAAATGTCCAAGTCTCAGAGCTTTTATCTGCCACCTGCTTCATTCTGTACTGTTTAGCTAACTCACCTATTCAATTTAGTCTCTCCCTCACTTCCGATACATAATTTAAGTATGAGATCTCTGACTTTGGTACTGTCAATTTTTCTTTAATTAATTTCAAAAGGCCTCTCACTTCATGACTGAGTATTAACTCAAAGGGAGTGAACTGAGTAGATTCACTTGGGGCATCTCTAATGGCAAACAATACGAATAGGATACCTTTATTCCAATCATTCAGGCAATCCTGACAGTATGCTCTCAATATGGTCTTCAGGTCTGCTGCCATCTTTGTAAAGCTCCTTGGGAGTCAGGGTGATACACACTGAATTTAAAGTACTGTATACCTAAGCTATCCATAACCTCTTTAAACAGACTAGCTGTAAAATTTTACTCTTCATCCGGCTGAATCGCTCTGGATAGCCCATACTGTGTGAAGAAAGCTATTAACTCCTCTACTAGCCTTTTTGCCTTGATACTCTGTAATGGAATTGCCTCCAGAAATTTGGTACACACATCCATTATGGTTAACAAGTACTGGTTCCCACTTTTAGATCTCGGGAGGGAACGTACACAATCAATTATAACCTGCGTTCAAATGCAGGAATTGACAACAAAGGTGCTGGTTTTATTACCGCCTGTGGCATATCTATCATTTGGCATGTATGACATGTACGGCAAAAGTTAACCACATCCTTGTGCATTTCAGGACAATAAAAATGCTTTTGTACCTCGGCCTGAGTCTTTCGTACCCCTAGGTGACCTCCTACAGGTAGTTCATGTGCCACCCATTATACCTCCTGTCTGTATGCTACTGGCAACACAATCTGGTGCACTTCTGCCCAGTTCTCCTCTGCACTAATCTGCCATGGTCTCCATTTCCATCCGGAATATCCTCTGCCTCCTTTTCAGAGTACGCATCCACATATATATTTTTTATCATCTTGTTTTGCTGTTGCAAGTCCCTTCGCCTTTCAGCACTAAACACTTCTGACCGACCCTCTGCCTGTTCAGGTTTTTCCTGCACCGTTACATTAATTACGGTGTCTGCTAACTGAACTTCAACTCCCTCACCTTTCTCTTTAGTTTTCACTTTGTGCAGTGACTTATGGTAATGGGATCTGGTTATCACACAGTCTGGGAAAATACCAGGATACTTCTGTTTTAACTCCTCAGTTTCTTGGTCTTCCTTGGGCTTCTTCACAACAAGAGGTGTCACTCCCACTTTGGATCTTGCCAAATCATTCCCAAGAACAAACTGAATTCCTGGAACTGACAGTCTGTCAATCACTCCCACTGTAACGTCCCAGTCTTGAGATAGCACTCCAACCTGATCTTACATAGAGGAAATTTTTGTCCCTCTATCCCACAAATTACCACTCTCTTAGGTAACTGATCAGAAAGAGTGCATATTCGCTCATCTCTTACTATCAGCGACCGGTTAGATCCTGTATCTCTCAAAATTATAACTTCTTGTCCTTCTCCCGCTGTTCTTTCTGAGTAAACTTTACCCACAGAGGCAAATTCTTTGTAGAGATCAGGTACTAACTCCATACCTAGGCTGTGCACTCTCCTGCAGCTCCTCGGCTCTTCTTGGGCTCTCTTCTATTACCTTCACAAATGCCACTGGCTTAGCTTCTTTTCCCCACGTGCCTTTCGTCAACGACCAGCACTGAAACTTTACGTATTCCACTTTACCACAGTGGAAACACCTGAGGCCTTTCACCTCCTTTCCACCCTCTTGGGCTTCTTTTTTATCCTGTGGTAAATTCTTACCAGTGCTCTCTACATTTGGTTCCATAGTGCAACATCTCCCTTTCTCCAAATTCTATCCCTCACAGCACGAAATTCTGGCCGGAAGCTTGTCTTATGCACCAACATGTACTCATCTGCTAATTCTGCTGCCGTTCTCACTTCCTGAACTTTCTGTTCCTCCAAGTGAATTCTTACCTTCTCTGGCAGTGAGTTTTTAAACTTCTCCAGCAGAATAATCTCTCTTAGAGCCTCAAATGTCCTATCTATTTTCAAAGCACACACAATCGATCAAAATGACTATGTTTAATTCTATCGAACTCAATGTAAGTCTGACCTGGTTCCTTCTTTGTGTTTCTGAACCGCTGTCTATATGCTTCTGGTACCAATTCATAAGCATTTAAAATAGACTGTTTAACCTCTTCATAATCTCTTAACACCTCATCTGACAGCGTGGCAAATACCTCACTAGCTCTGCCTACCTGTTTAGTCTGAACTAGCATTTCCCATAAATTCCTGGACCACTCCATCAGCCTCGTCAATTTTTCAAATGAAATAAAGAAGGCTTCAATACCTTTCTCATCAAAATTTGGCAGAGTTTTGACATATTTGTATATATCACTGCCTTCTCTTTCAACTTCCTTCCTATGAACTTGACATTGCTGACTAAGTCGCAACTTCTCAGCTAAGAACTTTCTCTCTCTTTCTTTTTCCTCTCTTTCTTTCTTTCTCTCTCCTTTTCTTCTCTCTTTGCTCCGCCAAAAACCTTCTCTCCTTCTTTTTTCCTGTCTCTCTCCCTCTCTCTTTGTTTATCTTCTAACTCCATTATTCCCAATTGTAATTTAAGTTTGTCTACTTCTACTGCACTTGTCTGTTTCTCTGACACACCTAAGTGTTTGAGTAATTCCCTTACAATTTCAGCTTTACTTTTGTCCTTGGTTAAACCCAAATCTAACTTATTTGCTAATTCTAAAAGTATGGCTTTTTTCTTTCCTTCTAAGCTTTCTTGGAAAATTTGAAAATCATCTTCAAATCCCAGAACCACTTTAGCAATTTTAAGAGCCATTCCTCTCACTTATAATTTAATCAACCACAAGTCACCAAAATTAAACAAATTGCCTCACCTACGTTGTATTTAAAGATCTAGGACACTAACCTGCAAGTGTTTCAATCTGCTAGGAAATTTCGTACCCCAAAATCTATTCAAATCTGTCTAAACCAGTTCAAATCCCAGACCCGAGCCCCCACATTGTTACGACATGGGGTAAACTCTCCTCCTTAATGTAAACCTGCAACACAGAAAAGATTTATCCCATGCAGTAATCTGTGAAACTTCCAGAGACCGAAGACTATTTAAAGTAAAAATTAACAACATATTTTCTTAAAGTATAGCAGAGAATAATCTTCCTCTAACCTATCTTTAACTTTCTCCTTTACAACACTAATCCGATAAAAACCCTGATTAAAACAAAATGTCTGATCTCAAAACCAGGCAGCTTTCGTTCTTCTCTGTATTTCGGTCTTCTGTCCTTCTCCTTGGGGATACTACTTCACAGGTTACTGATCGATAAAGGTACCTTTTAAGAGATCTATTTTTCTGAGCAGTGTGCAGATGTCGTTGGCTTGGCAGTTCTCTTCTCAACTCTTCAATTTTCCTCATCTTATATCCCCAACGCATCAAATCGTGTCATTGGCTTTTAAGATTGTCAATATACTAAATTCAAACCAGATAGAAGTTTGGTCACTTTTGGGGTATAATTTAAATTGATTGGCCTAATTCAAATCTGTTTTGTCGTTTCCAGGCAACCAGCTGCCCTAGCTACCCAAGTAGCTGGAGCACATGTTACATTGTCTTTTTTTTTAGAACACATGGTCCTGTCAGGTAGTTCTATTGCTTTTAACTCTCTTAAAGGTACAGTACACCCACATCTTCAGAACAACATACACTTGTGTCCCACACTCTGTGTCATAGTTCACTAGTGCAGTTTGCTGTCCTTCCTACAAAGTAAAACATGTCCAACAAGGTTTTATTCATATTAATAAACTATACTGAATATCAGCATTGAGAAAGGGATCATTCAGCCCAGTGGCATCTGTGAGTGATTGCAGAATGGTTGATGTATTTACCTGTGTAGTAAGTCGCTCTCTTAGCTGTGGGCTAAGTGGACTCTTCCTTGGCGGAAAAAGTGAGGTTTGCAGATGCTGGAGATCAGAGCTGAAAATGTGTTGCTGGAAAAGCGCAGCAGGTCAGGCAGCATCCAAGGAACAGGAAATTCGACGTTTCAGGCATAAGCCCTTCATCAGGAATCAGCATTGAGAATCAGGAATCATTCCTGATGAAGGGCTTATGCCCGAAACGTCGAATTTCCTGTCCCTTGGATGCTGCCTGACCTGCTGCGCTTTTCCAGCAACACATTTTCAGCTCTTCCTACGCTACAACAGTGACTTCCCCTAAAGATAATCGATTGACTATAAGGCTCTTTGGGACATCTGCTGGTTATGAAAGATGATATATAAATGCAGGACTTTGAGACTGTAGGTGCATATTCAATTTCCAGAGATTTCAGCTGATAATCTAGGTGAAAGTGCTGCCCTTCTTGGATGCAATGTTAAACTGAGATACTGTCTGACCTCTTGGTTGGACATAAAAGATTTCATGGTCACTATTTTGAAGTTAAGCCAAGGGAGTTCTCTGTCCCATTGGTGTCCTGACTGATTGTTATCCTTGAACCAATGTCACTAAGAAATTTGGTTTATCTGGTCATGATTTATGGGATCTTGCTGTGTGCAAAATGGTTGCCATGCTTCCTATGTTACAACAGTGGCTACATTTCAGAAATCTTCATCGTGTACCACTTTGGGATGCTGGAAAAATTTCCCTTTCCTTCGTCGTGTGAAGCATTTTGAGACACTGTGATGATAAAGAGGAAATTAGTGCGAGTTCCTAAGTATTATTAATTTCAGCCCCACTGTGTCTGAAAGTATTAGAGAAGATAATTACAATTAGTAGTTACAGTCATTAACACAGTATGCTTCATCGACAATGCTTTCTCAAAAGAGTGTAGGTCCCTTACATGGACAGGCTCAACAATCCTTTCAACCTATTCACCTAATGATATTAAATTGAACCAATTACATACGAACATTCCAATAAAATCAACAGAGAGAATAAAATATTAATTGGAATCTTGCAAATCAGCAAATGATTTGAAAGAGTCCTGAGGCAGAGTGGTCATTCACAATTGAAACTGTTGCATTGAGAGACCAGCATTTTAAACAACATGCACAGGTTATGGGTGTGGAACAACACACACAGGTTATGGGTGAGAACACCATTTACCTTTGATCATGAGAAATTAAGACCCGCAATGTTAACGGCCCTAAAGTAGGAGAGGGGTCAGTTAAAATGAGGCCAGTAATGCCATTACCTTCTTGTTATGTCTCAACTCTCTAAGCTGGTGAGCATGACACCCACAGGAAGGACACCAGGGTTGAATTTAAACACGTGACCAATTGCATACACTGTCCTGCCATTAAAGTCCATCATGTCCGTGACCTGTCAGAACTGCCACATGTTATCAGTGTCCCTGTAAATATCAAGGTTAGGGTCCTCTTATGGTGTAGCGGTTGTGACCCTGTCCCTGGACAGGTAGACCTAGATCCAAGTCCCACCTCTTCCAGAGGTGTGTGACAATCTTCTGAAAAGGCCGATTAGGAAAAAAATAAGTTAGACAAAAAAATTTAAAAGATCATGGCAAAATATCCTCTGAATTAAAACTTAAGACAAAATCCGGCGAATTTATTCTGATGGATATGAAAGATCCCATAGTACAATGTAAAACCTGAAGAAAGCTCACTTGGAGCCCTGGTGATCTTCTGGGAAGTATTCCTGGCTCTCGCACAGTCAAGCAGGAATCTGGTTTCTGTGGTAAATCTCAGGCTCAAATCTAGGATGGAAGTAGGTGCAGTTTTGAGGAAATTCTCAGGCAAAAATTTTATCCTTCATGTTCAAGCTCAACTGTGGGTCCTTGACCAGATTCAAGATAACCTAAAGGCCAAAGACCATGCATAGAATAATGTCCCTCCTCAAGGCAAGCTGTAGTCACGACTGTAACCAGTAGCATATTTGTAGTCTCTTGATGAACAGACTCTGGATTAAAATTCTAACACATTCATCACCCATCGTGAGAAACCTAGACTACTTTTAAACCTGCTGATACAACCAAAGTTCCCCAAATCTAGGACTGAACAATAACTGGGATATATTTTAATTCAAGATTAATGGCAGGAATAACTTTTCAGCTGAAATATTCATTTCATCAGCAGAACACAAAAGGCCAAAATTAATTTTAGATGGAAAAGATTATCTTCAAGATGAATGACTTTCTACTGCAATAATCTGAATACAAAGTGGATTTTAGCATTTTAAGTCCTCCTTGCTGCTGTCTGACTTTTCATATGCATTTTACACATGGAAAGGAGAGAGAAAGAAAAGGTGTGTAGCACTGCAAGACACAACTCAACAATGAATCAGACAAATAGTTCACTCTCCTCTGAGCTGACTCTGACATTAATGACCTATTTCCAATTTCTTTTTCTCCTGCATGCAGTTATTTGAAAGAGAATATCATCTCTTTGTAATATGGAATAATATTTTTTTTATGGATTTGAAGGAACTAGGTTCTGTTCAAACTCCAGCCTATTTGTCCTTCCTCGCAATATAGGCATTCGCCTGCAGCCTATTAACTGCTGGATAGAATGAACAAAATAGGCAGGTGGATTTTTCAGAGTTTGCACCGCACGCTGTCTAAGTTTATTTACTTGTTGATTCACTTCCCTTCCAAGTTACTCTACATCCCACTTTATCAAAAACTTCGATTTATTGAACTTTTGAGCCAATGACTATATTTACAACAGTTCAGTCCCGCAGGCATCAATCAAATACAGGATAGAATACGTCAAGCTGGATTTTGGGTGTTGGGTATTTGGGGATCAAATAGCGGTCAAGACACCCATGCATGGGACAAATGTCACTGTGTCCTGATTTTCCCTTAAGCTGATCAAAATTAAGGTGGACAATGTAGGCTTTTTAAAGTTGCAAGACCACAAAGAAGCCATCCAGCTCTGAATAAGCAGAAACCTGCCATTTGGATGTGAGAGAGAGAAAGAGAGGGAGGGAGGGGTGGGGGTTGGGGGACATCTACATCCTGCGACACATTCTCTGCAATTTAGAAAGGTTTAAAATAAATGATCGCAGTAGCTGGGTAGCCAATGTCCCTCCTCAAGGCACACTGCAGTCATGGCTGTAACCAGACAGGAGAGAAGGGTTTCAAAGCCTGCCAAAGCACTGACACCGCTCCCACCTCCAACCCTTCTCTGCTGCGTCAAGATGGCTGCCTCTAGGCAGCTGGTCAAGTTTCCAATGTCTTGGGTGAAGGGATGCTGAAAGTCACCTGAAAAATTCCACTCAAGCTCTGACTTAATGGGCAATTTGCTCACTTAAGTTATCTACTTTCAGTTTATAAACTCGTGAGGCATGGGAGTCGTCCGCCGGCTAGCATTTGTTGCCTGTCTCTGGTCCCCTGCTGATTCACCTCTGGGAAAATGACCTGTGGATGGAATGTTGTCAGCACATGGGGGTGAACATTGTTCCTCCTGACTCAATTCGCAAAGGTCAGTCCCCAAAATGAATGCTAATACTTTCTAGAAGTGATGCAATCTACATCATGACTTCCACAAAGGTCTTAATCTTTTTGTCCTGACCAATGCTGAATTCTGTCAAACTGCACCACCATTTTGAACCACGACAGATCATTTAGGCTGAATTTAAACTTCATTTCTAATCAAGACATTAATGTTAGCTGCAACAACCAAAATCTCACCGATATCCCATCGTAATATCTACAAGTTTTACAACCTGGGCCAGGTGGCCTGAAAGAGTGGTAGTGATCATTTCAATAGTGACTTTCAAAAGGGAATGGATATCCAAAAAAGGAAAAATGAACCTAAATTGGGTGGTAGGGAAAGAGGAAGAGAGATAAACTAATTGATAAATTGAGAGGTTTCAGAAAGGCTGAATAGTCCCTTTCTACGCTAAACAATTTCTGTACCAGCTGATTCACTATTCTCTGCTATTCTTAGGATTCTGTCCTCCAAACTTCCCTGAGTCAGTCTTCCTTCGAACTGTCTCGGTTCTTCAAACACATGGTGACTTCACCTAACCATCCTTTCCTGACTTCTCCTTTACTTGCTCTTCTTTGCAAGCTGCACAATGCTTTAACAGTTAAATATTATATTGCTTCATTGATGTGTTAAAACATAGGTTTAAGTCAGTAAAGTGGAGTCTAAATTATATGAAAAAAAGTACATGTAATTGTAAATGACAATGAAGCCATACGGCAAATTATATTACACATAATTAATCAAACTGACAGGCTTACCAAACTCCATCTGATGGTACATAATATTTCCTTAATATTGTAATTATTCAGGCTGTTATTTTTTTTAAAAACAGAAATCTACATCACAACGACAATAGCAACAATAATAGGGAATGAGAACTGTAGTGTGCGGAGATGGTACAGTTTGTCATGCCAGAATAATTTTAAAGTAATACCAGACTGTAGACGCATTGACCGTGAAAAATACAATCTTCCTCCATGAATCGGACTGTGACCAATATTATAAAAAAGAATTACAAATGAGGAATAATGACTATTATCAATAATCATTCCAAACTGAGATTGGTGACAGCAGACAGCTATCAGCAATAGAAATAATATATTTATGTTAAGAAAAGGGAAATAAAAATCAAAGTGTTACTGATCCAAAACTGTCAAGCCATTTTTTAGGTGCCAGTACCAGGAACATGAGTGGGCATACGAAAACCTTCAGTAATGAAATCCAGCACTTGTCAAGTTCAAACACAATAAACCCTAGAATCTCTAAACTGACACACTTCAGTGTTCCCTTCCATCCTAAAGTTTTTAATATCTTAACCTTGACATCACCTAACTCTATAATAAAAGAAAACTACTGTGAACGCTGGGAATCTTGAATAAAAAGCACAGAAATTGCTGGTGAAACTCAGTAGGTCCTCTGGCATCCGTGGAGAAAGGAAGAGATAACATTTTGCAATAGAAGAAGTCATATCTGACCTGAAACATTTCTCTCTCCAGACAGATGCTGCTAAACCTCCAGCACTCTCTGCTTATGATCACTTAAGTCTCACCGCAAGTTTAGCCACCATCCTTTATCCAGCTCTCTCTGCAATGTCTCAGTGCTCTTCTTGACCATGGGCCTGGCCTTCAAATAGCTGCCTCTGTCCAACCATAAGTGGATATCCCTGAGAGCTGAATACCTTGGTCATTAGGAAGCTCACTTCAGCTCTAGAATTTAATATGAATTCAGCTCTGGTTGACTTTTTCCTGCTGCAAAGTAAAATGAGATGCAGAGGATATTTTGCCCATTCATACAGTGGGACATTGGTTCTGCAGAATACAACTGGCCACAACAATGGATGGTGAGAACCATTTGTAACAGGGGTAGTGCAGAGGGAGTTTCCTAAGCATCAACCTAAGGGGCAACTTTTCCATGCAGAGTGTGGTGGGTGTGTGAAATGGGCTGCCAGATGAAGTGGAGCAGGCTGGTACAATTACAGCATTTGAAAGGCATCTGGATGGGTATATGAATAGGCAGGGTTCAGAGGGATATAGGCTAAATGCTGGCAAATGAGACTAGATTAATTTATGATATCTGGTCAGCATGGACAAGCTGGATCGAAGGGTCTGTTTCCATGCTGTAGGTCTCTGACATTAAGTAGGCTACGTCCTGACCTGGGAATGTCAGTTGTTGAGGTTTATAAAACAGTGGGTGAGAATAATACTGTCTTAAGCATTCCCTACCATGGTAAGGGCATACTTCCTGTGAGTACAAGAGAGGAAGAAAATGGATTGTGCATTAAGACCCATTCCAGAGATCTGAGCGAAAATATAGGTTGAGTGAGTCTGCACTGTTGAAGGTGATAACTTTCAGAAGAGGCATTAAACCAAGACTGCTTTCCCTCAGTGGTGGTCGTAAAAGATCCCAAGATCACTATTTTGAAGCAGGGCAGAGGCTGTCTTCTCTCCACTGGTCTGACTATTACTTATTTCTCAACCAACATCGATGTATTTTCTGTATTTTTTCAGTATTTACTGCCCATTGATAAGTGCCCTTGACATGAGTACTCACTAAGGCCATTGCAGAAGCCAGCTAAAAGTCAACCATTGTGCTGCAGGTCTGGAGTCATGTGTAGGCCAGACAGGTAAGGACAGTGAAATAACTGCTGTCACCAAGACAGCCTTTGCTCACAGACGGACATTCCTTGACTGTAGTACTGCCTCATACAGTGTCAGGTTCCAGAGTGTCAGCATCCTTGCCACTCAAACTCTTTATCTCAGCCGGGGCTCCCTGATTGGAACAGATTAACATGTTCTATGAGCTCCAGTTGGCTGACCTCATTACAATCACTACAGACGGCAGATTTCCTCCCCTGAAGGCCACTAATGAACTAGATGATTTTTACAAGAGTTGATGATAGTTTCAAGGTCACCATCACGGAGACAAGCTTTCAAGTCCAGTTTTGGCTATTTTCTAATTGATCTGCTTTATTATACTATGACACACCTCTGGAAGGGGTGGGACTTAAACCTGGCTCTCTTCTCTCAGAGGTAGGGACACTGCCATTGCGTGACAAAAGGCATTCAATGCCATTTTTTAAAAAGAAGTTTATTGTACTGGTGTAATCTATAGATTTTAAAAAATCAACCTGTTTAAAGATGTTATTACACCTCATGGGGGCAGGTAGAACTTGAAACTGGGTCTCCTCTCAGAGACAGGGACACTGCAAGAACCACTCAATTCTAATTTTAGTGAGTTAAATTGAATTTCCATCAGCTGCCATGGTGAAGTCATGTCCTCAGATCAGGATCTCTGGATATTGAATCCAGTGATATTACCATTTGGTCACTGTTTCCTTAAATTTTGATCATTTCTTCACAACTGTATAGAATCTTTCTGCATGTGAACAGACTGCTGCGTTTCCTACATTACAGCAGTGACTACATTTGGTATTGGCTGTGAAACATTTTTGGGTATCCTATAGATCATGAAAGGTGCTATATAAATGGATGATCCATTCACGGGATGTGGGCATGGCTGGCTCAGCTAGTATTTAATGCCTATCCTGAATTGACCAGAGGACATTCAAGAATCAATCACATTGCAATGGGTCTGGAATCAAATGTAGGCCAGACCATGTAAACCTGGCAGATTTCCTTCCCCAAAGGGCCATTTGGGTTTTTTTAATGACAGTTGACTGTGGTTACATGGTTGCCAGTGCAATGATTGTAATAAGGTCAGCCTTATAGAAAATGAGTTCTCTAATTGGGCCTGTCATTCTTGTCCAATCAGGGAGTCCTGGCTGACAGATATAAACAGGGGTGTCAGAGGTTCAGTTCACTCTAACAACTGGCTCTGAGGGAGCTAGATCAGTGTCATGGACTCTCCACGTGTACATAAAGGGTGACTTGGGATACCAGTGTTTGTGGAGTTATTTCAGCCAGTGGGCTAGCTTTTTAATTCCTAGATTTATTGAATTCAAATTTCACCTTCTGCCTTGGTGGGATTTGAAAGCATGTCCCAGAACATTGGTTGCGTTCCCAGATTGCTAGTCTAGTGAGATTCCCACTACACTAGCACCTCCACTATATATTTTTCTTTATTACTTTCAGTTGGAGGAACAGATAATTCTCTCCTTTTGTGAGAGCCTGGGCACCTTTTTCTCTACTTCCTGACTTCAAAGTCAAACTGTAAAACACAGAGCCTCCATCGCTGTATCACAGTACAATCTGAGTACCGGAGACAACATTCTAAATGCAACTTCATCTGTGGGCTGGACACGCAGCTGCTTCAGCCCAGTTCACAAAGTATGTGTCTGGTAATGTGTGGAAAGGTGTCCAATCTGATGATAGCAGAAGGCCAGATGTCTCCCAGCAGAGTGCGGAACACAATATAATGCTGCTGCTCCTTTCCATAAGCTGGGTGTAACTGATGTGTAATGCGTCAGCCTCCTCATTTGTCACTCAGCATGTCTCAAAGGCATGTCAGCTTGTATCAATACCAAGCTCAATTTAAGTAGATTTCTGTGGAGCAGTCAATAGTTCTGCTTACAAGCAGCTTGTAGCTTTCCCCAATCAAAGCAAATTGTGAATGGACTGAACCATTGACACTGAGTTTCAGAAAGTATATACAGTAGCCCACACACACCCGCATGTGAATTAGAGTCAAGATTAGAGTGGTGCTGGAAAAGCACACCAGATCAGGCAGCATCCAAGGGGTAGGGAAAATTGACATTTTATGCAAAGGCCCTTCATTAGGAATGAATTAGACCCTATTCCACATCAACATTAGTACACAACAAAAGAATTAGAACAAATTCCATACTCAAAAGATGAATAGCCATCAAAACAGGTTGCCAGGTGATGGGGAGATAGCAAAGTCAAAAGGTAGGTTGGAGGCGAGACTCAATGGTTTGTTATGAAATAAACTTCAAAAGGTCCTAGTGTTTTAATCTGGTTGTTGTTATTAAATATAAAATCATTCATTTACTTTTCTATTATAGTGCTAGAATATAAACAGCACTGAGCTGCTATCTCTACCACATTGTTTATAAACTAGATACAAGCTCCAATATCTCATATTTTGCTTTCTCTTGAAACAATTGTTGCTTTTGGATATATCATTGGACAATACAGGAATCAGAAGCTTTGCTCAACAATGAATGTGCAGATTCTATATCTGCAATCATTAATAGCAGGAGCAGCTTGTCAATCTTAGTATTTGGGACAATGACGTATTGCCAACTTTGAACCCACATTGTGTTAGAGGATCAGCCACGATGACAATCAATGGTGGAGCAGGCTAAAGGGGCCAAATTGCCTACTCCTGTTGTATTTTCCATGTTTCTACCATTGTGACCCACTTAACAGGCAAGAGTTTTTCAATATGTCTTCAGAGCACTGGGACACACCTTACCAGGTGAGTATCCATGGGGTGGTTAGAGGCACTGGGACCCACCTTACCAGGTGAGTATCCAGGAGGCGATTAGAGGCACTGGGACCCACCTTACCAGTTGAGTATCCAGGAGACAGTTAGAGGCACTGGGACCCACCTTACCAGGTGAGTATCCAGGAGGCAATTAGAGGCACTGGGACCCACCTTACCAGGTGAGTATCCAGGAGACGGTTAGAGGCACTGGGACCCACCTTACCAAGTGAGTATCCATGAGCTGGTTAGAGGTACTGGGACCCACCTTGCCAGGTGAGTATCCAGGAGGCAGTTAGAGGCACTGGGACCCACCTTACCAGGTGAGTATCCATGAGCTGGTTAGGACCAACCTTACCAGTTAATTATACAAGCATACACAGTTAAATTTCTTCAGGTTCCCAGTGACTTGTGGCAAACAATATGGCTAAATATAGGTGTAAGTCATATTGAACTAAGGCGACTCTATCTGCAATCTCTTGACTACAATAATACACCTGTAAGTAAGGTAGTGTCTTCACTTGCCTAGGCCCTGGTTTCCAGAGACCCCATCTGAAATGTCCCTGACTGTCGTTTAGTTAAACCTGACTCTTGTGCCACTGGCCCTGAACATCACTCTTTGTGATATGGTGTCACATTTGGTTGAAATAACACCCCTACTAAATGCCTTGTGTTAAAAGTGCTGTGCAAATGCAAGTCATTTACAAATCTTACATCAGTAACAGAAAAAATGTTGACATTAATCATCCTGTAGGCATGCAATCCATGAAATAATAGTTTAATGTTGGCTGTCCCTGGGTTTAAGGATGATGTCAATTTAGAGTTGCAAGTTTATGGCGTGGTCTTTATGGGACAGAAGAGGGTAATTCTTGATTCACAGACATGTAGGCAGATGAGAAAGATGTCCCACAAGGTAGTGGTATCCTGATTGCAATATTTACTTGCTTTTCTCTCCTTCTTTGCCCTTACTCTGTTCATCATGAAGACATTATTAGAACTCTAGTTCGACCACACAGGGAGTTCCGGCAACATCTGTGATCTCCAATTAGGAAAGATAACAGAGGCACTGGAGAGAAGGTGCCACACAGATTCACAAGAGTTTAAAACATTTTACTCACAGCAAAAGTTGAACAGCCTGGGGGCACTTTTTTTCTAGAAGAGCAAAGACTGAATTGGGAACAGATGGAAGTCTTTAAGACTGTGAAGGGGCTCGATAATTTTAGTGTGATGTAGCTTGATAGACAGTTGTTGCCATTTGAATGATGTGGAGGTGCCGGTGTTGGATTGAGTGGACAAAGTTAAAAATCATACATCTGGTTACAGTCCAAGTTTATTTGGAAGCACAAGCTTTCAGAGCGTTGCTCCTCCATCAGGTAGTTAGTGTGGGTAGCTACTTTAAATTCTGTGTCCTATGATCCTGCCCCACTAGCCACCTGACAAAGAAGCAGCACTCCAAAAGCTTTACTTCCAAATAAACCTGTTGGACTACAGTCTAGTGCTGTGTGATTTTTAACTTTGAATGATGGTTAACAAATTCCATGGACTATTACTGCTGCCATGCATCAAAAGGTTTCAGAGTATCTTTGAACAGTCTCAGATCCGCCTGACTGACCAATAATCAAGGCTGCAGGTGAAGTTGGCAGGTTAAAGCTTGGTACACTCATATGATAGCTATTCATGACATTAGGAGAAGCAGTAACCCACTTGATGCATGCAATACCATGTTCGGCAGCCACAGATATTGGCTGGTCATTTAGAGGCTCAAAACCACGTCATGTTTTAGAAAAACACATTTTCCTCAAAAATGGAACAACCCATTTCTAACTTCACTATACATTTCTAAGTAATATTCTTCCTGTTCAACTCTACTGGATCCATCAATGTTCTGAATGTAGAAATGAATCTGCAGTAAACTGCAGCTAATTAGCTTCCATATTGACCTGATGCTGAAAATACTGCCTGGAGCAGGGGGGCTTTATGAACAGTGTACTCCAAGTAATTACTGATGTAAGTTTACTAAACAATGGCAAAAACATCAATATGTAAGATCGTAATTCATTTCACAGTTAGGTGGGATATTCCCTGTGGTTAAACAAATGAAAAACAAAAACATGTCGTTGTAACTCGATTTCAGATAAATCTTTTTCATCTCAATACTAATTAATGCCACATCCACAAGACATTGCTGTCTCATATTCCTTCAGAATAGTATTGAACCCCTTCTCCCTCACTATTTAACTTAGAGAATCTCCAAAAGCTGATGAAGTAGACTTCAAACTCCCTAACAGTCTACTTAGTTTATACAAGCTACTTTCCTGGGCTGTACTGAGTTAGCTGTTAGTTGGATTCATGGTCGAGGGTTGGAGAGAGATAGATCAGCCAGGTTACCCATAGATTAGCACTATTTAGCCCTCCTGACTGCAAGCTCCTGGAAGTTAACTGGAATTGTGGCCAGTTCGAAACTTCAGGAAAGGAAAGAATACAGAACAGCAAAAATAGTAATTAAGCAACAAAATAAGATGACAAACTGTGGTGAAATGTTTCTCTATCCAACAGATTCCATATCATTTTTTCTTTATTCTTGTTTGAGACATTACTGGCATTTGTGCCAATCCCTAATTGCCCTAGAAAATAGTCATAGAGTCATACAGCATGGAAACAGATCCTTTAGCCCAACGTGCCCATGTCAATCAGGTTTCCTAATCTGAGCTAGTCTCATCCTGCATTTGGCCAATACCCCTCAAAACATTTCCTATTCATTGACCTGTCCAAATGCATTTTAAATGTTGTAACTGTACTCGCTTCGACCACTTCCTCTGGCAGTTCGTGTCATATATGCAACATCCTCTTTTTCCTCTTGCCTTAAATCTATGCCCTCTAGTTTTGGACTGCCCAACCCTGGAAAAAGACCTTGGTTATTCACTTTATTTAAGTCCCTCATGATTTTATAAACCTCTATAACGTCACTCCTCAACCTCCGATGCTCCAGGGAAAAAATATCCCAGACAATTCAGCCTCTCCTTATAACTCAAACCCTCCAGTCTCAGTGACACCTTCCTCATAGCATATATTCCTGCATAGCTTTATATCTTCTGCGAATGAGAATATTACATTTGATCCCCATGATATCATGGATATATCTCATGAACAGCTGGGCCTAAGTACTGACCTTTGCGGTTCCCCAGTATTCAGTCCGTTCACGCAAGAATGACCCATTTATTCCAACTCTCTGTTTTCTGTCTGTTAGCCAATCAGTAATCCATGCTAGTACATTACTTCCTATCCCGTGTTCTTTAATTTTGCTCATTAACTGCCTATCTTGTCAAAAGCTATGTAGAAAAACCCATTTATACTACATCCAATGAATCCCCTTTACTGACTTGGTTAGCAACCTCCTCAAAATAAAACACCAATCAAGTTTGTGAAACACAATTTTACCTTCACAAATCCTGTGCCCAATTAGATTATTTTATCCTGAATGTCTCGCAAGGGGCACTTCAGATGGTTAAGAGTAAATTACATCGCTGGGGAACTGGAGCCCCAAGTAGACCAGATCAGATAAGGATGGCAGATTTATTTCCTTAAAGCACATTAGTGAAGCAGATTGATTTTTACGACAACTGATAATAAGTTTTGTGGTCACCATTACTAAAATTAGCTTTCACTTTCCAGATTTCTCAACTGAATTTAAATTCTGCTGGCTGGGATTAGAATGATGGCCTCTGGTTTACTAGTCCAGAGCTATTGCCACTACTGTACATGAACATGTGAATCTGGCTACACTGAAAACTCTTCTCTCAAATTCCAATAGACTTGCTTTGGACAGGTACTTTCTGTCACTATAACTTTTATCAAAAGAACACAATTTGCAGAACATAGGCTAATGCCACAACACAAAGGTCCTTCCATTTCTGTAAAGCTGCCTCCTACACCCTCTGATGTTCAGAACATGCTTCAAGCAGCTGCAAGCATTTGTAAAAATAAAACAGCTATAAAATGGCTTATAACTGCTGTCAGCAATGGAGGGAAATATAGAAAAACAATGTTGAAGAAAGACAAGCAGCTCAGCTCTGGTATCTCCTGGGAAGTTTGTTGCTGTCAATGTCAAATCTCAGCAATTCCATTCCAATATATTCCAGTTTCCACTGTGATTGCCTGGTGTATCTGTTAGATCTGTTTGGGTCTCAAAGTCTTTTGAGCAGTGTACACAGAAAAAATCCTGATTCTGTCTATTCCCATTGCTTTGATCTTCCTGGCTTTGTAAAAGATTGAATGTTGTAGTGGCTGCAGCTTAATCCTTTTGCCCCACATGCAGCACAATCAGTATACGCTGAACACCAGAGCACTCCATTCATCAGAAAAGGCAGGCTCACAGGACGAGGAGTGTAGCAGGAAGTGTCTTAACTGAGTGAACAGATGAGCTTTCATGGATCACTTTTATTTTACAGAATTGTTTTCAATAAAGACAACTTCATGTGCTTCTGAGTTTGTCCTGTTTCAGGAACAAGAGGCACAGTCCAGGGCAAGGTTCATGGAAAGTAGCTGCTATGAAGCTGCAAGAGCAGCTTTAAACATACTGTGAATCAGTTCCACGTGCACAGATTGTTCCTTGTCACATGGCTGAGAGCTGGCAAGACCATCAAATTCATAACTTTGTGAAGTTATCCCAGATGGTATTTTTGACATTATCAGAATTGCCTTATCAATCAATCACACTGTGTTTACATCACAAAAAGAGGCCACTCAACCTCTTTATGCTCCACACCAGCCTCATTCCCGTCTTATTTTTACTCATGCAATCAGTATATCCTTCTATTCCTTCCTCTCTCATATAAGTTGATTGCACATTTGCCTCTGATTAGGAAGTTTGAGGCTTAATTTCTCATTCCAGAGAGTTTAGCAGAAAAATCTAGGCAGACACTCTAGTGTTGCCATGTTCCTATAACCAACGATGACCACGTTTTAAAATACACTTTATAACCTGTAAAATTGTATATCAAATTAAGGCCATCTGTCTCTTAACAAGTTTTTCTTCAAATACATTTCCAGTGTACACTCGCTATTACTCAGAAAATACTATGCATTTATTGAAAGTCTCTGCTACTGTGGGAGAGTAAACACAATCAACAAATACTGCCCAAAGATATTTAGGTTTCTGTAGGGATGATACAATTCAAGTGGTTTCTGGGTTGTGAAATGCAATCATTCAATCTCTCCTGGTAATTTAGAGCAGAGGGGAAGGAGGCTATGGCAGTTGCATGCTCCTCTTGCAGGATGTGGGAGGTAAGGGTCACCACTAGTGTCTCTGCTGACTTTGCCTGTGAGAAGTGCACCCAATTCCAGCTCCTCACAGACCACATTAGAGAGCTGGAGCTGGAGCTGGATGAACTTCCGATCATTTGGGAGGCTAAGGCGGTGACAGAGAGGAGTGACAGAGAGGAGTTACAGGGAGGTAGTCACGCCTATGTTACAGGACAAAGGTAGCTGGGTGACTATCAGGAGAGGGAAAGGGAATAGACAAACAGTGCAGGTAGCCCCTGCGGCCATTCCCCTCAATAATAAGTATACCGTTTTGGAAATTGTTGTGAGGGATGACCAACCAGGAGAAAGCCACAGCAGCCAGGTTTCTGGCACTGAGTCTGGCTCTGTGAGCTCAGGAGGGAAGGGGGGAGAATAGAACAGCAATAGTGATAGGAGATTCAATCGTGAGAGGAACAGACAAGAGATTCTGTGGTCACAAGTGAGAATCCCAGATGGTGTGTTGCCTCCCGGGTGCCAGGGTCAGGGATGTCTCGGATCGACTCGACAGGATTCTTAAGGGGAAGGGAGAGGAGCCATCAGTACCAATGACAAAGGAAAGGGAGCAGGACCTTGCAAAGAGAAAATAGGGAATTAGTCTGGAAGCTAGAAGGCAGGACGAGCAGAGTAGTAACCTCAGGATTGCTACCGGTGCCACGTGCTATTGAGGTTAGGAATAGAGAGCGAGTGCAGATGAAAATGTGGTTGCAGGGCTGGTGTAGGAGGGAGGGTTTCAGATATGTGGATCATTGGTATACTTTCTGGGGAAGGTGGGACCTGTACAAGAAGGACAGATTGCACCTGAACTGGAGGACACCAATATCCTGGGCGTGAGGTTTACTCGAGCTCTTCAGGAGGTTTAAACTAGATTGGCAGGGGGATGGGAACCTGAGCAACGGATCAGCTGATGGAGTAGGTAGTGAAAAGCCAGATACAGCGTGCAGAGAGACTGTGAGGAGGGATAGGCACTCGATAGGACAAAGGTGCAAGTCAGTATGATGGGTTGAAGTCTGTCTATTTTCCCATTGCCAATTCCTCCTCACTTTCTACTCCTGGGTGTTGGTTATGTGGTAATTGCCTGATTGCTATGACTGGCACTTTGTGGTACCTGACCAGTATGTTCAGAGTAAGGGCTCCAAGTGGCAGCTACCTATCCGCCTTTATCTCAAATATGTCCCAGACTTATATGAAGATCAGTGATAAAGGGCAGATCACTGATGAGTCTATACCAAACAGGCATTGTCTTAGTTAACCAGATAGTTTAATTTTGGTTTGCTCATTTGGCTGGACGGTTAGTGTGCGATGCAGAGTGACGCCAACAGCATGGGTTCAATTGCCTCACCGCCTGAGGTTATCATGAAGGTTCCTCCTTCTCAACCTCACCCCTCATCAGATGTGTGATGACCCTCAGATTTAAACCACCACCAGTCATCTTTCTTTAGGCCTGTGGGACCATAGTTTTTGCATAATAGCAATAAATACAGCTTATACTGCCAAAAAGCACTGATCCTTGCAGCATAACACTGGTCACAGGCCTCCAGTCTGAAAATCCAGCCTCCATTACCTCTCCTATCTTCTAGCCAACTTTATATCCAAATGGCTAGTTTTCCTTGTATTCCACATGACCTAACCTTGTTAACCAGTCTATCATGCAGAACATTATCGAATGCCGACCAAGAAACAGCAAACTATATTAATCCCATTTATCTGCATTTGGTCCTCAGGAAACAATTCTCCAACATTTAAAGTACTTGCCCAGACAATTCTCAAACCTTGCAAAAATACTCCACCACCCTCTCAGGCAACACGTTCCGTATATCTACCACCCCCTGGTAGGTGTATGCTATTGATTAATGTGCATGGGAGGGCAACATTTTTAATTAATTCCAAAATTTCAAAGACGCTCCAATCATCATGTTAAAAAAATGTGCAAGTGTCATAATGGCAACATGACATGGAAAATTCTGTCTCGATAATGGATAGTGTGTCGGAGTAAAGCATCGTCTGTCGGTAGCCCTGAGTGTATTAAACATAGATACATCGATTCACAGGAATGAATAACAAATCAGTAATGTAATCTGAGGGTTCACATGTCATTGTGACAGCCAGGTTACACCCTACATGAATTTCAATATTGTATTATTGCCTTGCAACTTTCTCAAACTGATTTTTTCAGAAACATGGAATATCTAGAACAGCATATTATAATGGCAACTTTCAAATATATTTTCATTTGTAAGCACACATTACGTACTACACAATTATTAATATATACCTGATAATGACTTGCACTTCAATCTGTTCAATATAGCTTCATACTTAGAATTATGTATGCCATCCAACACAGAATCAGGCCATTTGGCCCAACCAGAGCATGATTCTCCAGCTCCACACCAGTCTCTTTCCATTACTATCCTTTCCTGAGATGTTTCCCCACACATTTCTATATTATTCCTGCAAATCTTCTCTGTATCCTCTTCAGTGGCTCTTTACATATTCCCTTTTATAATATGACAACTAGAATTGCCCACAGTATCTAAGGGGGATCTAAGGATAGCACAACTTTTCAATTCTATTCCTTCAGAAATAAAGTCTAAGTCTTGTTTTTTTTTTATGGGCTTGCTAACCTGAGGCACAACCTTTAGTGACTGATGCATTTGTTTTCTGAGATTCATTTGTTTCTCTTCCCCATCTAGACTCACTTTCCAACTCATAAGCCATGCTCTAGTCTTCCTATCAAAATTCACATTTATCACGTTGAATGTCATTTGTCAGAAGGTCCAAGGACAGTACTAGCTGATCTTACCTGGTCTGTAAGTTGGATATGATAAAGGACCTCAATATCCTCGAATCAGGGGATAGACGGGCCTAACTAACCTAAACCTATCCTGTGATATAAAACCTTGTTGATTATTAACTGGTCATTCTCTTTACCATTTTTGATATTTTTATTTTAGGGTTATTCCAGCTTCCTTGTATATGATATAAAATAGCATACAAACAGCACCCAATTCAATAACACTTTGTATTGCACAAGTGTGGGTAAGGTGTGTGAAGGCAATTTCCTATGAATTATTGAACCTGATCTGCATTGTACATAATTGATCATTTATTATTTTATTGTCATGTGTATTTTACAATGAGAAAAGCAGTAAAATACAGTGAAAAGCATTTCCACTATTACTACCATCCAGCGCCAGTTTGAATAACTTTAAGAATAAGAAAAATATTAAAAATATAGCTCAAAGAGAGTTCATTGGTCCTCAGTATCCACAGATTTCTAATTTGCAGTTACTTTTTTCTTACTTTATACGCTGTTATTTGAAGGACAAACCTGAGAGAACAGATGGGGTTTTGGTTTAACGTCCTAAAAACTTTACTTCTGAAAGACACAGCATTATATGGAAGTGGCAGGCTCACTTATGTGTTCAGGACTGACCCCATAGAATGGTAACTTCACTACAATATTACACGACGGGAACTGTGCCCTTGAGGAGGAAAGGAAGGCAAATTGAAAGAATACAGTCAATACATTAAGGACAGAAGAGTAACTAGGGAGAGAATAGGGCTCCTCAAAGATCAGCAAGGCGGCCTTTGTGTGGAGCCACAGGAGATGGGAGAGATACTAAATGAGTATTTTGCATCAGCATTTACTGTGGAGAAGGACATGGAAAATAATAGAATGCGGAGTAGTAGATGGCGACATCTTGAAAAATGCCCATATGACAGAGGAGGAGATGCTGGATGTCTTGAAATGCATAAAACTGGATAAATCCCCAGGACCTGATCAAGTGTACCCTAGAACTCTGTGGGAATCTGGGGAAGTGAATGCTGGGTCCCTGACTGAGATATTTGTATCATCGATAGTCACAGGTGAGTTTGGCAAATGTAGTACCACTATTTAAGGAAGGGGGTAAGGACAAGCCAGAGAACTATAGACCAGTGAGCCTGGCGTAGGTAGTGAGCAAGTTGTTGGAGGGAATCCTGAGGGACAGGATGTACATGTATTTGGAAAGGCAAGGACTGATTCGGGATAGTCAACATTGCTTTGTCCTTGGGAAATCATGTCTCACAAACTTGATTGAGTTTTTTGTAGAAGTAACAAAGAGGATTAATGAGGGCAGAGTGGTGAGCGTGATCTATCTGGACTTCAGTAAGGCGTTTGACAAGGTTCCCCATGGGAGGCTGGTCAGCAAGGTTAGATCTCATGGAATACAGGGAGAACTAGCCATTCGGATACAGGCTCAAAGGGAGAAGACAGAGGGTGGTGGAGGAGGGTTGTTTTTCAGACTGGAGGCCTGTGGAGTACCACAAGGATCGGTGCTGGGTCCACTACTTTTCATCATTTATATAAATGTTTTGGAGGTGAACATAGGAGGTATAGTTAGTAAGTTTGCAGATGACACCAAAATTGGAGGTGTAGTGGACAGCAAAGAAGGTTACCTTAGAGTACAGCGGGATCTTGATCAGATGGGCAAATGGGTTGAGGAGTGGCAAATGGAGTTTAATTTAGATAAATGTGAGGTGCCGCATTTTGGAAAAGTAAATCTTAGCAGGACTTACACACTTAATGGTAAGATCTGAGGGAGTGTTGCTGAGCAAAGAGACCTTGGAGTGCAGGTTCATAATTCCTTGAAAGTTGAGTCGCAGGTCAATAGGATAGCGAAGAAGGCATTTGGTACGCTTTCTTTTATTGGTCAGAGTATGGAGTATAGAAGTTGGGAAGTCATGTTGTCACTGCAGAGAACATTGTTTAGGCCACTTTTGGAATATTGTGTGTAATTCTGGTCTCCTTCCTATTGGAAGGATGTTCTGAAACTTGAAAGGGTTCAGAAAAGATTTACAAGGATGTTGCCAGGGTTGGAGGATTTCAACTATAGGAAGAGGCTGAATAGACAGGGGCTTTTTTTCCATGGAGCGTTGAAAACTGAGGGGTGACTTTATCGCGGTTTATAAAATTGTGATTTGGAGATGCTGGTGTTAGACTTAGATGTACAAAGTTAAAAATCACACAACACCAGGTTATAGTCCAACAGGTTTATTTGGAAGCACTAGCTTTTGGAGCATTGCTCCTGCAACAGGTGACTTTTAACTTTACAAAATTATGAGGTGCATGGATGGGATAAATAGACAAAGTCTTTTCCCTGGGGTGGGGAAGTCCAAGTGCTGGCAAATGAGATAAGATTAGGTTAGGCTATCTGGTCAGCATGGATGTGTTGGACAGAAGGGTTTGTTTCTGTATTGTACATCTCTATGACTCTATGCCTAAGTATTTGTGTTTGATTTTGATGTGATATTATCATATGTTGATCCAGCAGCACTCTTAATTTCAGGATGGCCCTTAGAACGGAGGAGGATAAAGAAATATTAATAAAATTGCTCAAGATTAGCAGAAGTTTTGATGTGGCAATCAGACAGAAACTGGCTTCATCGTAGGAGAATCAATAATGAGAAGATGCATAGGAACGTAGGAGCAGGAGTAGGCCATTTAGCCCATCTAGCCTGCTCCACCATTCAATATTTTCATGGCTGATCATCCACAACAGTTCCCTTTTCCCACATTGTTCCCATATCCCTTCAAATAATTGCCATTTAGAAATCTGTCAGTCTGTACTTCAAACATCTTCAACAATTCAGCTTCCACAGGTATGTGGGGCACAGAATGTCCAAGTTTCACAACTCTTTCAATTATATAATTTCTCCTCAACTCGGTTCGAAGTGGAATATCCTTTATATTGAAGATGATGGACAGGCTTGAAATTGTGTCCCTGAATCTAGACTCCTCTGTCAGGGGAAACACCTTACCAACATCGAGCCTGTCTATCTGTTTAAGTATTTTGAGATCCTCCCTTATTCATGTACTGATTGCATAACTTCTCGGTACAACACCTTTTCCTTTTTGCTAGTTGTATCTCCAGGTTAAATATCTCTGAATATTCAATTCCCAGTCTCAGTCATTTTGAAGCAGGGATGTAAGTAATATGGGCTGTGCTGAAATGTCTGCTGGAATCAGCCAAGATATCCCCTGAGGTGCATCAAGATCATCTCGCCACATCTTTTATGTTTTTCACAAGCAGCATAGTGAGATTCACACAAGGCAGCAGCGAGTTGACAATGGTTAACGCTTGTTAAGGTCATTGTTGATGGCCTAATGCACTTCGTTAATATTCTGATTGTGATCTTACCGAATTGCCAACCAACCTATATTGCACCAGTCCTGTACATAGTACTCCAGATGTGATCTCACCAACACCCTATATATCTGAAGCATTACCTGCATACTCTTACATTCAATTACCCTCACAAGAAACATAACATTCTAGCCACTTTCCTGAATACTTGCTATACCTGCACACTAACCTTTTGCAATTCGTGCACTAGGCACCTAGATCTCTCCGCATCTCAGAGCTCTGCAATCACTCACATTTAGATAATAATTATTCTTTCTGCACTCATCCAGGCAAGTGAGGCATAATTCAGAACACAAATGATTTGTGCTTCGTGGATGATGGTCAGGCTTTGGGAGTCAGAATCATGGAATTCCTACAGTGTGACAGCAGGCCATTTGACCCAATGAGTCCACACCGATCCTCCCAACCTCCTACCCTATCCCTGTAACCCTGCATTTTTCCAAGGTCAATCCACCTAACCTGCACATCTCTGGACTGTGGGAGGAAACTGCAGCACCAGAAGAAACTCACACAGACACAGGGAGAATGTGCAAATTCCACACAGACGCCTGAGGAAGGAATTGAACCTGGGTCTCTGGCGTCGTGAGGTCGTAGTGCTAAGTACTGAGCCAGCGTGCCACTCAAAAAAACCCTTACAAAGTCCAGTTGGCTGTGGGTCTGACTCCTGCTGTTTGTTGGGATGGCTGGTCTTAGCTGTGACAGCAGTTGGAATGCTAGAGTCAGCCCCTTGCAGTGGGCTCCACTCCCTCGTCAACGTTCTTCCTGCTCCTTATCTGGTCACCATGCTATGGTGTGTTTGACAGGATTGGCTTCAGGTTCAGCAAATGGGTCTTCAGGCAATCTGCCAATGTTCACACCAGAACAGCAAATTGGAAAGATGGTTGATATCAGAAAGTCACTAAGGGCTGGCCCCAGGGCAGAAAATAACAGCTAACATTAAAATCATTTTCTTTTAATTGCATGTCAGACTTAAAACTTGTAGAAGTCATATATAACCAGGTACAATGCATTTTAATTCATGTCACAGGTATGAAACAGGAATTTATTTAAACTACCAAAGTTGTTCAATCTGGGTGTGGCATAATAAGGTAGATTTTAACACCTCTGCATTTGCCCTGAGCTTTACACATACAAGATTCAATACATTCTCCAAACAAGGCCTTTGGACTCCTCTATCCCCTGCTATTGCATTGGGAGTGTCAACCGAGATGTACAAGTCTCTACTCAAACTGCAATTTTCTGAATGAAAGGCAAAATCCACTACAATTGCTCTTAACATTCTTAAAACTGCCAGAAGACATTCCCAAGAGGAACATTTCACTGTTACAAAGCCACCTATTAGCTCCCATCAAAAGCAATCTAATGAAAAGAAATCAACTTTCAGCAGAAGCTAAGGTTAAGCAAAGGCACTGAGTGGGGCAATGAGTTACAGAGTCACAACTGTTACAGTGGAGAAGGCACCTATTCAGTCCATTGCGTCAGTGCCATCTCTTTGAATAAGCACTATGAATTAGTTCCATCTTCCCACTTTTTCCAGGTAAACCTGCACGTTATTTGAGTAGAAATAATCAATCTTTGAACACTCTCTTCATTGCCTCAATTGAACATTGAGACTTCTCAGCAATGTATTCCAGACTTAGATCACAATCTGAGAAAAAAAAATTGCTCAAACTACATTTCAACTTGTGCAAAACATTTTAAGTCTTTGTCAGCTTATTCTTGATCCTTTCACGAACAGGAGAATGTTCTCCCTGTTAACTCTATCAAGCTTCCTCATTTCAAAACTTCAATCCGATCAGCGCTGAGCCTTTGCCTGTCTAAAGTGCAGAGCTCTAATTTATCTCACCTAGCATCATAACTTAAGTTTCTCATTCCTGGAGTCATTGCTGTAAAACTCTTTTGAACTCTCTTCACCTCCTTCCTAAAGGTCTCAGTTCGAACCAGACTAATGGAATAAGTGTGGCTGAAACATTGCTCTCTGTGAATGCTACGTGAGATCCACCTTAACCCAAGTTCAGGTGAGTGCAGACCATATCTTTAATCAATGTTAGACTAGTAATGGCAAAATGAGTGACTGGAATATGGGTTTATTACACTTGTGCAGTCTACTGAGACTGGGGCTAAGGCAGGATGAAGGGAAGTTTCTGTACTTGAAGAGCTGTGTTTCAGGTTATCGTTTAAGGGCTGCTATTGCTAATTTTATCTGTCAATCTTATAGGTACTTCTGGTTGGGAAGCACTTCAATGTGAGCTGAGCTCACTCAATCGGGACTGTGAGTGTTGGCAGGAGCAACCAAGGAAGGCATCAATCATGTTCTCTGAAAATGCCCATACTTATGCATGAGCAAAGAGAGGTCATGCAAAAGGACAGTCACTAGATAGACTCCTAAATTTTTCCCTCGCCAACTAAAGGTCCATGTGGTTTCAGAGCTAACACAGAAAAGATGTGGTACATAACCTTATTCAGATGTAAAATTCAGAATGAATCTCTATTCATCAATCCAAAATAGTCAAAATGTATTTTTTTAAGACAAAGATTAGGTTCAGCATTTGGGCCAAGTTTGGTGCTGCCCAAGTATAACATTTGCAAGACTTCATGAACAGCATGGCTGCATCGTTGTTTCAAATGCTTGGGGGCGTGCAGTTACTCACTGAAGATTTCTTACTCTCTGACCTGTTCTTGTAGCCGCAGAGTTTACGTGGCTAGTTCAGTTCAGTTTCTGGTCAGTGGTAACTGCCAGAATGTTGATTTGATATAATCGACAGAAGATTCAGGGAGGGTTCGGAGTAAAGCTTGAGCTTGTTGGGTTGAATGTCTTCCTTGTGTGCTGTCTGGTTTATGATTGTAAGGTAGAATAATGGTACTGAGGACTTGCACAACTCAGGCATTGAAAGTAGGTGCCAAGCAAGGGGATTCTTAAAACAGCAGAAGACCTGCTCTCATTTGATCTCTAATGCTTCATTATCTTCAGGTGCAATTAGTGATTGCCGGAGGCCACAAAGAGGCTGCAGTGGTAGTGTCCCTACCTCTCAGCCACAAGGCCTGCGTTCCAGTCCCACATGCTCCAGAAATTGTCATGGGTCGGTTAAAAAAATCTACAAAGTTGCCACCTGGGCACACACTGGGCAGTCGGAGAGTGGGGAAGAGGACCGGGTAGTGCTCAAATATCAAAATAGATGAACAATAAAAACATTTCAGACGTGAAACAGCATAAACAATTTCATTTTCTATTGTTTCACAAAGCTTTTATTACACAGTTTAAGTAATTGGTTGAGGTGGAAAAGCTTTTTGTGTGATTGGGAGGATATTATTGCAGCAGATTTATTGACAGCTTTTGGAGTAATTTAATGTTTTTGTATCGATAAACACAGATCAGATACGGCCATTAGTGCAAATCAATTAGTAATGGAATACAATCGGAGAGGAAGATGCTTCTCCTCTGAAATTTATCCTTTGAATCCTATTTTCTCGTCTGTTGCTTCTTTCAGGTCATATGCAAAGCTCAGCAACATGACTATATGTACCGTCTTAAAGTGAAATCCGAGATGTTTTAGCCAAATCCTTACTCATTGTTGGCTAGCTGCCAGCAACTTCAAGAAAGCTTTCAAGTCCTTGAGAGGACACAGAGAGATTTTATGAAATGGCACCAGAGGTGAGGGACTTCAGTGAATGTGGAGAGACTAGAGAGATTGGGGTTACTTTCCTTTGAGTGGAAGCAGCAAGAGGCACTCTCCCTCCATGGTTGCTGCCTGACCCCTTTTGTTTTCAGTACAGATTTTGGCATCTGTGTAATTTGCTCCTGCTCAGACATTTGATCACGGTGTTCAAACTGTGCAAGATTAAACAGGTTTCTAGTAAGAGAAGAGTCCATAATCAGAGGACAGAAATTTAAGGTGATTGGCAAACGATCCACAGACAACATGAGGATTATTTTCTAAGATGGTGGCTTGTTTGGAGTGCACTGCCTGAAATGGCAGTGGTAGTAGATTAATTTTAAAAAGCAAATTGGATAATGAATATTTGAAGGGAACAAAATTTGCAGGACTACGAGGGAAAGAGTGGGGAAGAAGTTCCGTTGGCTATCTCAACCAAAGGCACAGCACATAGCCAAGAGGTGTCCTTCGATATGTGCTGTATAATTTCTTGTGTAGAGCCGTTCTGGATCTTCTGATAGTCATTAGTTTTACAGGGTTAATGTATGAGAAAACCTAGATCAACATTTTGTCAAATAAAAACAGAAAGTACTGGAAATAATCAGCAGGTAAGGCATTACCGGTGGAGAGAAATTAAATTAATTCTTAAAATGGTCAATGATGACTCTTCACATTTCCTGTGGGATTAGATTAGTTAACCACTAATCTGTGGTTTAGTTGAAAACCCCTGGCATTGAGTGCCATTTGTATGTTCTGGATGACAAACTTTACATAATCTGAAATAAACAAGCATCAAGGTGCAAATGCTTTGCAAACATTTCAACTTCACTCTGCAAGGGATTAAAACCGTAAACGACTGGTACATAATGTTCAATGGCAGAGCTTCAACAACGAGCCTTTTTAGGCATTTTCAGCAACTTCTTTCACCAAAGCCCAGAATTTTCCCCACGACAGCAAGGAAAGGAAAGCACTTCATTTTGCATTTTCACAGATTGAGCTGTATTTCAATTTTAACTGTATGGCTGAAGAAATGTCAAAGATGAATGCTACTCAAACAAGACTGCAGACTGGAAATCAGAAACAAAAACAGAAATTGCTGGAAAAACTCAGCAGGTTTGGCAGCATCTGTGGAGAAGAATCACAGTTGAAGAACAGTCACTTCTTCAGAACTGAAGAAGGATCACTGGACCCAAAACGTTAACTCTGCTTTTGCTCTGCATGAATGGAAGTCATTCAACTCATTGTTTCAAAACTCTTAACTCCCCCATTATAATGGTCAGCTGTAGTTTGATCACACCCAATGCTTTTGGTTGTATTACTGCTTCTGGCAGATCAGTTCAGTGATGAATTTCTTTCTAATAGCTGGTTTAAAATAACTTCTTACTTGTTGAAGGTTCCCTCTTCTGCCCCGTATTCTGGTTCATTTTGAGGTGCTGGGTTATTCTGAGCTACAGTGTATATGCAGGGCTTTGGGACAATTGCAGGGGAGTGCAACTAATTGGATAGCTAGTTCAGAGAGCCAACACAGGTGCAATGAGCTGAATGGCCTGTTTCTGCACTGTACAATCCTCCAATTCCACATGATATATGATAAACTTTTCATTGGACATTCTCGTTTCTGTACTGGACAGTTTGAGCGCACATAATTTTCCCTACTAATTTATCTCTTCATGTCTTTTCCTCCTTTTTTTGAAGACACAGGGAGAGAGGGAGGGGGAGAGAGGGAGGGGGTGAGTCTGTATGCTTGCCTGTGTGAATGTGCATGTGAGGTAGAGCTACTTCAGTGAGTTGAGAAACCTGATACAGGAAAAGATGCTATCTTTCGGAACAAGAGAGGGGGAAGCCGGGAAAACATCCTGCTCATTGTTTCATTTCCTGATGAATGCCATCTTCAGTCTAAAATCAGAGCCCAGAGCTGAGTACAGCCTGGACAGGATAGGGTGCTTTGACACACAAAAACTGCAATGACAGCAAAGCAGGTTTCATGCTGAAACATGGCAACACAACAACTGCATGATTAATGTATTCCTGGAGAATTCTTGACAACTGTATGATCGAAGTGGCCACCATCTGGCCATGCCTGGCATGAGTGGCCTCAAGCAATCATTAGCAGAGAGAAAGGTAATTTATCCTGCACCATTACCCATTATTTATCAGCCAAACCATGGCCATCCAAAGATATACAGGTATTATTAACCATAATAGCATACAGTCCCACTCTATCAATGGACAGCTAACATCCATAACATTGCAGGGGAGATCGTAAAGTTTCTAAGTAATAAAGCAACACTGTTAGGAGAGCAGTCACATGGTAAGATGCAGCTTCTTTCTGCAAACGCCCCTTTGTAAGATATGGCAATCAGAAGCTCGTGTGCTCCTTGCAGACATGGCAGTTGGATGAATCTGGGTTTGATGGTTGATTTGGAAAGGTGAAAAGTGAAAACTTTAGTTTAGAAGTTGAAGAAAGAATGCATAAGGTTAGTAATTATAAAGAGAGGCCACACTTGAATTTTAAATGTCTAGTTGAGCAAGTGAACAAAAAGCAAAATAAAGAGGTTCATTGTCATTTAGTTATGGAATAGTGCGTGGGTAAAAGGACAAAGTTCAATAACAGTGCAGTAAATAGGTAGTTAAAATAATCAGATCTGACAATACTGGGTGAAGTGCTGTGAGACTCTCTGTGGTTTTACAATACAGAACAAAATAACAACGGGATATAGTCTGTGAATGGAAAACCCACATAAGTGATTTTTGAAAAAACACATTATTTGAAAAAAATTATCATGGCAAAAATAAGAGGTGGGTTTTCGCACTCAGAAAAATTAAGATAAAACTTTTTTTTGATGAATGACCTTTTAGCATTTGAAATTTAATATTTCAGGACAATAACAGAAATCATATCTAACCTGGATGCAGACCTCACCTGGTGTACTTTTGATTCTTACAGATCAGGAAGAAATTCCTGGTTAGATCTCCCAGGGTATGTTGAATTAATTGAACTGAGCTAGACATTGATGGGGTCCTAAAGCTGGTTTTTCAAACAATTTGGAGTGAGAATGAACCATGCACAACCCTCATTAGTTTCTGATGAAAAAAATGGGAAGGAAATTGAGTGAGGATGTACAAAAGAATAACTATGATAGGAATGAAAATCTAGCTTGAGGTCTCAGACAGCCATCACACGGACCCCTGGGAATTTACCTGAGCAGTGAGCACCCCAGGCTGTGCTACCTGATCTCAGTCTGAGTCATATTTTTGGTGTCAGTCTCCATGTAAAACTCTGACACCCTTAAAATGGAAGGTTCATTTTGACTTTGGCTGATTGTGTGGAGTGTTAGCTCAACAGCCTTTGAACTACCTCCCAGCTTTTCCCAACTACCTCCCAGCTTTTCCCAACTACCTCCCAGCTTTTCCCAACTACCTCCCAGCTTTTCCCTTCAACTGACGACAATGAATAAATGCGAACAGTAGAGACCATTTGGTTATTCCAGCCTGTTCTGCCATTCAATTAGGCTACTCTGTACTTTATCCCCATCTATGTACTATACTGATTCCAGATCCCTTCAGACCAAAGTCCATCCGTTTAATTTTTGGCATTATTTTCAACTGATCCTCAATCTCAGCCATTCTTTGTAGGAGGTAATTTCCACTACCATTCGTGTAAAGAAAAGCTTCCTGACATCATCCCTGAATGGCTTGGCATTAAATTTAATATTATTTCCACATCTTCTGGATGGACTTCTCCCCAAACAGGCAGAAACAGCTTTTTCTCCATGGAACTAAGAATGCAGGAAAGCATTTAACAGTAAAATCTGTGTGTTTTATACTAAAAAACTTAAGGCAAAAGTATCCAGTACATTTGGACAAGAGGTGGATTCAACTATGATGTGATATTTGGCCAAATATTCTGAAGACGCTCACAATCTAAATGCAGAGATGAAAACTGGTCGGGGGTACTGGACGATAGCCAACATCACAGAACTAGACCCAAGCAACAGTAACTTCCTCAATCTCAGCATCAGCTCTAGTTTCATTGTTTAGAAGAAATCACAAGCATGCATTGTTCCTTAAACCATCTATCTTAAGTCATCTCATAGGAACATATAGTCACAAGAGCGGAAAAAGGGAATGAAAATCTCTTCTTTTTTTACTTTTTCCAATTCATGTTTATAGCGCTGACTGGATATTGATACTAAAAATAATCAGTCCTTCAGCTGCTATGTAATGATCTAAGCATCTTAAAATCTGATAAATTGAGTTCTTAATGTGTTGAGAAACTAGAGTAGAAGGCTGAAGAAAGACATCCCTTAACCGATGATCTGTTAGCAATCATTCCATTAACTGTAGACACGTTTACAGGTTCCACGTGTTTCCCCACTAACCTTTCGCAGTCTGCTAGGGTTCATACTCAGCTTACTGAAAGGATTAATCTTCACCATGCTGCCCAATCACTTTCACAGCCAAATGTTGTCCTCAGTAATTCATCAAATGATCTGCTGGTGAGCAGGTTGATGATCTTGTGGAGTAAGATGGAAGGGTTGTTGAAGGGGCCACTCTTCCTTGTGATCAATGCCCAACATCGAATCACTAACAAAGTGAATTGCAAGATGAAAACAGGAATTCAAAGAGCAAAAAACAATCTCCATTTACTTTTCCCTTTCTGAGGATTGGTGCCTGAGAAATAAAAACATCCAAAAAACTAACGGAGCATTCTTGTGGAAGGAGAAATACTCACAGTTCTTCAAAATCAAGTCCACAAAACACATTAAATTATATTTCATCATAAAAATACCATTAATTCCCCTCAGTAAGGTGATAATACCATAAAATAGCTTGCTAAGATATTTCAGAAGAATTCAAGAACAAATATTGGCCTGAATTCCCTGAAGGACATTAATGAATGATTGACGTTTAAAGACAGTTCAACAGCTTCATTTTCACCATACCGACACCAACTAGTTATTTCCAAATGTTTTTAAACAACACTGGCATCTACTTAGCAAAATAGAAAATTATTCAGAAATGTCATGTCTACAAAAAGTGGATAAATCTGATCCAGCCAATAACTGGTTCTTCAATCTACTCCCAAATCATCACTGTTATTGACAGTGCTACCAAACAGCACATATTCAGTATTAACCTGCTCACTTGTGCTCAGTTTGGGTTCCACCAGGCCATCCCAGCTCCAGACCTCAGTACAAGCCTTGATCCAATCAGTATCAAATGAGCTGGACTCCAGAGGAGGCTGAGGATGACTACCTATGATATCAGCAAGCCAGGCAGCATCAGGAGGTGCAGAAGACAACATTTTAGGTATAACCCTTCTTCAGGATAGTGAGATCGGGATAGGTGAAGACAGGTAGAGAGTATGACCTGGTTGGTCAATGGGAGGGGAAATGGGTTGGTAGGGGAATCGGGGGATGGGGAGAGAGGTTATTTGAAATTGGAGAACTGAATGTTGAGTCCTCCGGGTTGTAGGGTGCCCAGGCAGAAGATAAGGTGTTGTTCCTCTAATAGGAGCTGTGGTTTGTTTTGGCAATCCTCCGTCCTCATCCCCCGACTCCCTTTCCAGCCCCTCCCCTTCCCTTCCACTACTCCCTGCCACCGACCAGGTCATACCTCTACCTGACTTCACCTATCACTACTTGGCCACCCTGCCCCTGCCTCTCCATTTATCTGCAGCTCCCCCCACACCCATCCCCAGTCCTGAAGAAGGGTTACACCCGAAATGTCGACTTCTGCACTTCCTGATGTTGCCTGGCTTGCTGTGTTCTTCCAGCCTCTTGCCCGTCTACTTTGGATTCCTGCATCTGTAGTTTTTTTTGTCTATACCTATGATATCAGGCAATGCCCACATCCCATGAATGAATTTAATGTTTTAAAAAACATTCAAATTCTCAAACTTCCTCGGGTTATTGCCAGGGATGGAGGATTTGAGCTACAGGGAGAGGCTGAACAGGCTGGGGCTGTTTTCCCTGGAGCGTCGGAGGCTGAGGGGTGACCTTATAGAGGTTTACAAAATTATGAGCGGCATGGATAGAATAAATAGACGAAGTCTTTTCCCTGGAGTCGGGGAGTCCAGAACTAGAGGGGCATAGGTTTAGGGTGAGAGGGGAAAGATAAAAAAGAGACCTAAGGGGCAATGTTTTCACATAGAGGGTGGTACGGGTATAGAATGAGCTGCCAGAGAAAGTGGTGGAGGCTGGTACAATTACAACATTTAAAAGACATTTGGATGGGTATATTAATAGGAAGGGTTTGGAGGGATATGGGCCGGGTGCTGGCAGGTGGGGCTAGATTGGATTGGGATATCTGGTCGGCATGGATGGGTTGGACCGAAGGGTCTTTTTCCATGCAGTTCATCTCTATGACTCCATTGTTCCAGCTTTCTGAACTACCCAATTCATTAACATTACCAGGACACTCATATCTCCTGTACTTTTGCATTTGGTGATTCTCAATTAAATGTCAATGTTATGATGGCAGTAAACAGCAGCTGTTAATAAAACAGTGAATTGATGGATCGGGACTTATCTCGGAATGTTGTTGAGGATCTGTTTTTCTGGAGGTTACTTTCACTCTGTGACAAGTAAAATAGTCACTGAAGAAGGGCCACTGGACCTGAAACATTAACTTGGATTTCTCTCCACAGATGCTGGCAGACCTGCTGGTTTTTCCAGCAATTTCTGTCTTTATTCTATATTTGAAATAATTGCTGATTTTGGGTTGAGGAAACTGGAAATTGTAGGCTTTTAAAAGTTCATTCTCACATCTGCCAGTCCGACTTATAAATTTAATGTATTTAAGGTGTTACTTAAATATCAATGTTTGTTTTCCCATTTGTAGAGGTTAATCCAATGCACAAAAAATGAATATCCTTAAACTCTATGCAAACTCAAAACTTCTTTTAATGCAAGTAATTCCACCTTCTCTTCTTGCCATTCCTAAGGATCTGTCCTAGGACCGCGTTTACAGCCACAATTGCTACATGGAGCGTGGAAGAAATCTGCAGTGGTCCTCTTTCAAAATCTTCCAGAAGAACCCAAACTTTCCAAACGCTGATAAGATGATTGCAAGAACTGAATGATTGATGGCTGGGGAGAATCTTCAGTTTCTTTGCCGACATGAACTACAGTTTCACCGTCAGCAATGATTGTGAAATCACTGGAGTACAGGATTATCAGGCAGAAACTCAGATTTCCAACCCACTGACCTGTCCTGCTTCCAGTTATAGTGCTCACGGTTGAGCGGATGCAGTAAATGTCTCAGAATTAAGTTTTCATATTTGCTGATTTTTCGTAAAGCACATCAGTTTCCCAACCACTTTTTGCAATTATTTCTGCACAGGAAACAATCTTCAGACTAACCCAGGGACAATGACAGCTGTTCCGGAGGTTGTTGTGAAAGCTCTCATGAATGCACTTAAGTAGGCTTTAGTCGATTATGGAATGTGATTGAAACAGGTCCATCCCTGTGATGCTCTTGGCTACTGACTCCCCTAACTCTACCATTTGGCAACCAAGTAGATGTAAGAATTTTTCCAAAAAAAAATGTGGAGGCAGGTTGAGATGGAGGCAGAATATACAAGTATATGCACAAATGAGTTAGGACAAAACCAGACCAGAATCTGCCCCTTGAATCTTCTCTGCCATTCAAGATGGTCGTGGCTAATTTGATTGTAACTTAACTCTGCATTCTCACCAATCCCTGATAATTGCCCTTGTTTTATCCATCTCTGCTTTAAAAATATTCAAGGGCTCTGCTTCTATCACCTTTTCAGGAACAGAGCTCTAAAAGCTTCATGACATGACTTTCACCTGTTTTAATAGGGTGACACCCGATTTTTATATGGTGACCCCCTAGTTCTAGATTCTCACATAACAGGCAACTCAGCCATATTAGGGAGATTTAAACAATCCTTAGATAAACACATGGATGATTTTGGGACAGTGTAGGGGGAAGAACTGAGAATAGTTCACAGGTCGGTGCAACATCGAGGGCCGAAGGGCCTGTTCTGCGCTGTATTGTTCTATGTTCCTCTCCACATCCACTCTGTCAAGACCCTTTGGGATCATATATATTTCAATCAACTCTCCTTTTGCATTTCCAAACTCCATGAACACAAGCCCAGTCTATCTAAACTATCCTCATAAGTGAGCCTGCTCATTCTAGATATTAATCTCATAAACCTTCTCTGAATTGCCTCCAAAGCTCATATCCTTGCTTAAACTTTGGCTTCTTTACTCTTGATTCAATGCCTCTCATATTATAGATTATATTTTATTAGCTTCCTGAATTACTTGCTGCATCTGTAGACTAACTTTTTTGAATGATATACTAGAACACCCAGATCCATCTGCATCTCAGAAGACAGACAGACACGCGCACACCCTGTCACCCTAACATACCTCATCATGTTCAGTTTCAGAGAAAATTAAGAGTAGAGTAGAGAATTTAGGATTTATGAAACGCAGTTATACAGCTGCAATTTCCATCCGAACAGCCTGTTAGCATTATGTTCAGTTTTAGTGATTTTCAAAGTTCTCTCTGAAAACAGGGAAGGGGTTACAAATACTTGAATTAAATGTTCATTGTTGCAATAGCAGTTAATGTGAGTCCTCTTCCCATGGCAATCCTGTTCACATCCCTTGGAGTGGCAGGATTCTGGGGTTCCCAGATGCTGAGAATGTTAAAGAGATTACGGCACGGGGCGGCACGGTGGCACAGTGGTTAGCACTGCTGCCTCACAGCGCCAGAGACCCGGGTTCAATTCCCGCCTCAGGTGACTGACTGTGTGGAGTTTGCACGTTCTCCCCGTGCCTGCGTGGGTTTCCTCCGGGTGCTCCAGTTTCCTCCCACAGTCCAAAGATGTGCGGGGTCAGGTGAATTGGCCATGCTAAATTGCCCGTAGTGTTAGGTAAGGGGTAAATGTAGGGATGTGGGCGGGTTGCGCTTTGGCAGGTCGGTGTGGACTTGTAGGGCCGAAGGGCCTGTTTCTACACTGTAAGTAATCTAATCTAATCAAATTACACAGACGTTCAGAAAGAAAGAATCAGTCCTGTCATTGGCAGCTAAGAAGGCAGAGGGTGAATTATAGCCTTGAACATCACTTACCAGTGAATTTTACAACAGGGCAGTTGCATAACAGTGCGTATTCTGTTGAATGTAGATATATTTGGTGAAGATAACCCATGGGCACTGCCCTCCTCAACTGGTTAGCTTTTGAATTATGCAACAACAAACTCACCTCTTCTACCCAAATATTCTGCATTTCCCGATATTTTCCTTAATACGGTTATGACTGATAATCAAGAGCAGAAATCCATTTGCACTGTCAGCTAGCATTCCATCACTACAACCTCTCGGAATGACTTGAACTTGACATGCAGAGCAGAGAGAAGCGATTAGTAGCTTATTACAAACAATATGGCCTGCATCAATCCACTGCATTCATGTAATTAAATTCAGCATTAATTACTATTAATCTCCAAGGCCAGAAAGTAACATTGCAGAACTAGGGAATACTTTCATCAGCACAGTACTGATGATAAATCTTGTGCCTCAATTATTCAGCATTTACATATACAACTTAACTGGCTAACCACAGCCATCAGCTGGAAATATAATGATCCCAGAATTCAGGGGTTTTATGTACGGGTGCAAAGAGAGAGGGGAGCTGAGCTGATCCTAACCATATTCCATTTAAGCCAGATCATTTTGCTTCAGAGATGAGAAGGACTTGTTCGTATCATCCCCCTACCTCCAATGTTGAATATTATGAAGGAAGAATGAAAAGGATGGGAATGCTAAGGTTCTGTAGGATACAGGGTCATGGAGTTATACAATGTAGAAACAGCACTTTGCCACACTATGTCTATGCCAAACAACAAACACCAAACCACATTAATATCATTTGCTTGCACTTCGTCCATAGCCTCCTATACACTGGCATTGTAAGTGCTCATCTAGATGTTTCTTAAATATTATGAGAGTACCTGCCCTCAGCACGCTCTCAGACAGAATATTCCACATTTCTACCACCCTCTGGGTGAAATATCTTTCTTCAGATCCTCTCTAAACTACTTCCTCCTCACTTTAACCTTATACCCTCTGGTCTTAGACACGTCTGCTGTGATGAAAAGATTCCCACAATCTGCCCTATTTGAACTTCTCATTATTTATACACCTCAATCAGATCATCCCCCCCTACCCCGCCTCAGCCTCCTCTGCTTCAGGGAAAACAAACCCAGCCTCTCTAGTCTCTCCTTATAAGTGAGATTTTCCAACACCCTGGTGAAACTCCCTTTCCCCATCTCCAGTGAAATCACATCCTTACGATAGTGTGATGACCAGAACTGGAGCATAATTTCCAGAATCCAGGGTAGCAGAGTCCTGACTGGGATAGTGAACTATCAGAACATGAATTGTCATTGAGGTAGTCCATGATGGAGTAGCTTTTGAAGGCTTCAAAAGTGAATACTTAGAATCACTTTAAGGAGATTTGACCCACGGGGTCACTGCTAACGTTGGGGTGGGGGCTTTACTGACAAATTCATGGGTTCTGTCATGACTGTGTTTGTTGTTGGGGGCTGTTTGACCTTAGCTTGACTGTTATCCATATTTATCTTAGGTGAATTCCAATTGCTTGTCAGAAGTTTGATATACCTTGTGTCACTCTTCTAACTTTGTATACTATTTGGAAGTATACTAATGTCTTGCTATTTGGTCAAAGCTGTAGAACCTTGTGATATTATTCACTTAATAAATGCCTGGGGTCTCATGCATTGCCTGATTTAAAGGAAAAGATTACTTGTCCCTAACCAGATCATAGCATAAAACTTGGACATCGCCCAGGATCATAACATTCTGAAGGTTTAAGATTTGTATCCTGTGGGGTCAATAAATGTGTGAATGGGCTAAAGAAATAAAAACATGACAATGCCATTTGTCCCTCAAGACTGCTCCACTATTCATTGCTGATTTTTTACCTCACTTTACCATCCCATATCGCTTGATTCCCTTAGTGACCAAAGATCTATTGATCTGTGAATTGACTGTGTTCAGCAAATGAGCTTTCCAAGCTCTCTGGGGGAAGCAAATTCAAAAATTCACAACGCTCTTTGAGAAGATTTTCCTCATCTCAGTCTAAAATGGTTGATCCCTTCTTCGAGACATTACTCCCCGTTGCTAGACTCTCCAGCTAAACTATCAAAGAATTTTATATGTTTCACAATGAGATCACCTGATATTTTTCTAAACTCTACAGAATATATATGTTCTACACTCTCATCCCAGGTAACACTAGTGAATATTCAAGGCAACCCTCTATAGCTCGACACCCCTCCATAGGCAGGGAAACCAAACTTCCACCCAGTGTCCCAGAAGCGATCTCACCTGAGGAAACCCTGTACAATTGTTGCAAGCCTCCAGGATTCTTATACTGCAAGCCTTCGTATAACAAAGGCTGTAGCACGCCACTTTTCATTTTCAGAATCTCGTTCAGTTTGTGTTATGGGTTTGAATCAAATCCGTGAGGCAGGCAGAGTCTACTGAAGTTATTCCGGTGTGGCAGGGTAAAAATTTCAGATTACTACTTCCAAATTTCATCAAGGCTCATACTATGAAGGAGTCTTGACTTAGGTCACTGCAGTCAAACTTCTAATCCAGTGTATTCAGTATCCCAGACAATACAATCTCATGTTCATATCCAGTTACTTAGCAACCCTCGCACTATAAACTAATCTCTACCTGTGTAATGAATTGGGAGATTTGTACAGAGCAATGTCTTGCAGATATAAATAATCTTTAAATGGCTTTGTCCAGGATTACTGCGTGATACCACGCTTCCACCAGTTTCTGTGTCATGTCTTTGTATGTGAAATTTTTTAAAAGCTGATTGGCTCAAATTATGTATCTTTAAAAGAACTGCAACAAAATGTCAGTCAGGTGACAGTCATGAAAAAGCTATGCATCAAAAAATGGACATCAGCAACAATTAGAGACAAAAAAACTGCAGATGCTGGAATCCAAGGTAGACAAGCAGGAGGCTGGAAGAACACAGCAAGCCAGGCAGCATCAGGAGGTGGAGAAGTCGATGTTTCGGGTGTAACCCTTCTTTCGGACTGCAGAAGGTCCTGAAGAAGGGTGACACTTGAAACGTTGACTTCTCCACCTCCTGATGCTGCATGGCTTGCTGTGTTCTTCCAGCCTCCTGCTTGTCTACTTAATCAGCAACAATTACCAAAGATAGACTGGGATATTACACCATCCAGATATTTCTGACACTCCCTTCATAAAGTTTTCCACTAAGTTCAGGAGTTAGAAACAGTTGCATTGAGAGAGTGCCTTTTAGGACATCAAATCATGTCGCAAAGTGTTCTATGAACAATGAGGTACATGTTAAGTGTCAGCACCGTTATAATGTAGCAAACGCAGCAGTGAGTCTGTTACAGTAAGTTCCCACAAGCAGCAATGGTTGTCTGTCAACACTTCACTGCACACTGCCTTACAGCTTCGGGCAAAGTCTTAGCATAAAACTGAGATGAGGAAGGATTTCGTCACTCAAAGGGTTGACTGTGTTTGGAATTTTCTTCACCAATGAGCTATCAATGCTTCGTTGTTGGATATTTTCAAGGCAAGAGATTAATAGCTTTTTTGGTACGAAGGAATTCAGGGATAGTTAGGATAGTGATGGTAGGTGGCGTTACTGTCGAAGGACTGCATTGGATAATGGAGCAGACTTCAAGACCGAACGGCCATCCGCTCATCATGTTCATTCATTTCTGAATGCATTCCTATTTTAAATCTTGTACTGTTTGGGATAGATTTGCAATACTCTATCAGCATGCCTTTTGCAATTATGTCATCTCTACAGGCTGCAGGCTGCACCTTGCGGCTACTTCAATGATGGACACAGCACCGAAAACATGGTGTTGAACTGAACATGGTGTCAGAAGTGCAGCTGAGATTGAGTGTTGAAGAATTGTGCAGAAGCACATCTAGGCACAACGTCAAAGTGTGTTCTGAGCTGAGAAAGCTGCCACTGAAAAAAAACAAAGAAACAAGTTGCAGCTCAAACAGTGAATAAAACTATGGCCACAATGTTTTCTCTCTGAGCTCCAGTCCAAATAAAAGTGATTTGAAGCAGAATTGGCAGCTTTTCCTATGCATGGTGACAAAATTAGGAAACCGCATCATATGTTCTTAACAAGTCAGAGTAACATTTTTAACACTGCTGGTGAGAGACTATTTCAAAGTGTACTGAAAAATGACAACTAAAGCTTCCTTAATTGAAGTACAGAGATTAGGTACTGACAGTAAAACATCTTCACCTGGATCCTGAAAAGGTGAGAGCAGCCACACAACAATCTGTTGGATTTTCAAATACTTGGCAAAATTCTTGTCCAATTTGCTGTTGGAGTGTGAGCCATTATGCTAACCCACTCCCAAGGATGTGCAGAAGTACAAGGGTAAGATGTAAGAAACATCATCCACTATTATCAAGCAATTAATGACAGCAACACGAATGCTGAAATATCATGAGCAAAGTTTTGAAGTCACTCTGCAGCATGATGCCAGCAAGATGGGACTTGGGGCAAACCTAATGCAGCCAGGACAACCAATTGCATTTCCATTCAGGGTGCTGACACAAATGGATTCCGACTTCATTCAGATCAAGAAAGATTGCCAGACCATTGTTTTTGCCTGTGAACATTTTTATCAATACCTCCTTGGAAAAAACAAAATGGCAGTCTAGTCTGACTGCAAGTCACTTCAATGAATTTTACTGCTTGTTCCAAAGTTTCTATAAAGAATGTTACTCTGCTTACGCAGGTAGCCTCTGCAGGTGATGGACAAGCAAGGAAAGCAGACACATGTCACTCGCAGGCTTTCAAGAGCAGAACTTTCTATAAGGAAGGTAAAGAATGCTACAAAAGTGTGAAGCAACAATTTGGAAGTCATTAACCCTGTGGAGACATTGAATCTGGCAGACAGTGCATTTCTCAAACCAAGCAAGCTATCCAACAAGATGTAACTCTCCAAGAAGTTGCAAGCAGTAGTGATGCAAAGATGGCCTGACAGCATCAACACATACTTTTTAGTATTTGAATATATTGGGCACACACAGATGAACTGATAGTCCAAGATGGAAATTAATACAGAGGAAATAGAATCATTATCTCGAGTAAGTTGAGAGGAAAGATCCTAAAGTGTATCCAAACAAACCACAAAGGAATTAACACAAGTGACTGGAAGGCAAGAGATGTACTCTATAGGTCAAATATAAGCAATGAAAACAAGGAACACATCAGGCAGTGCTCGTAATGAGTATCAAGCTAAGCCAGCTAGAGAGCCATTGGTGAACCATGCTATCCCAGATAGATCACACTTACAGGAATTGATTATCTTATCACAGTAGACTACTATTCTGAGTAATGTGAGGTCAACTAGCTGACTTCAATGACTATTGGCAAGATTGTCACATGTCTGAAAGCACATTTCAGTCATTAAGCCATTCCTGACATTTGTTGGGCAACAGTGGTTAATGGAATCATCAAATCCTGATGAGTGTGCAAGCAGGCTATTTGGCCCATTGAGTCCACACCGATCCATTCAAGAGCATTGCACCCAGACCCACCCTACCCCTGTAACCTTGCATTTCCTATGGCTAACCTACCAAATTAGCACATTGCTGGACACTTTGGGCAATTTAGCTTGGCCAATCCACTTAACCTACACATCTTTGGACTGTGGGAGGAAACCAGAGCACCTGAAGGAAACCCATGCAAACATGGGGAGAATGAGACCCAGACAGTTGCCTGAGGCTGGAATTGAACCAATGTGCCTGGCGCCGTGAGGCAACAGTGCTAACCACCAAGCTACCATGCCACCCAGTGGTTCTCAGTTCACCAGTGAAGCATTCAGCTGCTTCATAAAGGATTGGAAAATTCAATGCCATTCAACATCTCCACACCTTCCCCAATCGAATGGAAAGGCTGAGGCAGCAGAGGAAATTGCCAAAGGAATCATGTCCTTCAATCAAGGATCCTGGTGGGAGCTACGGCATAAATCTTTCTACTGAAAGCTACTGGCTTATCCGGTAGCAGTGGCTCCTTTAAATGTGGAAACTGTGGCCAGTGTTGGAACACTCAGGACTTAGAAACAGCCCAGGACACAGATACATAATAATGGGAGGGGCTTTGCAGATTGAAGGGGGTTGCCAGCAACAAAAGGTTAGTGGCTTTTAGTGCGTCCTCATCCTGATGTTGCATCCCTCAATCAGGCATCAAATGCCTTTCAAAATGGGACACACTCCCTTTCCCAACTCATCACTCAGCGACCAGAAGCAGACTACACAGTTTTACCTGCCATGCACACCAATTGCCAAATGTCATTAGGCTCTCCTGCCAATTGTGCCAACAGGATGAGGCCCATAAGTAGTTAACTGACCACTTAGAGTGCCTCGACTGGTGACATTTCAGGGTGGGAATTCTGACGTGGACCCATCCTTGCAGCTTCTAAACAAGCTCCGAGAGTAGTCATTAAAATTCCACCAATGGTAAACAACAGAGAGAGAGACAGGAACATTGACCTTACTCCCCTGTTTAAGAGCAGCAATGCCAGGGCAGTCTCACTAGTCTATAAGAAAACCCTCAGCTTCATTTAGCAGACTGCTTTTGTCTCTTCTTGCTGCCTATCATGGCTCGGTTCGCCAAATGAGTTACTCCATCTGGAGGGGTAGTACATTTTCTCAGTGTGTGAAAAACCTTTTAAGGCACAATAGCCAGAGATTTGCTTATGTAAAATTCAAGATATGGCAACAGAAAGGACTGCTGTGCACATTCGCACAAGGACTATACTAAAGCAGCGGTTGCCATGCGTTACAGCAGACTGGCTGAAAGCCATGAAAACTGATGTTAGAAGAACTGACTGTCCCTGGCCCTCCCACTGCCCTCCCACCATTCCCCTCATGACCCCCACACCCCCACATACAGACACCTATCTAGCCCCCTTGTTTACGACGAAGCTACAAATCTGTTTCCCTGTCCACAATTGTTAGAAACTAGCTCTTTTCTCAGGTGCATTGCTGCCAATAGCCCATATACTGCACAATAAATTTCCAGTCTCTTCTATCCAACAACTCTTGCGCTAAAAGCAAATCTCTAACAGTCAGTGACTCTGGCAGTGCAATCTGATTTGTAAAATTAGCTTGTCTCTTTTTATCAGGTTTCAGGTCTCTCACTGGTACTGCCAGACTTGGATTCACTGTTAATTTCAGCTATCTGCACCATTCGTAATTTAAAAATTGAAAGAGCTGCAGAGAATGAAAATCAGAAACAAAAATAGAAATTGCTGGAAAAACTCTGCAGGTCTTGCAGCATCTCATACAGTAACTCTACAGTGTGGGGCAGGCCATTTGGCCCATTGAGTCCACACTTAGTGTCCCTATTCCTGTAACCCTGCATTCCCTATGGCTAACCCACCTAGCCTGTAATCCCTGGACATTATGGGCAATTTAGCATGTCCAATCCACCCCTACCTGCACATCTTTGGACTGTGGGAGGAAACCAGAGCACCCAGGGGAAACCCATGCAGATACAGGGAGAACGTGCAAACTCTGCGTAGTTGTCCGAGGCTAGAACAGAGGTCTCTGGCGCTGTGAGCCAGCAGTGCCAACTACTGAACCAAGATTAGAGTGGACCTGTCCGACCTGAGAATCTTCCTTCCCACCTATTTGCTCCACTACTATCCTCTCTGACCTATCACCGTCACCCCCACCTCCATCCACGTACTGCACTCTCAGTTACCTTCTCCCTAGTCTCACCCCCCTCCCATTTATCTCTCCACCCCCGAGGCTCCCAGCCTCATTCCTGATGATGGGTTTTTGCACGAAACATCAATTTTCCTGCTCCTCGAATGCTGCCTGACCTGCTGTGCTTTTCCAGCACCACTCTAATCTTGAATCTAACCTTCAGCATCTGCAGTACCCACCTCTGCCTAATTACTGAGCCACCCAGAGAAAGTATAATTAACATTTCAGCTCGGGTGACCTTTCTTCAGAAAACAATTGTTGGTTATGTATCAGAATTTTAAATTTAGACCTTAGAAAATTTTTGCTTCTAAAAATCAAAATTAGAACCGTGCATTAACTTTTATACTTCACAAAATATCAAAGTCTCGCACTGTTTGTAACACTTGTCTGTGGTGAAAGAAAAAATTTGATCAGGAAAATTGCTGTCTAGAGATGAGCTGCTGAAGATTGTTGGACATGAACAGCCTTTGAAACAACTGCAGTAAGGAGGCCAACACTGACTCAATATGTTAATTTTCCATTGAATTATTCCTGCTGCACTGACAGTAATTTGGGAGAGTTTGGTTCCTTTACAGTTGTGAAGTGGAAATTAATGCGTGTGGACCATTCTATATGCAAATATGAAATAGTGGCAGGCAGAAGGGGTGTTTCAAACAAATAAACAATCCATTATTCTTCTCAGCCTGATTACCGCCTTGGCTGGGTGTCCCTGCATGGTTCAAAGAGATTATTTATTAATGGTTTAAGATGTTAAATTGTCAGTCAAACATCTGCAATTTCAACACAGGTTCTGACTGTTCTCCAGGTAACACTGCAAAAGTATTTGTACCACAATCCTCTGTAAATAAGTTTAAAGTTGCTAGCAACATAGACACATTTAAGTAGAAGCGAGATAAGTGAAGAAGTCATAAAGGTTTATAGCATGGAAGCAAGCCCTTCAGCCCAACTTGTTCCATGCTGCCCAGTTTTCATAATTAAATTAGTCCCATTTGCCTGCATTTGATTCACATCCCTCCACACTTATTCCATCTGTGTACCTTTCCAAATGTATCTTAAATGACAAAATTGTACTCGCCTCCAAATCTACCTCTGGCAGCTTGATCCAACATATTCTGTGTGAAAAGATTGCCCCTCTCAAACCTTTCGTATCTCTCTCCTCTCGCCTTAAGCCTATGCCTTCTAGTTTTAGACTCTGCTACCATGTGGAAAATACCTCTCTCTACAAGGTCATCCCTCAGTCTTCGACACTCCAGAGAAAAAATCCCAGCCTATCCAGCATCTCCTTATAACTCAAACCTTCCAGTCCAGATAGCATCCTAGTAAATCTTATCTGTACTCTTTCTAGTTTAATTATATCCTTTATATAGTCTTGTACAGCTGCAACAAGACATTTCAACTCCTATACTCAATGCTCTGACCAATGAAAGCAAGCATGCCGGAAGCCTTCTTCAACACCCTGTCTACCTGTGACTCCACTGTCCATACAGCTATGAACCTGTAGCCCTTGATCTCTTTGTTCTCATGACCCTACCATTGACTGTATAAGTTCTGCCCTAGTTTGACCCACCAAAATGCAACACCACATCTAAATTAAACTCCATATGCCAATCCTCAGCCCACTGACCCAATTGATCAAGATCTCACTGCATTCCCAGATAACATTCTTCACTGTCCATTATACCATCAATCTTGGTGTTACCTGCAAACGTACTCATCATATCCGCTAATTTCTCATTCAAATCATTTATATACCTAAAAAATAACAGTGACCCAGTACAAATGTGTGTGGCACATCGCTGGTCACAGGCCTCCAGTTTGAAAAACAACCATCGATTACCACCCTGTCTCTACCTTCAAACCAATTTTGTATCATTTAGCTAGCTGTCCCTGGATCTCATGAGATTTAACCTTACTCAACAACCCACCATGTAGTATCTTCAAAAAAACTTAATTCAAATTCGTGGGACACAACTTCCTATTCACAAAACCATGCTGACCATCCTAAATGAGTCCTTGCCTCTCCAAATACCTGTAGACCCTGTCTCTCAGAATCCCCTCTAACATCTTACCCACCATTGAGATAAAACTCATCAGTCTATAGTTCACAGGCATTTCCCTGCAGCTTTTCTTAAATAATGGCACAACATTAGCTACTCTCCAATCTTCGGATACTCCACCTGTGGTTGTCGATGATACGAATATCTCTGCAAGGAGCTTCACAATTTCCTCCTTAGCCTCCCATAAAGAGAAAGAAAGGAATAGAAGAATGTGCTGAAATTGTGGAATGAACTTGGCAAAAAGAGGCTCAGAGGAGTGTAACCTTCAGCAGGGACAAGTTTGGGTGAAATGGCCTCTTTCAATGTAATTTGCCTGTGAACCTAGTCTCCATAAATTTTGCAAAGGATATTCAGCTTGACATCAGATCCGTCAGGTATCAGGAAGTGAACACGAACAACGACAGAGTTGGAGGAAGATACTGAGACACCTGCGAGTCAGTGTTTGCCATAAGATAGCACACACAGAGAATTTGAAAAAGACATGTAGGGAGATGGCTTCAATTTTAAAGTTCTCATCTTTGTTTTCAAAATCCTCCGTGGACTCCTCGTACCCCCTCTTTCTCTGTAAGCTCGTCCAGAAACCTTGGCAGTTCTCCAATTCACATACCCTGTTTTAATTGCTCCACCCTTGGAGATCGTGTCTTCAGGTGATTGGCCCGTAAGCTCTGGAATTACTTCCCTAAACCTCTCTCTCCACCTTTAAGATGCTCCTTAAAACCTACCTCATTGACCAAGATTCTGGTCACCCGTCCTAATTCCCTTCTTTGCCGCATAATATCATATTTTATTCGACAACACCCATGTGAAAGAGCATATTGTAGTGTTAAAGGTGCTACAAGAATACAAACACTTGCTGTTGAGAAGGAGAAAGCATCAAAAAAGGGGACAGAGAAACTGAAGCCATGTTAATGGCAACTAAAACAAACTGATATAGTATTTTGTCACATTCTATTTTACAAAATACCTTCAGGAAATGTGCACAACAAAGAAATATCTGCAAAAAACAGACAGTTTGAACGATGTCAACAATGATGGAGCCCTCCAGGATGAAAACAAACCCTTTGGTCCATCCCGTCTGCGCCGATCAGATAACCTAAATTAATCTAATTCCACTTGCCAGTATCTGAAAAAAATATATTTTGACTGAAAATATTTCAGGCTTTTGGGTTGCTTACAGTGGCTCAGTGGTTAGCACTGCTGCCTCACAGCACCAGGGATCCGGGTTTGATTCCAGCCCCGGGTGACTGTCTGTGTGGAGTTTACTCATTCTTCCTGTATCTGTGTGGATTTCCTCCGGGTGCTCTGGTTGCCTCCCACAGTCTAAAGATGGGCAGGTTAGGGTGGATCGGCCATGCTAAATCGCCCAAAGTGTCTAGGGATGTGCAGGCTAGGTGGGTCAGCCATGGGAAATTCAGGCTTACAGGGCTACGGTGGGAGGTCTGGGTGGAATGCTCTTTAGAGGGATTTGATGTGGATTCGATGGACCAATTGGCCTGCTTCAGCACTATAGGGATTGTATTAAATTTCGTAATCGTGGGGTAATTGGTAGCTCACCCCAGCTACAGAAACATCACTTTCTATTCTGAGAAAAAGAGATGTACAAGCAAGAAAATGGTGTGTTTATATTGCTTTTCAAATTTAATTGCATGTTGAGGGAACTGTCCTGTCAGATAGGGCTCATATATGACACTTCCTCCTCTTCCTTTTATCTTCACTTCAGAAATACAACCTCTCTCTGCTAGTTTTCCAACTGACATCTTCAAGGCTTTTATGTGACCCTTTATCCTTCAAGTAACAACTGAGGGAATACCTGCAAATGGCCCCGTAATGCAGCACAATGAAGAATCAACCATAATCCCTAAACTAGAGCAATATGCCACACAGTTCAAATTACATCAATGTCATCCTGCACAATTCATCCTGTAGCAATCTCATATCACACTAGTCAAAGCACAGTATAACAGGACATGTTCGATGGAATTAGACAATGTACAATGTAAACATCAAAAGGAAGTGGCATTAAAAAGTGCTGCCATTGCAGAGAACTAACCGTAAATACACTGTTGCTTTCTCTGCTGTTGCTATAAGTGTCGGAATCAGTGAAACATGAGCACACTGACGTTCTGCCAAAAAATAAATCAGAAGAAAGTTTTGAAAAAATTTTGGAATCTTATTCTGCTACAATGTTGAAAGACATGAGCATGCAGAAACTCTACAATCACTGATAGCAAACCCGTTTCTCATTCTCTGGATTAACAACAAAGATGTCCACAAAAACAAGGAATTCTGTATTAAAAACATGCTGAAAGTTTTAAATAAAAACAGGAAGTGCTGGAGAAACTCGGACAGTCTAGCAGCAAGTGGAGAAAGAGAAACAGAGAGCTGAATCTTCCAATTTTTTTTGGCAAAGTCCCAGTTGAATCAAGCATTTTGGAGGCTTCATCTCTGCAAAGGCCAGCGATATTCTTTGCTGCAAGGCACCAAACCCACCTTATAAACGACCTATCCCGTTCTGATAAAATCCGTCTCTTCCAATTCCTGCCCCTTCTTACCAAATGCCCTTTGCAGAACAACTTATCACTGAGTGAATATCTGATGCAGCATCGCTGGCATCGCACCCTATTTAAAAGAATGCTATGTGTCCAGACAATGAATGGCATTCCAAAGCTGCTGTGCTCAGTGATACCAGACCCTGGCAGCCTGATAACTGCAAGAAGGTCAATGACCTTTTCTGCTGCAACCTCATACTCCACCTGCCTCTCTCTTTATGCATTCAACACCCACTAAGGCTCATGCTCTGCTATTCTGACTACTCCCTGCAACATCGTCTGTCACTTGCTCTTGCTCACCTCCCAATCTCCGATATCACTTATCCTGCATGTCCTCTGTGCTCTTTACTCATTCCTTCGGAACACCGGAACACCTCTTGACCACCTCAACAACACCAACAGCCGTGCCATCTATTTTCTTCTCACTGAATCCCTCCCTTTCTCCCAATTACAGGAAAGGACAGCCCACAATGGGGCAGGAAGTACCTGGACAGGTGGAGAAGGACTCGATATCAGACTCCTCACCCAGAATTTGGAGAGAATCCTGTCCCTTGCAGAAGAAGACCAGGACCATTCCTGCAAGGATACCGAAACATCCAAGTCTCATAACTGGGTATGTACTATTCTTTATTCTGCTTCAACTCTCACAATGACCCCATTCATTGCATGCTGTCTAATCATTGGCCGCAATGCTTTCTCTCTCTTCTGTCTTGCACATGTCTACAACCTCAGTGGACAAAAAGCCTGCCCTGCTAGAAACTACCTCCTTGTTGCCTGACGATGGAAGTACTGAGGCCTCAGAACAAGACTGCTTCATGCATTCCCACCAAGTCAGAAGCTGACACTTTGGTATGAACTCCAGATTTAGAAAGTTTGAAAGCACAATCTGGTGAGCATCTTATTGAGACAGCTCCACAGCTGGCAGCGTAAGCAAAGTTCCAGGCCATCGGCACTCAGAAGATTGCTGGAGATGAGGTATCTGCTTAACCACAGGCAGAACCCTGTGGTAACATCAATCAGGGACTTAGTTCACATCAACAGGAGCAGCAGACAGTATGTGGGATGTAATGGGTCACATTGCCCAGAGGCTACAAGAATGCAGCTATGTTATGGGGACTCAACTGCTCCAAGCATGTGACTGCCTGGCTGCCTGCATACACAGGTTGGCAGCTACCATGGAGTTGAAAAATGAGGTGCTGGAAAAACACAGCAGGCCAGGCAGCATCCGAGGAACAGGAGAATTGATGTTTCGGGTATAAGCCCTTCTTCAGCCCGAAACATCGATTCTCCTGTTCCTCGGATGCTGCCTGGCCTGCTGTGTTTTTCCAGCACTACATTTTTCAACTCTGGTCTCCAGCATCTGCAATCCTCACTTTCTCCTAGCTACCATGGAGTGCCAGGTCCAGCACCCTCACAGTCTGCAGGGCATACACCTGCACTCCATTGGCCCAGCTACTGGTCCTCAGGAATGAAGGCATGGTACAAGGCAATAAGAAACCCAGCGTGCTGACCAGATTACCCTCCCTCAAAAAGAGACAGGACAGTGCCGAGTGGCACTCCACTGGAGGAGGAACCACACAGGTCATTGTTTCCATGGCCAGCTTACCATATATCATTTGAACACGTGGGAGGTGTCAGGTTTGCTTCTGATTCAAGGAGGAGGGCAGTGATTCAGGAAATAACATGATGCTGCAGGATATAAAGGTCTAGAGAAGGTAAATCTTCAAAATCTACCTGCAGTAAAATAGCTAATAAGCACCATCTGTGGCACATGTTAGTTCAGGGCACAGGTATCCCAACTTTAAACATTCTGATAGTGAACTGCTTCTTCAAGAAGCCAAAATGTCACAGTCTATGCCCCTACCTTCCAGCAAGGTTCAGGAATAAACATGGCTATCAATTACAATGACTCCCCTTTACATGGTGCTGCAGCATTTGAATTATTTACCATCATTAATTATAAAATTAAGAACTGGAGGACACTGATTTAAGGTGATTGACTGAAGGGCCGATGCAGCATGAGCAAATACAATTTTTTTCAGCAAATAGTTAAGATCTGGAATACACTACTGAGAATGCCGGTGACAGCAGGTTTGATCATGACTTTTGAAAGACAGTTGCATAAGCACCTGAACAGAAAAAAAAAATCCAGGCTATAAGGAAACGACGGAGGAATGAGATTTGCTGACTTGGTCTTGCAGAGAGCTACACAGACCTGATGGGTCAAATGGTATCGTTCTGTGTTGCAACCATTCAATGATTCTAGGTATTGTAATGATGTTCATACCTCTGAGCTTTGATTTGGAGGTACACCTTCACAGCTCATAACACTATCTTCCCACAAGGGTCCTTCACAGAATTAACTGCTTACTGTGTCAACGTGGTGCAAGTGCATATGAACATTGTGAGTATGTGCCAAGTGGTAGCTACTGTCATTACTGCTGACTGACCTCAACCACTTTCAGCAGTTATAATTGTGCCCATGTATCGATTTATACCATTTCTTCACAGGGAGTGTACATTCAGAGGAATCCTGAAAGAAACAGATTTTGCCATCTATGCTCTGAACTCCAGTCAAGATGTGGGTAATGCCAAGACTCTTAATGATTGTATTGATCAGCGCCTTGGCACATCAGCCTCTTCAATTAACAAGATATGTTGAATTACAAAATTGCACTGTGCAGAGTAGTGTATTTTCACTTGGTTTCCTATCTAATGGGGGCACTCCAATCATTTTATTTTGTTAGTCCGTCCAGTCAATGAGGTACAAAGTACACTGCCATTAACAAATGATCAGGAAGCAAGGCTGGTGCTTCAAGGTAATGAATACAGCACACAGCTTGTAAAAGTCTGCAGTGGAGGTCAGTCAAGTTGCTTCAAAGTATCCAAACTATTTAAAATATTGAGCCCTTCGAAGTTTGTGAGTAGAATCCATTTTTTGAGCGATAAAACTTAGCAGATTTATTGATATGAGCTCAGCCACAGAAAACACATGTTTTCAGAGTTCCCATATCTCAACAGTATTCTTTTATTCTGCCTGTAAAGACGTAATTGCTGTCTCGTCAAATAAAGCACGAGTACTTGGGGGTTAGGTTCCCAATTAGGATCCTAGTGTCTTGTGGAACTGCCACCATCCTCATGAAGAAAAGGAAAATTAATAATTCCACTTAAAGGCAAAGAATTTAGAAAGATACAAAATCAATGTCACAGAAGGAGACCATTCAGAGGGAGTCAATAACAGCTACACAAGCCAGAACTAAAGCTTGAAGCTTGAGCCTCTTAAAAGGAATGCCCAACAAGGATCAATATGTTACTTTATCCAGCTTCCCCTATTAGCCAAACTCTTGATTCTGATAGGCAGTAATACACTCAGGGAAGAATAGTATTGAACTACCTGAAAGTATATTAGATAATGAGAAGTCATAAAACATTGTGCATTGTAGTAATGAACATTGGGGGTGGGAGGTGGGGGGGGTTGGAGGGGCTATTCAATTATGATTTGTTAATTCGCTGTAGGCCATGATGAACCATAGGCTGATTATAAAGCTTCTGGGGCACCATTCTGCAGTAACATAGAGCAACTGATAAGGAGGCAGGCTCCATGATCGACCACAGTCTATATGAGAATTGAACTGGCTCCACCTGCAAAGCTCTATGCTAGTCAGCTGAGCCAACTAACCACCTTTTTTTCTTCATTCTGTCAGCAGATGTAGGTGTCTCTGACAAGGCCAACATCTGTTGCCCATCCCTTATTGCTCTTGAACTGAGTAACTTGCTAGACTATTTCAGAAGGCAGTTTAAAGTCAATCACATTGTCAATCACTAAAGTCATGGTTAGGCCAGCCCTGGTAAGTACAGCAGATTTCCTTCCCATGACGACACTGGCAAACCAGATGGGATTTTATAACAACTGATGATACTTGTCAGGATTACCATTACTGAGATGAGTGTTACATTCCAAATTTATTTACTGAATTTACATATCACTAGCTGTCAGGCTAGATTGATAAGTTAAAATATAATATTATGATAGGGGACCTAACATCTCATGAGAAGCACCAATCTCTCTCATTACCAAGTGCCATATTGCAGAACAACATAGAAGGAACATTTTACCATTTGCTTTCACAGCTACAATGAGAAATTGTTGGAATATTCACTGTGACTTTATAATCTTCGTACTTTATTTTCCAAAGTGGCTAACATAAGCTTTAATTATGGACAAGGAGAGATGAATTAAATTATTCTTCCTCTGTCATTGATATTAGTGATTTTTTTTTCCCAATTTATTTTTTCTTGAGCAATTTCTGCTCTGAATTTCCAGATTTCTTTGCTCCTTTATCACACTTTGGTTCTTACCTTTCAAGGAATAATTGACTTTGAGAGGAAGGGGGAACCATATCGGGTGTCCAAAGATGTGCAAACTGATTGGTCAAGCTAAGTTGCCCATAGTGTCTAGGGCTGTGCAGGCTAGGTGTGTTATCCATGGGAAACGCAGGGTTATAGGGAGGGTGTAGGGAGAATGGGTCTGCATAGGATGCTCTTTTGAAGGTTGGTGTGGACTCGATGGGCCAAATTGCTGCTTCCACACTATAGGGATTCTGTGATTCTAACGATAGGTTGCAACCCTGGATCACCTACAGGCATTTGGAACTTCTAACTCCAAATGTATTTTTTAAGCAAAGGACTGCTACAGCCAAACAAATTTGTGCAGATTTAAATTCAGTGGCACGTTAGGGAGAGAGAGACCCCACAATGTCACACCTGATGCCAAAGCTTCAAAGGGATGAACTTAAAAGGGGGTATTGCACTATAAAATTATCTCCGGGGACAGACAAAAACAAATTGCTGGAGAAATTTCTGAAGTGTTGAAGACATTAAATATTGTCATTTTTCTCTCCAGAGATGTTGCCAGCCCTGCTGAGTTTCTTCAGCAATTTCTGTCTTTATTTCTTTCAGATCTCCAGCCCTACACTTCTTTGTTTTATTTAATCCTAATCTCCCAAGTGATCTCAGACTCTTCACAATGGAAGAAAAGACAGTAGTCTTGGTGAGAAACATGTCTTGTGTCTTCCCCTCAACAAGAATGTCCAAGGACACAGGTTAGAAGCCAGTTCACCCTTAGTTTATCTGTGTTAGTGAAAGAAGATGAGCTGATGACCTGACGGGCTCAGTTGAGCCAGTGGGTTGAGGCACTCATGCATAACCACCAATGTACTGGGAAAGTACAAAGAACCATCCACTCGTCAAGTCAGGTGGCCAGCTACCATCAAATGGAAACTTAGAAAAGAATTTTAACCAACTTGCAAAGACAAAAATCCTGAGGTCATCTACCTAACTATCGAAGACCATTATCTACTTTTTACTCATGACCCAGAGACTGACCCATATATCTTTTAACTTTTATCTTTTTAAATCACCCTTCTCATTTCTAACCTATGTGCATGTATGTTGCGTTATTATTTCATAGAATCATAGATCAGTGAGGAAGCAAGCCATTCGGCCCATCAAGTCCACACCGACCTCCAAAGAGCATCCCACCCACACCCCCCATGGCTAATCCTCCTAAGTTACACATTTCCAATCACTATGGACAATTTAACATAGCCAATCTACCTAACCTGTACATCTTTGGACTGTGGGAGAAAACCACAGCACCCAGAGAAAACCCACATAGACAGGAGGAGATTGTGCAAACTCCACACAGACTGTCACCCAAGGTTGGAATCAACCCGGGTCACTGGTGCTGTGAGACAGTGGTGTTAACCACTGAGCCACTGTGCTGCTGTTTCTTCTTGCAGTAAGTAACCAATAAATTTAATCTTTTGTTAACTCAAGAAAGCCTGGATAAATTAACTCCTCTAAAAGCACAAATTCGAATGACCTAAGAAAAGGCATCTCCAAGGGAGTAAAGTTCTCTCTAATTATTTTTTCTGAGGTGCAGATTTCTTCTGTTGATATAAGGCAGTGACTTCCAAAAGCAAAAGACAATGCATCAGCACGCCTATCAGCATGTGTAGCTCATAGCTTAGAGGCAACATTGTAAGGTAGGAAGCTTTTGTAAATTCACTTTGTTGTGGCCAACCAAGAAGGTGGGTGAATAAAGAAGAGGAAACAGTTCATCCCACCTTATCAGGGAGGTTGACAATTTAGGGTATACCATCTGAAACTGTAACAGACTGGAGAAACCTCACCCAGGGTACTGACATAGCATTTGAGAATGAGCTATTTATAAATGTGATGAAACCTGCGAGGACAAAGACAAAGAGAGGAGAGAAGCTAAAGGAAAACATGAGAGCACTGGTTTTGTGAAAAAAAGGGAAGTTTGTAGAGTAGAAACATTAGAGTAGAGGACAGCACAGTGGCTCAGTGGTTAACACTGCTGCCTCACAGCACCAGGGACGCAGGTTTAATTCCAGCCTCGGGCAATTGTGTGGAGTGTGCACATTCTCCCCGTGTCTGCGTGGGTTTCCTCCCACAGTCCAAAGATGTGCAAGTCAGGTGAATTGGCCATGCTAAATTGCCCACAGTGTTAGGTGCATTAGTCAGAGGGGAACTGGATCTGGGTGGGTTACTCTTCGGAGGGTTGGTGTGGACTGTTTGGGCCAAAGGGCCTGTTTCCACTCTGTAGTGAATCTAATCTAATCTAACCTAATCCACCTTTCCTCCATTTTGTTGTGAAGATATTGACTCTTGCTGGGGAATGCTGTGCAGGTACCATCCTCCAAACAACTTAACTTCATGAAGGATAAATGACAGACAGCACTAACAGGTTACTGAAACAGAGTCTCACAGCTGAGCCTGACTTTATTCTCAAATATACACTCTCCAACAGAAGTCACCAGACAGTTATAAGGAGCAGGAATCTGTGTTTATATTTTCCACCTCTGTTACCCAGGACACCATCCCACCTTGAAATCAGTGAATGAACTCACACCACGAGTAAAACTGGGAGTTACCTCATATATGTGACTCAAAGGTTGTATTGACTGGGAACTAATCTGACCAACTTTCTTTGCATCTAGTTTACCCGTCTTATCACTACCTCCTTAGTCCCTTCTAGCAGATCAACAATCTTTTCCTCACTTTACATTTCATTCCAGTAAGCTCCTTCCCTCACCGACATGGTTCTTTCCACCCACAACTGGATTAACATCTTTGCTTGGTCTGAAGCAGGTCTTGGTTTGATTTGTGCTTTGGGCTGTGGATGTGTCGGCTTCCCTCAGATTGTACTTTCTACCATCTGATCTGAGCAAACAGCTGCAACTATGTGTGTTCCTTATCAAGTCAAACTCAAGCTCTCTCTGTTTGATAACTTCTGTGAATTTTCTGTTAGCTGTATATACAGTCACCCTCTCAATTCTCATTAAATGTTAACCATTGGACAAACCAAACCAATTTTCTTCAGACCACGCAACACATTTCTTCGGCTTAATCCAAGCTCCTTATCAGTCTCAGGCTGGTTTTTTAACACCCCGTATCCTTTCATCCATCTGCCTACCTCCATAGCATTGCCCACCTCCACCTCTACACCAGCTCATTGGCAGCTGCAAGCAACAGCAATTAATTCCTTCATTATCTTGACCTGATTAGCTATTTCATTTTCTCCAGTTCTACTGTTCCCCAGACCTCTCGCTCTAAATACAAAGATATGAATTCGGAGCAGGAGTAGGTCACTCTCTCCCTTGAGCCTACTCCATCATTCAATAAGATTATGGCTGATCTGATTATTCTATGCTCCTGAATATTTATGGTAATCTTTCATCCACACATCCTTATCACAATCTACCTCAACACACCACCCTCTGTGAGATAAAATTTCTTCATGTTTCTGTTTAAATGGAAGTCAGTGACCCCTATTTCTAGATTCTCCCCTCCACATCCATCCTGTCAAGATCTATAGGACCTTGTATGTTTCAGTCAAGATGGCTTTTACTCTTCTTAAATTCTAGCAGCTACAAGCTTGTCTTGTCTAATCCTACCTCATAAGAAAACTTTCCCACTCCAGTCATGAGTCTTCAGCTATCTCGGTCCCACATTCCATAAATTCCTCCTCTTCTTCAGAACACATGTTGATAACTGAAAGGATGCCATGACAACCATGTTTAAACTGTTCCTGTAACACCAGACTAAAAGCACTTTTTCCAAAATTATATTTTTGTGAGCAACATATTTTAATGCATAGAACAGCATTTTCCCTTTTTACTTTTAGCACAATCCATAAAACACATTTCACAAGTATACTTTCCATTGTCATAGAGTCATAGAGATGACAGTACAGAAACAGACCCTTCAATCCAACCTGTCCATGCTGACCAGATCTAGTCCCACTTTCCTGCATTTGGCCTATATCCTTTAAGTACATAGTCAATTCTCCCAAAAGAAGTCCAAGACGATTCTTAGCTTCCAAGTGTTTACTTCTGATTGCTTTCTTTCCCAGCTTGCAAACACTGAACTCCAGAACAATCTTTCATGCTCCATTTCCCCTTTGGACTTCTCCCTTTATCTAAAGCTGGACAAATCTTCCAGCCTTGTTCTATCACTCCACAAATGTAGCCTTTCCAATTCAAGTGTCAGCATCCACCTGCAATCCTGTGTTGTGAACCACAGTATTTTGCCTGAATGTTTTGAATGTTAGATGTTCTCAATGCCATTCTCCTACCTTCTCCCATAACATTTTATCCTGTTGCTAATCAAAAACCTATCTCTGTCTTAAATAAACTCTTAAAAATCAGACAACACCAACTTATAGCCCAACAGGTTTATTTGGAAGTGTTAGCTTTCAGAGCACTGTTCCTTCATCAGGTAACTAGTGGGGCAGGATCATAAGACATAGAATTTATAGCAAAAGGTCACAGTGTCATTCAATTAAAACAATATATTGAACAAATTGCATAACACTGATCTTTTTGCCATAGATTCTGTGCCTTATGATCCTGCCCCACTAGTTACCTGATGAAGGAGCGGTGGTCCGAAAGCTAGTGCTTCCAAATAAACCTGTTGGACAATAAACTGGTGTTATGTGATTTTTAACTTTGTCCATCCCAGTCAAAGGCAGGCACCTCTACATCTTAAATACACTCAATGACCTGCCTTGGCAGTGAATTCCACAGATTCACCACCCTCTGGCTGAAGAAATTCCTCCTCATCTCAGTTCTAAAGGGTCATTCCTTTATTCTGAGGCTGTGCCCTCAGGGCCTAGTCTCTCCTACTAGTGGAAACATCTTCTCTATGTCCACTTTACCCAGACCTCTCATTATTCTGTAAGTTTCAATCAGGTTCCCCCTCATCCTTCTGAACTCCATTGAGTACAGGCTCGAAGTCCTCAACCACTCCTCATATGACAGGCTCTTCTTCCCTGGGATCACTCTTGTAAGCCACCTCTGGACCCTCTCCTACACCAGTAAGATATGGGACCCAAACTTGCTCACAATATTCCAAATGCGGTCTGGCCAGAGCCCTATACAGCTTCAGCAGTACGTGGCTGCTCTTGTATTCTAGCCCTCTTGAAATGAATGCTAACATTGTATTTGCCTCCTGAACTGCTAATTTGCATGTTAACTTTAAACGAATCCTCAACTAGGTCTCCTAAGTCTCTTTAAGCTTCAGATTTCTGAAGCCTGTCACCATTTAGGAAATAGTCTAACATCGATTCTTCCTACCAAAATTCCTCACACTTTCCCAAATTGTATTCCATCTGCCACTTCTTTGCCCGGTTTCCTAGCCAGTCCAAGTCCTTCTGCAGCCTCCCTGCTTCCTCAGTATGCTCTATCCTTCCATGGATCTTTGTGTTATCTGCAAACATGTCAATAATGCCTTCATTTGCTTCATCCAGATTGTTAATGTATAATGTGAATAGTTATCGTCCCAAGTCTGACTACTGCGGAACTCCACTGGTCACCAGCTACCATCCTGAAAAAGAACCCTTTATCCCCACTCTCTGCCTTCTGCCAGTCAGCCAACTCTGCATCTATGCTAGTACCCTGCCCCTAACACCATGGGCTGTTCTCTTACTAAGCAGCCTCCTGTTTCACACATTTTCAAAGACCATCTGGAAATCCAAACAGGTTACTTCCACTGGATCTTCTTGGTCTAAATTGCTTGTTATCTCCTCAAAGAATTTTCACAGATTTGTCAGGCATGACCTCCCCTTGACAAAGGAGAGAGTGAGGACTGCAGATGCTAGAGAAAGCCAGACTGACTCCGTCCTATTTCACCATGCACTTCCACGTACTCTGCGATTTCTTCCTTAATAATAGTTTTCTGCCTCCCTCCCTTCATAAACAGGGATACTACATTAGCCATTTTTCAGTCATCTGAGATCCTCCTGACTCCAGTGATTCTCGAAAAATAACTACTAATGCCTGTACAATCTCCTCATCTGTCTCCTTCAGATTTCTGGGATGCAGTCCATCTGGCCCAGGCAATATATCAGCCTTCAGACTGTTCAGCTTTCCCAGCACCTTCTCTGTAGTGATGGTCACTATACTCACCTCTACCTCCTGATTCTCCTGAGTTCTGGCATGCTGCTGGTGCCTTCCACCATGAAAACTGATGCTATGCACCTATTCAGTTTCTCTGCTATTTCTTTGTTCCCCATTACTACCTCTCCAGCCTCATTCATCTTTTAGGCATTTTACAAAAAATTCTTGAAATCCCCTTTTATGAGTTAGCTTACTCTCATATTTAATCTTCTCACCTCTTTTTACTTTTGTAGTTATCTTTGTTGGTTTTTACAGGCTTCCCAATCCTTTGGCTCCCCACCAATCTTCATCACATGGTCAGCGTTTTCTTTTGGTTTTATACTGCCCCTGACTTCCCTTCTCCACCATGGTTGCCTCAGCCTTCCCTTAGAATGTTTCTTTTTCCTTGGGATGAATTTCTGCTGTGCCTCTTGTATTACCCTCAAAACGTCCTGCCATTGCTATTCCACCATCTTCCTTGCTAAGATCCCCTTCCAATCAACTCTAGGCAGCTCCACCCTCATGTCTTTGCAGTTACCTTTATTTATTTGTAATACCATTACATCTGATCCAGTTTCTCCCTCTCAAACTGCAGGGTGACTTCTATCATATTACAGTCATTCGCACCGAGGGGCTCCCTTCACTTTAAGCTCCCAAATCAAATTTGCTTCATTAAATATCTGAGCTATAGGGAGAGGCTGAACAGGCTGGGGCTGTTTTCCCTGCAGCGTCGGAGGCTGAGGGGTGATCTTATAGAGGTTTACAAAATTATGAGGGGCATGGATTGGATAAATAGGCAAAAGTCTTTTCCCTGGGGTTGGGGAGTCCAGAACTAGAGGGCGTAGGTTTAGGGTGAGAGGGGAAAGATATAAAAGAGATCTAAGGGGCAACTTTTTCACGCAGAGGGTGAGACGTGTATGGAATGAGCTGCCAGAGGATGTGGTGGAGGCTGGTACAATTGCAACATTTAAGAGGCATTTGGATGGGTATATGAATAGGAAGGGTTTGGAGGGATATGGGCCGGGTGCTGGCAGGTGGGACTAGATTGGGTTGGGATATCTGGTCGGCATGGATGGGTTGGACCGAAGGATCTGTTTCCATGCTGTACATCTCTATGACTCTAAATATCACCAAATCAGAAGTGCCTGTTCCCTAATGGGCTCTACCACAAGCTGCTCCAAAAAAATCTTATAGAAATTCCGTATAGTCCTCTTCTTCAGATCTGCTACTAACCTGATTTTCCCAGTCTACCTGCATATTAAAGTTTCCAATGATTATCGTAATACTGCCTTTCTTACTTGTCTTTTTTATCTCCTGATTTATTTTCTTCTCCACATCCTAGCTATAGCAACGAAACCTGTACATAACTCCCATTAATCTTTTTCCTTCATGGGTCCTCAACAGTACCCACAGAAATTCTATACCTTCTGATTCAACTCTTCACTTCTTGCTATTGATTTAATTTCATTTCTTACTAACAAGGTAACCCTGAGGTCCCATGCCTGATCCTCTAGCAGCCATGTCATTGTGATATCCACAACTTCCTGTCAATTTCAATTGGACTTTAAGCTCATTTATCTTGTTTCATATAATCTGTGCATTTTAATACAACACCTTCAGTCTTGCATTGACTGGCCCCCTTCTCATAGATGTCCTCTTATCTGTTGTGTGTGAAGTTAGATTCCTGACCCTATACTCACGGTGCTATTGCTTCCTCAAGAAACTTATATGACCTCTGTTGAGCATCCTCCTTTAGCTTTTTCCATAATTTTCCATATAACTGAACCTACAACCCCACCATTTAGTTTAAAGCCCTATCCACAGCCCGAGTTGCACAATGCTCCAAGAATCTGATCCCAGTATGATTCATTCGGAACCCATCCCATTAGAACAGCTCCCTCCTTCCCCAGTACTGTTGCTAATATCCCATGAATTTGAACCCATTTCTCGCACAACAATTTTTAATAGACGGTGGGTCTCCAATGTCCCAGAAAAATATTGAGAATGACAGACAGGAAGAAATTACTGCAGATACTAGAATGTGTACTGAAAACAACAAATGCTATCGATTATCGTGGATCAGATAGCATCTGTGGAGAGACACTTCATCAGAGCTGACGTAAAGAGAGAGGGTGAATGGGTGGGGGTGGAGGGGTTGGTGCTGGGGGTAGTAGGTCTAGGGTGCCAATGAAGAAAGGATATTGATAGTTCAGATTAAGTCGTCAGAATGTGAGAATGGCAGAACAATGGTGAGTCTCCTGCCAGATTGGAGGCTAGTACAATTTCAACGGCTAAAAGGCATCTGTATGGTATATGATTAGGAAGGGTTAAGAGGGATATGGGCCAAGTGCTGGTAAATAGGACGAGATGAGGTTAGGATATCTGGTCTGCAGTTCAGACGAGCCTGTTTCCATGCAGTATGTCTCTATGGCCCTGCTCACCATCCAAGGGACTAAACAGCCTTTCTAGGTAAAGCAGCATTTCACCTGGACCTCCTCTAATCTGGTGTATTGTATCTGCTGCACCCAATGTGGCCTACTCTACATTGGAGAAACCAAATGCAGACTGGGTGACCACTTTGCTGAACACCTCCTGTCTGTGCACAAGCAGGATCCCTACCTTCCCATAGCCAGTTATTTTAACGCAGCATCATGCTACATGTGCACATGTCTGTCCTCAGCATGATGTATGTTCCAGTGAATCGCAGCATAAACTGGTGGAAAAACACCTCATCTTCAGACTAGGCACTTATAACCTTCTGGATTTAATATTAAATGCAACACCTTTATATTGTGAACATTTCTTCCCTTTCTTTTAGCTTGTTACCACGTCCTTCCCTTCCACCATTCCACTTACTGATTTCAAGTCTGGCAGGAGACACACCATTGTTCTATCATTCTCACATTCCAATCACTTAATCTGAACTATCAAAACCTTTTCTCCAGCAACACCCTGCACCCAGCACCCCAGACCACACACCCCCATCTACCCCATACCTCCCCCCCCACCCCACCCCAAAACTATCGCAAAAATGCTCTCAACTCCACACTTCAGTTCTGATGAAGAATCATCTAATGTTGAAACTTTAGCTTGCTCTCTCTCCATGGAAGCTATCTCACCCACCATGCTCTTCACCATTTGTTTTAATCAAGAATGACATGTTGTAAACTGTTGTCCTTAAAACTTGCCATTCAGTTCCTAAAAGGAAGTTGGGCACTCAAAAATAGCTAATCTGCCGTTCTACCTAGTTAGAAGAGCCCAATCATTCACAATAATTGCTCTTTCATCCAGACCCTATCAGACTAACTGTGTCTGTAAGTTTTTTTAGAAATCTTTCCTCTAACAAAGCCCCATTTTCATGGCAATTTGAATCATTAGGCTCTTGGATCTAGGTAGAAATGTTGATTCACTATTTTTGAGAGCCCAACTTTATCTTGGAACTGAATGGAAAGTTTAAAATACAACAGTTTATAATACATCTTTGTCAATCCACAGTCTATCCACTGTCAGCACAGAAACTGCTACCATTTTCGTCAAGCATAACACCTTGTACCTTTTGCTGAGGAAGCCAACCTGAGCTCTCTAATCTCTAATATTCAAAACATCTGGGCTTGCAATTCAGAAAAGGTTACAAGGTCCCCTTCATTTTATCTTTGGTAAAAGACACAGTTCTAAAACTTAACACTCTTACAAAACTCACAATTGTAATATCCAACTTCTTATATATCCTTTGATTGACACCCAACTATTTTCATGACTACACCTCTATGAAAACATCTTGGTATGTTTTCTCCACTCTATTTACAAATTCCTGTTATTTACCAACTGCACGGAAACCTCTAAACTCCATGTTGATTGTTATTTACTTGTTATTACTTCTTTTTACAAGTCTTTGTGCACAATTCTCTTGTAAGAGGTCAGGCAATCACCATGAGCTGCTGCATACTTCAGTTCTGTTGTCTTTGGCCAATTGCATTTGAATTTGAAATGCTGGCCTTCTCAAACTTGCTGTCCATTGTCCCTTCGGGGAAGTTTTCTTGGCTCTTCATAGCACACGCCTGCCCTCTTCACCCTCTCATGAACTCTGCCTCTGCAACAGTGAAATGTGTTGAAAATATTTCATGGTGTATGTGTAACCTTTATGTTGCAGGTGGAAGCATGGTCAGTTTAACTTCAGTCCTGCTTTTCTTCAACCCACAGAATGCAACTTTAAGGTTTTTTTCCATCTCATGATGAAGCCATTCCAGTCATTCAAACTCCTGAACCTTGAGTACTACCAATAGACCTATTCGCACCTAACATGGCTTCATTTATTATTGGAGAGAAAATGGGAGAAGAGAAAATGGAGCGTCAATAGAGGCATAGCTTTTCTTCTGCCTCCAAAATAGGCATGTGATACCTATCATATGGCCTGCACAGAAACAGGTTCCTTTTTTTAGATTGCTATTAAAACAAATCACACTTTATCAATTAACAGAATGCTTGCAATTACACTGTCAGGTAGTTCAATTTTTAAGGCATATTAATTATGTACAATGTAATTATCACACAGTATGACATCTATTAAACATTATGTCACTGAGGGTGTGCTTATTGACCATCATATAGTTTTATTCTGGCAATAAATCCTTCACCAGCTCTGCAAAGCAGCTCAAGGTGAAACAAAGGTTTGTGCCAATTGATGGGCTCCTTATCTTAACCTGAATAATTGCTGATTGCTGCCAGGCTTTAGGGGTTAAAGAGTAGGTTGTATTCCTGGGGACACTTCCCATAAACCTGTCTTTCTCTAAGTACACACTGTCTTTATTAAAATCACATGCTGAAAATCTCAGAATCCTATTGCCTCAGCAGAATGATATTGTCCTCCTCACTTACATGAACTGGCAGTGAATGTTGCATGGTACTGCTGCTAGGCAATCTGTCCTGATGCTTCTGTCTTTAAGGTTAAAGCTGAGAACAAGCAAATCCAGGTAATTATGCCAAAGTCAGAGGGCATTAATCAGGGAGCAGATATAACCGTGATGCTTTGCCGTTTAATGACTGGCTTTCTCTTCCTTTAAGATTGTTTTGAACCGGTGACAAAGTGGGTCCCTGGAGGATGACAAACATGTTTTCCTACAGTATTTCTCACCGAGAGCCAGAAGCTCTAGATCACAGCTGATATTTGCCTCTATTTCATTTTCCTGTGTAATCTTTATATCCGAACACTCAAATTAGAATCAGGGCTAGGCCATTCGGTCCTTCGAGCCTGCTCCACTATTCAATAAGATCATGGCTGCTCTGTTTGTGTTTCAAGTTGCCTACTCCCAATAATCTTTGATTCCGTTGCCTAACAATAATCTATTCCTTGATGCTGTTAGTAACTAGAAACCTAGAAATCTCTGTGTGAATATGATTGATTTCCCACAGCTCTCTGGAGTAGGGATGAATTACACCATGTCATCTGAGTGAAGGAATTCCTCCCCATCTTGGTCATTATGGCTTCTCCCTTATGCTGAGAACTTTTCTCACACAATTGGGTGTTCTTTCATTGTGTTATTGTCAGAAATATGGAGGTACGGCGATTGAATTGATCAAATACTGATTGTATTAATTGGTGTTCTGGAGATTTTCAGCAATAATTTCAAGGATAAGATTCTATGATTCTGTTTCTACAAAATCTTCATTTTAAATGCTATTAATAATTACTTCTTGGTGTAGGAAAAGAAACAGCTGTTATCTTGAACTTGTGATAAAGCTCAGGATGCATGGCAAGTTCAATCTAATAGAAGAATTTTAACAGGTTTTGCAGAGATAGTTCCTGGTATGTAGTGAAATCTACTGGCAGCTTCGAGGCAGACATGGCGGGGGTGGGGGGGGGGGGGTGGCGGGGGGAAGGAACTGGGTCTCCTGCCCTTCTGAGGCAGCACCCAGGACTGATGCGATACATATGTTTTGCAGCCTTGGGGAAAAGTTACAAAAACACAGAATCACAAAAGTTACAAAAACACAAATCTATTTCTGCTATTTAGTAAGATCACAGTTGATCTGCATCTTAACCGACAACCTGCCTTGGTCTAGAAACCTTGGTCTTATCCAACCAGAACCTAGCAATCAATCTCAGTTTAGAAGTTGTCAACTGACCTCAGCCTCAGAAACATTTTGGGGGAAGAGTTCCAACTATTCACTCCCCTTTGTATGAAGACTTGCTTGCTGACATTTGCCTTGTGAGTGGCCTGGTTCTAGACTTTGAACAGTGGAAACGATGGAGACTGTGAAGCATGAAGGAAAGGACATGAAAGCATTTGACAGAGGCAATTTAAGAGAACACAAGATCAACCTAAAAAACAGGGAGATGTGAACAGAGTGAAACAGAAACAAGTTAAGGGTGAAAAGCGATAAGAGAAAGTGTGTGAAAGGGAAGAGAATTTGAGAGTGAGATATGAGAGAGAATCTGAAAGAAAGGTAGATCTGGCTAACAAGATCGTGAGTATCTGTGAAAATAGTCAAGACATTGGTCTAAATGACAGAGATAATGTGAGTGGGAGTAACAAAGACAAGCCTTACAATTAAGTAAGGCTTTGTTTGAAATTATTTCGAACTGCAATGACTACAAAATTACTTGTAGATTAAACACAGAACTATGGAAGTAGAAAATGTGTAAATGCACAGTACTTCTCATGAGAGGAAAGACAGGTTAACGTTTGATCAGCTTCTATGTCAAGATCATAAACCAGTCTCTTTTCCTTCAGATACTGAGAGGCGAGATTTCAATTTCCAACACATTCAGTTTTTTTTATTTCAAGTTCTTATTTTAATATGGATAAAAAAACTCAATTTTATTAAACAATGTTGCCCTCATATTTCTTGGTTTTAACCAAAGAGGAAATAAAATGGCTCACTGTACAATGTTTCACAAATGTACATAAAAAGACGTCAATTAGAGACCTTATTAAAAGTGATAATAAAACTTATATGCTTTTCCATTTCAAAGCAAATTCTGGAAAATGAATAAGTATATAACTCGTTTGTCAGGAGCCTTGAAGATCTGGGAGAATAATCCAACTAAGCAGCTTGACCTGCCTTGTTCATTACTGCATTTCTTTCTAGGATATCAGGAATGAAATTCCGTTATGAATTTAAAAAAGTGTTAAGGGTATTTTTAGAAATTCACCAATCTGTAATGAATCCACGGTGATGAGCTAAATTAGTAAGGCAGACCTTAGTGCATTCACTTCAATCAAGATCCTTGCTGCTAATGAACACTTGACTTAAATAATATTGCAAGTTTCCAGTCGCTAATGAGTGTTTTCAACAGTTCTAAACATCCAAATCTTGGATAATGCTATTGCAGAATATGCAATTTCAGCTGGGAATAAAGGGACTGCAGCAGAAGACAGTCACAGGTGATGGCCTATGCTTCTCATGGAGTCTTTCATGGGGAGACTGGAAAGCAGCCTTAAGGGGTTGGACTGTAGAAGACTAAACATGTTTGTACACATTTTCCTTGCAACATTTATAATGCCTGGCTTTTGAAGCTAACCAGAAAGTCACATTTCTCTGAAACAAAGAAGAGGTTGGAAATCGGCCTTTTTTAACTTTATCCTATCAAGGGTGTGGGTGCTGCTGGCAAACCCAGCATTTGTTGCCTATCCTTAAATATTCCTTAAACTTTCAGAAAATAAATTAAGTTGAAAGTACACTGCTGTAAATAGAGTCGTATGTAGGCCAGACCAGTAAGGACAGCAGATTTCCTTCCCTAAAGCGCATTAGTGAACCAAATTTTTTTTTTAAACAATACTTGGTGGTGGTTGTCATAGTCACCATTACCAAGACTAGTGTTCAATTCCAGATTTGTTCATTGAATTTTACTGATCCAGTGATATTACCATTAAGTCATCCTCTTCTCTGAATGCAATCCTGCTTCCTGGGATCTATATACGATTCTTAACCCCAATTACTGAATCAACAGATGTTCTATATCTCACTGGAACTTGTCAGCAACAGCTGGTGTTTCTGTCTATACAGCAGCTCATATTTATCCTGCTAGTGTCCAGCCTTCTCACATCAACCTTCAATGCTGTGAAAGTTCCAACATGTAATTTCAACATTGGCTTTCCTGATCTTTTTCAAAGCCATCTTCACATTTTGAACTTTTAAGCCAATTCACTTTGAATCTGATGTTTTAGTAGCTTGTAGTTGGCTACTAAATTGGTGTCCTTCTCTTGAAAGCTTGTAACCTTTTTGCTGAAGAGTTTCAGATGCTCATTTCATTCAATGTTGCAGGTTTCAGCCCATCATTTCCTTGTTCTTCTTTCTTTCTTGACAAATACTGCTATCTCTTTCCAGAATTCTATGCCTTTCAGCAGATGTCAGTCTCCCATTTCAGATGCCATTCCTCACCCTGATAGAGCAGTGGATCGAGATACACAGTAGAAGTCACAGCGGTGAAGACACCTCTGTCATCCAGAAGTCCAGCCAGTCAGCATTGTAATCAGATGTCAGACTCCACACTCTAGTGGTGTTTATTTTCACTTATTTAGAGTCAATGCAAATCTCTGACAGGCATCAGCTTCCTCTTTTGCAGAGTTTAGGGTGGTCAGTCCATCACTTAGTCTGTAGACAGGATGAAGAGCTTATTGTCAACCTCCTGCTCCTTGGATGCTGCCTGACCTGCTGTGTTTTTCTGGCATCACGCTTTTTGACTCCAGTATCTGCAGTCCTCAATATCTTCCTGTAAACAGGATATCTTTGGTAATGTTCAACATTGTTTCTGTTTCTCCTCAAGTGCATAAAGGCTATGTATTAAAGCCTAGCATTAGAAATTGGCTGCACAGGGACCCTGGGTTATCTGGAATCTGTCTAGCAGGGATCGTTCTCACCGTGGAAGTTCAATGAATGCCAGTTGGCAGATGGCAACTTTGTAGCATCCTTATTTAGGATCTAGTCCAGGGGGCAGAATGATAGATCTTGAGTGGTACAACAGATGTCATCACAGCAGATGCACAGAAATTTGCATCATCGATAGTCAGGTGAGGTGCCGGAAGACTGGAGGTTGGCTAACGTGAAGCCATTATTTAAGGAAGGTGGTAAGGAAAAGCCAGGGAACTATAGACCGGTGAGCCTGACGTTAGTAGTGGGCAAGCTGTTGGAGGGAATCCTGACAGACAGAATTTACATGTATTTGGAAAGGCAAGGACTGATTAGGTAGTCAGCATGTCTTTGTGTATGGGAAATCATGTCTCATGAACCTGATTGAGTTTTCTGAAGAAGTAACAAAGAGGACTGATGAGGGCAGAGAGATAGACGTGATTTTTATGAACTTCAGTAAGGTGTTTGATAAGGTTCCTCACAGGAGACTGGTCTGCAAGGTATCATCTCATGGAATACAGGGAGAACTAGCCATTTGGACACAGAACTGGCTCAAAGGTAGAAGACAGGGTGGTGGTGGAGGGTTGCTTTTCAGACTGGAGCCCTGTGACTAAATGGAGTGTCACAATGATTGGTGCTGGGTCCACTACTTTTCGTCATTTACAGAAATGATTTGGATGTAAACATACGAGGTATAGTTAGTAAATTTGCAGATGACACCAAAATTGGAGGTGTAGTGCACAGCAAAGAGGCTACCTCAGAGTACAATGGGATCTTGATCAGAAGGACGAATGGGCTAAGGAGTTGAAGATGGAGTTTAATTTAGATAAACGCGGGGTTCTGCAGTTTGGGAAAGCAAATCTTATCAGTACTTATACACTTAATGCTAAGGTCCTGGGGAGTGTTGCTGAATAAAGAGACCTTGGAGTGCAGGTTCATAGCTCCTTGAAAGTAGAGACGCAGGTAGATAGGATAATGAAGGGATAATGAAGGCAGCCTTTGATATGCTTTCCTTTATTGGTCAGAGCTTTGAGTATAGGAGTTGGGACGTTATGTTGCAGCGATCCAGGACATTGGTTAGGCAACTTTTTGAATACTGCATGCAATTCTGGTGTCCTCCCTATCAGAAGGATGTGAAGTTTGAAAGGGTTCAGAAAAGATTTATAAGGAGCGTCGGAGGCTGAGGGGTGACCTTGTAGAGGTTTATAAAATCATGAGGGCATGGATAGGATAAATAGACAAAGTCTTCTCCCTGAGGTGGGGGAGTCCAGAACTAGAGGGCATAGGTTTAGGGTGAGAGGGGAAAGATATAAAAGAGATCTATAGGGCAACGTTTTCACACAGAGGGTGGATTGTGTCTGATATAAGCTACCAGAGGAAGTGGTGGAGGCTGGTACAATTGCAGCATTCAAAATGTATCTGAATACATATATGAAGAGGAAGGGTTGAGAGGGATAAGGGCCAAGTGCTGGCAAATGGGACTAGATTAATTTAGGATATCTGGTCGGCATGGATGAGTTGAACCAAAGTGTTGTTCCCGTGCTGTACATTTCTATGACTCTATGAGAACAGCAAAATCACAACAGTTTACTAAGGCTCAGTCATGTTTGTATGTCAAAAGGACAAGAGAGTATGAAATGTATTAAAGGACTAACATGATCGTGAAATTACTGCATCATAGTAATATTTACATAATATATTTACAGCATAGAAGCATATCTTACTGAAGAGTCATGGCCAAAATAGTTTATTTTCCTATTTCCTTTTGGTTTTTATGAGTTCATGGAGTAATTCACTATTTCTTTTCATATTTCTTGATAATTTAGTCTTACGGTTTCCTTTCTGCCTTCCAAACTGTTTTTGGCTTGCTTCCTAACCTTTTCATAATCTAAAGAATCATCTTCTTTGTTGCCTGTGTGATAAGGATGTCCATTCTGTCCTTATTTCTTTAATCAATCCTGGTGTGTCACCACTTGACAGTTTTAGTGGGATACATTTCTCCTGAGCTGAAAATGTGTTGCTGGTTAAAGCACAGCAGGTTAGGCAGCATCCAAGGAACAGGAAATTCAACGTTTCGGGGCAGAGCCCTTCATTCACCATTTTAAATGTTTCTCTGTTGTTCTGTTTCTCAGTTTATCATTTTCTCCTCCCATTTATTAATCCTCATTCCAGTCTCATCCCCATAAAACAGCTTTCTTTCTCACTTTAATTTTTGGAGCTCAGCCTTTTGGAGTTCATATCCTCCTCAATCTTTATCTTGAACTTTATTACTGAGCCAGGAGATGTCCTTTAGCTGTGCCCTGTTCTCTGTGTTCTCTCAGTATTTCCAATGCTTCTGTCTTTTAATACCTAAACTGACAACTGGGGTACAAACAATCAACAACATCTGTGGACTTCCGATGAGCAATTTCCTCAACATCACAGTTAACTCATTGAAGTGAAAAAGAGCAATATCAAACGTCATATTTGAGGCTATTCTTCAGGATAGCCTGCCATTGCCCATGGACAGCATCAAGTAAAACAAACAGGTTAACAGCAAGTTTCACAACATGCAATGAAAATATTATTTTCCAAACAAAAACAGCAAAATACCAGGACTAGCTGAGTATCTCTTTTGGGAGCTGGTCCAGACAATCGGTCAAATGAACCTCCTTGTGCACTGTAAGGTTCAATAATTATCAACATTTTGAGTCTAATGTCTCTTCTTCAGAACAGCAGTTTCTCCAAAACTCTTGTTTTATGTTATTTTGCCAGTCTGACCATCCCTCTTGCTTTTGTATTCTATTTATCAGGAAAACAAACCAGGGATTTTGCTTTTGTCTATTGAAATGACTTAGATCCATCAGCTTCCTTGTCCCTTTAAGATCTTAGTCTATGTCAATGATGATAGTTTCCCTCACTGACCCCTAAAATGGTGAATGGCACAGATACATTTAAGGATGTACTGGATGAAGATATGAAGAGGAAAGTGGCACTGATGAGACAAGATGAAAATGGGTGGGAGAGACTCTTGTTGACTATAGACACCAACATAGATTTGTTAGGCCAAATGGCCTGTTTCTGGGCTGTACATTGTGTCCCTCAAGTTCTCCAATCCAATCATTTATCGGTATGAATGGTTAACAAATTCTTCTATACTGAGTCCACCATTCTCCACATTTTCCAGTCTGAAAAGTATATCCCTTCTCCTCCTCTCTCTGCTTTCTTTAGCCACACGTCTGACCACATTTCCATACTTCCCTTAATTCCATGTGGTATTGTATGACTTGTTTTGATGTTAAAAGAAACTCAATTGATGTCAATTATCCCTCATGTTGCTTCTGAAAAGAAATGAGACTAAGTGTTCTCTCCAGGTGAGAAGAAGATTGAGGGGGATAGGGTGGGGGAGATGTGGAGCAGATTTGCAGAGAAGGGATAAATGGATCAGAGCACACAATGGGTAATTCTGTTTCTGATCTGACATCATATATGTGGTTTAGTACTGTAAGTTCCTTCAGTGATGAGATTGTATAATTACATTATGACAAGTTTGTTCAAACATTTTCTGTGATAAATGTGAGCACTGGAATTTATAATGATAAAAAAAACTGACAGAAATGTATGCGAAACTAGAACTTCCAATCTTATTATGTAGCATACAAAGTAATCCATCAAATCATCCTAATAAGGAAACACTCACACTCACTTGTCTTACCAGACAGACCAAAGTGTACGTTTAATCTAGAAGGGACCTGGAAGAGGAGCTGTAACTCCAAACTGAAAACAGGCCCAAGAATTTAAAAAAATGTCAAAACAGCTCTTTGCACTCATGGTGCACAGTGCATGAAAAAAAACGAAAGGCAGTGAAGGTCAGGAAATATGTAATGTTTGAGCAGGTGGGGAGCCGAAATCGTGAATCGTTTCACTCCAAGGTAATGGGATGCTGAAACACCGCACTTGACCTTTGATGGGTTAAAGATACAGAAATTGCAGACTTGTAAAACTAAATTAGTTGCACAGTCACTTTGTCAGATTCCAAGCTCCAACTGAACAAGACTGCGGCCTCAGGGCTACAACAACCGTTTCATCCATTTGCTATTACGTGAATTAAAACATTAATAAATGTGTCAGACTTCATAACCGAGGATATCAAGAAGTTATTATTTATTACATTCCCTATATTTTTTTTCCAGAGAAGTGGAACTTTTCTGCAGTGATGAATTGGCACCTGTTCAAATTATTATTAAATCACATCCAGCAAACAAACATCATGCTCCGCATCGAGAGCTGTGGAAGACAAATTTCATTTCTCTTTCAGAATGGACTTTCAGCAATTCACTTTTTAATTATGTTACAGTTTTAGCACCCAGCCATGAAAATCACTTGAGAAAATAAGAATTGACTTAGTGGTAATTTTATTTTTTGGTTTTTCTTCCTTTTTTGTCAGCAATAACTCATTCATTGCTTGAGTCCTTTCAGTGAATGGTCAAAGCAGCACCAGAAACATTCAAAGAGCTGGTTTGGTGTTCTGGCTAATGTTCCTTTCACATGCAACAGCTTGGAACAGTTGTTTGCAGGTTTACCTTTGTTCATGCTACATGCCATCTCATCGAATCAGTGAAATTTACAGCACAGGTAATCATTGACAGAATTCAAATCCCCACAGGAGGTGAATTGGGAATTGGAGGAATCGCTATAGATGGGAATGTGTAGGGTTGGGTTCCGTTGCCTTCCCACAGATCCCAATGAAATCCAGGATGGGAAGAATTCAAGGACAACCTTCCTACCCAAAGCTAATTGATACCTTGAAGAGCAGGGCATGCCCACAGCCTGGTGAATGGTGTCCCTCTGTATTGGGCAGTCCCTGTTCAATGGAGAAAACCCCATCTGCAAACCCTGCCTGCCTTCCTTCCGTACAATGTTCTCAGCTACCCTCCCTTCAGAGCTCTGACAACGATTTTTGTACCAGCAATGGCCTCATCGTCCAGTGGGACTGTCAGCAGCACTCCCTCTAACTTTCTTACTTGGCTCCTTGGGTCTCTGAGGTTCATGTGTGACAATGACTTCCAGAACCAGAGTCAATGCCATAATCAGCGTGCCAATTTTTAGCATCTCAGGTAAGAGCCCGACTGGCATTAAACTCGGTGGGTGGGTGGGCCTGTAATAGATGCAAAGGGGTTGTCAAAAGCTCACCACCCAGTGTTCAGGCCCACTGCTGCAACCTTTAAGTTCTGTCATTATGTCAGTGCCACTGGTAAAGAGCAATACAACATCATCACAGCATCCAGCTCTTGGTACAATGCCCTGGAGATAGCAGCACTTTGAGTGTGTATCCAATCATTTCTTAAATGTGAGGATGCTGGTTGCATCTTTTATCATCTTTTCATACACTGAATTCCAGAATGAAAGGATTTCATCTCACTCATCTCTAATTCTTCCACAATTATTTGAAATCTTCACAATTCCTGGAGTCGTATCTCTGTTCAGGGAAACTGGTGCATCTTTCTTCTCTATGTAGCTACAGTCATTTTAATTACAGAATGTGAAGTGCTGTCAGAATATTTCTGACAGACGTGATAAAAGCACCTCTTCCCTCACTTGCTTTGATCACTCTTATCCGTTCTTCACTAGTGAACTTTGACTGAATGTTGAGCCACTAGCTTCTGGATTAGTGGTGCTGGAAGAGCACAGCAGTTCAGGCAGCATCCAAGGAGCAGCGAAATCGACGTTTCGGGCAAAAGCCCTTCATCAGGAATAAAGGCAGTGAGCCTGAAGCGTGGAGAGACAAGCTAGAGGAGGGTGGGGGTGGGGAGAAAGTAGTACTCAATCAAGAGTTAATTCACCATGTAATCTGGATAAATAATGAATCATAATCAAAAAGATGCCTCTGATCAAATATCAGTGCAATCCAAGTGCATGGCATCTAGAAATTTGGATCCAACTGTACCATGGAAGCAGCTAATGTGGTGCAGAACCAGGAAGACCAATTAAAATTCTTCTCATCCAAATGTGAAGCGGAATGACTTTTGAATATGCATTACACTCTTGGGGCACAAAGGTCAGTCAAATGTAGAATCACCATCATTCTCAGCTCCATTTTACTCTTCCCAAGCTTGGGTATCTGTTGCAACCTTTACATCTTTAAGGATCTTCAGCTCTTCTGTGGTTCCTCCAAAACTGTGGTCCCTAGTGGTTTGAGACAAAAAAACTGCAGGCTGCCTGGTTTGCAGTGTTCTCCCAGCCTCCTGCTTGTACTCCCTAGGGTTGGCAGTGGTTTTCCCAGGAGCGCGAGGGACAAGGTGAATTTGAGATAGTGTTGTCATGATCTTGGACCTGTAGGTGGGTTATCACCATACGATGTGGACATTCCAGCCACACCAATCACAGTCAATTCCAAAGTTCCAATTCTAGCTGACTAGTTGTACAACTGGAGATCTTATGATAGAGTCTACTTTTGTTTAAGTAGAGAAAATGTGCAAAAAATGCAGCAGTAAAAGTCATTGATTTTAAAATGTATGAAAAAAAAAGTGCACAATATGATGGTTCCTGCAGATAATGTTGTCAATGCCACTGACTCCTGTAGATTTTGGCTCGGTAGATAACTCTTATATCTCTACCATATCCTCATTCTTTATGAGGGATTCAGCTAGCTATTTGAGTACCCGAAGTTTAGAAAAGTGAGTGGTGATTTGATTGAAGTGTCTAAGATTCAGAATGGTCTTGACAAGGTGAATGTGGAAAGGATGTTTCTTCTAGTGAGTGGGCCCAGAACTGGGGGGCATGGTTTTAAATTAGGGCTCAGCTTTTTAGGACAGGGATGAGAGGATTTTTTTTCCACAGGGAGCTGTGAGAATTTGGCATCTCTGCCTCAGAAAGCAGTGGGAAAGGAGTAACTGAGTGTTTTTAAGGCTGAGCTAGATAGATCCTCATTAGGCAGAGTCTGGGTAGGGTAGGAATGTGGAATTCGGAACACATACAGAGCCATCTTATTGAATGGTACAGGAGGCTCAAGGTCAGCATCAACTCCTAATCTGTACGTTTGGGTTAATCCCTAAGGCATTTCACAGGAGGCGAGATGGGGAGGTGATGGCCTCGTGGTATTATTGCAGGACTGTTCATCCAAAGACCCTAGGTAGTGCTCAGGTAGTGCCATGGCAGATGGTGAAATTTGAAATCAATTAAAATCTAGCATTGTCAGTCTAATGATGACCATTGCCCATTGTAAAAACCCATCTGGTTCACTAATGTCCTCCAGGGAGGGAAACTGCCATCCTCATCTGCTCTGGCCTACATGTGACACCAAACCCATAGCAACGTGGTTGACTCTTAACTGTCCTATGGATGGGCAATAAATGCTAGCCTGGCCAGCGATGCTCTCATTCAGTGAATAAATAAAAGATAAACAGGACTGCAATCAAACAAAATCCAAAGGCAGAGGGATGTGACCAAACAGTAGTGACCAAAGTTTGTTGGCTTTGAGGGAGCATCATCAAAGGAAGAAGTGAAATTGAAAAAGTTCAGGGAGGGAATTTCAGAGTCTTAACCCCAGGCAGCTCAAGGTACATTTGGGATGTGGAATAAATCTGGGAATTTGCAAAAATCCCGAATGGGATCACCACGAAGATTTTGGAGAGTTAGAGAAAGTTAACAGATGGACAGGTGTAAGGTAATCAATGCAGGGATTTGAAACAATGAATGCTTGAAAATTTGAGGTATTGCCACAAGCTAATACAGGTGAGCGAACAACAGGATAATGGGTCAAAAGGTCTCGATGTGAGTTAAGATATAGGCAGCAGAGTTTTGAGTGAAAGTGGACAACAGGACGCCTGTCTGGAGAGTAACGGAACAGACAAAAATAGAACTTTACCAATAGCTGGGCCTAAATCTCAGATGGTGTTCTAAACAGACATTCCCAACAGGGATCGTCAGCATGAGAAAGAGTGTCTAATTTACATCTCCCTCACCCAAAGCACTGAGGCAGCTATTCTCCCCTGGATGAGACCAGCTACGAGGAATTACATCTGAGACCCTGTGTTGTTCAGCTGATGATTGTGTTTAACCAGCTGAGCATTAGGAACCATTCAGGCTTTCTCATATCTGTTTATTTTTGAGATCTGACACGAATTAAGAAAATCAATAGCTCGTCAAAACATTCCTCACAAAACTAAATCATCAAGAGGTTAGCCACATTTCAAAAGTGTACAATCATGACATCTGCTGACAAAGAGTCAAGAGAATTAAATATGTTCTTCCGCCAGCATAAACCCATTAAGTGGGAGTCTGAACAACATGCCTCCAGGAGGCTACTGACCTTCAATGAAATGTCTGTTGTTGTCCTCCCACAGCGTCGCGAGCAACAGCTTTTCACAGCCATGCAGCATTTTATGAATGACTGAACACACACCTTCAATATAATTACCTGAGAAAGAACTCTCCACAGGAGCTGTAACTCGCAGGCAAACGTGGGTTGCTGTTAAAAAGTAGGCACAGAGAAAGTGTGCCTGCAATTGGGGCTGGAGCTCGGGGAGATGCCATGTAATGGTCATTTCACTGAACCAGTAATCCAGAAGCCCAGGCCAATGCTCTGGGGACATGGGTTCAAATCCCACTAGAGAAGATGACAGGGTTTAAATTCAATAATAAAATCTGGAATTGCAAGCTAGTCTCAGTGATGGCAACCATAAAACTAACCTTGATTATCGCAAAAACCCATCTGGTTCATTAATATCCTTTAAGGAAGGAAAGCTATCAACCCACTATAATGTGTTTGACTCCTAAGTGCACTCTGAAATGGCCCTAGCAAGACAGTCCCTGGGCAACAATTGCTGGCAGTGGATCCTTCATTCCACAAAGGAATAAAGGAAAAACAGGTTGAAAGGGAGAAAAAACTCTTCCAGGATTTTCACTCCAGGTTACTCACCAGCTAGGATGCCTCGCTAACAACTGCCTATTTGTGATCATCAGGATTTAGTCCAACAGCAGTTTGATGCACATCATATAGATTTCCTAGTGCTTTAGTGCACTGATGAATGTGAGGCGAATAACATCTGTGTACTTCAGGACAAAACCAGTCAAACATGTGGGAGAAGGATAATGTTCACTGAAGAGCCTGGACTGATTGGGACAAGTAGCCTGTGTCCATGCTGAACACTCTTTTATATATTGCCTGAATATTTGGATGAAGTTCGTTAGCACTGCTGCCTCACAGCACCAGAGTCCCAGGTTCGATTCCAGCCTCGGGCAACTGTCTGTGTGGAATTTGCAAATTCTCCCCGTGTCTCTGTGGGTTTTCTCTGGGTGCTCCAGCTTCCTCCCACAGTCCAAAGATGTGCAGGTCAGGTGAATTGGCCATGGGAAATTGCCCATAGGTTAGGTGCATTAGTCAGAGGGAAATGGGGAAATGGGTGGGTTACATTTCGAAGCCTCGGTGTGGACTTGTTGGGCCGAAGGGCCTGTTTCCACACTGTAGGGAATCAAATCAAATCAAAGTTCAGAAGGGAAGCCAGAATTGTGGAACTGGACATGAGTCAGCTCAGCTTTCTTGGGATAAGATTAAAAAGCATTCTTCATATTTTATAAACTCAGTACATGTAAAGGACAGATAGTTTAATCAGATAAGTCATTCTTATCATGGCTGCTATAACTAATACACACCTGTTGAGCGAGGAATACATTTGAATTAATCTGTCTTTTAAAGAATCATCACATTAGGTGTCATCTCATTTGATATTGTCAGGATGATTTGTGGCTATCCTCAGCAAGACACAATATGAAGCAACCTCAAAGAAAGCAGAGTGCCAAATGATGAAGGAACGAGCTCATTGTTTGCTTCACAGTAACTGAGATTAGAATGTGACACAGACTTGACTGAAGAGGAAAACTTCTTCAGGGTGGGAGGGGGAAAGAAGAGGTTAGAGTAGGACTGATTGAGTCGCTGCTTCACAGCACAGGCACATTAAGGTGAACAGCCTCCTTCTCTGCTGTAAGAAATTGCAGTCTTCATATTTTCTCTGCAAGTTGAGATAACTAAGCCTGATTATTGCCATCATTTTGTCACGCTGTTTTGGGGATATGATGGCCTAGTGGCATTATCACTAGATTGGTAATCCAGAGACAGGTAATATTTTAGGGATCTGGGTACAAATTCCAGGTGGGAAAAAGAATGCAATAGAAATCTGGAATTAGGAGCCTAATGATGACCATCAATCCAGTGTCAATTGTTGAGAAAACCCATCTGGTTTTAGGGCTCTTGCAGTGTAGTGGTAGCATCCCCACCTATGAGACAGGAGGAGAAAGTCAGGACTGCAGATGCTGGAGATCAGAGCTGAAAATGTGTTGCTGGAAAAGCGCAGCAGATCAGGCAGCATCCAAAGAGCAGGAGAGTCGACATTGCGGGCATGAGCCCTGAAGAAAGGCTCATGCCCAAAACATCGACTCTCCTGCTCTTTGGATGCTGCCGGACCTGCTGCGCTTTTCCAGCAACACATTTTCAGCTATGAGACAGGAGGCCAATGTTCAAGTCCCATCTGCTCCAGAGGGGTATCCTAGAATTTCTGAACAGATTCATCAGAAAATATCCACTCTCTGTGGTGAACCTTCATTCCAGCTTTTAAACAGACTCAGACCAGTGACAGAAGAACAAGCAGAAAACTAGTGACTGGCTACAGTTTAGCTCTTTGTCATTATAAATATCACACTGATAACAGTGGAATCTAACCTAGTCAGTGCTCAAATGTGAATATTCAGATATCTAAAGAGGCCGTGTATGTGTAGTGCTAGCTCTGAGAAAGCTAAAAAGCAGTCCTCTGGATGAAAGTCGCATCAGAAACAGAACTGGACTACCAATATAAATACTGGGGCTACAAATGCAGGCGGTGACTTCCCAAAGCCTGTCCACCATCTATAAGATACAAGTCAGGAGCGTGAAGTAATACTTCCCACTTGCCCAGCTGAGTGCAGCTCTAACAACACTCAAGAAACCCAACAGCTTCCAGGAAAAAACAGCCCAGCTTGACTGGCACCACATCCACAAATACCCACTCCTTCCACCACTGACGCTCAGTAGCAGCAGTGAACCATCTACAAGATGTACTGCAGAAATTCTCCTTAGACCACACCTTCCAAACACATGACCACTACCATCCAGAAGGACAATGGCAGCAGATGCATGGAAAGGCCACACTTTGCAAGTTCCCATCCAAACCAGACACCATCCTGACTTGGAAATATATTGTCGTTCCTTCAGTATTGCTGCCACAAAATCCTGGAATTCCCTCCCTAACAGCGTTGTGAGAGTAAGAAGACAGTTCACCGCCACTTTCTCAAAGGCAACTAGGGACCAGCAATAAATGCTGATCCATCCAGTAATGCCCACATCCATGAATTAATAAAAAAAAGTCATTCAGAAGCATTAACAGAATGAAAAGAGAGCAAAATAAGAAAGCTGTTGGATAAACACACTCCTTGTGTATTAATCAGACACTCTACATTTGTGCTGTGTTAGCTGATTTCAGACTGGAAAGACGCTAACATGGTTTCAATTTTCAGAAAGTGTGACAAGTCTGTCCCACAAAATCACAGATTGTGGTCTCTCAAAATGGGTCAAATAGCAATTAGATTTGCCTTAGAATTTTTCTTCAGTTCTTTTGCTTATTGTGGACAGGATGGAGAGCTTGTTGATCATTGGGCAGTAAGATGGCTCAGTGGTGAACACTGCTGCTTCACTGTAGCAGGGACTCGGGAGGGTTCGATTCCAGCCTCGGGTGACTGTCTGTGTGGAGTTTCAACTTTCTCCCCGCATTTGTGTGGGCTTCCACCTGGTTCTCCGGTTTCCTTCCACAGTCCAAAGATGTGCAGGTTAGGTGGATTGGCCATGCTAAATTGTCATAGTGTCCACTTACTATGTAAGGTGGATTAGCAATGGGATATGCAGGGTTACAGGATGGGATGAGGCTAGGTGAGATGGTCTTCAGAAGATTGACGTGGACTTGATGGACCGAATAGTATGCTTCCACACTCTAGGGATTGTGTGATTCACTGATGCTGCAGGGGAGAATGCTGTGAGGATCAGCTAGGTCTTACCTATGCACCAACCTCTGTACGGTTGCGTCTTTGATCAGATGTGCTTTAGAGCTGATACAATTTGACCTCTGTCGCTTGTGCCCAAAAAGGGAGCAGTCAACCAGGGTTCTCATTCTGAATCACTGTGGAAACTGTGCGTGTGTGCGTGTGTGTGCGCGCGCGCGCGCGTATATATGTATCTGTGGACATGAAAGGCAAGGGTTTAGCTGTGGTCAAGTCAAAACGCCTGCTATTTCTGGTAAGTAGAACCCCCTGTATATTCAGCAGAGGAAGATAGAGAGGAAGAAAAAGGCACAAATCTCCAAATGTAGACCATGTATCTGTCCGTGTTTAACCTCATCAATATTGTTAAAAGCACAAGTGATCTCAGTATTGGGTTCAAACCCATCCTGCATCCACTGTCAGACTAGCCAGTGTATTTGTCTAATTTCCATATGATGGGTCATTAATATTTATTACACTGTCCTGCTATCATTCTCAACTGGAATTGAAGGTTTTAATAGATGTACATTCCCCCACCTGAGGCTCCTTGTCTCATGAAATCAAACCTGACTCCTCTCCAGGAGATGATGCAACAGCCTCATAAATCATAAAGACTTGAGAAAAAGGCAATCAAGAGATTTGCATTCTCGAATTCCAATGGCTCATTCCAGTCACAGACTGTGGCATGTCACCATCACATTAACGGGATAGCAATGATCCGTACACACAGTTACATCCAGAATCGTTCTTTTATTAGTTGCATGAAACCTGAGGAACATAGCCTCAGGATAACAATTCCTCCCTGCTAAAATACTTGTGAATTTTTATTCATCCTGTTGAAAATGTTAAAACATTAATAAGAGATACACTAGCAATTGCAAAATTCATTTTTTTGTATGTGTGTTTATTATTCCTTGAAAAGCTTTATTAAATCGGTAGGAAATAGAGTTGTGACAGCCAAGCTTCATTTTGAATAATGCAGAGTTACGGCTTCTGCTCTTCATGAAATGAATTGTTCCTTTCAATCACATGAATGATTTTTATTCAAGTTTCAGAAGTAATTTCTATAAATTTAGCATCGTGTGAAAACTTGCAATAGCATTGTTGGAATAAACTCAATACAGGCAGTGCAGCAGGCTCCATACAAAGACTTTCTGCACCAACTGTTCAATCCCAAACGACCGAGTATTTCTCCATTCAATCCCACTGTACTCAGTCCCTTCCTATTCACTCCGACTTTTCATAATTCTAATGGACTCAGAGCCCTTCCCATTCCCTCCCAATGTACACAATCCAAAAGGACCCAAAGCCCTTCCCATTCATTCCCTATGCACACTATCCCAAAGGACCTAAACCCCTTCGTATTCACTCCTAATGTACACAGTCTCTCTCTCTCTCTCTTCCTCTCTCTCTGAGTGAGAGAGACAGAATGAATGAGAGAGAGGAGACAGAGAGACAATGATGATGACAGGTGGTGAATTTAGCTTGAGGGTCAACATGCCTCTGGCTAGAGGTGAGGTTGAAAAGGCAGTAGCTTCATGGTAACCTCAGCTGGCAGAGAAATTGAATCCTTCCTGTTGGCATCATTGAACACAACAAACCAGCCAACTGAGCTAATTGACCCCACCCCCCTGCTGGGAATGGCTGGTTTGAGATGCAGAGTGACTACAATAGCAAGGACTCGGTTTCTTCACATTTGAGGTTAGCTTGAAAGTCCTCCTTCTCAACCATGTCCTCTCACCTGAGGGCTGCTAACCTTCAGGTCAACTCACCGCCAGTCATCTCTCTCTCTCTCTCTCTCTCTCTCTCTCTATCTATCTAATGAAAGAGAGTCCTCTGGGACTGTGGCAACTTTAATATTTTTTACACAAACCCAATGGACCCACTTGTCCACCTGCTACCAGGCAAATCAGACATGGCAGCATAAAAAGAAAATCTTATTTATGGAAGGCCTTTGATGATCCAAAGCAATTTACAGTCAATGATGTACTTGTTTTGTAACGTCAGGATTGTGACAGCCAATTTACACATAGTATGTTTCCACAAAGAGCAATGTGATAATGACCTGATAACCTTGTTTAATGATTTTGGTTGAAGGGTAAATTTATTAGCCAGGAAGCTTGCTCTTTCTTCAAGCTTTTACCCTCATTAGAGAAAACAGGGTTTTGATTAAAGGTACATCTACCAGATAGCACCTGCTATTACATTGCTAACCCAGTACTGCCTCTGTAACAATGCAACATTCTTCCGGGAGTAGTACCTCTTCAACAGTACAGTAATACCTCAGAACTGAGAGTTTCTTGCGGTGCAGTGGTAGTGCCCAGACCTCTGGAACAGGAGAACTAGGTTCAAGTCGCACCTGCTCCAGGGATGTGCAATAACATCTCTGATCAGGTGGATTTAGTAAAAACATACCAAAGGGCAGTTCCTAGGGTGACATGTGTTGCTTTTTAGCATAGGGTTCTTGTAGTGTAGTGATAATGCCCCTATCTCTGGTACAGGAAACCAGAGTTCAAGTGCCACCTGCTGCAGAGGGGTGTTTTAACATCCCTGAACAGGTCGATTAGAAAAATACCTGAACTGAAGTGTCAGTTCAGATTGTGTGTTTGAGTTTCGAAGTGGGATTTGAACCCACAACATTCTGACCCACAGTGACATGACTGAACAGAGGAGGACAGAGTAAGAAAGAGAGAGATAAAGTAGGATAACCAGAACATGAATCACAAAGACAACTTCAGAAGAAGTGTACAAAACATTCCCATCATTCTCAAACTGAAAAAAGAGGAGGGATGATTTTGCTCTCAATCTGAATATCACAGATTGTAAAAACATTATCTTGATATCCAGGATATATGAATCCTGATGGTTTATTTGAATTGAATTGAATTGAATTTATTGTCACATGTACTGAGGCATAGTGAAAAGCTTTGTCTTGCTAGCAAGACAGGCAAATCGCTTAGCTAAGTAGCAAAGCTAAGTAAATATTTTGGTTCTTTTCTTCATCCCAGAATATTTTTTCTCAAACTGGCATATTGCACATCGTATTTTAGCGCAGAACACAACAGGAAGCAATTTCAAAGACTGGGTACAAGAACCTTTTTAATGTTTGTATCCACAAAGTAGCTTTTGTTTGGCAGGGTGTTAAATTCATGCTTGTACTTATCACCTTTCTCTCCTCATGCTGGGTTGTGATTCCAGCATTGCTGTCAGTTCTCCTCTAATGTGTACAAGTTCCCATTTGTCACTGTGGGCTCACAGAGTGTAAACAGAATGTTCCACTTTTGCATGGTAAGAAAGTACCACCAGTCCCATTACTGCACTGTATCTGCTTGACTTTACAGCTTTCTGCATTGACCACAACAAGCAATTACTATGCTGGTCTTCCTGTGAGGCACAAAAATGTAAAGCTTGTAACCAATCCCAGGAAAACTCTGGGAAATTCCTCGATGAATCCTGAAGTCAGCTGATCTCTCAGACTTTGCTCTGATCATTAGACATACTCAACTAAAACTCAGCTCCCTTCTGTAAGATCGTTAGAAATAAGAGGATATGTAGGTCATTCTGCTGTTCCAGCCTGTACTGCCATTTCATAAGATCATTGCTAATCTGATTGTGGTCTTAACTCACTTACCTGCCTGCACCCCAATAACCTTTGGTTTCCTTCAATGAAATATCTCTCTAACTCAGCCACTAAATATTCCATGACCACTTGTCTCGGAGGAAGAGAATTTCACAGAGCCACAACCCTGACAGAAAATTTCCTCCTTATCTCTTTATCTTAAATGCAAGACTTACCTTGTTTTTAAAACTTGTTCCCTCTGATATGGAGATGCCGATATTGGACTGGGGTGTACAAAGTTAAAAATTACACAACACCAGGTTATAGTCCAACAGATTTAATTGGAAGCACTCGGTTTTGGAGCGTTGCTCCTTCATCAGGTGGTTGTCATCAGGTGCACCCTCTATGGCTGTCATATTTCCCTGTGATAGGTTGTCTAGAATGGTTCACAGTTTTCAAAATGGAAACATTTCAGACAAACAGAAGGATGGCAAAAGCCCGATGCTAAACTCGCCCACATGTACACTTCACAGCAAGTGACTGATCAAACAGGCCCAGACCGATTTCTCTTTTCTCACTCCACTCTGGGACCACTCATTTTGCCCACACTGCAATCCTGGCAAAGAAATGACTCCATCCTACTGTGCAATGCAATTTTCTCAACTGTTCCTGGGCTTCTGACAAGGCCCATCTCTACCGTGAATGGTGCCAGGGAAAAGTGATGCCTCTCCCCACTTAGATGTTGCGTTCCCTTACCTCCAATCCTCCAAAACCAGACAAAGGTCTGTGGGGAGGAAGATTGACAGAAGAGAGGGAATTTGTTACTCCATAGCACAGAATCAAAATAAGCAACCTCAGTGTGCAAGTAACGGGCTGTGCTCGAAGTCTCCTGATGCTTCCTAAACTATCGTGTTAGTCCTTGAAGAAGACTCCTCCTCGGAGAACAAATGCAAAGCGAGCCAGCTGAATCAACGATTATGCTCAGCTTAACCTCATATGACCCTTTGGAATTTTTGCCTTGCAAAACAGTATCATCCCTTTCAGATGTTTACTCGCATTTTCAACAGACAGAACATATTCTGATTCCAAAGACAGACCAGTTTTGTGTAACAAATAGAGCTTTCATTGTGTGTTGTTGATCATCAGCTGAGTAAAGCAGAACCCTTTGCTCTGCAACCACCATCCCTCTGTTTCCAGGGTATGGACAGAAAATGCATTATAGATCAGGCTGTGTTGTGATGAGATGATTCATATGGTTTCACTATTAACAAGGAGAGTTGTAAACAGCAGGCATTGTATCTGGGGTCATGGCAGAGCAGTAGTGGTCATTTATAGACTGCTTTCCATTTCCTTCCCATTTATCCCTTGCAAAATGTGGCTATGGCCTCACTTCAAGGTGCAATTAGTGGTAATATCAATGTGACCCAGGCTAACCTCAGCAGCTGCTGGAATTCAAATCCAAATTAATTTATTTCAGAAAAAAGCTGGAATATCAAGCTTGACTCAGTAATGGTGATCATAGAAACTATTGGGGAGAAAGTGAGGACTGCTGATGCTGGAGATCAGTTGAGAGTGCAGTGCTGGAAAAGCCAGGATGGGTTGGGGTTCTACATTGGCGTCCTGTCTTCCCAATGTACAGGAGACCACATCGGGTGTAACAGGTTCAGTAGATGAAGTGCATGGAAGTACAGGTACATTTCTGTCAGATTTATCTCACAGCCCCCATGGTCCATAGTCTCATTCCTGATGAAGGACTTATGCCTGAAATATCGATTCTCCTGCTCCTCGGATGCTGCCTGACCTGTTGTGTTTTTTCAGCACCACACTCCGTCTCAAATTTAAAATCTAATGTTGACCTCCCTTTTGTGCACCTTTGCTGCAGCTGTAACTTTGTATTCCCTTTTGTTCAATCATCCTCTGATCTTTGTACATTATGATCTGCCTTTACAGCATGCAAAACAGAACTTTTCACTGTACTTAGTTGCATGCGACAATAATAATTCAAATCAAATCACCCAATTCAAAATGTCCTTGAGGGAAGAAATTTGGATGTAGATTTGCTCGCTGAGCTGAAAAGTTCATTTCCAGACATTTCATTACCTTACTAGGTAACATCTTCAGTGGACCTCATGCAAAGCAATGCTGAAAATTCCTGCTTTCTATTTATATGTTTGGGTTTCTTTGGGTTGGTGATGTCATTTTCTGTGGTGATGTTATTTGCTGTGGTGAAGGCACTTCCTGTTCCTTTTCTCAGAGGGTGGTAGATGGAGTCTAACTCGATGTATTTGTTGATAGAGCTCTGGTTGGAATGCCATGCTTCTAGGAATTCTCGTGCGTGTCTTTGATTGGCAAAGGTATTGTTCCAGTGGGAAGTGGTGTCCGTCCTCATCCGTATGTGAGAATACTAATGAGAGAGGGTCAATGTCTTTTTGTGGCAAGTTGATGTTCATGTATCCTGGTGACTAGTTTTCTGCCTGCTTGGCCAATGTAATGTTTGTTACTGTTCTTGCAAGGTATTTTGTAAATGACATTTTCAGAAATGACTGCCAGACTACTCAGACCCCTTAGCATCATGGTAGCCCACAAACCCAACACACTAAAACAGTAGCTAATGAACTTGAAAGACCCTATACAGACAATGAGCAAAACTAACATCATTTACAAAATACCGTGCAAGAACTGTAACAAACACTGAGTAACCCACTCAGACTAATTTCCCTGCATTTCCCCTTGACAAATGCACCTAACACAATGGGCAATTTAGCATGGCCAATTCACCTAACCTGCACATCTTTTGGAATGTGGGAGGAAACCAGAGCACCCAGAGGAAACCTACACAGACATGGGGAGAATGTGCAAACTCTATAGAGTCGCCCGAGGCTAGAATTGAGGCAGCAGTACTAAACACTGAGCCACTGCGCTGCCTTGTTATCTCATAGTCTGCCATTACACAGTATTAGTGACTAACAACAGGTAGTCTCTACTAACAGCTATTCACCCTCTGAGAAAGATCATTATCCACTCCTTTATTCGTCCAACTGCTCTTCTCTTCTTTGGGCTCTATCCCTACCTAGTGTTTATTCCTTACCTCCTCCCCACCTCAATCTTCTGCATTATAAACTGACATTTTCCTAGCTATCATCAGTTCTGAGGTAAGGCCACTGGACCTGAAACATTAACTTTAACTTTTATTCATAGATGCTGCCTGACCTGCGAGTTTTTCCAACAATTTCTATTTTTGTTTGTCTTTACATGGTGCTTTTAACATAATGAAATGTACCAGGGCTCTCCACTTGGTTGTTACGAAATGAAATGTGACAATGAGTCATGTCAACAGATATTAGACCAGGTAACTGAAAGTGGGGTCAAAGAGAGATAGGTTCTTAAAGGAGAAAAGAGGAGAAGAGATGTAAGGTGGGCTTCAGGCCTTGACAACTAAAGGCACAGTGAAACACTATGGGCAGGTTTGAGTTACTTTTATTGGAAGGTGAGAGGGTCTATGGGTTCCCTGAAACATATCTCCTCTAACAGATACTCAGACACACACACATTTACAGCCCTGCCTGTACCGTTAGATCATGATCAAATAATAAAACTAGCCTAATGTTTATCAAACTGATTCAAATGACTTTTCTCCCACTTGACATCTTTGCTATAGTCAACAGACAACAGTTCATCTAAGATCACAGCTGAATATTTTGTGAGAAATCAGAAACCACAGAAAAATGAATTAAAGCAGTTATAATTTGATTCTTTCAAATTCCCTTCTTAAATTTTCAAGCCAGGAGCAATTGTGCTCACAATAAGTGTAATACCAGTATTAACAGCATTATCATTTTAATATTCTGGTGGGCATGAGGAAATTAAGTTCAGCTCCCTGCTCTTGTGAAATTACTATTTATTTTTATTAATGAGATGACAGTTCACTTCAAAGGAGATTTTTCTACTTAACCTAGATCATTGGAGAGTAGAACTGGGCACAGGATAGATGAGAGCTGACAGGGAAGGAATCGCTTGGGAGACTCTGACTGAGAGATACTCCTGACCTTCCACTCATTTCCACCAAGACCTGGCAGGGTCAGGGCACCAGTGCAATGTTTTCATCTTCCACTTTCTGAACAAGTGTGGTATGCACGTCACAATAATATCAGTATACGATAGGTTTAACATTAGAAATTGACATCAGGTGGCTTTTCTTGACCTTCTGTGCGCGAGCCACATTTCAATGGCTCCCCACTCCCTGCCCCCTTTTTCACGTCAATGCCACCATCAAAAATCTGGATACGGAATTTCATGAAACAAAAAGCTGCCATTCGCATCCAATGACACTAAGAATTATCTTCAGAAAACTATGGGCTGGATTTCACCAAAACACCAAAAATGTCCATTGCACAAAGAATTTCTCTCTGCAAGCCCAAGCAAGCACCTCATTTGATGCACAGAAATCAGCAGAGTCCTTGCTGATTTTCTGATCTGTTTATCCATGGGCAACAAAGGTCACATTATGACTGCCCTGCCTATATCTAGGTTGAATCTTTCCGTTCTGTGTGGCTCAGCATCATTGGAACAAGGGGAGGCCATTAAGTCCCGCAAGCCTGTCCTGCTATTTGCTTAAACCATGAATGATTTTGCCATTAGCAATAAGCTATCTACAAGGGAAGTCGCACCTTACTTCACATACATCAATCCCATTCTCAGTGTGGGCACAGCTAAACTGTACCGATAAAGAGATATAGTGACAAATCAACTTCTTTGAAATTATTTACAAAACTTCAGTGTGATCGATTCCCAACAATAAGGACTTTGCAGACATCAGCACCAGGAAATGTAAGGATGCTGACATCCACACCAGTGGCACTCTGTAAAGAGTTCTTGGATCTTCCAATCTACTGCTGCAACCATTGCTTCCTTCAGTGACATCTAAACATGCTGAGCCACCACAATAGTTATGATTAATCACAGCACCCTGGAATAGGTAGGGTTAAAACAGTGAACCAGTGCTCCTGATCCTGATCAGCATCCAGCTCTTCTTGCAGTGAAGTGAAGCTTGTACATCAAATAAGACCAGGTCCTGACCCTCGCAGTCAAAATGTCTGACAAGAAAATTGGCCTTGTGGGTGAAATAGCAAAGGGCTGCTGAAACCCATGAAGGTCTGCTTCAGTGAATGCCAAGAGGTTCAGGTGAGGACGGGTGATTCAAACATTAAACAAAATTCTGGGAATTCATGCTCGGTGACCAGCAGCTAAGGGAGAAAGGCAGGTTGATATTGGTGTTTCTCAGATTTGGACACTGATGAAGATTCTCTTCCTGAAGTGGGAACATGTCTTTTGTCCTCAGAACACTGCTAATGAAATTGCATGTCCACAAACATGGTCTGTATCATACTGCATTCTAAATCACTGTACAGACATACACACAGTTTTAGTCACCTTACCTAAGGGAGGATACATTTACCTTAGAGGGATTGCAATGGTGGATATTAGACCAATTCCTGCAATAAAGGGTTTAGAAGGAGAAACCAGAGAGGCTTTTGTTTGGACTATATAAAGTGAGACATGACCTAACTGAAACATGAAACATTCTTAAGAGGCTTAGTTGGGTAGATGCTGGGAGTCTATATCTAGGAATCATAGCCTCAAGTTAAAGGGTTAGTCAGTTAGGATATGGAAGAAGAGAAATCTTGTCACTCAAAGGATTTCCATATAAAGTAGGTTGTTAAGGCTTAATCATTGAATACTCAAGACAGGTTCAGATTGATATTTGGAAATTAAGGGATTCAAGGGATAATTGGTGAAGTAGAGCAGCGGTAACAGATCAGCCATGATATAACTGAGTGCTGGAGTAGGCTTGAGGGGCTGATTGTCAACTGCTGCTACTATTTCTTAAATTCATAAAGGAGTGGTGCTAAATTATATTTCTTAGCCACTCCAGAGTCAGTTTGTTAAGTAACAATTCCCTGCTGTGTGCCTTTTAAAAAAAAATTCATGTTGGTGAATTATCATGGTGTTAGGCTTTGAAATCATCTTTTATATTCACAAAATAATCAAAAGGCAATTTCAAACGTAACATCACATCAAGGAGGCCTTCAGGCTGCAATAAGCACATTGTGCAAACACATTGAATTGGTAAAAAGGCTTAATTTGCTTCCCAGCTTAGGCCTGAATACATAATTTCCTGAATATCTAATATGTGACCTGCAGCCCTCACCAACCGTAATCAATAAACCCAGAGCCCATTATCCAAATTCCCAAATGAAAAATTACCACATAGGCGTGATACTGGAGGGCTAATGGCACCCATGGAATGTGCCTCTCAGTAAGATTGCTATTCCAATCTGTTAAATTACTGCCACAGAAATTAATAAACTGTACTGCTAAACTACACACGTGAAATGGGAAAAGTTAATGAGAATTACTCTGAATGTCAACATTCTTAGTGTGCTTTCTTATCTGACATGTTCATACGCAGCCACTTGTTGAATGCTGTCGATAAACTCCCGAATTTTACCTGTGAAACCACCGTTTCACAAAGGGTAGAAGAGAAACCATGTGGTTATTTCCCAGCATGTTGCTTCTGACCTAGTCACAATCCACATCATTTAAACAGTATTTACTCAATATGTTTCTGTTTTTGGCATAATATGAAAAGGAGCTGCTTGTTGGAAATGAGAAAAAAGTTAATACTATAATCGCCAACAGTTTACAGATGGATTCCTTCCATATCGACTTTCGATTTTTTAAAAAACATAAGACAGTTCTGAGAGCTTGATGTTTGATGGGTCACTAGGTCAAAATACTGGAACTTCCTAACAGCAGTGGGGAGACACTTACTGCATACTGACGGCAATGATTCAGAAAGGCAGCCCTTCACCACCTTCCAAAAGGAAACAGGGATGGCCAATATTAATGATGCCTTTGCATTTTTTCATCCTACTTTACGTAATGGACTAGCAGTGGAGACAAGTGGTTGGAACTGTTACTCTGATCTGATGCTGCTACATTGTGCACATGAACAATTACTTGCACCATTGCCTCTCTTCTCTGTCACTGTCCATTGTCTAAATACATACATTAAGATCTCTCATTCATTTTTAAAAAGTAACTGTTACTGATTGCTTTAATTTACTCAGCATCAATTAAAATGACGTGATTCCCTGGTGACAGGTCAATCAAATTCTCTTGGGTCTCCCTTTGCACCACTTCAGCTGTAATCCGCTGCTGTATGCAGAGGAGCCACTACTAGTCAATTCCCTTCTTTCCAATCTGATCAGAGCATATCAGATCCAAGTCACAATGTTTACTTGTATGGTGTCCTCAAGCTTTACATGATGAAGATAAGAAATCCCAGGGTAACAAAGCTCAGTTGAACCTGAAATAGCTCAGTGCAGGAGTTGAATATAGTTAAAAATTACATACCAGGTTATAATCCAACAGCTTTAGTCCAACTTAGAGTCACAGGGATGTACAGCACATCCAACTCATCCATGCCAACCAGATATCCCAACCCAATCTAGTCCCACCTACCAGCAACCGGCCCATATCCCTTCAAACCTTTTGTATTCATATACCCATCTAGATACCTTTTAAATGTTGCAATTGTACCAGCCTCCACCACTTCCTCTGGCAGCTCATTCCACACACACACCACATGTGAAAAAGTTGCCCCTTAGGTCTCTTTTACATCTTTTCCCTCTCATCCTAAACCTATGCCCTCTAGTTCTGGGCTCCCCCACCCCAGAGAAAAAACCTTGTGTATTTACCCTATCCATGCCCCTCAGGATTTTGTAAACCTCTATAAGGTCACCCCTCAGCCTCCAATGCTCCAGGGAAAACAGCCCCAGCCTGTTCAGCCTCTCCATGTAGCTCAAATCCTCCAACCCTGGCAACATCCTTGTAAATCTTTTCTGAACCCTTTCAAGTTTCAAAACATCCTTCCAATATTTGTTGGACTAGTGTAGTGTGATATTTAACTTTGTTCACCCGAGTCCAACATCGGCACTTCCACATCATGGAAACAAGTGTGGCAGCCCACAGCTGCCGTGGCTTAGTATGATAGCTCAGACAATCGCAAGAGGTAGACATTAGTTCAGTCACAGTGATCAATATGATACTCCATTGGTGTCTTTCAGTTCAGAATAAATCTGATCATTTTCACATATTACTTACATGGTCAGCAATGACAGAAGTGGATCAAACGATTATGCACTGCACTCTCCATTGCATTACTATATTAAGTTGTGGTCATTTTGAGGATTGGACAGTTGTAGATTGAGTTGAATCTTATCATATTTGGGCTCGGTGTCACTCCCACTGAGTTTCATAGAAGGTTTTTATTGGCGAGACTAAGCGAGCTTTCTCATGCTGTCATCACCTCATTAACTACCCACCACACCTGATGGTTCCTCTCTTACCCAATGCCAGTTGGATTCTACCATTCAGTGTAGCGAGAAGAACTCACCAGTGCCAGGATGTCCAGGAATAGATAGTTATCATTGGCTCTGGTGCCTTCTTTAAAAGGTGCACCCAAACACCACCAGTCCAGAGGTGCCTGCATGATTTTTGCCATTTGAGTTATAAGGACAGGCTGCTCAGGCTGGGACATTTTTCACTCACATAGGAGGTTGAGAGGTTTATAAAATCATGAGGGGCACAGATAAGGTGAATAGCAGGTGCCTTTTCCTTAGGGTTGGGGATTTCAAGATTGGGGACATATTTTTAAGGTGAGAGGAGAAAGATTTAAAAAAGACAGGAAAGGCAACTTTGTTTTACACAGAGGTTCATGTGTGGAGTGAACTTCCAGAGGCAGTGGTAGATGTGGGTATAGTTACAACGTTTAAAAGACATTTAGATAAGAAATGTTTGGAGGAATATGGGCCAAGTGCCAGTGGGTGGGGCGAGGTTAGTTTGGGATTATGGTTGGCATGGACTGGTAGGACCAGAGGGTCTATTTCTGTGCTGTATGAATCTGTGACTTTCTTTGCCTTGAACAAGGCGGAGAAGAGGAAATTGGCACCTCATTTCATGGACATGAGTCTGAAGGTCCTGGTGGATGGGATGAGGCTGGGGAAAATCCCCTTTTCCTTGGACCAGCAGAGGACATGAGTGGTTCAAACAGATGGCCACGGAGTTGGAGCAGAGTAGTACTGAGTCATGTCAAGGGAGACACCCTTTAAGCAGAGGGTCCTGCTGCAGTAAGCCTCTGATATCAGTCCAGCAGCGTGGACACAGTCATTTGACACGAGGGACAATCAGGATCAGGACCCTTGCCTTGTAGTGGGTGACAAACCCACGATGCTGGGAAAATCCCCTTCTCCTTGGACCAGCAGAGGACACGACATCAAACCATATCAGTCCGGTCTGAGGTTGCCACTTTGATTAAGCAGCATCAGCTATCTGGAGAGCCATCTTGCAGTGCAGGACAAAGGTTAATGATTTCTTCCAGTCTGCCAGGGTAAGTGTCACCATCTTCTCTCAGCTACCTCTCACTCACTCCATTTCTGCTACTCCCCTCACTCCCCACCCAGGCTCATTCTCCACCATTCCCACTATTACATGCTACATGCTTCCTCATTCACTCACTGTCACCCACCCAGTTCTCTCATGATACTAAACCTGCATGGCCTGTGCACCTCCTACACACTCACTTGGAACATCTCACCAATGTTTTCCTAACTGAAACAGTGCTAACAGCTATGCCATGCAATTTCATCTCATTCAATTATTCTCTTTCTCTCAGTGCAAGATAGAATGGCCCAAAATAGGACAGAAACACAGATGTTGGGTGTCTGACATTTGGTTCATCACCCACTACAAGGCAAGGGTCCTCATCCTGATTGTCCCTCATGTCAAATGACCGTGCCCACGCTGCTGGACTGACATCAGAGGCTTACTACAACAGGACCCTCTGCTTAAAGGGTGTCTCCCTTGACATGACTCAGTAATACTCTGCTCCAACTCCAATGTGGCCATCTGTTTGAACCACTTGCAATGTGTCTGGCACAGATGCAGGGGTAAACTTGGCAATAGCATAGTGAGCTGCATCAACATACCCATTTCCTTGACTGATGACAACCACGATGAGCTGCCTGTCTTTGTGTCTGCACTAAAAGACAAGGCTCGGCAAGACAAGGCAGGGCAAGGCAAAGTAGAGATGCTGTGAGCATCCAAAAGGTACAAGGCAAATGAGCAGAGGCAGAACTGAGATGGCTGAACCTGTGTGCAAAGTGTCCTTGATGCAGCACTGTAATGATAGCTGGTTACACTCCTTCACTGCAGCATTGAAAAGTAAAGCAAGTAAGTCGGAGATAGGTCATGATAAGACCATAAGGCCATCAGACATAGGGGTGAAAGTAAGGCCATTCAGCCCATTGAGCCCACTCCGCCATTAAATCATGGCTGATGGGCATTTCATCACCATTTACCCGCACTCTCCCCATATCCCTTAATTCCTTGTGAGATTAAGCATTTATCTATCTCTGCCTTGAAGACATTTAACATCCCTGCCTCCACTGCGCTCCGTGAATTCCACAGGCCCACCACTCTCTGGCTGAAGTAATGTCTCCTCATTTCCGTTCTAAATTGACCCCCTCTAATTCAAAGGCTGTGCCCATGCGTCCTAGTATCTCCACCTGACGGAAACAATTTCCCAGCGCCCACCCTTTCTAAGCCATGCATTACCTTATAAGTTTCTGTTAGATCTCCCCTCAACATTCTGAACTCTAACGAATACAATTCCATGATCCTCAGCCATTCATTGTATGTTGGGCCTACCATTCCAGGGATCATCCGTGTGAATCTCTGCTGGGCACGCTTCAGTGCCAGTATGCCCTTCCTGAGGTGTGGGGCCCAAAACTGAACACAGTATTCTAAATGGGGCCTAACCAGAGTTTTACAAAGCCTTAGTAGCACCTCACTGCTGTTACATTCTAAGCCTCTTGAAATAAATGACAACATTACATTTGCTTTCTTAACCACGGACTTAACCTGCAAGTCAACCTTTAGAGAATCCTGTACTAGCGCTCCCAGATTCATTTGTACTTTGGCTTTATGAATTTTCTCACTGTTTATAGAATAGTCCATGCCTGTGTTCTTTTTTCCAAAGTGCAAGACCTTGCATTTGCTGGGTTGTACTGAGCCTGGTCTGTACAGTATTCCATCCTGGACAGACTGCTGGGTTGTACTGAGCCTGGATTGTACAGTATTCCATCCTGGGCCATTTGCTGCGTTGTACTGAGCCTGATGGTACAGAGAATCTAGCAGGAGTCAGATACAATGTCTTGGATGTTGGGTGTATGCAGAAGTTCTAAATTAAGTGTGCCCTGAGATGTTGGTGCCACGTGTCCAGGTTGGTAGTGCGGTGGAGCAAGCACAGAGGTGGAAACACCAGGTACTCACTCCAACATTCTTGTTGGGAATTCCCAGTGTCTGGTTTCCAAGTCGGGGGTGCCAGGGTTGGACTGCATATCAATAAGGCAAGATTCAATGTTGATGAGGATGATGATGAGCAATAATCCCTGTTAATAGACATCTTGCCACTCCTTAGTGAGAATCTCAACGTGGCATCTGGAATTCTGTCAGAAAATGCAACAAGTCACTCCCAACTTTGAGAAAGGCCTCACTTGAGTATTCACACAATTCTCCCAGATCTCTCCTCATGGCCCATGTCATTCAGAGTGCTGGGAGGATTTTGTTTTTCTCTATCTTTCAGGACTGGTTAACAGCGAAGCAAGGAGATCTCAATTAAACCTGAGCTAAGTAAGAAATTTCACAGCATCTTGTGTTTCCCCAGTTTCAAGAGTCAATAGTATTTGGAGACTCAAGGTGCTGAATTTTATGTCAGAGTCATACCCTAAGAAGAGTGAAGTAGCCAGGAACAAAACCTTTTAGCTGACCTGAAGCAGGCATAGGTCTTGTGACTGGGTTCAACATTTCTGGGCTAAAACATGATAGAAAACCATCCTCCATCGTACAGTCTGTTTGCATGATCCTGTGCTTCCTCTCTGCATGTTTCAAACTAGCAGCTGCTGTTCACTGCCAAGGTTTAGCCGAGAAGTGGTCACTTGGTGGAGGTGCTGGATGTGCCCAGCAATGGAGAAACTCCACCAAATAGATCAGACAGTGTACATCTTGGTTGAGGCCTGAAGCCTCAACACCAGCTCCATAGCCAGGAAAGCCCAGCAGCGTTTGTACTTTCTGCGCAGACTGAAGGAAAGCACACCTCCCACTTCCCATTCTCAACGCATTCTACAGAGGGTTCATTGAGAGTACCCTGAGGGTTCATTGCTGCATCACTGCCTGGTTCAGGAATTGTACTGTCTCGGATCGTAAGACCCTACAACAGATAGTGAGGACAGCTGAGAAGATCACTGGGAACCCTCTTCCCTCCATTACAGACATTTACACCACACGCTGCATCTGAAAAGCTAAGAGCATTGTGGAAGATCCCCACAACCCTCACTCAAACTCTTCTCCCTCCTGCCATCAGGCAGAAGATACCGGGGCATTCGGTCTCTCACGGCCAGACTGTGCAACACTTTCTTCCCCCAAGCCATCAGGCTCCTTAACACAGTATGATCAAACTCTTTCCCATCTGAAATTCTTTGCACAACTTTGAATTGCTGTTCGAAAAATGTCTATTATTTATCATTCTTCTATTACACTGTAACGTGTTTGTTTTGCACTTCTTATTCACTTTATGCCGTGTACAATTGTGTAGTTTGTGCTGTCCATGTAGCACCCTCGGTCCTGGAGGAACACTGTCTCGTTTTTTCTAGATCAGTTGTATATGGTAGAAATGACAAATAAAAAGCTACTCTACTCACTACTCTGAAAGAGGGTCAGAAGACCGTTTGGCACTCTCTTGGTGCTGCATTGAAGAGAAAATGTGGACTTTGTCTCCCAGCAGTGAGAATAGGCCGTGAACCCACAATGTCCTGACTCAGAAGCGAGTGTGTTGAGATAAGGCTGCCATTGTTGCAAAGGAATTTCACTTTTCAACGGTTTGAAAGCATTTCCTGTGGATCTTTGCCATGACCTTGCCATGTTTATCCAGTGAGCAACTCAAGAATATGGACACAAACGTCTGAGCTTCAATTCATAATTGATGCTGGTTGGTAATCTGATTGGGTATCCACAACAGCGCTATGTTAAAGAGGTAATACCTGGATTCCTATTTTGCAATCTATTTAGTGGCCATGATTAGGTCTTGAATCCTCTGTGTGCACTCTAAGAGTAGAATATATTGCAGCTAAAATATTGTGGTCAAAGAGTTCATTCAAGTTTACTGTCACAGTTCACGTGTAAACATTTTAGTGAAATTAATAGTTTGACCTCCAATGGCAATATCATTGCTGAATCCCCACCAACAACATCCTAAAGGCTATAATTGACCAAAATGTGAACTAAACCAGCTTTTTAGACACTGTGTCTACAACAGCAGGTCAGAGGCTGGGAATCCTGCAGCGAGTGACTCACCTCCTGACTCCCCAAAACTTGTCCACTATCTACAACGCATTAGTCAGGAGTGTGATGGAATACTGCCACTTGCATGGATGAGCACAGATCCAACAACAGTCAAGGAACTCAACATCATCCTGGACAAAGCATCCCACAGATAGGATGAATAGCCAAGGTCTTTTTCCAAGGGGGAACACCAAAACTAGAGTGCATTGGTTTAAGGTGAGAGGGATAAGATTTAAAAAAGACCTGAGAAAATCTTTTCACACAGAAGGTGGTGCATGTATGGAACTAGCTGCCAGAGGAAGTGGTGGAGGCAGGTACAATTACAACATTTAAAAGGCACCTGGATGGGTTTATGAAGAGGAAAGGAGAGGTTTAGAGGGAAATGCTGGCAAATAGAACTAGATCAGATTGGGATGGATCAAACCGAAAGATCTGTTTCCATGCTGTATGACTCCAAGGTGCTAAGTCACCTCACCATCTTCTCCAGGGTAATTAGTGATGGGTAATAAACTCTGCCAAGTAATGCCCACATCCCATAAATGATTGCAATGATGTGCTTGAGTGTGCATCATGCCTGTAGATTTTAGTTAACAGCACTGGTTCTCCTTTAAGAAAGGTAGTGGAGCTAGGATAAATAATCCTAAAAGGAAGCCTGCTGTTCACAATAACCCAATGTTAAAAAATATTCAATTGGTTTATTGCAAATGTAATTGGGGAAGCAAATCTTCCCACAGGAGCCTACTAAAGCATGGTACAGGGACAAAAGCATCAAGAATTTTTCCAGTCCCTAACCAACCTCCTGTCTCTCAGTACATAATGAAATCAAGCCCCAGCATTTAACAAAAACAAAGTGATACAGCTTCCCTTCACCAGCAAAAAAGATAGGGTTCAAGCACAACAAGCATGTGATCAAAGTGGACTTTGAATGATGACTTAACAACTCAATAAAAAACAGTAAGACCTTCAAAGCAGACTGGCTGTTGCTTCAACCCTGGTGTCATTAGTAGCAGTATCGTTACCCCTGGGGCAGTGTCTCAGCAGAGTTCAGGGATGTTATACAACATTCCATGAAAGAGTTTTGAGTTCCTTACCCTTGGAGACCCAGTTAAGTAAAAATGAGTCTTATTTTCTGCATAAAAATGCAGAAGGGGAGGCTGAAGTAGAGGGTGAGAGGAAATCAGCTCCCACTACTCTTGGGTATCTCCTAACAGCACGTTTCTGAACCATGAAAACAATTCAATCAGCCAGCTTGTTAGGGGGAGAGAATTCTGAGTGCCCAAAGGACCCAAGGGAGAAACCGAAAAAGGATAATGAAACAAAAATATTGCATTTGTATAATGCTCCTCACAATACTGGCACATCCCAAAGTACTTCCAAAAATGAATTACTTTTGGAACGCAGCCACTGTTATTATGTCGGCAGATGTAGCAGCCAATTTGCACACAGCAAGATCTCGCAGATAACAAATGAGAGAAATCTGTTTCACTGGTAACAGTTGATGAATAATTATTGGAAAGCACACAGGAAAGTGCCCTGCCTCTCAAATCATGTCATGGGATTTTTATACCCAGCTAAATAAGCAGATGGGGCCCTGGGACAATGTCTAATCTGAAAGGTAACAGACGTGTCTGCAATGCTCATGCTCCAACACTGCCTGCTTCCTATCGCATTCAAAGCTTGAACTGAATATAATTATAAATCCTTAGTACATTTGCATGTTTCTCTATATTTGCTGCTTCACCAGAGAAATATGCCACATCAATGGTCGTGATGTGCAAGGAGCAATTTGAGGAGGATAGCAAAAGGTCACCATTGGACTCAAGGATACAGAGTAGAATGCAGAGACTGAGAGAGAGAGAGAGAGAGATATGCAGTCACAGAGGAGAGAATCACAGATACACACAGAGACCAAGGGAAACAGACAGAAAGCCAGGCAGAGAAAGAGGAACTGCAGATGCACAGTTGTATCAGAGAAAATCACATCTGCACAGAGACTGAGGCAGACAGAGGGAATTACAAATATAAAATTATAGAGAAAAGAATCACAGATATACACAGGGACTGAGACAGAGAGAGAGAAAGAAAGACAACAGAGACAGAGAGAGATCTACAGTTACTCAGTCATACAGTCATAGAGTATACAGCATGGAAACAGACCCTTCAATCTAACCAGTCCATGCTGAACATAATTCCAAACTAAACTAGTCCCACCTGACTGCGCCTGGCCCACATCCCTCCAAACCTTTCTTATTCATGTACTTATCTAAATGTTTTTTAAATGTACATTTAATCACATCCACCATTTTCTCAGGAAGTTCACTCCACATGCAAACCATCCTGTGTAAAAAAATTGCCTCATCTTTTCTAACTCTCTCATAGTCTCTCACTTTAAAAGTGTGCCTCCTAGTCTTGAAATCCACCATCCCAGCGAAAAGATAGTTACCGTTAACTCTGTCTATAACTCTCATTATTTTATAAACTTCTATGAGGTCACCTCTCAACCTCCTACATTGCAGTGAAAACAGTCCCAGCCTATCCTGCCTTTCTTTATAGTCAAACCTTCCATACCCTGCAACATCCTGGCAAATCTAAGCTGAACCCTCTCCAGCTTGATAATATCCTTCCTATAACTTGAGCAGAGCATCACAGCTTTATATGAAAGGGAGTGGGGGGAGAGAGAGAGAGAGAGAGAAAAATCACATCTGGCACAAGGACTGAGGCAGAGAGAATGACAGATACACAGTCACAGAGATGACAGATTCACAGTCACAAAGGTGAGACAAGATAGAACAGACAGCACCTATCATACAAACAGTTAATTAGACTACTGGACTTTGATAAACAATTAACATACACGTTAGCTGTTAATTGTTTCAGAGGACATGGTTTGGGATTTTTAAAATACTAATATGTTTTCCCAGCAAATAAAGAACATCAGAATTGGGGCAGATGTAGGTCATTCAACACCCTCTGTCTCATCTTCTCCTTCAGTTCCTACATTATTTCTTAATTCCTTTAGTGTTCAAAAATGATCCATCAGTATTCTTAGTGACTGAGTGTCCACGGCTCCCAAATTTAAAGATCACCATCCTCTGAATGAAGAAATTTCACCCCACCTCTATCCTACATTTGACCCCTTATTCTGAGACAATGTCCCTTGGTTCGAGACTTTTGGATAAATATCCCTCTCTGCTGTCATGAAGGGACTGTAGTTGATGGATCAAATATCTTGCTGAAAAATATCTTGTATTTCTTTCTTATTAATAGCTTTGTGTAAATCATGTCACATGCTTTTCCAGGTTGAGTTGGACTACACATTACAGGATACTTACAGGGTCAAAGTACCAAAGAAAGCTGACTACATTGGATTTAAAGAATTTCATCCAGACCTCTCGAATTATTGATGCACTGACTCAGATCATTGAAAAGTCAAGTCCTGAAGAAATAAGATTCTCAGTAATTCAGTTTGCTGCTGTGTTTAAGGAGCCATGCAGTGAACCACAGAGTTCAGTTCACTCACTCTCTTAACAGCTGGACTACTTCACCTTAACCACTGCCACACCTCAGTGAGGAAGTTGGGGGCTGTATGGGAATGTGTCGGTTGAGCAAGAACAGGTTTGAAAGAACAGCAATTGGAAAAAACATCCCAAATAGCTCACTGGGTTTATCCAGGTTGTGGCTGAGGGGCACTATTAGAGCAAAGGTGCTGCATTTCATCGCACCTTTCACAACCTCAGGAATTCCAAAGTGCTTAATTGCCGATAGATTAATTCACAACAGGGCCATTCTTTAATATTTGCCTAGGTGGTGGAAAGTGCTCAATTTAAGCATTATTCTGGAGTATAGTAATTCTGTCAGTGCAGGGCTCACTGGGTATGTCACTGAAATGCCATCCTGCACTGTTTGCTCATGATGATACACTGGATCATAAACTTCAGCCTCCTCGCTCAGAACGAGGAGTATCACCCATTTGAGCAATGACTGTTATCTCCTATAAATTGACAGTTACAGATTCAATTCCTAACCTGTAGAGAGTTAGTGGGAGGTTAGTAAGGGCGATGATGGCAATGCCACTTCATTAACAATCCAAATTGTTAATGAATTGTTAATAGGGGCCCTAGCTAATGGTTGTTATTTGCAGCTATGAAAAAATCTGAGCAACAGTTGAAACAGTTAGGAGAGGACTATGAGCTAGTTTCAATGATGATGACCATGAAACCACCATCAATAGTTAAAAATCCAGCCTTGGATTCATCTTTACCCACAATGACCACTGCAGACATCAGACTGGCCTTCTTCAGAGTGAACTCACAGAAAATGACTGGCCCAGATGGAGTCCCCAGTCCATGCACTCAGATCCTGTGTGGACCAGCTGGCAGGAGTATTCACGGACATCTTCAACCTCTCCTTGCTATGATTTGAAGTTCCCACCTGCTTCAAGAAGACCTCCATCATCCTGGTGCTAGAGAAAAATCATGCAGCATGCCTCACCACCTGGCTCTGACCTTCATAATTATGAAGTGTCTTCAGAGGTTAGTCTTGGTTCACATCAAATCCAGCCATCCAGATTGTCTTGATCTTTTGCAATTTGCCTCCCAACCCAACAGGTCCACAGCAGACACCATCTCCCTGCCCCTATGCTCATCCCTGGAATATCTGGATCACAAGGATTCCTATGTCTGACTACAGCTCTACCTTCAACACCATAATTCCAAACAAACTCATCTCTGAACTCTGAGACCAAGGTTTTGGCTCCCCACTATAACTGGATCCTCGACTTTCTGACACAGACTGCAATCAGTAAGAATGGGTGACAACGCCTCCTCTGCCATAAACCTTATCACCGGAGTCCTGCAAGGCTGCACACTCAGCCCCTTACTGTAACCCTTCTACACTCATAACTGTGTGGCCAAATTCTACCCCAGTATCATTTATATGTTTGCTGTCAATACCACCATCGTAGGTTGGATCGCACACCACAATGAATCAGAATACAGGAAAGATATTGAATGCTTACAGGACAGTGTAAACAGTCCATCCACCAATGTCAGCAAAATGAGGGAGCTGGTCATTGATTTCAGGAAGTAGAGTGGATAGCACATCCCAGTCTGCATCAATGATGCTGAGGTGGAGATAGTCCAGAATGTCAAGTTCCTGAAAGTGATGATCACCAACAATCTGTCCTGATCTGCCCATATTGATGCAATAGTTAAGAAAGTACAAACAATGTCTCTACTTCCTCAGGAGGCTAGGGAAAATTAGCATGTTCACAAGGACTCTTACCAATTTTTATAGATGCACCATTGAAATCATCCTATCTGGATGCATCACAGCGTGGTATGGCAGAAGACTGAAGCTTGGCTAACGTGGTTTAAGAAAGGTGGTAAGGACAAGCCAGGGAATTATAGACCAGTGGGCCTGACGCCGTGGTGGGCAAGTTGTTGGAGGGAATCCTGACAAAGTCAAAGTCTGATTAGGGATAGTCAACATGGCTTTGTGCGTGGGAAATCATGTCTCACAAACTTGATTGAATATTTTGAAGTAGTAACAAAGAGATTGATGAGGTCAGAGTGGTAGACATGATCTATATGGGCCTCAGTAAGATGTTCGACAAGGTTTCCCATGGGAGGCTGATTAGCAAGGTTAGATCTCATGGAATACAGGGAGAACTAGCCATTTGGACACAGAACTGGCTCGAAGGTAGAAGACAGGGTGGTGGTGGAGGGTTGCTTTTCAGACTGGAGGCCTGTGACTAAGTGGAGTGTCACAATGATTGGTGCTGGGTCCGCTACTTTTCATCATTTATATAAATGCTTTGGATGCGAGCATATATAGTTAGTAAGTTTGCAGATGACACCAAAATTGGAGGTGTAGTGGACAGCGAAGCAGGTTACCTCAGATTACAACAGGATCTGGACCAGATGGGCCAATGGGCTAAGACGTGGAAGATGGAGTTTAATTCAGATAAATGCGAGGTGCTGCATTTTGGGAAAGCAAATCAGAACAGGACTTATACACTTAATGGTGAGATCCTAGGGAGCATTGTTGAACAAAGACACCTTGCAGTGCAGGTTCATAGCTTCTTGAAAGTGGAGTCTCAGTAGATAGGATAGTGAAGAAGGTGTTTGGTATGCTTTCCTTTATTGGTCAGAGTATTGAGTGTAAGAGTCAAAAGGTAATGTTGCGGCTGTACAGGACATTGGTTAGGCTACTTTTGGAATATTGTGTACAATTCTGGTCTCCTTCCCATTGGAAAGACATTGTGAAACTTGAAAGGGTTCAGAAAAGATTTACAAGGATGTTGCCAGGGTTGGAGGATTTGAGCTATAGGGAGAGGCTGAACAGGCTGGAGCTGTTTTCGCTGGAGCATCAGAGGCTGAGGGGTGAACTGATAGAGGTTTATAAAATCATGAGAGGCACGGATAGGGTAAATAGACAAAGTCTTTTCCCTGGGGTTGGGGAGTCCAGAACTAGAGGGCAGAGGTTTAGGGTGAGAGGGAAAAGCTATAAAAAAGACCTAAGGGGCAAAATTTTCACGGAGAGGGTGGTACGTGTATGGAATGGGCTGCCAGAGGAAGTGGTGGAGACTGGTACAATTACAATATTTCAAAGGCACTTGGATGGGTATATGAATAGGAAGGGTTTGGAGAGATATGGACCGGATGCTGGCAGGTGGGACTAGATTAGGTTAGGATATCGGGTTGGAATGGAAGAGTTGGACCAAAGGGTCTGTTTCCATGCTGTACATCTCTATGACTCTACGACTCTCTAACTGCTCTTCCCAAGACCGCAAGAAACTGCAGAGTCATGAACACAGCCCAGTTCATCACCAATCAGACTTTCATCCATTGACTCCATCTATATTTCCGTGTGTCTTGGGAAAGCAACAACATAATTAAAGACCCATCCCACCCCAGTTATACTCTCTTCCACCCTCTTCCGTCAGGGAGAAGATATAGAACTTTGAGTACATGTATGAACAGATTCATGAACAGCTTCTTCCCCACTTTCAAAATGAACCTCCCAAATATTTGCATTTGGAAAAACATGGCCTAAGTAGGAAAGGTCAGCATGGCTTTGCATGGGGCAGGTCATATCTTATAACTTGATTGAATTGTTTGAGGCGTTGACAAAGGTGATTGATGAAGGCAGACCAGTGGATTTTAGTAAGGCTTTCAACAAGATCCCTCATAAGGAGATTGAGATGCATGGGATCCACAATTACTTGGCCGTTTGGATTCAGAATTGGCTTGCCCAGAGAAAACAGAGGGTAGTGGTGGAAGGGTGTTTTTCTGGCTGGAGATCTGTGACTAGTGGGCATCCTGCAGGGATTTATACTGGGACCTCTGCTGTTTGTGATTTATTTAAATAACTTGGAAGAAAACATAGATGACACAAAGATTGGGGAAGTTGTGGACAGTGTAGAAGGTTGTCAAAGGAAACAGTGGGATAAAGATCAGTTTCAGATATGGGCAGAGAAATGGAGTTGGAATTTAATCTGGGCAAATGTGAGATGTATTGTGGGAGATCAAATATTAAGAGAAGGTACACAGTGCTAGGGCAGCATGGTGGTTCAGCGGTTAGCAATGCTGCCTCACAGCACCAGGGGCCTGGGTTTGGTTCCAGCCTTGGCCGACTGTCTGTGTGGAGTTTGCATATTCTCCCTGTGTCGGAGTGGGCTTCTTCCTACAGTCTAAAGATGTGCAAGTCAGGTGGATTGGCCATGCTGAATTGCCCCTAGTGTCCAGGGGTGTGCAGGCTAGGTGGGTTAGCCATGGGAAATGCAGGGTTACATGGAGAGCAATATAGGGTAGATCTGGTTAGAATGCCTTTCAAAGGGTTGGTGTGGACATGATGGGTCGAATGGTCAGCTTCCACACTTTAGGAGTTCTATGAATTTCTATGAAAAAGTCAATGGCAGGACCCTTAACAATATTGATGTATTGAGGGATCTTGGGTTCCTCATGCATTGCTCCTTGAAAGTGGCCACACAAGTGGATAGAGTGGTAAAGAAAGCATTTGGCATGCTTGACTTTATTGGTCAGGGCACTGAGTACCAGAATCAGGAAGTGATGTTGCAGCTTTATAAAACTTTTGTTAGGCTGCACTTAGAGTATTGTGTTCAATTCTGGTTGCCACATTACAGGAAGGATGCAGAGGCTTTGAAGAGGTTGCAGAAAAGGTTTACCAGGATGCTGCCTGAATTAGATGGTACAAACTACAGCAAGAGCTAGAAAAATTTCTGTTGTTTTCTCTGGAGTGGCAGAGGGTCAGGGGAGACCTGATAGAAGTTTATAAAATTCTGAGAAGCTTAGATAGGGTTGACAGTCAGAATCTTTTTCCCAGAGTTGAAATGTCCAATACTAGGGGGCATGCATTTAAGAGAAGAAAGTGAGGGCTGCAGATGCTGGAGATCAGAGCTGAAAATGTGTTGCTGAAGAAGGACTTATGCCCGAAACGTCGAATCTCCTGTTCCTTGGAGGCTGCCTGACCTACTGTGCTTTTCCAGCAACACATTTTCAGTGGCATGCATTTAAGGTAAGGGAGGGGAAGTTAAAACAAAAAGTGAGGGGCAAGTTTTTTTTACACAGAACTGGAACACACTGCCAGTGGTGGTGCTGGAGGCAGATACAATGGGGGCATTCAAGGGACCTTTAGACAAACATGTAAATAAGCAAGGAATGGAGGGATATGGACAGAAGGGATTAGTTTAATTTGGCAGTATATTCTGCACAACATCGTGGGCCAAAAGGCATGTTCCTGTTCTGTATTATTCTACATTTTATGTTAATGTTGATCTCTCTCTCTCTCTCCCTCTCTGCACCTTCTCTGGGCAGTAACACTGTATTCTGCACACTGTTCTACGATCATGATGGACTTTGTATGGAACGATCTGCCTGTATAGCAAACAAAACATCACCTTTCACTGTATCTCAGGACATGTGAAAATAATAAATCAAATCAAATCAAACAAACAAATCTGCTTTTCTTCCCTAGTCTGTCTTACATGTGAATCCAGCAAAGTGGTTGACTCTTAACTACTCTCAGAAATGGCTGCCAGCCATTCAGTTAAAGGGCAATTATAGATGAGCAACAAAAAAAGAATATTAAAGGCAAATGGGAGCCAGGGCAGAAGGTTGAGCTGAGTGAACATCAGTCAGAGATCCTGCTCATAGTTTTGTTTGGAAAATGAACCTGTCAGATGTCAGATATTGACTGGATCATGGTCATGCGTGATACTCTCTGTGTCACATAGCTCTCTGTATAGAATGCTTTATTCTCAGATGTGTTGAACAATATGCGCTGATAAATCCCTGAAGCATTAACATTTAAATACTTCAGATTTTAAATAGGTAAATAAGTTATGAAAATGGTTTCTAAATATAAAATTAAAATTGTGCAGCTGTCACATCTGAATGTAATTTCCAAACTGCTGGTGCAGTCTCTAAAGGAGGCCAACAGTGTGGTAATAAGGAAGACGTACAGAGACAAGACCGCACAGAAAGACAGCCAAATAACACTGCCTATCCCTCACAATGACATGATATCCCTCAGCGTGAAAAGGGTGTCAGCTGTTTACACAGAATTATAGCTGCTGTAGAGAATGGTGCCTATCTTTGGCCAGCACAGGGGACAGACAGAAAGATGATATGTGGAGTGGAATTGAAGGAGATAAAAAGCTTATGCAGGATGTAACACTGGTCTGTCTCCCAAACCCCCATCAATTACTACTCCCCACCTGTTTTATTGAAAAGAACAGCAACTTGCATGTAACCATTCGAGCAGCGCTAACACTGATTCATTTCTTATATATTGATAAAAATGGCTATTTTTGGATTAAGATCCTGGGAGCTGGTGGGGGGGGGGAAAACCTTAAAATAATATTTCACTTAAAACATCTGGTTCTCCTCAGATCTCAAGTCTCCAAAAACTCCAAGCTCCAGGAGCTCTTTTATAAGTAGTTGTTTGATAGTGCAGAATATTTGGGTCTTGTTGAAAAAAGAATTGTTGAAGTTTTGCCTTACATTCATCAGGACAGTTCACAAAAATACATTTCAAGGAGAAATAAAAAAATCAACATTTATATTTCAAGAGGAAAGTGCTGATTGGGTGACAAATGGACGTTGATTGGTAACGGCTGAAAAATGAGTTGCTGGAAAAGCGCAGCAGGTCAGGCAGCATCCAAGGAACAGGAGAATTGACGTTTCAGGCAGAAGAACGCTGATTCTCCTGCTTCTTGGATGCTGCCTGACCTGCTGTGCTTTTCCAGCAACACATTTTTCAGCTTTGATCTCCGGCATCTGCAGTCCTCACTTTCTCCTAGTTGATTGGTAATGACACTGCAACGTTTGCACAAGCTCATTCTGCTTGAGTGTTTGCTTACAAACTGATGCCACGTGATAGATGCTCACTTAATCTAAGCCTCTGCTCTGAATAATATAACATTTTTGAAACAAAAGCCTGTGACACGTCGAGACAATGCACCCACCGAAGAACACCATGCAAGCATGTGTGCGTCTGTTCGTGTGTGCCTGTGTGTGTAGGGAAGATCCAATCCTTACATAACTATTGGTTTTACCGCAAGCTCACATTCAGACCAGAAGGAATTGCACTCAAAAATAAGTGGAGTGGTGAACCGCATTTGAAATGATGGAAAGGTTGAGGAACTTGAAGAGAAATGACAAACACATTCAAGGTTACATGAGGTGTTTATGTTGGGTTTCATCAGTCCTTACTTCCAACAGTGTAGTGGATGGGGGAAGGAAGCCTGACTGAAGGGCTTGGAATAGGAACAGGATGGAACTGAATTGTAAAGTGAGATGGTCTGGAATTTCTGAAAGATCACTGCATAACATTGAAGAAGTGATAGATTTCATTGTCCCCTCAGGCTCCAATGTGCAATGTTGAGAAGAAAGGAGGAAAAAATGGAATGAATGACAATGTAGCAATTATGTCTGTTCATGTTGTGTTAATGCATAACAATCCGCAGGATTTACTGAACACACCACTGACATAATTGGCAGAAAATCAATACCAAACCAGAGTTTATACTGATAATTGACATACTGTACAATATTCTAGGAGAAAGTGAGGACTGCAGATGCTGGAGATCAGAGCTGAAAATGTGTTGCTGGAAAAGCGCAACAGGTCAGGAAGCATCCAAGGAGCAGGAGAATCGACGTTTCAGGCATGAGCCCTTCTTCAGGAATGAGGAAAGTGTGCCAAGCAGGCTAAGATAAAAGGTAGGGAGAAGGGACTTGGGGAAGGGGCGTTGGAAATGCAATAGGTGGAAGGAGGTTAAGGTGTAGGATATGTGGAACAGTCCATCTTCCGCAGCTACACTGGCACCACCTCCCACCTTTTCCTCCGCTATATCGGTGACTGTATCGGCGCTGCCTCGTGCTCCCACGAGGATGAACAATACATCCACTTTACCAACACCTTCCACCCCGACCTCAAATTTACCTGGACTGTCTCAGACTCCTCCCTCCCCTTCCTAGGCCTCTCCATTTCTATCTCAGGTGACCAAATCCACACAGACATTTACGATAAACTCCCACATCTACCTAGATTAGACCTCCTCCCACCCTGCCCCTGTAAAAACGCCATCCCATATTCCCAATTCCTTGGTCTCCGCCGCATCTACTCACAGGAGGACCAGTTCCAATACCGAACAACCCAGATCGCCCCCTTCTTCAAAGACCGCAATATCCCCCCAGATGTGATCGACAATGCTCTCCACCGCATCTCCTCAACTTCCCGCTCCTCCGCCCTTGAGTCCCGCCTCTCCAATCGCCACCAGGACAGAATCCCACTGGTCCTCACCTACCACCCCATCAATCTCCATATACATTGTATCATCCGTCATCATTTCCGCCACCTCCAAATGGACCCCACAACCAGGGATATATTTCCCTCCCCTCCCCTATCAGCATTCCGAAAAGACCACTCCCTCCGTGACTCCCTCATCAGGTCCACATCCCCCACCAACCCAAACTCCACTCACGGCACCTTCCCCTGCAACCGCAAGAAATGCAAAACTTGTGCCCACATCTCCCCCCTTACTTCCCTCCAAGGTCCCAAGGGATCCCTCCATATCCACCACAAATTCACCTGCACCTCCGCACACATCATTTACTGCATCCGCTGCACCCGATGTGGCCTCCTCTATGTTGGGGAGACAGGTCGCCTACTTGCGCAACGTTTCAGAGACCACCTCTGGGACACCCGGACCAACCAACCCAACCACCCCGTGGCTCAACACTTCAACTCCCCCTCCCACTCCACCAAGGACATGCAGATCCTTGGACTCCTCCATTGCCAGACCATAGCAACACGACGGCTCGAGGAAGAGCGCCTCATCTTCCGCCTAGGAGCCCTCCAACCACAAGGGATGAACTCAGATTTCTTCAGTTTCCTCATTTCCCCTCCCCCCCCACCTTGTCTCAGTCCCAACCCTCGAACTCAGCACCACCTTCTTAACCTGCAATCTTCTTCCTGACCTCTCCGCCCCCACCCCACTCTGACCTATCACCCTCACCTTAACCTCCTTCCACCTATTGCATTTCCAACGTCTCTCCCCCAAGTCCCTCCTCCCTACCTTTTATCTTAGCCTGCTTGGCACACTTTCCTCATTCCTGAAGAAGGGCTCATGCCCGAAATGTCAATTCTCCTGCTCCTTGGATGCTGCCTGACCTGCTGCGCTTTTCCAGTAACAATTTTCAGCTCATATGTACAATATGGATAGTGGTGATCCTTTCTAGGGAATTCAACTGTGATTAGACTGTCAACTGCCTATTGTGTATGTAGACATATAACTAAATAAAGTACTGAGTGGAGGATAGATGACTGCTATGACAGAGGCATAGTGTTTCATTCAGTGTAAAGTAAACTTTTTTTTACCGCTTTCTTACATCATTTTCTGAAGTCACTGAATCATGCTGGGGTATGTTTCCACAGGCATTAAGAGTCATCCCAGCAAATACTCAGCTGTCCGTTTTGTATGTGTGAGCCCAAGGCATGACTACCAGCAAGTTATTTAGGTTAGGAGGGAATATAACAAAAAACAATCCCATCCAAAGTATATACAGCCACTATCAGGGATGTCCGGTTAATGCTCAGCAGCCTGAATCCTTCCCAATATTTCTCATCCTCACCTCGGTCAAGGGCATTGTAGTCTTGACTGAGATCAGCTGACTGAACAGAGATCTGGATTTCAACTTGGAACATACTACTGCCCATATCTTAGTGCAGTTAAAGTATTAAGTGAATAAAGTTCATTCAATGGGCTATGACTCTCAAGATAGTTCACCTTTTGCATATGCAATCATTGACAATAATTACCACTGTTATTGACTTTGAAGCCTTCAATAAAATCCCTCCAAAACAGGGGCTGACTTATTATACATTGAACATGTGTTAGCTGTGTGTGGTCACCGTAATTGCTGCTCATTTCACATGGAGTCTGGTCTGTGTGGGCAAGTCTTAAACTCCTGTATATCTTCACAATTACAAGCAAGTATCACCTGTTTAAGCTCTTGCATCTAGTTATAAGGCAATAATAAATAAAGCATGCATTTTTGGATGCAAAATTGAAGGTGACTACTAAAACAGTAAGGCATCTTGCGTTTTTCAAGGATTGGAGGTAAGCTTATACACCAAATAGATGCAAGAACGTAATCTTTGGGCATTGAAAGAGTGGAGTTGTCTTGTCTGCTAGGTCGACTTATATTGAGTGATATACGACACTGTGGATAAATTTAAGTTGAAGATGACAGGAAGCTGAATGCTCTTGTCAACTAACAAGCAATTATGAACACATCTTTTGTAATAAGAAAATAAATGAGAGTTTTGTGTGTGGCGAAGGAGGGATAGGGGAGGTTGGGGGTGGGGGGGGAAGAGAGGATGGGGAGACATTCCACTCTGCATTTGTAATCTTGCTATGCAAAATAAAATGTTCTCAAGGGTAACTGCTCATTAGCAAATGCTGCTGTTGCTTTAAATCAGCTAATTTGGGAACCCTGGACTGCACAGAAGCAGGTTATCAAAGTGACAGACATCACACATTCAAATGAAGGATGGCGAGTGTTAGCAATAATTGGGATGGTCAGCTCTACACAGTAGGGGTGTTTGCACAATTACAACAGTGTAATAAGCATTCTTTTGAAGACATAATGATAATCTTCAGAGCAGAAGCTTCCATTAAGTGCGCATCTATCAAGTGGCATTAGTTTGTAAGCAAACAATCAAGCAGAATGAGTTTCTGCATCAAACTCTTCATGTTCCATCTGCATGATAAGTCTTTTTATACCTTAGGGTACTTAGCTGTAGTTTTGAGATTTTGCAGGCTGACCCAGATTTGGAGATGCATCATGTATAAAGGCAAACTGACAGAAGACAAAGAGGGATAGGGGGCTGAGGGAACAGTTGATGGACAAATCTAACACATTTCTAGATGCTAACGGAACCTGCATTGATATCATACTAAAAGCAAAATCGTACTAGAAGCTGCAGATTCTGTCAAAGGACAGTCATATTGAACTCCAAACGTTAACTCTGATTCTGTGAACACAGATCTGTTGAATTTGTCCATCGCTATTTGTTTCTATTTCTCATGCATTAGCAACATTAACATCAGAAAATTATATAGGGCATTTCACAGTGGCGTTATGACATCATTTTGACATCAAACCCGCAAAGAGATTCTAGGACAATGGGAAAGGGGTAGATTTTAAAGACTGCCTCAAAGGAGGAGAGTTGGGGTATAGAAAAGGAATTCCAAGGTTTACACCTATATGGGATAATGCATGGCTGCCAACGAACGAGTGGTGAAAATAGCAACATGCAAGGGGCCAGAATTAGAGGAATATTAAGATTTCCGAGCACTGGAGGATTGGAGAAGAAATAAGAGTGATGAAGGCAATGATAGATTTGAACATATTGCTAATTCCACTGAGATTAACTCATGGAGAAAAGATCTGGACCTGAACTGTCACAGTGTCTCAATACCAGAACACAACATGCAGTCTCAATACAAAGAATGCTTCAAAAACAAAGATAGAATAAAAATGTTTCAACATGATAGGAAAACAGAAATTGTAATTGCTAAAAGGGCACAATAGGGCAAACAGTACCTGTTAAAAAGGAAAGTGAACTAACAGCATGGGTAGGAAATAAATCAGAAGCAGTGAGTTCCATATTCGCACCACTCTGTGTAAAGAAGTGCCTCCTGCATTCCCAATTACATTCTGTATGACAGCAGCAATGTACTGAGCAAGAAGCCCCGTTTTTACCATGAGAGTAAAAGTGTTGATTCAATTACCAAAATAGTCAACTACTTCTCTATGTACTACCCTCTAAAGTAAAAGAAATATCCACAGGCTTCCTAAATTAACTCTAAATAATCCATTTATTATGAGCAAAATTGATTCTTAAGACAAGTGGCAAACACTGGTTAATATAAAAGCTGTGATCCAAATTGAAACAATGTGTCCTTAATCCCACACACAGATGCAGAACACAAAATAGAAGTCTCTGCGGAGATGGTGGGGTTAAAGGGCAAAAATAACCCCTGTGGGCCAAGGGTCTGGAAGCAAAGGAAAAAATGTGACAAGATCTTGTATCTACTTAATTTCCTGTTGATGAAACTGAATTGCTCTCAGCTGTAGTTTGGTGGCATATGTCCAGTTTTGATTGCAACTAACTTGGATTTGAGTCTTCAAGGATTAAACACAATCCATCCTTTCAGGTTTTACCATGTAGACTGAAATAGTGATAAGTGGAAATGACCAAATTCCCAGGAACTTCTGCTAAAAGACAGAAGTTGAGAAGTATGCAGCTTCTGAGGGGTTTTCTTTACACTGACCCTTGGGGCTATAAAACAGAATTCTCAGACTAGGCAAAACTGCTAGGCACTGAAGCCTCCCAATCCTTACAGAGTGATGTTTTTCTACTAATTAAGACAAGAGCCCCCATCTTTAAAGTTTTTAAAAGTTTTGCCTTACTATTTCTTCAAAGTCACTCTATTTTCAGTAAACTGCAGCCAACATCCATTGAAGCTAAGTGGCTAAGTGGCCATTCTGGTTTGCTAGTGCATGAACTTCCGGTTTTGGAAGACAATGCTATGTTGAGCCTCGGGAGTGGATAAGTAATAGGGATTTGTCAATAGGCCAGTTGCTCAGGTACACCAGACCATGTGACAGACTGACAGGTCAGGGGTTTGCACTGGCAATGCTCATTACCATTGATGTTTTGTTTCATGTCTAACCCTGGGTACATTTTCAAAGCTACAACTTTCCAATTAGAGATTAAGATTAGTTGTGAGTTGTTCATAAAACAAAGTCCTCAGGCTGTGAAGAATGATATTAAGTACCAACTCCACCCCACCACTCCTGCCTCTGTCCAGGACTGAGAAGTTCTGATTTTCATCTCTTCTTCCTTGCATTTGATAAGGATACCCACCCAAACCCCACCAATCCAATTTTAACAAATGCATATCAAGTTCCAATGGCATCATCGAGTGGTTAATGTCATTCTTTTTACAGACATCCTGAGCAGGAAGAGACTCAGTCTCCCTCAGTTAACCCAAAGCCAAACAGGATTTGGTGAGATGAGGCCCAAAACATTTAAAAAAATTTTTCTGAGGTGCCCTGTGATTTCACACATTCCTGTTCCTGACAGGGGATGGTATAATCCACAATTTATATGCTGTGAGCAGTGTTGTCGTATGGCGCAGTACCAAACACTAATAGCATACTGCCACCAATACTTCTTTCAACTGTTTTACATAAACACTAAAAAGTTAAACAGCCCTGATGGGGCATGTAACGAAGGCAAAAGAACAAAGTCACTGGAAACTTAGGGGACTGTAACACAAATTTTAGAATTAAATTAAAATGTCTTCTCCAGAGCTGATCCTCTGCCGCTGTGGAGAGCACTGGCCCCTAAAGGCAATTCCCTTTTCTACACATTTTTATTCCATCCATTCAGAAATGCTGCAACTTATATCTGGGGCACGTGGGACTTGAACCCAGACATTCTGATCCAGATGTAAACTCCAGTGTTTCTCTTTTCTGCACGCCACTCTCCTTCAGCCCCACCTCCAATCCCTGATATTAATTGGACAGAATGGAGTTCTTATAGTCGGTACAGGACTCCTTTCTGGCCTAACATTTTAAGAATCTCACAAAGAAGTCACTACTACTTAGAAGATAGGAGTCTTGGAGGGGTACAGGGAATAAAGTCATCTCAGTGCAAATGAAAAATCACGGGTTACAAAAGATATTAAAAAGCAAAGTGAGCACTAGGTTTTATTTCTAATGGGATAACATCGAAAGGTAGAAAGTTCATGCTAAACCTGTATTAAACCTTACTCTGACCATCTTTAAAATTACTGAGTGCAGTTCTGATCATAAAAAGGACATGAGAGACAGTGCAGAGAAGAATTACAAGGATGAAACCAGAAATATGTGGTTAAAATTTAAAGACTTGGAGGTGCTGGTGTTGGACTGGGGTGGACACAGTTAAAAACACACACAACACAATCACACAATAATCCAGCTGGTTTACTTGGAAGCACTAGCTTTCAGAGTGCCGCTCTTTCATTAGGTGGTTATGGAGGTTAAGATCATGCTCACAGAATTTATAGCCAAAGGAGTCCAGTGTCATGGAGATGTGATACAGTAAACAATCTTATAAAACTAGCATCTTTGATAATGGGATATATTGGTTCCTGTACTTTGATGTGTAAATCCCAGGACTTCTTTTAAGTTGCATTCTCAAAATAGCTCAGCTTTTTAAACAATAGGTGTAAAGTCTGTCTTGAGTTTTACATGGATTCATGCAGTTTTTGAGCAAAACAAAATGTAATTCTGCAAAAACAAATTCACCCCATAAACTTATGTGTGTGCGTATGTAGGAGCAATAGATTGAGTGTGCATGTGGGTGTGTGTGCATGTGTTGGAGTATGTGTGCATAAGTGTGTGTGTGTGCGTGTCTGTGTGTGTATGTGTCTATGTGTGTGTGTCTCTGTCTGTGTGTGTGTCTATGTGTGTGTCTGTGTCTGTGTCTGTGTCTGTGTCTGTGTCTGTGTGAAAATTAAAGAATTAACATGTTGAGTCTCTTTGCTCTTAAAAACAATGGCTGAGTGATGACCTAATGAAGGACTTTAAAATTATGGAAGATTTTGATAGCATGGATACAGAAAGAATGGGCAGACTCTTTTGGTCTTGGAGCAAGCAGGGCTAGAATGGGAAGGCAACTTAACTAAGGCAGCCCCCTCTGCTGTTCCATCTTCAATGGAATTTAATTTTGGGTAGGAGGTGCCATTCTCAACCTTCTCAATTTGCCATCAGGTTGAGGTCCTTAGATGGCCAATTAATGAGAGAACAAAGAGTCAATTTAAGGGTCAATTAAGTATGCATTTGTGGCTGAAGGAATTAGAGAGTTACGATGAACGATGTGGATGTGGAAAGACAGGAGTTGCTGGCATGGAGCAGAAACATCAACATTAACAATTCAGTCCAAATGTCCTCAGTTTTCCACAATTCCCCGTTGCCCCACTCCAACAATGTCAAATGGAATATAGGCAATAAAGTCAATCCAGTTTATTAACAACCTCTAATGAGAAAGCTCTCTTCAGTATATTTAACACCTAAATTGTTTCTCAAAGCAGCTTGTTCTTTGATATCGACTGACCTGAACTCCTGCATGGGAACTGCAATGACACATACATCCTTCACCTCCTTCCAGACTTCAATAAGCAAATAGAAATAATTTCAACAAAATGCTAGAAATAACACAACTTGCCAAGATAGATTCGAGTTAAAAAAAACCTTGCTACATCTCATAAACACATGTCCCTTGTTAACCCCACCTGCTCACCTGTGAGTAAAACATTTCTCTTGGTGCAAGGTTTGTGAAGGTTTGTAGCTCAGGTTGAGGTTTCGGGTGCAGGTTTGCTCGCTGAGCTGTAGGTTTGATATCCAGCCGTTTCATTACCTGACTAGGTAACATCATCAGTGGGGACCTCCAAATGAAGCGAAGCTGTTGTCTCCTGCTTTCTATTTATATGTTTGTCCTGGATGGGGTTCCTGGGGTTTGTGGTGCTGTCATTTCCTGTTTGTTTTCTGAGGGGTTGGTAAATGGCATTTAGATCTATGTTCTTTGAGGATGTGACTAGAAAAGTTTATGAGGGTCGAGCTGTGGTATATATGGGCTTTAGCAAGGAATTTGATAAGGTTCCCCATGGTAGGCTCATTCAGAAGGTCAAGAGGAATGGGATACAGGGGAACTTAGCTGTCTGGATACAGAATTGGCTGGCCAACAGAAGACAGCGAGTGATAGTAGAAGGAAAATATTCTGCCTGGATGTCTGTGGTGAGTGGTGTTCCACAGGGCTCTATCCTTGGGCCTCTACTGTTTGTAATTTTTATTAAAGACTTGGATGAAGGGATTGAAGGATGGGTCAGCAAGTTTGCAGATGACACAAAGGTTGGAGGTGTTGTTGACAGTATCGAGGGTTGTTGCAGGCTGCAGCAGGACATTGACAGGATGCAGAGATGGGCTGAGAGGTGGCAGATGGAGTTCAATGTGGATAAATGCGAGGTGTTGCATTTTGGAAGGTCGAATTTGAAAGCTGAGTACAGGATTAAGGATAGGATTCTTGGCAGTGTGGAGGAACAGAGGGATCTTGGTGTGCAGGTACATAGATCCCTTAAAATGGCCACCCAGGTGGACAGGGTTGTTAAGAAAGCATATGATGCTTTGGCTTTCATTAACAGGGGGATTGAGTTTAAGAGTCGTGAGATCTTGTTGCAGCTCTATAAAACTTTGGTTAGACCACACTTGGAATACTGCGTCCAGTTCTAGTCACCCTATTATAGGAAAGATGTGGATGCTTTGCAGAGGGTTCAGAGGAGGTTTACCAGGTTGTTGCCTGGATTGGAGGGCTTATCTTATGAGGAGAGGTTGACTGAGCTCAGACATTTTTCATTGGAGAAAAGGAGGAGGAGAGGGGACCAAATTGAGGTATACAAGATAATGAGAGGCCTAGATAGAGTCGATAGCCAGAGACTATTTCCCAGGGCAGAAATGACTAACACGAGGGGTCATAGTTTTAAGCTGGTTGAAAGAAAGTATAGAGGGGATGTCAGAGGCGGGTTCTTTACACAGAGAGTTGCGAGAGCATAGAATGCGTTGCCAGCAGCAGTTGTGGAAGCAAGGTCACTGGGGACATTTAAGAGACTGCTGGACATGCATATGGTCACAGAAATTTGAGGGTGCATACATGAGGATCAATGGTCAGCACAACATCGTGGGCTGAAGGGCCTGTTCTGTGCTGTACTGTTCTATGCTCTATGTGTTTGTTTATGGCGTTGTGGTTGGAGTGCCAGGAATTCTCTGGCATGTCTTTGCTTAGCCTGTCCCAGGATAGATGTGTTGTCCCAGTCGAAATGGTGGTTTTTTTCATCCATGTGTAGGGCTACGAGGGAGAGAGGGTCGTGTCTTTTTGTGGCTAGCTGGTGTTCATGTATCCTGGTGGCTAACTTTCTTCCTGTTTGTCCTACATAGTGTTTGTGGCAGTCCTTGCATGGAATTCTGTAGACGTCATTGGTTTTGTCCATGGGTTGTACTGGATCTTTTAAGTTTGTTAGTTTTTGTTTGAGAGTGTTGGTGGGTTTGTGTACTACTAGGATTCCGAGGGGTCTTAGTAGTCTGGCTATCATTTCTGAAACTTCTGAAATGTATGGTAAGGTGGTTAGGGTTTCTGGCTGTTTGGTCTGCTTGTCATGGTTTGTTCTTGAGGAATCTGCGGACTGTATTTTTTGAGTTTCCGTTCTTCTAGAAAAGTTGTTTGGTGGCTCTCCTCTGTTTTCTGAAGTTCGTCTGTGCTGCAGTGTGTGGTGGCTCGTTGGAATAGTGTTCTGATACAGCTTTGTTTGTGTGTGTTGGGATGGTTGCTGGTGTAGTTAAGTATTTGGTCAGTGTTTGTCTGTTTTCTGTATACGCAGGTATATGCAGGGATCTCCGCTATCAGGATTCATAGCAGAAGCGGTAATGCAAAGACTAGAACAAACAGCCCTACCAACCATCAAACCAAAAATCTGGGTCCGCTACGTAGATGACACCTTTGCCATCACAAAACGAAACAAGATAGAAGAGACGTTTAACATCATCAATAACACCCTCACAGGCATAAAGTTCACCAAGGAGGAAGAAACCGACAACAAACTCACTTTCCTGGATGTCACAGTCGAAAGAAAGGACAACGGAGAACTACAAAACCACAGCCACTATAACTGCACACAGTACTGAAGTATTATTAAACAATGTTTGCTGGTACAGGAGTGCAGAGTGGACCCTACGAGGGAAAAGAAACAAAGCAGCGTATTTCAAACAGCCTGCATGTCAGAAAAGCTGCGGATCTTGTAAATCTTTCTACTTTACCCCAGATGTTACTGAGGGCAATTGTAGTGCCTGAACTAAGATCTATTAACTCAGCACACATGGGCAATTAGACTAAGAACCCCATTCATCTGTGGGGATTAGTGACACACTGGGCAGTGCCATTATTTAGCCACTTTTTTTTAATTAGCCAACAGGAACTGGGCTGTGCTACAAATTTCTAAACTTTCAGTTATTCCCTTCCTGGACCAACTCTTTTGCTCTAAATAGCAGCTCCTCCCAGCCTGGGGCCTCTTTGATCTACGTTCACCAGGATTTCCTTTATAATCCTTTTAGAGAAACTTTAGTCATAGAACTAATAGAGTAACAATACTGTTTACTTCCTGATTTCCCAAAGGTGCAAAAAAGCCTGATAAAAACAGAAAGAACCAGGAAGCACATGGTAAATGTCTGTTATTCCTCATTTCAAATTACCCAAGTATGTTTCATTTTCCAGACAGATGTGCAAAGAAATGAGACAGGATTGAGAATTTGGCTTACTGCTTTTGTGGTTATATGAATGACATTTTCATACCTGGATGAAGTGAACAAGATTTCTACTATTTAAGCTCTCAATATTTTACGTATAAGCATTGCATCAATTACCACTGATCATGAATGCATGGATCTGCAGTGTTTGTTCTTAAATATGGATGTTCCTGGTGGAGATGTATTTTGACGTCACTTGGCAGCTTTCTGGTTGGTCCCTGAGTCTGAGGGATTGTGGGCCCAGGTTTCTCCAGAACTTGTGCATAAAAACCTGCCACACCAACAGAGAATCAAGACGGTGCTGCACTGTCGGAGCTACCATCTTTCAGATAAGTCCTTAAAGCGATGCCCTACCTGCACTCTTAGGTGAATACAAAGGTTTCCATTCCACTGTTTCTAAGACAGCAGAGAATTAACCCCTAGTGACTTGGCTAATATTTAATAATAATATGCATTAATCCAAATCATCAAACAACAAATTGTTTGACCATTATTATTTTGCAGTTTGTAAAAGTTTTCTCAGGGAAAACTGCCTGTCAAAACTCAGAGTAACTACAAATAGAACACTTTAAAAGGATTTCATTGGTTGTAAAGTGCTATGGGATATCATGAAAGGTCATGTATAAAGACTGCATTTATTGTGAACGCTACTATGAAGTGAAGCAATGAAAAACAGGAACACAATGTTATGGCCAGTTTACATCATTATCAGGGATGTTGGAATCTGGGTGAGGGTGGTGTGGTGGAAGGGAGGGGACAGGTGTGGAAACCCTGGCCTGCTGGCACAGGCTCCTCACTCCAGGAAGGGCCTCTCTCTGGGTGCTGGGGTGACTGGAGATGGCTGGGTGGCAGCAGTGAATGAATGACAGCTGACTCCAATGGGAAGAAGAAACTCTGCTTCATCAGCCTCCAATTCCACCTCCCCCTCCCAATGATGTCAGCAGTGCATGTGTATACAGAGGCTCCCTGTTGCCTGTCATGTCCAGCTGACCACAAATCATGTCTGCCCATGCATAGGGGCCATTTTGATGTTACAGATAATCTCTCTGATGTATAAATACAGATGTCTCTGTTTTCTTCTTTCTCTTGCTCACAAAATCAAATAGGAGGTCTCTTGTGTGGTAGTGTCTTTCTCTTGCACAGAAATAATCTTCGTAATTCACTGGTTTAAATGAAAAAATTATGTCAAATTTATATTTGTGCATAAATCTTGCATGGGTTCACAAAGACTGGCACACAGAACGTATTTCCTGGATGTTGTTACTGACAACTCCTAATCTTTCACAGCTGGAACTGAGAGATTTTCTAAGAAACCTGAAGTCTCAAGACAACCTAAGGTAAATCAATGTTGTATTGACATGCACAAATGCACTTAGTCACATTGTTGACTTCAACAGCTTCTGGAGGTTAATGGTATGAAGTAGGCTGACAAAGGAAGACAGCCAGTAAAATTCATAAATCAGGCTTCAAATCTTAGTGCTAATCTTGAGTAGGTTTATAAAATACATACCCAGTCTCAAGGTCAAGACAGAAAAATTCCACTCGAACTCTATTCCAGCCAAGCTGAACTGAAACATGTCACTCAGGGGCTTGTCAGTAGAGTTACTGTGCTTCACTGCACCCTCCTCACCTCTCCCCCCACTCCCCACACATGCTTCTAATGCCACAGACAACTTCAGACATTTCACAAAAACCTACATTTACAAAGCACCTTTAATGTAATGAAATATCCCAAGACATTTCACAGGGTCATTTTAAAACAAAGTTTGACAACAAGTCACATAAGGAAACATTAAGTCAGACTAGGTCAATGTCACAAGCTCTCAAGACAATAGTCTAGCTTAAATACTGTGACTTTATTGAAAATTGGCAGCAAGATGACCATAACATATAGGAACAAAATTTGGCTATTCAACTGCTAGAGTCTGCTCTGCCATTGCATCATGGCTAATGTGCTTTTCAACCCCATTCTCCTGCCTTCTCCCCATAATCCTTGATCCCTTACTAATCAAGAACTTGTCTCAGTCTTAAATACACTCAAATGACTTGGCATCCACAGCCCTCTGTGGTACTAAGTCCTACATTTTCACCACCCATTGGCTGAAGAAATTCCTTTTCATCTCAGTTCTGAAGGTATGCCAGTGAGTCCTAGTGTCTTCTACTAGGAGAAACCTCTCTATGTCTACTCTATCTAATCCACTCAGTATTCTGTATGTCTCAAAGAGATTCCCCCTAGCCTTCTAAACTCCATTGAGTATAGTCCCAGAGTTTTCAACCACTCCTCATAATGGCCTACATGTGACTCTAGACCCACAACAATGGGGTTGACCCTTAACTGTCTTCTGGGTAATTAGGGATGGGCAATAAATGCTGGGCATGGCAATAAATGCCATGATGAATTTAATTTTTAAAAAACAACTACAGGAAGCCAAGAAGCACATTAGTACAGATCATATTTCTATCCCTAACAACCCTCAGTCAAACAAAAAAAAACTGCACACATTATCACGTAAATGTTGAGTTACCCAAGTTACCTAAAATATCATCCTCATGCATCAGCAGTCCATAAATTCTTATCGGTATCTGCAAAGCATCGCACAAGTAGTTTTTAAGTGACACCAGTTTCTTAATGGTACATTTCATAGTGTTGTTAGCTGTTCACCTAGGTGGGGAATGTTATTTCTGTGTCTTTTTCTGTTCTCGGTTTTTGCTCCATTTCCGTTGTTGGGTGTTGTGGAACTCTGTGTCTGACGGTTGATCTGTGATTTATGCAAGTAGTGAGATCAAATCTTCCTGAATAGTCACTTACATTTGAGGAACAGACTCTCAAGTTTTGCATTTATGCCTGTGGTTACAATATCTGGTCATTCACTTCCGCTGGGTATGACTGAGTGACAACTACTGTTCATCAGCCCCAACTTGCTACTTACAGTCATAGAGATGTACAGCATGGAAACCTGTTCGGTCCAACCTGTCCATGCCGACTAGCCATCCCAACCCAATCTAGTCCCACCTGCCAGCAACCGGCCCATATCCCTCCAAATTCTTCCTATTCATATACCCATCCAAATACCTCTTAAACGTTGCAATTATACTAGCCTCCACCACTTCCTCTGGCAGCTCATTCCATACACATACCACCCTCTGCATGAAATAGTTGCCCCTAAGGTCTCTTTTGTCGCTTTCCCCTCTCACCCTAAACCTATGCCCTCTAGTTCTGGACTCCCTGGCCCCAGGGAAAAGACTTTGCCTACTTATCCTATCCATGCCCCTCATAATTTTGTAAACTTCTACATGATCACCCCTCAGCCTCCGACGATCCAAGGAAAACAGCTTGTTCAGCCTCTCCCTGTGGCTCAAATCCTCCAAACCTGGCAACATCCTTGCAAGTCGTTTCTGAACCCTTTCAAGTTTCACAATATCTTTCCGATAGGAAGGTGACCAGAAATGCACACAATATTCCAACAGTGGCCTAACCAATGTCCTGTACAGCTGCAACATTATCTCCCAACTCCTATACTCAATATTCTGACCAATAAAAGAAAGCATACCAAATGCCTTCTTCATTATCCTATCAAACTGTCACTCCACTTTCAAAGAGCTATGAACCTGCACTCCAAGGTCTCTTTGCTCAGCAACACTTCCGAGGACTTCACTATTAAGTGTATAAGTCCTGCTAAGATTTGCTTTCCCAAAATGCAACACCTCGCATTTATCTGAATTAAACTCCATTTGCCACTTCTCAGCCCATTGGCCCATCTGGTCCAGATCCTGTTGTAATCTGAGGTAACCTTCTTCACTGTCCACTACATCTCCAATTTCGGTGTCATCTGCAAACTTACTAACTGTACCTCTTACGCTCGCATCCAAATCATTTATGTAAATGACAAAAAGTAGAGGTGAAAATGTGTTGCTGGAAAGGCGCAGCAGGTCAGGCAGCATCCAAGGAACAGGAAATTCGACGTTTCGGGCCAGAGCCCTTCATCAGGAATGAGGAAAATGTGTCCAGCAGGCTAAGATAAAAGGTAGGGAGGAGGGACTTGGGGGAGGGGCGTTGGAAATGTGATAGGTGGAAGGAGGTCAAGGTGAGGGTGATAGGCCGGAGTGGGGTGGGGCGGAGAGGTCAGGAAGAAGATTGCAGGTTAGGAAGGGGGTGCTGAGTTTGAGGGATTCAACTGAGAGAAGGTGGGGGGAGGGAAAATGAGGAAACTGGAGAAATCTGAGTTTATCCCTTGTGGTTGGAGGGTTCCCAGGTGGAAGATGAGGCGCTCTTCCTCCAGCCGTTGTGTTGCTATGGTCTGGCAATGGAGGAATCCAAGGACCTGCATGTCCTTGGTGGAGTGGGAGGGGGAGTTAAAGTGTTGAGCCACAGGATAGTTGGGTTGGTTGGTCCAGGTGTCCCAGAGGTGTTCTCTGAAGCGTTCCGCAAGTAGACGGCCTGTCTCCCCAATATAGAGGAGGCCACATCGGGTGCAGCGGATGCAATGGATGATGTGTGTGGAGGTGCAGGGGAATTTGTGGCGGATATGGAAGGATCCCTTGGGGCCTTGGAAAGAAGTAAGGGAGGAGGTGTGGGCGCAAGTTTTGCATTTCTTGCGGTTGCAGGGGAAGGTGCCGGGAGTGGAGGTTGGGTTGGTGGGGGGTGTGGACCTGACGAGGGAGTCACGGAGGAAGTGGTATTTTCGGAACGCTGATAGGGGAGGGGAGGGAAATATATCCCTGGTAGTGGGGTCCATTTGGAGGTGATGGAAATGACGGCGGATGATACGCTGTATACGGAGGTTGGTGGGGTGGTAGGTGAGAACCAGTGGGGTTCTGTCCTGGTGGGGGTTGGAGGGGCGGGGCTCAAGGGTAGAGGAGCGGGAAATGGAGGAGATGCGGTGGAGGGCATTGTCGATCACGTCTGGGGGGAGTCTGCGGTCCTTGAAGAAGGAGGTCTTCTGGGCTGTACAGTATTGGAACTGGTCCTCCTGGGAGCAGATGCGGCGGAGATTTCTTGCGGTTGCAGGGAAAGGTGTCAGGAGTGGAGGTTGGGTTGGTGGGGAGTGTGGACCTGACGAGGGAGTCACGGAGGGAGAAACGTCGAATTTCCTGTTCCTTGGATGCTGCCTGACCTGCTGCACCTTTCCAGCAACACATTTTCAGCTCTGATCTCCAGCATCTGCAGACATCACTTTCTCCCCGACAAAAAATAGAGGGCCCAGCATCCACACAGATCCTTGTGGCACTCCACTGGTCTCAGGCCTCCAGTCTGAAAAACAACCCTCCACCACCATCACCCTCTGATTTCTACCTTTGACCAGTTCTGTATCCAAATGGCTAGTTCTCCCTGTATTCCATGAGGTCTAACCTTGTTAATCAGTCTCCCATGGGGAACCTTGTCGAAAGCCTTACTGAAGTCCATTTAGATCACATCGACAGCTCTGCCCTCATCAGTCCTCTTTGATACTTCTTCAAAAATCTCAATCAAGTTTGTGAGACATGATTTCCCAAGCACAAAGCCATGTTGACTATCCCTAATCAGTTCTTGCCTTTCCAAATACATGTACATCCTGTCCCTCAGGATTCCCTCCAACAACTTGCCCACCACCAAGGTCAAGCTCACTGGTCTATAGTTCCCTGGCTTGTCCTTACCACCCTTCTTAAACAATGGCACCATATTCGCCAACCTCCCGTCTTCTGGCACCTCACGTGGGACTACCAACGATACAAATATCTCAGCAAGAGGCTCAGCAATCACTTCTCTAGCTTCCCACAGAGTTTTCGGGTACACCTGATCAGGTCCTGGGGATTTATCCACCTTTAACCGTTTCAAGACATCCAGCACTTCCTCCTCTGTAATCTGGACACTTTGCAAGATGTCACCATCTATTTCTCTATAGTCTATAACTTCCACATCCTTTTCCACAGTAAATACTGATGCAAATTACTCATTTAGTATCTCCCCCATTTTCTGCGATTCCACACAAAGGCCGCCTTGCTAATCTTTGAGGGACCCTATTCTCTCCCGAGTTACCCTTTTATCCTTAATGTATTTGCAAAAACCCTTTGGATTCTCCTTAATTCTATTTGCCAAAGCTATCTCATGTCCCCTTTTTGCCCTCCTGATTTCCCACTTAAGTATACTCATACTTCCTTTATACTCTTCTAAGGATTCACTCGATCTAACCCATCTATACCTGACATATGCTTCCTTCTTTTTCTTAAATAAACCCACAATTTCTTTAGTCAAATATACCTCCCAGCCTTTCCTTTCACCCTGACAGGAATATACTTTCTCTGGATTCTCGTTACATCATTTCTGAAGGCTTCCCATTTTCCAAGCGTCCCTTTACCTGCGAACATCTGCCTCCAATCAGCTTTCGAAAGTTCTTGCCTAATACCGTCAAAATTGGCCTTTCTCCAATTTAGAACTTCAACTTTTAGATCTGGTCTACCTTTTTTCATTACTATTTTAAAACTAATAGAATTATGGTCGCTGGCCTCAAAATGCTCCCCCACTGACACCTCAGTCACTTGCCCTGCATTATTTCCCAAGAGTAGGTCAAGTTTTGCATCTTCTCTAGTAGGTACATCCACATACTGAATCAGAAAATTGTCTTTTAAACACTTAAGAAATTCCTCTCCATCTAAACCTTTAACACTATGGCAGTCCCAGTCTATGTTTGGAAAGTTAAAATCCCCTACCATAACCACCTTATTATTCTTACAGATAGCTGAGATCTCCTTACAAGTTTGTTTCTCAATCTCCCTCTGACTGTTAGGGGGTCTATAATGCAATCCCCCCAATAAGGTGATCATTCCTTTCTTATTTCTCAGTTCTACCCAAATAACTTACCTGGATGTATTTCTGGGAATATCCTCCCTCAGCACAGCTATAATGCTATCCCTTATCAAAAATGCCACTCCCCCTCCTCTCTTGCCTCCCTTTCTATCTTTAGCATTTGTATCCTGGAACATCAAGCTGTCAGTCCTGTCCATCCCTGAGCCATATTTCTGTAATTGCTATGATGTCACAGTCACATGCCCTGAGTTCATCTGCCTTCCCTGTTAGGCCCCTTGCATTGAAATAAATGCAGTTTAATTTATTGGTCCTACCTTGTCCCTGCCTGCCCTGACTGTTTGACTCACTTCTGTTCTCAACTGTACCAGTCTCAGATTGATCTCTTTCCTCAGTATCTCCCTGGCTCCTCCCCCATACCAACCCCCCCCCCCCACCACCTGACTAGTTTAAATCCTTTCGAGCAAGTTTCCTGCCAGTATATTTATTTAGGTGCAATTTGCCCTTCTTGTACAGGTCACTTCTACCCCAAAACAGATTCCAATGATCCAAAAGTGTGAATCCTTCTCCCATACACTAGCTCCTCAGCTATGCATTCATCTGCTCTATCCTCCTATTCCTGCCCTCACTAGCCTGTAGCACTGGGTGTAATCCAGATATTACTACCCTTGAGTACCTCCTTTTTAAATTTCTGCATCTCTGTAATCTCTCTTCAGAATCTCAACCTTTTCCTTTCCTATGTCGTTGATTCCAATATGGACAATGACCTCCTGCTGACCCCTCTCCCCCGTGAGAACATTCTGCACCCTCTCTGAGACATCCTTGATTCTGGCACCCGGGAAGCAACATTCTGCTTTTTCTCTGCTGGCCATAGAAACATCTGTCTGTACCTCAGACTTCAGAATCCCCTAACACAATTGATCTCTTGGAAGCCGATGTACCCCTCGTTGCATTACAGCCAGTCTCAATTCCAGAAACGTGTCTATTCGTGCTGTGTTCCCCCGAGAATCCATCACCCCCTACATTTTCCAAAACAGCATACCTATTTGAAATGAGTATATCCACAAAAGACTCCTGCACTAGCTGCCGACCTCTCTTACCTTTCCTGGAGATAACCCATCTCTGTGACTGTACTTGAGACTTCCCCCCCCCTTCATATAACTGCCATCCATCACATACTGTTGCTGTTGCAAATTCCTCATCGCTTCTATTTGTCTCTCCAACCAATCCACTCGACCTAATAAGATTCGCATCCAACAGCATTTATGGCAGATATAATCCGCAGTAACCCTTAAACTCTCTTTAAACTCCCACATCTGACAAGAAGTACATATCACTCTACTCAAGGCCACTTTTGCTCCTTCACAATCTACAGATACAGAAAATAACACTGCCTTATTCCTCTACAAAACACTACCCCAGGTTAAATTAATTGTTGTGGCTTATATTTTAACTTTAATCAAGAGACATATCTCCAAAAACATATAATCAAGAAAAAACCCACTCTACTCACTACAGCAGCCTCTCTGTTGGACACACTTAAAACAATGATTAACTTATCTGATTCTGTGCTGTGAACTTCACCCAAACAGGTTCCTCCAAGGTTAGTTGTGAATTTCACTGTCTGTTAGTTTTCCCAGATGCACTCTGATGTCCAGCGATACATGAATTCAAAACAGCAAAGGCAGTAACTGTGCAGGTTCTCTTGGCTGTTTGGAGCATTGAAGATTTGCACCTTGACTGACTTTCCAACACTCAAGTCTGGCAATAGTTTGGTCGTGCTGTTAAAATGAAGTCTGGCTCTCTGCCATCTCAACTTCTACCATCAGTAGCTTTTTGGTTGTTGAAAAAGTAGTTTGGATACAGCAGGCAGTCGGCATGCTTCTCCACCTGTGATGGATTTGCTTTATTTCTTTATGATTGTTTTGAAATTTTCTCTGCCATCTCAGCCTTTCTATTTGACAGCAGTGAGTGTGGAGATGATGTATGATGTTGAATTCCCCAATCCTTTATGAAGTGGCAAATTTCTTCACTGGTGCTGTAACTGAGTAAGATTTGCAGTAGACGGTAGCGTAGTGATGCTTTGAAATGGCATTATGTCTCAACTGTCATTATGTCTCCTTCAAGTAGTTACTGATGAACATGTTCAAAGGCAAAGACAATAGCCAAGCATTCTTTCTTGATTCAAACATAGCATTATTCAGATTGTTAACACCCTGGATACAAATGCAGTTGGTTGTCCTTGCAATATGAGGGTTGCTCAGCATCCTGTGTCACTGGCATCACTGTGCATTGTGATGTGATCATTTGTGAGATATTTCAGCACCTGAGTTGCTGTCACTAGTTGCTTGATTTGAGCGATCGCTGCTTGCTGCCCATGCCCCAATACTTGGCATATCCTTGGCTGTAAGTTGACAGTTGAAGAAACCAGGAAATTGCTGCCTTGCTTTTATATATGGGAGCTGCTGCTTTCAACCAGCTTCACTTGCCAGGAATCATTCTCTGTATGCAGGGTAGTGAAGATATTTGTTTGTGTAAAATGCTTTCAATGGTCGTGAGCTCCCAGTTAGCTTTATTCAGATCCTTTAGCTTGATGCAAATACTCAGCTTCTCAGTTTTCTTTTCACTATTACCATGCTACTAACCCATTCTGCAGCAATTGTCACCTTCTTGGTTACTCCGTTTTCATCTTGTGTGTCATTGAGGGCAGCTGGAACTTGCCTCAGCAGATACTGAATTGGAACTTACACTCTCAGCGACTTTGAGATGATATCCTCCGCAAAGACTTCATCCTATAAACACATTGGTGTACTCCTCTCAGATCTGTTCTATGATCAATGATCCAGCTTACAAATCCATTTTGGCTTATTGAAGGTGACTGGTCCAAGCTGTCCTCTTGGCACAAGTGTGATGCCATCAGTATGATAGCCTCAGTCTTATTTTGGATCAATGGGTGAGCCACTTTGGACAAGTCCATTGGGTCATGGTGTTGCACAATGCAGTGGTGTAAAGATTAACATACTTTATGATGTTCTGCTTCTGTAATCCACATTCCAACAGTCACAAAACCATTTGTTACCTCGTGACTTAATTGAATCGAACTACTGGATGGGACAGAGGAATTTCTTGGAGTCTTAGGCTGATAACTTTCCAGTGGCAAAAGTGAGGACTGCAGATGCTGGAAACCAGAGTCTAGATTAGAGTGGTGCTGGAAAAGCACAGCAGGTCAGACAGCAGCCGAGGAGCAGGAAAATCGATGTTTCGAGCAAAAGCCCTTCATCAGCAATGGAGGCATGGAGCCATGGAGGCACCCTGCCTCCATTCCTGATGAAGGGCTTTTGTCCAAAACGTCGATTTTCCTGCTCCTCGGAAACTGTCTGACCTGCTGTGCATTTCCAGCACCATTCTCATCTAGACTCTTATAACTTTCCAGTATCCACATGGATCTGTATGTTGAGTGGCAAGGCCATGGAGTGACTTGAAATAAAATGTTTTAAATCAAGATATTGCTTGACCGGGAGCCAGTATGGGAAGTAAACATGGGAGTGACAAGATAACAGGACTTGCTAAGAGTTAAAATATGAACATTTCTCTTCCACCTCACATAACTCAGTGAATAAGATAGATTTCCTTCAGTTACTTTCTGGTTATTCTTGCTCCTCTTCAAATCCCAATATTGAAACTGTTACTGAGTCATGTCCAGCTTATTAATACGATACATATGAATGAAGAAAGTAATTTAATCCATCCTCATTCAACCATCATAGATAATCCCCAAACCTCACCAGCTGATTCTTCAATTATCAGGATTTTATGCCTCTCTTTTATATTTTGATTGTTCTGTGAAGAACTTACTGGCATCAGGAAATTTGCCTTTTTACAGGCTTGCATCTGTATCCTTGACTTTGAGATGTGCTGCTCAAAATTTCCTGAGAAATTACACCTTCGAAGAGAATGAGGAGGGAGGGAAGGCAATCATTTTTCTTTTATAGGCCCTGCTGCAGACATGCCTGACACTGATTTTGTTGAGTTTCCAGGGGCACTAAAGAAGTATTTGTCCTCACAGTGAAAGATGAGTGAAGCTAAGATGTCACTACACTGTGCCTAGTGTACATCAAGGTACACCACTGATACAAATGCGCTCCTCGAGACTTTGAGATCCTTCTGATATTGGGGAAAGAAATTACTATGACATAGTCAAAAAGTCTCATCTTACATTCCACACCATTTATAATGACCAAATCACTTGTTCTTTGTGACTTCGTGGGATATAGCAGTCACTGTCAAAGTTGGCATTCTTTCCTTTTTCCCCCATCCATAATTGCTCTTAAACGGAGTTGCTTGTTCAGCTATTTCTGAGAGCATTTTAAAAATATTTTGGGATGTGTGCTTCAATGGCAAGGCCAGCAATTTTTCTCCATTCCTAATTACCCTTGAACTGAGTGAGTGCATAGCCATTTTCGTAAGCCACATTGTGGTGAGCCGGCAGTCACATGTAGGCCAGTCTGGTTAAGGAAGACAAATTTTCCTCCCTAAAAGAGATGGGGTTCTGCAACAGCCAGTAATGATTTTATGGTCAGCGTTATTGAAACTGTGCGACATGGATTAATTGAGTAATAGTCCACCAGCTGCTGTGACAGGATCTGAACCCATTTCCCCAGACCATGAATCAGAACATCTGGATTACAGTTCACTGGCATGACCACTACACCATCTACTCCTATGAAACAATGGCTGAATGGCACAAACAACTACTTAACATACAGTTGAACACAACAAGCAATAACAGAAAAGAATAATTGAACTCCTTGTCTTGGTGTTGATTGAAGGAAAGATGCTGGATGATGCCAGGAGAACAAGCTCTCTTCTTTATGGGGTACTCATTCACGCTCAGCTAATTTTCCATTGATAGATCTATATTGTGTTTGCTGCTCACTACAACCGGAAATAGAACATGATGAGGATAATGGGTAATACTTTGAACAGGGAATATTTTATTATGTGTCCCCTCAGCTCCACAGTCCATCCTTCCCCTAGTTCTTGTGTTGTCACCTGACCCACTCTCTTAAAAGGGGCAACACCACACAACTACATACATAACACCCCTCTCCCTTTATTTCCATTAACCCTTTTACTGATTATACACCCAACAATCATAACTATTATATGAACATTGCAGCGAACATATGTACGTCAGGAATATTCACCAAAAAAATGAAAAAAGGAAACAATCCTTCCACAGTTTACAGACATGGTCAGTCTCTCAGAGGAATAGCGATTCCTCAAAGACTGTTGTCTCTTCTCAGGAACCTTTTCTCAGTACACACTCCTGGGCTTCTGGAAGACTCTTGGTATATTGCAGGTATGTCCCTCTCCAATTTGGTGTTGTTCCCCTGTGATGCTATTGTCTCCTCCCTGGATGCGGCCAACTCTGGCTTGGAGACACATGACTTGGTCGACACCATTGGTTCCATCTATTCTGAGGGATGTTCCCCACCTTGGTGAGGTGCAGCAGCCAGCTGGTCTGTTTGTTTCCTCCAGACCAGTTCAGCCCTTGTCTCTAGTGAAAATGACAACGGTCATGTTTGAGCCATCACTATTGCTGGGATCCACTTTTCCACAGAAGTATAAGTCCAGACTAACACAGTCTCACCTCTTTAAAAGACTCTGGACAGTGAGGTTCCTGCCCTTCTGGCCAACTGTCCTTCTTGATTCCACTTTACCATTTCTCTGGCCTTTTCCAGCTGCATCAAACATCGCCCTCAGCTGGCAGTTGAACATTAATGATGCTGGCATGCACTGGGTTGTCGCATGTGGTACATACTGAGGAATTTGTTGAATTACTGATCTAGTGAACCCTCCCCTAGTGAGGCCTTTAAGGCCGACTTGAAGCTTTGTGTAAATCTCTCCACCTGGTTGTTTGTCAGAAAGTGATACAGAGCCAATCTCACATGACTGCCTCTGTGGTTTTCCAGCTACTCCCTGAATTCTTGCACCACAATGTGTGGACCATTGTTGGTCATGTTTGTTTGAGGTTCCCGAATCTGACAAATCTTTCACCCCGTCGGTCTATCGTTGCTGCTGATGATAGTGGCTTCATGACAGCCAGCTTGGGTTACCTGGAGTGGCCATCCACGACAGCTAGGAACGCCCCTCCCTCTACTGCTGCTGCGAAATCAACATAAATCTGCTGGCACAGTGATTGAGACCACTCCCATGGATGAAGGGTCAACAATGGCAGCACCTTCCTTACTAGTACACAGGATTCACATGACCCTTCTTTCTCCTCAAACTGGGAGTTCACATTCGGCCATCAAATGGTGCTCCTGGCTACTTCTGTCATTTGCACCATACCAGGGTGCCTTTGGTGCACATGTTCCAGCATCATTCTTCTTCATGGTGAATGGATATAACCTTCAATCCCCACATTAAACACTGATGTGGACAATTCCCACCTCTTGGACAGGTAAAGGTGTAACTCTGGGCAGTTTCTATGAAAAGTCCTTCCTCTCAGGACTGAGTCCATGAGATTGGATCATTCTGGGTAGCATTCTGCACCTGACTCACTGACACGAGTGCCTTGTCTTCCAGGGAAAAGTACATCCTTAATTCCTGGTAGTGGTAACCTTGACAAACCATCTGTATTGCTGTGCTTCTCTGACTGTCAATATCTGATTTCATACAAGTAGGCTGATAGAGCCAGTGCCTATCTCTAAAGGCATGCTGCTGCCTCTGTCAGTATTCCCATATACAGATCAAAAATGGAGGTTTCCACTTGGGCATCCTTCTCCTCCATCTTCATTAGTGATCTCAATGGGAATGCAATAGTCATTTCCACTCCATTGTGAGAGGACAGCGCACTAGTTAGCTTGGGTCAGAATGTGTTTCCACTTCTGACATTTTTAAAGCTTCTTTCACCTCTCGGTAAGCCACATCAGGCACATGCATACAATCATAGAGTCACAACTCAGAAACAGACCCTGAAACCCAACTCCTTTCTAGTAACCAGGTTTCTCAAACTAAACTATCCCCACTTGGCTGTATTTGGCCCATATCCCTCTAAACCTTTTATGTACCTTCTCAAATGTCTTTTAAAAGTGCACTATCTGCACTTCCTCAAGCAGTTCATTCCAAAGACACACCACTCTGTGTGAAGAAGTAATCCCTCAGGTCCCTTTTAAATCTTTCCCCTCTCACCTAAAACCTATGCCCTCTAGTTTTGAACTCCCCTACCCTAGAAAAACATCTTTGCTATTCAACTTATCTATGCTTCTCATATTTTTATAAACCTCTATTGTCATCCTCAGACTCTGACGCTCCAATAAAATAGCCTCAGCTTATTCAGCCTCTCCTTACACCTAAAACTCTCTAGTCCTAATAACATCCTTATATATCTTTTCTGCACCCTTTCCAATTTAATAATGCCCTTCCTATAGCAAGATGACATGAACTGTAGTAATTTACATGCCCCAATTACATGACTCAGTTGACACACATTCTCTGGTCTAAGGGCTTTCATGGTAGCCTCTATCTTCTTGGCACCTTGTGTAGTCCCTCACCATCTATTATGTGACCCAGGTACTCTATGGAGCCTTTTAACTTGTAGGCCGTGTTCCTGTAACCATCTTCAGAGGAGCCAAACTTTCATCCAGATAATAATGGACACCCAGAAATCCACTCAAAATTTGATCCAAGGCTCTCTGGTATAGACATGGTGCTGACACAATGCTAAAGGGCAATCTCTTGTAGTGGAATAATCCACTGTGTTACTTTCGTCAATGGTGGCTGGGAGTCCTTCATGACCCCCATCTGCAACTAGGCCTGTGACAGATCCATTTTTGAGAATTGCCTTCCCCCAGCTAGTCCAATGAACAGGTCCTCACTATGTAGATATTGATCTGCACCAAGGGCTGGGTTGACTATGACCATAAAGTAACCACAAATCCTCACTGTGCCTTCTGTTTTTAAGACAGGGAATGGCCCATTAACTGATGGTTACTGGTTCCAGCGCTCCCAGGTTCAACAGTCATTCCAGTTCCGCCTCCATTTTAGGCCAGTTGGCGTAAAGTACTGGATACATCTTCATACTCTCTGGACAAAACTCTTGCTTCAGTTTAAAGTTCGGTTTAATTTCTACACCATTCATTTCCATTGAGTTTCTATGAAGACATCTTTATACTGTCCAAAATCACATGCAAACTCATTTTCGAGTCTGCCAGCCAATTGGTTATGCACCAATTTAAACTTTAATTTCTGTAACCAGGAGCGTCTGAATAATGCAAAGTAGTTACCTTTCACTATGTACAGAGATAGTTTAAGACATTAGTCCCACTCTGTACTTTTACCAGGACATAGCCCTTCATTGGCATCACTTGTTCATTGATTATCAGTCATGTAATCTTGGTAGCCTTCAAAGGCAGTGCCTTTAACTATTCCATATATATTGATTAGGGAGACAGAGACACTGCTCCACAAATATCCACTTCCACCTTTATGGTCTTACCCATTGATTTGGGAAGAACCCAGAAACAATCAGCCTCATGCCAAACTGATAGAATATTGAACCAAAACCCAACAGTTTTCTGGCCTTCTGGCTAACTCCCAGTCCACTCCTGGCTGGTGATATGAACCTTATGTATTATCTCCTGAATTGTGTCCTTCTTTTAGTTGAGTTGTACTCAGCAATCTCGAGCAATATGGTCGCTTACACCTGTGGCAATGAGCTTCCCGAGCCCACCATATTGACTCCTTGTGGCGACTCTTGCCATATAAGAGGCATTCGACAGTCAGAAACTGCACTCCACTGAGATTCTGCTATTTAATGCACCCAGGAGTTGTCACTCAACTTAGTTGCTTTGCTTGCGGCCAACACCATCAAGGTAGCAATTTCGAAAACTGCCTTGAAATCCAGGTCTCTCCTTGTTAGTGGCTTCAGTTGGATGGTTTCATATCAGAAGCCACTAATCAAATGGTCTCAAAAAGCATCTTGGAGAAACCCTTTAAATTTTCAATGTTCCGCTAACCTGGCCACAAATTGGGTGATAGACTCTCCTTTGTGCTGTAACCACTTTTAAAAACAGAATCATTGTGATCATCCATGACTTCGGTGCAAAATAAGTCCCCAACAATTCATATAGTTCTTGCGATGTCTTCTGTGAGTTTCTCTGGTTGCACCAGACACCTTAGAATCATGGAGGGATTGTTCCCAACAGTACTCAAGAAAACCGGTATCGGTATGTCTTTAGCCACCGTGGGCGCACAGTGGCTCAGTGGTTAGCACTGCTTTCTCACAGCACCAGGGACCCAGGTTCGATTCCAGCCTGTGTGGAGTTTGCACGTTCTCTCTGAGTTTGTGTGGGCTTCCTCTGAGTGCTCTGGTTTCCTCCCACAGTCCAAAGATGTGCAGGTCAGGTGAATTGGCTATTCTAAATTGACCATAGTGTTAGGTGTTAGTCAGAGGGAAATTGGTCTGGTTGGGTTACTCCTCGGAGGGTCAGTGTGGACTTGTTGGGCCAAAGGGTCTGTTTCCACACTGTAGGGAATCTAATCTAATCTAGTCATGCACCAAAATGTTCAGTGTACTGCTTGCAACACTGTCTCTTCATCAATTGGTCCCATTTCTCAAAATTCATCTACCACATTGTTTTCCCACCGGCAGGAATTTTTCCCACCAGTTGAGTCTATTAGCTGTTTGTAGCCCGAGTCCCCTTGGTGGATTGTGCTCTCTGTGTGGTCATTCCTTCACCAATTGTGTTAGCATACTGTTCTCCCCCTGGCATCACTACAAGCCGAGTTTCCTTGTGACTGCTCTCCATGACAATGTTTATAATTACCTTGCTGAGTACTTCCATCTTCAGCCATCAGCTGTGGCCTCAATCCCACCATAATCACTACTCTTGGCCTGCTCCCTGGTGTGTACTGTTATTCTCTGGCACCACCCACTGCCCGAGTCCTCTCGCGACCACACTCTACGATGACTTCAGAAAGATCCTGGGTGAGTTCTCCCTGCTTCAGCCATCAGCTGTGGCCTGAGTCCCCTCATGTCCACCATTCTCAGCTCACTCCGCTGTGCATACGTTTCTTTCCTGGTGTCAATTGCAGCACTCATCCCCTCATGACCTGGTGTCAATCGCAGCACTCATCCCTTCAATGTTATCTCCACAATTCCACTCCATTTTTGGAGTCCAGGAGATGTGTTTCCTCCTGACGATGGCCGTGGTGTTTGCACACAGTTTGTAGTCTGAATCCAAACTTTATTGCCAGTCATTGTTTGTCATTCACTAGAACCAGAAATAGGAAGTGAGGTAGATAAAGGGAATACTCTATTGTGTGTCCTAGACTGCCACTCCAAGCTCCCACACTGGTTCACATGATCCACGCTTTTAAAGGGGCACTATCACACAACTATATACATAACAACCTGCAGCTCACACCAGCTCAAAGAAAGCTTACCATCTGCAAGAACCTCTGTGGGATCTTTATCATCTACTTAAACTAAGGGTCCTCCCTTCAAGTTTCATCTGGAAAACAGCATCCTCTGACAAAGTGAATTTTTAGCCCAGGTCATGGTCTGAACTCATCTTCTGAGTCAGAGAGGCCTACCAATTAAGGCAAGATGACATGGAACTATTATTATATCTCTATGTAAATAAGCATTTCATAAAACAGCAAACTGGAATATAAAGAGATCCTTATTCAGCATTGCTATGATTCCAGCTGATGAATTACTGGACAAGCCAGATACCAAAATAAAATTTTTTCTTTAGTTAGTTAACATGGTGCTTAGTCATTGAGACATGTTCACATGAGGTTACAGCTCTTCTTTAATAAAACAGAAATGTATTACTTCTTTTTAAAAAAAGACCAAGTTAAAAATCGCACAACACCAGGTTCTAGTCCAACAGGTTTACTTGGAAGTTCAAGCTTTCGGAGTGCTGCTGCTTCATTAGGTAGCTAGTGGGGCAAGATCATCGGACACCGAATTTATAGCTGTGTCCTATGATCCTACCCCACTATCTACCTGACAAAGGAACAGGCTCTCTGAAAGCTTGTACTTCCAAATAAACCCATTGGACTATAATGTGGCATCGTGGGATTTCTAACTTTGTCCACTCCAGTCCAACACTGGCACCTCCACATCATATATAAAGACAGTTAGAATGATCTCAAATCACACAGTAAAATAAAGTTTCAATCTTATCCTTGACACTATCTGTCACAAAGACTCAAGTCCAGAGAAATTACATACCTTATCACAATTGCTTAGGGGCCTACTCAATTGATTCTTTCCATATTCTTTTGTGTGAACTAAGATGATTCGATAAGTACTTTCTGGATCTGTCATTGAGCTTCTCACAAATCTGAGACTCTAAACTTTGAGTTCTAATCACTTTCGCAAAGCAAATCTTTTCATAGAATCCTATAGCATGGAGACAGGCCCCCTGGCCTAAACTGGTCCATGCCGACCAAAATGTCCATCCACACTAACCCCATTTCCCTGCACTTGGCCCATATCCTTCTAATCCTTTCTTATCAATTTAGTTGTCCAAATGCCTTTTAAATGTCATTAATGTACCCACCTCAACCACTTCCGCTGGCAGTTCACTCCATATGTGTACTATCCCCCGTGTAAAGAGGTTGCCCCTCAGGTTCCCTTTTATTCTTTTCCCTCTAACCTTAAATTCATTACCTCTAATCCTCGATTCCCCAAACCTGGGAAAAAGACTGAGCACATTCACCCTATCAATGCCTCTCATGATTTTATAGACTTTTATAAAGTCCTGCCTCAGTCTCCTACTCTCGAAAGAACAAGGTCCTAGTCTGTCTAACCTCTCCCTATAACTTAGACCATGGGGTCCAGGCAACGTCCTTGTGAATTTCTTCTGCACGCTTTCCACTTTAATAACATCCTTCCTATAAAGTGACCAAAACTGAACACAGTACTCCAAGTGCAGCCTCACCAACATCCTGTATAACTGCAATATAACTTCCCAACTTCTATACTCAATACCCTGATTGATGAAGGACAGTGTGCCAAAAGCCTTCTTCACTGCCCTATCTACCTAGGAGTCCACTTTCAGAGAGGTGTGAACCTGAACTCCAAGATGCCTCTGTTCTACTACACTCCTTCAGGCCCTACCATTCACCACAAAACTCCTACCTTGATGTGGCTTTCCAAAATGCAAGACCTCACACTTACCTATATTAAACCCTATTGCCATTTCTCGGGCCCACTTCTCCAGCTGATCAAGCTCCTGCTGTATTCTGACAACCTTCCTCACTTGTTCCCTGAACTGCCCTGAACCCTCTGTCTAGAAAGAAACAAAAATGCTGCTCAACTTGACACTAGTGTCTTCTGAATGGAATTAAAAGAAACATCCTCACCCTTAATTCTCCTGAACTAAACATGAAACCAATGGTCTTACAAGTTTCTCTGCCTGTTATCAACCCAACAGTACAAACATCCTTTCATTAGGTCTACAGTCACCTACTCTCTGATAAAATGTTCAGTTTAAAGCACTATTCTGGAAGGACTCTCTGACTTTGTGACCTTTTTTGAAAAAGAAAATTCTTCACTTAAGTAATCAACACACACTTCCTAAAATGACTTTACAATATATAAATTATGCACCTTCCATCACAGTATCAATTGCTATATTCATAGCAAGTAGAAAGGAAAGAAAAAATGCATCCAAAGAATATTATGCATCAGAAATATTTGACAATGAAAATAGCAGATAATATTCACAGTAATTCTCAATTTTGAAATGTATGGGACACCATTCATTAGTGACATCTGTCCAATAGTTCATTTTAAACCACATAGAGACAGTAGGGTGGCTGTTTTCATCAAGCTGTCAAGGTATTCCCAGCAGATGGTGAGCCATCATTTTAAACTCAAACTCATTTTAAACAAATCCATTTATCGAATTCATTTGGGGTCTCCCTGTATCAACTCTTTTGCACACAGAACCTAAGCCTGCTAAAAATTAAAATATAAACGTTTTCCACTTCACCAAGATCAGCCCCTTGGGAGTTACCTGGGGCAATTGTGTGAAAGGTTCAAAATGTTGCAACACACTTCATATAAGGTGTTCCAGACAAAGTGAATCAAAATAATAGCACTGAAGGTGTCACTGAAAACCATCTCGAACTTCAATCTGTCACCTTAGTGAGTATTCAAACTCCAACAGAGTGACACAGAATGTGACTGAATATTTAGCAAATGCTACAACCAAATTTGGCGGAATATACAGATTATTTCCCAAGTCCCACTCCTTTACTGCTCACAATGATGTTTTAATGTCACCATGTGGTGATATGTTCAATTATATAGGGCACAGCCTGCATGAGGTTTAGTATTAAGAACAAGTCAGCCAGAACAAGTCAATAAGGAATATCGTATTTATCACAGAAAACATTTATTTCAAAAATACAAAAATTTATTGAGGAACAGCTTGAACTACATAAATGTATATAACTACCTTTCTAAAAAGATTAAAATCGCACAACACCAGGTTACAGTCCAACAGGTTAATTGGAAGTACGAGCTTTCAGAGCACTGCTTCTTCATCAGGTAACTAGTGGGGCAGGGTAAGACACAGAATTTATAGCAAAAGATCACAGTGTCATGCAATTGATATAACTTTATCCACTCCACTCCAACACTGGGTGGCATGGTGGTACATGGTTACCACTGCTGCCTCACAGCGCCAGAGACCCGGGTTCAATTCCCGACTCAGGCGACTGACTGTGTGGAGTTTGCACGTTCTCCCCGTGTCTGCGTGGGTTCCTCCGGGTGCTCCGGTTTCCTCCCACAGTCCAAAGATGTGCAGGTCAGGTGAATTGGCCATGCTAAATTGCCCATAGTGTTAGGTAAAGAGGGGAATGGGTGGTGTGGGACTTATTGGGCCGAAGGGCCTGTTTCCACACTGTAAATAATCTAAACACTGGCATCTTCATATCATTTCTAAAAAGAAACAGACATCTAGGAAAAACAAAAAGATTACTGAAGACTCTGCAGAGTGCTAGCTTGAAAGTAATTTGGCCAGCTGACAGTTAAACTCAGGAGAAACGGTAAATTTATGGATTGTTCCACATGGTGTTTTCTATCTGAAATTATTTTGCACATGCAAACTGTTGGCTATGGGCTGTCTTCCTGGAACACTTGTAACTGGTTGAACTACTTTTACTGGAGAAGGAGGTAGATTCCAAAACCCTCTTCAGGAACCTTTGACGAGTAGCAAAGGTTAACAAAGAGCTCTCAGCATTTACCACCTGTCCCTCGTTGCCCTTGAGGTGGTGGTGACGAACTGCCTTCTTGAACTGCTGCAATCCATGTGCTGTAATTTGACCACAATGTCCTTAGGGAGATTTTGAGCCAGTGACACTGAAAATTCAGTGATATATTTCCAAGTCAGAATGGTGATTGGCTTGGAGGGGAACTTGCAGGTGGCAGTTTTCCCATGTATCTGCTGGCCTTAGCCTTTTAGTTGGAAGTGGTTGTGAGTTTGGAAGGTGCTATCAAAGAAGGCATGGTGAATTTCTGCAGAACATCCTGTAGAGATAGACACTGCTGCTACTGAATGTTGGTGGTGGACGGAGTGGAAGCTTGCAGTTGCACAGCCATTCAAGCAGACTTCTTTGTTCTATATTGTGCTAAGCTTCTTGAGTGTTGTTGGAACTGCAGTCATCCAGGTGAGTAGGAAGTATTCCATCATATTTCTGACTTGTGCCCTGTAGATGATGGCAGGCTTTGGAGAGTCAGGAGATGAGTTACTCATTGCAGTATTCCTTGTCTCTGACCTGCTCTTTTATCCACTGTAATATTAAATT